>NC_062544.1:103248295-103867615 GCF_016906955.1 Phacochoerus africanus
GTGTTGCTGCAAGCTGCGGTGTAGGTCACAGACACAGCTTGGATCCTGCGTTGCTGTGGCTGTGGTGTAGGCTGGCAGCTGCAGCTCTGATTAGACCCCTAGCCTGGGAACTGCTGCGGGTGTGGCCCTAAAAAATTGAAAAAACCCACTCCCCACCACACTTTTCTTCTTTCTCTGCCCTATTTTTCTCATCTGATATGCTACATAGTTTTACTTATTTTCGTATCTCCACCAGTAACATGAAAGCTCTATAAGGGCGGGGATTTTCGTCTTTTTCATGATTGAGTCCCCAGTACCTAGAACAGTGCCTGGCACATGATCATCAGTGCTCAGTAAATACTCATGGATTGACCAAACACCTGCATGCCTGTGACCTTCTGGCACATTTATGGGTGTGTGGGTGTGCAGCCAGCCTGCTGGGTGTGTCTGGTTCGCTGGGATGTGTGGGGGTGGTTCTGAGACCACCACATGGACAGGGTGGGGAGGGAAGTGGTCAGGTCCAACCACTCAAGGCAAGACCCTGTCTGTGGCCCAGATCTTCCTGTGGCTGGGGGCAGCTGCTAGCCAGTGGAAGCAGGAGGCAGTGTTCTGGGGCCAAGAGTACCTGAAGACGCACCCAGCAGGGAGGAGCCTGGCCACGCCCATCGTGCTGGTCAAGCAGGGCCATGAGCCTCCCATCTTCACTGGATGGTTCCGCACCTGGGACCCCTACAAGTGGACCGTGAGTGAGGCCTGAACCCCCCATCCCCTCCCTAATCCAGCGGTCTGCCCTGGCAGACTGAGGGGAGCCAATTGCCCTGCCCAAAGACCACCAGCCTGTGGGGGGAACCTGGGCCCCTTGGTGCCCCTCCCTCTTCCCCACCCTGATTCTTGCCCTCAGAACAACCAGTCCTATGAGGAGGTGGTAGAGGGCAGCCTGGGAGCCGTATCTACCATCTCGAAGATAACAGCAGTGAGTACTGGGTCCTCCTGGGGGTCCGGGCTTGGCTGGCGTGGTCCAGGAAAGGAGCCCATGGGAGCCCATCTTCCCCAGCTGAGTCTCCTCTCCTGACAGGATGTCAACAACTTCCAGCTGTCCAAATGTCCCAGCACCGGTAGGCAAGGCCTGTGGGCCCTCAGGGGCTCTGAGAACAGCTCTGAGAACAAGCTGGAGCTGGGCCCCAAGGAGGGGGGCAGCAGCAGGAGCACCAGCAGCACCAGCAGCTACCATAGCAGCCCCAGAGCCGTGAGCAACGGGGGCCTGCCCCGCGAGCAGCTGATGCACCAGGCTGCCGAGGACCTGCCAGAGGGGGTGGACCCGGCCCACAAGGAGGTGGGTGCCTGAGACCCCCTGCCACTCACTGCCCCAGAACTAGTGATCTGAGGCTGAGCTGGAGGCACCTGTGGCATGAGCCACCGATAGTAGGCAACGGGCAGGTGGCCCAGGGAGATGTGTGTCCCAGAGGGGGTGATGGGCAGGGAGATGTGGGAGAGGATGACATCTCTGGGCTCAGTTGACATCTCTGCATCCACTCCTTCCCCACCCCCCGACCCCAGTCCTATCTCTCAGATTCGGACTTCCAAGATATCTTTGGGAAGTCCAAGGAGGAGTTCTACAGCATGGCCAAGTGGAGGCAGCAGCAGGAGAAGAAGCAGTTTGGCTTCTTCTGAACCCAGGCCCTACCCCTGTCTGTGCCACCCACACAGCCAAGACCCCTGAGGGTACCTCCCCCACCCATACCTGACACTCTCGGCAGAACCTCCTGGCCCTCCCCACTCAGAGACTCCTGGGTCACTTAAATAAAAGTCTGTGGTCTGCACAAAGTGTAGCAAGTGGGTTTTCAGGTCTGGATGGGTCATTCAGTAGGTCCACCTTGGGGGGGAGTGGGCCTCAGGCTGGAGGGCTAGTCTGGGACATTCCAAAGACTGAGCCTTCTGTATCCTCCACCGTGGAGAGCTTTGTTTCATCCTGGTCCCTCCTGCCTAGGAGGACAGAGGACCTCCTTGAGCCAGTGTGAGTGTGGAGGAGTGGAGTGAGGTACTCTACACACACACACACACACACACACGCACGCGCGCGCATGTATGCAGTTTACGGGAATTTTCTGGCACTAAGGTAAAGAGACCACAGGACTTATTCTTAGGATTTTTATAAAATCCTTCAACCTAGGGCCAGTGAGGGTGGAGAGGGCTGCAGTGTCATTCCTGATGGAACTGGGGACAGCTTCAGGCATGGGGCCAGCTCCTGGGTTCCGAGAGGCAGCAGCACAGAAAACAGGTTGGAGCTGAAGGCAGTGTGGGGTCACCAGCTCTGAGCAAGAGGTTGAGAGCAGCTCCTGTCCTGCCCCCGAGATATGGACAGCGGGCCCATTCCGCGCGGGGCAGCCCCCCCGAGACTCTCCAGGCCTAGTCCCAGAGGGCCACCTTCACAAAGAGGGTGGCAGACGGGTACTGGTCTCCATTCTTGGACAGGAGGTGGACGTGGCGGTATCCTAGCAAGCGGATGGGCGGGCAGGAGCACACGGAGAGAGGTTGGGTCACTCAGGGAGGGTACCTCAAGGGACAGCAGGCCCCGCCCAAGAGATGCCACCCCCCTCCCAGTTGTCCCCTCCCTTGACAAACACTCACCCTGCTTGAGGCTGCTCAAGGGGATGGTACTCTGGCCAATGAAGTCGTTCTTGGAAGAGGCGTCATAATCCTCCACCACGAAGCGCACGAGGGCGAGCTCAGGCACAACCACCTCAAACTCAAACTCCGTGTCCCACCAAGGGTTGAAACCTAGGGGGCAGGCACTGTGTCAGCAGCACAGACTGGCTCCAGAAGCCGGGCCCAACACTGGCCTGACACATACCGTTATTGGTGACCACAGCGGTCTGGCGACTGGCCACATCACGGCCCACACCGTGGATCTCTACTGTCACCTTGGGGTCCACAATTGAATTCTTATTCTTGTTGACTTTTGGCAGCTGCTGCCCTGAGATGACCTGAGGGAAGGTGGGGGACAGTGGAGGGTTCAGGATGGGACTGGGGGAGAAGGGAGGCCTGTGGGCACCTGTCCCTCCTGTGGCCGACCATACCCTGACACTGAGCCGCTTCCGAGCCCACCAGGGCCCCTGAGCCAGGGCACGGGAGTTGAAGGTAGAGTTGGGGTCTCGCAGGAAGGCAGGCTTCAGCACATACCCACAGGCCCCGTTGTCCTGGAAGCGGCCCTGGTACACGTCCATCTCTGGCCCAGGTGTCTGGAAGTTCAGGGCCACTAAGGGCAGGACAGAGCAATCAGAGGCTGTGGGTTGCCCTCAGAAATACTGGGGGTACAGAGTCCTAAGCAAAAGCAGGGTCCAGGATCACTCTGATGCCTGATACCCACCTGCCACCCTCCCTGACCCACCACACCAATGCCCATGCATTTCTGGTGCCAGGATTCAAAGGATGACAGATTTCAGATGGTGCCATGTGCTGCTGGGGGATATTTCCAAACAGACTGCCAGATCCTGAGCCCACAAATCCCTGTATCTGGCTCTGCCCAGGTCCCCAGAGGCTCCTGGCCTCTGGCCCTCCAGGCAGAAACCGTCACCCAGGCCTCCTCCCCGTCTCAGCCAGCCCGTACCAATCTGGCAGCCAGAGTTCCACATCTCCACGGGGTTATAGTTGGAGGAGTCCGTTCTCCAGCCAGCAGGGTAGATCCTGCTCAGGTGATTCACGTTGTGGCGGACAAAGCTGTTTCCTGAGGGAGTTGGAGCTGATCAGAAGTGGAGGCCTCCTGGTGAGCCCAAGCCCCTCCCCACCAGCTCCGCCTGGTAACAGTGGAGGAAGAGAGGAACAGTCTGGGCCCTGCCCAGCTCAGGTGGTCAGGTAGATGGACAGCAGCCTGGGGATGCAGGGCTGGGCTCACCTGACTCTTGGAGCAGTCGGAGAGCACGGTTCTCAGAGAAGGATGCCATCTCATAGAAAGCCTGCCCGGGGGTGCCAGGGCTGGGGAAGCCCCGAAAGTGGACACTCTTGCAGTAAATGACCATATCGGAGAGCTCCTTCACTAGCCTGAGCTTGTCCTCCTGGGGGCCATGGGGAGGCCCGGGTTAGATTCAGAGGTTGGGGCAGGTGGGCACTGAGAGAGCCAGAAACCCAGAGAGACAGAGAGGAGACAGAGGGGGCAGAGGGTCTGAATGGCAGCCATAGAGAACCCGGACAAGGCAAACATCCCACGGGGTGATGGAGGGTAATGATGCGGGAGGGCCCCAGGGCTGCTCCCTCCTCCCTTGCCCCCAGCCACTCCCCCTCTAACCGTGGGCTTGTGCTGCACTCGGCTTCTCACTGCCTCATCCTCCATCTCTGCGGCCTCATCCTCATCTGACACCACAGTGGCCTCTGGGCTGCCTTCCCCTCCTGGAGGAAAAAGCCCCCCAAGCTTCTTCCCCTTCAGCAAGATCTTCCCCTTCAGTTGCTAAGGATGGAGGAGCAGCTGGTCAAGACCCAGCTAGCCTCCCCGCCAGTCCCCTACCCTCTCCTCTGGGCACCCCATCCCGCCAGGCACCTCAGGGGAAGGCAGGCTGGTGGTGACCCCATCCAATGGCCGATCTAACAGCATGGGGCCCAGGAGGGCGCGCAGGTGTCGCGCCATCACGCGCTGCTGCTCCAGGCTGCAGTGGTTCTCCAGGGACAGGATGACAGGGTAAGAGGACGCCTGGAGGCCCAAGGGTAGATTAGGAGTGTCGCTCAGCTCCGATCATCCCCCTCCTTACCCCCAGGGGCGCGCCCACCTTGAAAGCGTAGTCCCGGATGGCCCTAAGCACGTCGCAAAAGAGGATCTTGGAGGTGAAGGTGTAGCCGTGGTAGATGATAGGCTCCTGGTTGGGCCCATCCCAGCAATCCAGCTCTAGGCAGCGACAGCCTTTGCACAGCGCCCTGTGGGTAGGGTGGCGGCTAGACCCTCGGTCCCGCCCCGCACCCTCATGCCGGCCCCGCCCCTCACGCTAGCCCCGCCTCCGCCTTGTGCACAATTCCCGCGCCCGCGGGGCCCCACCGGATGTAGGCTTCTGTGCTGCTGGGCCCCGTAAGCTGGTCTTCTAGCAGGTAAGTGTTGTGCGAGGACGACACCAGGTAGTGGCTGAGTGGCTGGCCCATGTCCTGGTAGACCCGCCGGTGCGCCAAGTTGAAGGCGCTGCCATCGGCGGAGAGCAGGTACATAAGGAAGCCGTCCTTGGTCATCTGCCTCTGCGCCTTGGCTGGGAGGAGGGCGGCGTCAGAGCTGGGTCAGAGCCCTCTGCATGCCAGCCTCCTCCCAGGGTCAGGGGACCTTTCTGGCGCCACTGCCCTGGGCAGAGGGCCCCCACTTCCCCAGTCTCCCATCCTAAACAGATCCTTGATAGCTCTTGGAATGGGGTACGTTTGAGTCTCTGGACCAGACAGTAACTACCCAGGGTGAGGACCTGTGTTCTCCTCTTCTGTCCCACATGCTGTGAGGCCTTCTGAGGTGGAACCTTATCTCCTCCTTCTCCAGGACAGGGCCCCCATCTTAAGTCTTAAAGCTTTGTGCCCTGCACCGACACAAGAAGTGAAGCAGGAAAAATACCTGCTTTTCCAGCCTCCCCTAGCTTCCTTCCTGGGGGAGGGGTCATGATGCCAGAACCCTGCCTCCCATTGGCCTGCTTTCTTGGGGCAGGGAATTTCTGACCAAGGGCCCTGGGGCTGGCCGAGAAGCCCGCTTCCCTCCAGCAACCTACTCTTGGGGTGCCATCTCCCCACCCATTGTGGCCCTCACCCGTCTCGCTGGGCTCATAGCGCTCAATGAGAGAGAGCGCCAGGGCAGGCCCCGCTGCCTCCTCCCGCTGCTGGTGCTGCAGGAACGCCACTAACTGATCCACTGATAGGGCCTCCTCAGAGCCAGCAGCCTCCTCAAAGATGCGGTCAATCTCCTTCCTCTGGGTCAGCATCTTGTAAAAGGTCTCAATCTCCTCATCTTCCAGAGAGTCCGTCTGAGAGTGGTCACATTCCTACAGAGCCAGGACACCAGGTGGGCAGGGCTCAGAGCAGGCCCAGGGCTGCACGGTCAAGGACCCACTACCAGGTACACCCAGCCCTCACTTCCTGCCTCACCCTGAAGATCTTCCGGGCATAGCTGTCATCCACCTGGATGTTGAGCTCCTTCAGGAAGTTCTGCACCTCCTTGAAGCTCATCTTGTTGTCCTTGTTTTTGTCAGCTTTTCGCAAGCAGGAGTGAATCCAGCTGGGCAAGATGTAAGGAAATAATAGGAGCCCCAGTACCCCAGCCAGAGCCACGGTTCAAGCTCATGGTTAACTTCTGAGTGCAGGCAGATTGAAATCCTCTGTTGACACAGCTTCCTGCAAGCTCAACTTACTGGCACATCCACATTTCAGGGGCAAGACCTAGTGACCTCTTTGGATGAAATGTGACATCTGATGACGGGGTCTATTTCCTATATTCTGGCTTTGAACCCTTTCAAAATTTCAAAGACATTTCTCACTCTAAAGGGTTCATTACAGACAATTTATAAAATGCAGAAAAGTAAGCAAACAAAGCCCCCATGGCCCTCTTACTACTGTTCACATTTCAAGGTATGTCTTTCTGGTTTTCAATATATAATTGTCACCCAACTTGATTAAACAACTTGAGGCTTATTTTATAGGAAACAGCAAATTTTAAGCCACTGAACAGAAGGAGGGGACATCACATGAAAAAACAAAGCCTGGATCCTGGTGTCATTATTGGGCCACTGATTTCTTTCCCTTTATTTCACTCATCAGCCTTGACTTTGGTAACAGAAAAAGGGGAGCTTCATGCTATATGCCACAGAAAACAGAGAGCTCACTATAGAAAAAGGCAATGGAAATGCATGAGCACAATGAAAACATGATAGTGGGAGTTCCTGCAGTGGCACAGTCAGTTAAGAATCTGACTGCAGTGGCTCATGTCACTGTGGAGGTGTGGGTTCAATCCCTGGCCCTGAGCAGTGGATTAAAGGGTTAAAGGATCTGGCATTGCTGCTCTGTGGCATAGTTCACAGCTGCAGCTCCCGTCATCAGATTCCGTCTGCCCGGGAACTTTCACATGCCATGAGTGCAGCTGTAAAAAACAAACAAAAAACCAAAAAACTTCTGTGCTTCAGAAAATACCAACAAAAAAAGAAAGAACCCACAGAATGGGAACAATTATTTGCAAAGCATTTATCTCATAAGAGACTTATATTTAGAATGTATTTAAAATAAAACAAAAACTCTTAGAGCTCAATAATACAAAGATAAATAACCCAATTAAAAAATTAGCCAGAGGGGTTCCCGTCGTGGCGCAGTGGTTAACGAATCCGACTAGGAACCATGAGGTTGCGGGTTCGGTCCCTGCCCTTGCTCAGTGGGTTAAAGAGCCGGCGTTGCTGTGAGCTATGGTTTAGGTTGCAGATGCGGCTCAGATCCTGTGTTGCTGTGGCTCTGGCGTAGGCCAGCAGCTATAGCTCTGATTAGACACCTAGCCTGGGAACCTCCATATGCTGCGGGAGTGGCCCAAGAAATAGCAAAAAAGGCCAAAAAAAAAAAATTAGCCAGAGATTTGAATAAACATTCTCCAGAGAAGATGCACAAAAGCACATAAAACATGCTCAACATCATTAATCATTAGAGAAATGCAAATAAAAACTGTAAGATACCTATTAAAGGAGTTCCCATTGTGGCATAGCAGAAACAAATCTGACTAGTATCCATGAGGATGTGTGTTTGATCCCTGGCCCTGCTCAGTGGGTTAAGGATCTGGCATTGCTGTGAGCTGTGGTGCAGGTCGCAGAAGCACCTCGGATCTGGCATTGTTGTGTCTGTGGCTGTTGTTGGCAGCTGCAGTTCCAATTCAACCCCTAACCTGCGAATTTCCATATGTCCTGGGTATCGCCCTAAAAGCAAAAGAAAAGAAAATAATCTATGGAAAAAAGAAAATACCGGAGTTCCTATTGTGGCACAGTGGAAACAAATCCGACTAGTATCCATGAGGATGCAGGTTCGATCCCTGGCCTTGTTCTGTGGTTGGGGATCCGGCGTTGCCATGAGCTATGGTGTAGGTTGCAGCAACGGCTCGGCTCCCGTGTTGCTCTGGCTGTGGTGTAGGCCAGCAGTAGTATCTCCGATTCAACCCTGAGCCTAGAAACTTCCAATGCTGCAGGTGCGGCCTTAAAAAGAGAGAAAGAGAGAAAGGGGAGGGAGGAAGGAAGGAAAGAAAGAAAGAAAATATCAAGTGTTGTTAAGGATGTGGAGAAATTGGAACATTTGTGCACTGTTGGTGGGGTTGTGAAATGGTACAGATGCTATGGAAACCAGTATGGTGGTTCTTCAAAAAACAGAAATTAGAATTATCATAGGAAACAGCAATTTCACTTCTAGGTGTATATCCAAAATAATTGAAAACAGGGTCTTAGAGAGACACTTGTACACCCATGTTTAAAGCATTATTCACATTAGACAAAAGGTGTAAGTAACCCAAGTGTCCATTAATGGATAAGTGAATAGGCAAAGAGTGGGCCATACATACAGTGGAATATTGTTCAGCCTTTATAAAGGATGGAAATTTTAACATATGCGACAATATGGATGAACCTTGAGGACATTATGCTAAGTGAAATAAGCCAGTGGCCAAAAGTCAAATACTGTATGATTCCACCTATATGAGGAAGCAGAGTAATTAAATTCATAGAGACAGAAGGTAGAACAGTGGTTGCCAGGGGCTCAGGGGAAGGTGGAATGGGATGTTACTATTTAATGGGTACAGAGTTTTAGTTTTACAAGGTGAAAAGAATGGATGCAACTCGAGACTCATGCTGAGTGAAGTAAGTCAGAAAGAGAAAGACAAATAGCATATGATATCACTTATGTCTGGAATCTAATATACAGCACAAATGAACCTATCTGCAGAAAAGAAATAAACTCATGGACTTGGAGAACAGACTTGTGATTGCTAAGGGGGAGGAGGAGGGAGTGGGATGGACTGGGAGTCTGGGGTTAGTAGATGCAAACTACTGCATTTGGAGTAGATAAGCAATGAGATCCTGCTGCATAGCACAGGGAGCTATATCTGGTCACTTGTGATGGAACGTGATGGAGGATAATGTGAAAAAAAGAATGTGTGTGTGTGACTGGGTCCTGACTGGGTCACTTTGCTATACAACAGAAGTTGATGGAACATTGTAAATCAACTATAATAGAAAAAATTAAAATCTTTAAAACAAACAAAAAAACAAGATGAAAAGAGTTCTGAAGATGGGCTGCACAACAATGTGAATGTACTTAACACTACTGAACTGTACACTTAAAAAGGATTAGGATAGGAGTTCCTGTCGTGGTGCAGCAGAAATGAATCTGACTAGGAACCATGAGGTTTCGGGTTCGATCCCTGGCCTCGCTTAGTGGGTTAAGGATCCAGCGTTGCCGTGAGCTGTGGTGTAGGTCACAGACATGGCTCGGATCTGGCATTGCTGTGGCTCTGGCGTAGGCCATCGGCTACAGCTCTGATTGGATCCCTAGCCTGGGGACCTCCATATGCCTCGGGTGTGGCCCTAAAAGACAAAAAACAAAAAAAGCAAAAAACAAAAAACAAAACCAACTGGTTAAGATAGTAAATTTTATATATGTATTACCACAATTAAAAATTAAAATAAATAGTTCTGTTAAAAAAGAGCGTAACAACAACAAATCGGCCAAGGACCTATTGAATAGCTGCTTCTCCAAAAAGATATACAAATAGCCAGTAGCCACATGTAAAGATGCTCAACATCATTAGCCATCAAGGAAATGCAAATCAAAACCACAATGAAATATCACTTCAAACCCACAAGGATGGCTGTAATAAAAAAGGCAGATAACAAGAAGGGTTAGTGAAGATTTGAGTACTCAGAACCCTCATACACTGCTGGTGGGAATGTAAATTTCCTCTTTAGAAAACAGTTTGGCAGTTCCTCAAAAAATTAAACATACAGTAAACGTAAGACTCAGAAATTCTCAAGAGAAATGAGACCATATGTCTACACAAAAAATTCTACTCAAATGTTCATAGCAGCACTATGCAGAAAAGCCCAAAAGCAGAAACCCAGATGTCCATTATTGCTGAATGGATAAATAAAATGTGGAATAACTATACAATGGTATAGAATCAGGCAATAAGAAGGAATGACGTATTAATGCATGCCACCGCATGGATGAACAGTAAAAACATGGTGTTCAGTGAAAGAAGCCAATCACAAGACTGTATGATTCCATTTATATAACATGTCCAGAAGAGACAAATATATAGACACAGAAGGTAAAGTAGTGGTTGTCAAGGGCTGAGGTTGTGGGAAAATGTAGCCTGCTAAAGGGTATGGCGTTTCCTTTGGGGGTGATGAAAAATCTTTAAAGTTTATTGGTTGATGGTTACCTAACTCTGTGACTACACTAAAAAGCATGGACTTGTACACTTTAAGGAGATGAATTATATCCCAATAAAGCTGTCAAAAAATAAAAAGCACTGGTGCCTGTTCCACCCTAATCCTATATACCAGAAGCCCAAACACTTTGAATCATAGACTAGTACATTATTTTACACCTAGATTTTGAAGTAGATTAGATTCAAGCCTAGGGACTGGCCTACCTACCAGTCCTGGGAGAACCCCATCACTCCCCAAAGAATGGCACAGGCTATGGGGGTAAGTGTGAATGGACCATGGCCTCCCAAACTCCCAGAGAGGAAAAAATGTAGTCACTCTAGGAAACATAATTAAAACATCCAAGATCAGGTCTCCCATTGAAGCAGGCAGCTCCTCTCAGCATCCCCAGCCTCTCAGCTCCATGCTGGTTACAGAGGGGGGATGGGGGACTTCAGGAGGCTGCACTGCTATCTGGCCCTTGGGCTCCAGTACCTTTTCTGCTCCCCCCAATGAGATATATTTGGAGATGAGGCCTTGAGAGATTTAGGTGAGATTATGAGTGGGGCCCTCATGATGGGATTAGTGTACAAGAGACACCAACGAGCTTGCTATCTCTCTCTCTTTGCCATGTGAAGGCTAGAAGCAAGGAAGAGAGCTCACCAGAACCAGACCATGCTGGCCCCCTGACCTTGGACTTTCAGCCTCCAAACAGTAAGCAAATCAATTCCTATTGTTTAAAGCACCCATCTACAGTATTTGGGTGTGATGGCCCGAGCTAGGTATCTTCCACACCCAGGCTGCCCTGGGGACAACCACAGCCAGTAGCCACAGGCTGGGCCTGGACCCACCGCCACCAGAAGGATACTGCTGCAGCTTCTGCCGCTGATCCATGGAGCCTGAGTGGTGGATGATCTTGCGCAGGCCCAGTACCCAGTGCTGGGCGTCAGCCGGTGATGGGGCGATGAGGTCTAGGGTGTTGCGCTGGTCCTTGAAGATGATGGAGAAGCAGCGGTCCTCAGGCACGTCCCGGGCAAACTTCTCCAGGCCCTCGGTACGGTGCCCCATCCGCACCTCCTGAATGTCCTCGATGGAGACTGCAGGGAGCGGAAGGGTCGGGTGTGGGGGGCAGAGAGAGCCATGAGGCCAAGCCCAGCCCCCAGCATGGCTGGTGCCCCAGCATGGGGAGGAAGTGCAGCTTAGAGACATAGCCAGGGCTGGTGCTCAGGCATTGAACCAGAGAGGGAGGACAGAGGCAGGAGGATGGTTGAAGGACAGAGACTGAAGTGGACACGGCTATAGTGAACAGAGTGGAAACGCCCAGGGAAAGGCAGACAGAGAGGCCGCCTTTAGGGTGGGAAGGGCACCTAGGGTCCTGCCACCCACCCCCTGCCCCATTTCCCTGCTGGGAGGGAACGGAGCCCCTGGGAAAAGATTGGGACAGGGCTCTCAGACAGAGAGATGGAGACCATTCTGGAGCTTGGGGCCTGTGACAGAGAGGAGGCCACACACTCTTCTGATTGTACTTGACTCTGGGCTCGTCCTCCTTTCAAGATGGCCACGAGAGCCTCCCTCTCCTGACCCCTCAGGAGTGTGGCTCCAGTCTCCTGACTGCTACCCTTGGTCAGCCCTGGCCATGGGGTCTGGGGACAGAGGGAGAAGTACTGTGTCAGGGGGCAGCCAGGGCCTTGCCCTACATGGATCTGTATGTGTCTTGATCTCAGGGAGTTCCTTGGCAGGGATGGTGCTCCAGGATCCCTGGAGGCAGACTGGAGGGTGCCCCTTGGGGCCTGGGATGGCATCGTTCTGCCCTTGGGAGCCAGGGGGGCACTTCCTGTTGCAGCCCAGCCTTGCAAGCTTCAGGGAACAGCAAGGTGCTGCTGGCCCCGCTTCACCCTCAGGGTGCCCTCCCTGGCCTGGCTGGGAGCTACTGCCACCAGCTGGGCTCTGCCCCTGCTGCATCCCTATCCCAAGCCATCCCCATCCATCTGTCCTGCGTCCCAGACCAGCTCTGACTCTCCCTATGGCTACCTACACTGGGAGCCCAGGCACCTCCTGGCCACCTGCAGGCCCCACAGGTGTGGCACATGCCAGCCCAGGCAGCAGACTCTGCGGTGGGAGACACGTTAACCCTGGGCCATCTGGGGTGCAGGGGATATCCCTGCTTAATCCTTCCATGACGGCCCGCTGGCCTGCTTGGCCCCACACCAGCTGCAGCTGCCCTGGGCTGAGAGTGAAAACAGGAAGCCTGGCCGGGCGATACCTTCCCTGCTGATAATCTTTGTCTGCCTACAGGAACCAGAGCTTAGGGAGCAGGAAGCAGAGGCAAAGAGACCTGGGACCGGGGGAGCCTGCTCCACTTCCCCCCCTCCTGGCCTCAGTTTCCCTGGGAGGGCAGTCTCACTGCTCACCCAGGGGAGGGAAGCAGCTGACCCGCGTGTTCAGCCAATCTGTCTCTGTCTCTGCCATGGAAAAGAGCCTCTTCCTGTTATGTTCCTTACCTGAGCACACCTGGAGCCCAGAGCCCCATCCGTCGCCTCTGAGGCCCTCCTCTCAGGGCACAGGCATCTCACTCAGGCCCTTTCCTCGTTCTCTCCTCTGCACCTTTGCTCACACCGGGCCTCCTGCCTGGGATGCTCCTCCTGCCTGAGCTCACAGCTGTCCCCGTATGAGGTTTCCAGCTCTCCAGCTCAGGTCTGAAAAGGCATGGACCTCCTACTTCTCTGTGTGCCCCCTGCCCACCCCACCAAGTGCCAGACATACACTGGGAACCATGCATGTGTACCGGCTGGCGGTTGGGCGCTCAGAAATACCAGGGCTCAAGAGTAAGATGCCCGGTTCCCACGGTGCCGCCACCCGCCAGTGTCAAACAGGAAACCCAGTATCAGGGCAGGGGCCTGTGAAGGAGCCTGACTGGTGCCACAGACAGAAGCAGAGGCGGTCACTCCTGCATCAGGTGACAGACATGTACTCAGGGTAGCTTTCTGAAAGCTCTTCTGGCTCCATCCTCTCTGATTCTGTCCTGCCCAGCTCAGAAACCTCCCTTGGCCCACAGCCCCCAGGACCCAGCAAGGGGACCCTCCTCCCTTCCTGGCTCCCCTCACCCTGCCACAGACCTGCAGGCCATACCTTCTCAGGTTTCTGCCCAGTGCCTGGGGGTGCCTGGCAGACCCCACCTCGGTACCCTCCCTTTCCTTCTGCTCCCTTCCCATCTGGACCCTGTCACCTGTGTCTGGACTCACTCCCCGTAGACCTACCAGTGGGCTGACCCTGCCTGCTCCCGTACCCCCCACAGCCAAGAACAGGTGAATGGGTGAGTGATTTCCAGGGATTTGGGCTGTGTGAAATCTAGCTGCAGTGCTCTCTCTGCCCACCAGCCACATGTGGCTATTTAAATATAAATTAGTTACAATTCACTAAAATTAAGAATTCGGTTTCCTCAGTCATCCTAGCCACAGTTCACGTGCTCAATGGCCACAGATGGCCAATAGCTGCCATATTGGACAGCACAGATGGAGAACCTTTCCATTATTATAGAAAGTTCTTTTGGATAGCTTTGATCTAAAATTTTCCCACCAAGTAAAGGTGCAGAGGGGCCCTCTCATTTTACAAAATCTTTAGGGCAATCTGCGTGAAAGGACACCAGTTAGAGAGCTTTCTCCCTTAGGCCTTGCGGGATGCACTTTCCATCTGCATGCCTGAGCTTTGGATTCCTGGGCTTTTTCTGCAGGCTCCAGAGAGCCCTCAGGCCCACACCCTCAAGGGCACTGCCCAGCCAAAGCCTCTCTCTGCAAGTCCAGCCCTGCTCCACCCTAGCCTCCCTATTCTGGCCCCAGTCCCAGGGAGGAGCTGCCTCCTGTGGCCCCACCTCACATCCTGGCCACTGATACCCGGAAGGGCCTTATCTTCCCCCTGGACTTTGGGCCTCACCACACCTGGAATCCTAGTCTGCCCAGTTTCGCTCCTTCTCACAAACATTTGGGTGGATACCTGTGAGTTCAGGCAATACTGTCTAGCTCCCTCCCTCCCTGTGAGCCTGGCTTTCCCCACCTGTGGTCATGGCCATGTATTCCTATCCTCAAAGGCTTTAGCATCCTCCATCTGTGGCCCTTGGTCCATGCCTGTCCTCTCTAGCCCAGTCTGGAGTCTAGTCTAGTCCTCAAGTTTCTCCATATCTGGTCCTGGTTGCATGACTGATCCACAGCCCGCCAGGCCAGGCCTCCATTTCCCTACCTCTGGTCGAGTCCATGGCTGACCTTCACCCGTCCCACCCCAGCCAGGGTTAGTTTCCCCATCCAAGCATAGGTTCCACACCCCGCCCTCCCCCTCAGCCCAGGGCACTCACACAGCTGCGACTCAGGTGTTCGCATGACCTTGCGGGACTCCTGCCAGATGGTCTTGCAGTCCTCCTGCAACTTGTAGAAGCGTTCTCTCCGCCATGAGTTAGATTTCACCTTCAAAAGCTGGCCACCCTTCAGCAGTGCCTGTAGGTCCTTGTCATCCTGTAGGCCTAGGGGGCAGAGCTGGTAAGAGGCCACCTCCCGTAGTGTCCCAGCTGGCCATGCCCACCTCTGGATCTTCTCAGTTCATTTTTCACCAGCCTCATCCTCAGCTCTCTGTCCACTTCTCCTTCTGCCACCCTTGCTCCAACCTGATTCTGGAGCCCAGCCTTCTCCAGGAAAGCATCAATGATTCTAGCCAAGGCAGTGCAAACCTTAGGATAACCGCCTACTCAAAGCCTCATTTTAAACATTATGACCTGCCACCTACAGCTGAATGGACCAAGGGAGGGAAGCTAATCCAAAAACACCTGGTTCCTGGGTGAACCAGACCCCTCAGAAATGGCCCGGCTCTGAAAGACAAACTGGGCCCCACACCAACGTACTTAGGGATCAGAGTGACCTGAAGGAATCTGGGACCAAAAGATGGGGCAGAGCAGGAAAAAAAATGGGCAGAATCAGATGGAAATGGACCCCAGAGCATCATGAGTCCAGTGGCTTTCCAAGTCCCGTGACTCTGGAATCACTGGTGCTAGGTCCAGGTCGCTTCCTGACCCCTGCGTGACCTGGGCAAGTGACTTCATGTTTCAGGGCCTCAACTTGCCTATCTGTAAACTGAGTATAGCATCCACCTTGAAGGGAAGTTCTACAGTTAAATGGAGTGATGCATGAATCTGGGGAGGTCTCAAGGCAACCGCAGCTGCAGTGCTTGGTTCCACACTGTGCTTGCTGTAGGACCCATGTGCCCATCCCCAGCACCCTCACCCATGCTGCCTCTACCCCTGAATTAGACCTGCTTGAGTAGGTTGATTATCCCTGCCCCCACAAGAGACAGAGGAGCCCAATGGGGCCTGTGTTTGGCCTTCTGGGATGCCCTGTCCTTACCCAGTCTGTCTCTGAGAGTCCTTGGGTGTCCTGGGTCTAAGGCACAGTGCAGCCCTTTCAGAAACTGAGGCAGGACCTGGCCCAGAGTCCTGTGGAAGGGAGGACCCTGGCTACCTGGCACCCTCTTGTCTGCCTCTCTTCAGAGACCCAGGCTGGCCTGAGACATAGGCTCCCTTCATTCTGCCAGGCACAGTAGGAACAGGCCTGGCTCCCCAGGAGCTGTCATCCCCAAGCAGACCCTGTACCAACTGTGACGAAGAAGAGACACCCCCCCCCACTACCGCCATCATGATTCATCAGTGTAACATAGAGACAGATACATCTAGTTCTAGACCTATCACCCTGGCCACATGTAGTCCAGCAGCCAGCTCTGGTCAGGGCCAATAGACCATCTCACCTCACTTCTGTCCCCAAAACAAAAACTGTGTGGCCTTTCAGCAACCTTTATCCTTCTGCCCTGTCAGAGTAGTGGCATGAGGGACCATACCGGTCTAGTCTGAGGGGACTATGCCAACACCTATAGGCTCTTCTTTTCTGAACGCAGATCCCCAGACCCTGATAAGGATTTTACCCATGTTCCCATTCCCTACCCCCAGCCAGCCTGCTCCACACACATACAGGTCCTACACATCTGGACCACTTCCCAAGGCCTCAGCCACCCACCCTGACTCTATCCCTCCCCATTCTCCTGTCTCCAGTAGGAACAGCACCCCATACTAACACCCTCCCCCAACCATGGCTTTAGGCAACTTCCTTCCCTCTCTGTTTTCCCACCAGCACTGGGTGAGAACAGAGCTGGAGGCGGCTCAGGGCCTCCTCAGAGGTGACAGTCTGATGTCACCTTCCACCACCTTTGTCCTAAGTCTCTCCATCCCCTGCCTTAGTGTCCATTTCCCTTCTGCCCTGGGTGGTGGTGGTGGGGGGCAGTGAAGGAGGAAGGGACTCCTGCAGGATGTCTTCAACTGGGGCTCAAGACAGAGGAAAGGGAAGCTAGTTCTCAGCTGTCAGAGGCGAGAGGCGCCTCTGCCTCAGCTCAGCCCGGTTTTCCATGACCTTTTAGAAGAGAAGGGACATCTCCTTACTCTCTGCCTGCACCCCCTGCCCCCCAGCTGGAGCATTAGGTCAAGCTACTGCATGTGGCACAGCTGGGAGCGGGGGAGCCAGGGCACGGGGTTGGAAGGTAGAAGGTGAGCCCCGCCCTCCAGCTCTGGAAAACACTGAAAAGATGACATGTTCATCCTGTCCTGGAGCCAGGCTGCTGCCCTGTCTGCAGTCAGGCAGAGATAAGTCCCCTGGCTGCCGACATGGCTTCCGGAACAGACCTGGGTCCCAAGGAGTATTGATGATAGCCACTGTCCTCTGGTCTGCTGGGAAAGCCAGCAGGCATCTCCATCTCTGAGCCTCATCTGAAGCCCTTTTGTTTCTGAGGCCTCTGGGCTGCCTGTCCCCACCACCCTTGCTCCCTTAGCACCCAGAAGGTCTGTGGGAACCCCTCCCTCACTCAGCCTTGCTTACTCAACTGTAGAACCTTCTCCTCCTGTGGGAGGGTGTTGATGAGGGGCCTCAGCTCAGGGCTCCTGGATTGACCTTGTAGCTTCATGCAGTGAGGTGGCCATGAGAAGTGCACAGTGGGCTGCAATGCTAATGGGAGGCCAGGTGGGCAGTGCCAGGAGCCCTGCCCAAGTACCTACGGTGATGCCCATGTACCTAAGGTGATGCAGAATGGAGGCATACTGAGCTTGGGACCCAGAGCAATACACAGCTACACAGACATAGCTACACACATACACAATCACAAGACATCACACCAGCACACTCAGTTACATATCACCACACAACATACAGTGCCAGAACATTATCATCATGATAATAACAGTAGCCGCTGTAATAATAATAGTTCATACTTCGATAAGACCCTGTTCTCAGCACATGTATTTAATCCCCTTAACAACCCTATGAGGAAGGCACTGTCATTGTTCCCATTTTACAGAGGATGAAACTGAGGCTGAAGGAAGTTACATGGAAGAGTCAGGACTCAGAAGCCTGCCCACAGGGTCAGTGCTAAGGAAATATTGCCTTATGTAGCCCCCACAAAGAGTAACCACAGAAAATCCAAGGAACACACATACCGTAACACAGAATGACAGAATCAGTCACCTGGATCACCCACTGTCACATCTGTCACCCACAGTTACACATGGTACACAGCATCACACTGGGTCGCACACTGTCACACTCGTGCCACTTGATTATACAGTGTTACATATCATCATTCCTGTACAGCGGCTCCCAGTGCCATACAAATGACAGAATCACTGGGTTTGTAAACAGGATGGTTTGGGGGTGGCAAAGGGCAGAGAACTCTGGAGGGGCTGAGGTAGATCAGGAGAATGGTAGCCAGTCCCCCCTGTACTCACGCCTCATGCCACTCTTGCAAACAGAGCCCCACCGTGAGTCACACTCACACACTAAAAGAAATACTAAACAGGTCCAATCCCCAAAACCAGGAACGTACAGCGTGCGTCCTGACCCAGCTGCCTTCCCAGCCTCCGCAGATCCAGAGGGGAGGGGGGCTGCATCCCTTACCCAGCCTCTGCCCATTAAGCGCTGCCACCTTGAGGCTTTGCTCCTGCAGGTAGAGCTCTCTCGAGTGCCCCTGGCTCCGGCTCCTCTGGACCCCCAGGCACTGCATAACGCTCTTCATTGCCCCTGCTGCCGGCTGAACCTAGCCCGGGACAGTGTGGCGTCCAGAAGGTAGCCCTGGCCCTAGGGCGGGAGCCGCCTCCCTGGAGGAGAATCGGGGCGGAGACTGGGCATAGATGGGCGGGCTAGAACCGGGGTGGGCCGGGGGCCTTGAAGGGAAGGGCTTGGTTCTAGAGGCGGGGCGATACCAGAAATCCGTGCTGAGGGGCTGAGCCAGCTCTGAAGGGCAAGACCGACACCTCCCCGAGGTGTGGCCAGGGTGGAATCAAGGCTGGGGGTGGGAGGAGGTAGAAACCGGGAGGCGGGGCGCCCTGGAGGAGGAGCCGGGACCCAGAGGCCGAGTGGGACACATCCATAACCCAGGAAGCAGAACAGTGGTGAAAGTCAGAGCCCAGAAAAAGGATTGGGGTGGAGCCAGAGCCAAAGAGGTGGGGAGCAGGAGGAGCCGGGTCTGGGACGCGAAGTGGGGCAGAGTGAGACCCAGGAAGACGACCAGGAGCGGAGCCGGGGCCCAGGGGACGAAACAGGGGAGGGTCCCTCACTGGAAAGGCGGTGTTCGCACAGGAACCTCGAGTTTGGAGGCGGTGTGAGGGCGGAGCCTGAGCGGCGAATTCTAAACCCTCGGCTGGGGGCCTGGCTGGAGGATGCGAGGACTGGGCGAGATTGAGCAGAGGAGGGAAGACCCGGCAGGGCGGCGGCCTGGGCTCCCGAGGCTAGCGGAGAACCGGGTGGGGCGGGGTCAGGCAGAGCCGGGCCAGTCAGCAGAGCCCGCCAAGTATTTTACCGTAATTACTCAACGAATCCATTGTGACTTAGCGGGCTGTTGTCTCACTGTAAACCTCAGGCAGGCCTATTTCCTTCTAAAAGAGTTTTGCTACCTGAGTGGGATAATCTCCAAGGTTCCAAATGCGAATGAATTCTTGAAAAAATGCTGATCTTAAAAATGAATCCATTAACTCGGGCTTGCTTGGATAAATAGAGAAGGACTCCAACTCTACGAAACTGTGCTGCCAATGTGCTTGGAAACAGTGGGACCTTTCATGTTAAGTTACAACCTCCCTTTCATTTGCCCAGCAATTATTTATTGAGCCCCTACTGTGTGCCAAGGTCAGGACACCATGAAGAAACCTGACTCACTCCTTACTTTTACTCTCTGCCTCTGAATAGTTCTTTCATTCGCCTTGCTGAAGCTCTAGTTACCAGCAATGACAGTGAATCACTGGCAAAGCCAGTTATTAGCACAGACAAGCACAGCAATAATAACAATAAGCTGAAGCACAGAGTGACTTGCCTAAGGTCCCACCACAGAGAATAATACATCACAAGAATGTGTATTAATATAGATGAACAGGAATATGGGCACAGACTAGGTATTCGTTTGGAGAAAGGAAGAAACAGAGTATAAGGGGAAACCTCTGTTTTAGAGAAACCACACCAGGGATCTTAGCCAGGGAACCAAGAACTCCCTGAGGACCTATGGATAGAATTACATATCAATATAATTTGCTTTCTTTTAATTCTTAAGTATTTTATTTATTTTGCATTTAAAATATGATCCTGGAGTTCCCATTGTGGCATAGAGGAAAGGAATCTGACTAGGATCCATGAGGAGGCAGGTTCGATCCCTGGACTCACTCAGTGGGTTAAGCAGCCAGCGTTGCCATGAGCTGTGGTGCAGGTCACAAATATGACTTGGATCTGGCATTGCTGTGTCTGTGGCATAGACTGGTGGCTACAGCTCCGATTCGACCCCTAGCCTGGGAACCTCCCTATGCTGCGAGTGCAGCCCTAAAAAGGAAAAAAAAAAAAAAAAAAAAAAATATATATATATATATATATATATATATAAAATATGATTCTGAGGAGGGGTCTGCCGCCTTCACCTGACTGCCAAAGTGGCCTATGGTACAAAATAGTTAAGATCAAGGTGGATCAGTGGGTCTGTGAAGTGTCCTGGGTGACAGACAGCTTTGAAACATGATTGAGGTGGGTAGAGGGCTGGCCACCTCAACTTGCCATTACGGCATTATCTTTTGGGGGTACTGGCTTCTGGCTTCTTTGCCAACTTAGATCTCCTTTGCCCCTAGTGCTTGACCCTCACGACATCCCCTGTGCCATAGGTACTGCTTTCCCTTGGATGAGAAAATAGGTCCACACAGGCACAGGGATTTGCTCGGGATCACAGTGAAAGTAGAGGCAAAGCTGGGGTTAGAGCTCAGGTCTCCTGGGATCTAGATGAGGCCTCTCCTACACCCCTCCTTCCACTTTTACAAATACCGGTTTTTACAGTGGGGCAGGAGGGATTCAGTGTTGGGCAAGTCAGTGAAGGTGAATGTGTCCAGTGAGGGGAGGGCTTTGGGAAGCATAGTCCTTTTTGATACATCTGGGGAGCTGCTGGAGAAGCCAGGACATCCCTGGCTAGAATGGAGAGAACAAAGGAAGCAGGGTAGAGCGAGGAAGCCAGAGGACTAGAGCACCAGTCTGAGAGCTCCAAGGGCACAAGAAGGAGCCCTTTGATTCTTAAGCCCAGATCAAGTCACAATCTTCCTGGCTAGGGACTACCTTATGTCCCCTTGTCTTACAAAGAACTCACAGAGCATGGTCACATAAGGTGTAAGCCTCTTGCAGGAACAAGCACCTGCTAGGTACCAGGCAGTGGTCTCATTATTGCCTTATATGTGCTACCTCATTCAGTCCTCACTGCAATCCTTTGGAGGAGATATTATCTCCCATTTTACAGATGAGGACACAGATGCAAAAAAATCAAGGGATATGTCTAAGACGAAAAAGCTAAGGCTTGAACGCAGGCCGTCTGCCCCTGTAATCTGTGACTGGGTACTACACTGCCTCTGCATGCACCTGGGGTGAGGACTGAAGGGCAACCTCATCCAGGCGGACCCCCTCCCCCTAGGACAATGGAGGGGGCCTTTTTGCAACAGACCCTCAATGCCCCAAGCCAGAGAGTGTGGTCCTGCAGCATATGTCCAGTGCTGGGGACCCCGAATAGGAAAGGGGTGCAAACACTGCAATGGAAGTGTAAACGACCTGGAACAGCACAGGACAATGACCACCCCCTC
Source organism: Phacochoerus africanus (assembly GCF_016906955.1). NCBI lineage: Eukaryota > Metazoa > Chordata > Mammalia > Artiodactyla > Suidae > Phacochoerus > Phacochoerus africanus. Next base: position 103,269,830 of record NC_062544.1, read on the forward strand.
TCACCACCAGTTCTCCTTGCCAGATTCTTGCTTCCCAATCTGGTTTGCAGGCGGAACGAAAGACAGTTAAGGGAGGTAATTTTGGGTGATGAGCTAGAAGTGGCAGGGCGTTCAGGAAACAGCTTGGGATTGCAGTGTTTGTGCTAGCTCTGCAGCAAAGGCTGGACAGTCAGGCACTTGGGAGGAAGGTAGCAAACAGGATGGGCCAGGGCAGCCAAGCCTATGCCATAAGACTGGGAGGTGCTGACTGAGCCTCCACACGGCTTCCTCTCCAGGGAAGAGGCCAGGGCCCAGGGAGAGAGACTGGACAGAGGCACAGATGCTTGAGGTTGGAGCCCATTCCACCATGAGCTGAGGCGCCTGCTATGCCAGAGGTGACCAGAGGGCTTATAGGAGGTCTGAGTGAAGCAGGCACAGAAGAGGGGGTCTCAGGGTAGACAGCACTAGCTAAGGGATGATGAGAGAGAAAGCAGACGTCTCTGCTGTGATCCCCTGAGCTGCCCAGCCTCCCTTCCTACCAGTCTGGCAGGACACTAAGTTCACTTCTGTCCTGAGGGGAGACACAGGAGCACTGGAAAGGGCAGGGATCCCATGACCCATCTGGATGAGTCTGCCTTTAGGAGACCAGACTACTGGTATGAGGGTAACAGCTCTGGGCACTGAGCAAGGTCTCTCTGGGCCATGGAGACCAGATATGGGCCAACCAGGAAACATGAGACAGAGGGGAGGCTGGCTGAAAATAACATCTCTGAGTCTCTCTGAATTCCAGGGAGATCTCTAGTGGACATCCCTGCCTTGCTCTTTCCCATTTATTTTCTCCATGCATGGGTTAGATGGATAGGTGGTGGGCAGCGAACTGCCAGGGTACTAGAAAACAGAGGGAGGTGGGGTTAAGCAGTGGTTGGCTGAGAGGGGGAGGGTTTGCAGAGCTGGCTGGGGGAGCAGGAGGACATAGCCGCCTAAGAGCGGGTGGGTCCCCAGGCTGGAACAGAGAAATGCCAGGTACAGGTTGAGGGGCCTATGCAGCTTGAAGACCTCCAGCCCCTGATGTCCAGAACCAGCGGCTGCTCTCTCTCCTGAAGACACAGCGATGCAGAAAGGAGCTGGCCTAGACTCTTTCCCGGTGGTTCGGGGAGACGGAGCTCGGCTGGACAAAAGGAGCTGCAGGCAGTTAGAGCTGAGACTCTGGCCATTCCGGCCAGGAGGGTGCGCAGATGGGGGCGACTGGGCTGCTCATCCCAGCCCGAGCGTCGCTGACTACGATTTCTTGCGCTGGGCAGCTACCGCGGCACAGCCAGACCTCCGCCAACCTTGTAAACCACCTCGCCCCACCCTTCCCACCCCGCCACACCCACGCGACCTGACGCGGTCCAGGCACGCCTGGGCTTTGGGGAGCCTCTCTGGGCGGCCCGGACGAGGCGGAGAGAACTCGGTTATTCGTGGATGCTGGTTCCTTCCCTCCTCGGTCCCTCAAAGCACGCTAGACCCTGGAGCCCAGCCTTCCGTGACCAAGATAAGAAGAGTAGTCCCCGAGGCAGTGAGGCCGGGGGTCGTCTTTAGGCAAGTCTTCAGACTTGCACCTCTGCTCGCCCCACCCGCCAGACCTGGGAGACAAGCCTGGAAACGCCCAGGGTCGTGTCCGGCAGTCCTGGGCCGAGATTTCCTCAATGCGACAAAAGAGCCGAGGGGCGGGCCCGGGGCGGGGCAGAGGGCGGCCGAAGGAGCCGGGGGTCCCCCTCCCAGAGCCGGTAGGCTTTGCTCAGGGTCAGCTCAGGCGGGGACCCCAGCGTGCCTGCCGAACACTCACCGTGGAGGGTCAGGAAGTCCCGGCCTGAGTCCATGCCCGACGGGCGGCGCGGCGGGAGGGGGGCGCCGCGGGACACTTCTTCGCGGCGACAGCGCTGGCGGCCTAGGGTCCCAGCGCACTGCGGTGGAGGGACCCGAAAGGACTGCGGAGGGGAGGAGATTGGAGGTGGGCCCGGGACTCCGCTCCGCCCCCCGCCCGAGCCCCCGCCCCCGCCCCCTGGGCCCTCCAACCCGTGTCTCTCCCCGCCCCTCCTGGGGATCGTGGAGGAGGGCAGAGGTGGGGGCCAGCAGGCCGGGCCAACCCTGGCCGGGGCGGGTGGGTGCGTCCCAGCCAGAAATAGCCAGATCCCTCTGGCTTCTGGCTTCCTCCGCCGCCGCCACCCACAGGCCGCGGGCCCTGTCATTACCGAGGGCGGTGGGGCCCCACGCCCTGCCTGCGGGCGCCTTGCCGGGGTTAGGGTGATGCACGGAAGAATCTGGCGTCCTTCTGGGACAGGGACTTCGTAACTTAAGACGCCCTACCGTGATGCTGCGTAAAGGGAGCCTCAGAGTTCAGGCGGCCAGCCACTGCCCCCCAGATGTCTGCTTTCTCTTCTGCAGAATGGGTGCAAGGCACAAGTTAGAAGATCCTTGGAGAGGCGTGCCTGAACCCACTCTGTAGAAGGATCCCCTCCAGTCTCACTGGCAAGTTTCTAACACCAGAAGTGCCCTTGGTGGGGACTAGAGCAGAGGCGGTAAAAACTTAGAGCAAGTAGCTTCAGAGAGGTTGACTTTGAGCCCTTCACGCCCCAAACTCCTGGCAATCTGTACAGCAGAGTGAGGGGCAGAGTTGGACATCTCCAGGGCTCCTTCTATGGATGGCCTCCCAAGAGGCTGTCTGGGCAAGGCGTCCCTACATGGACACCCCCCCCATACACACACACACTCCCACCTTCAAGTCTGGCAACCCAGCCACCCTCTTTATAGGTATGTAGAGACTCTAAGGGAAAGTCCAGGGATTCTGCTGCCTACTGACTTTTGAGAGAGCCCCCAGAATACCTCCCACGTTGGGGATGCTGTGCCCACTAGGCTCCCCCCATAACCCCCCTGGGTTGATAAAGCCAGTGTGAGAGTCCAGCAAAACCAGTCAGACCCCAGCCCTTCCCTCTCTAGGCACAAGCAGGCCTAGGTGGCCTTGAATACCTCAGGAAGGGATGTCAGCCTGCCAGAGGGTGAGTCTTCCCATCCTTATGGTTGAGACTGGTTGGGACTTTGGAGACTCTGGCTCTGGAATTCCCACTCCCTCTGTATGCCTCCTCTACACCGGGGTGGGGGGGGGGGGGAAATGTAGCCCTCTATCTGGCACTCTCCCTAGTCGGCCTGCTCTCCATCAGGAGCAGCCCTGTAAGAGCCCTCTCTGCTTTCTCAGGGATGAGCAAGTCCACACAAGACATCCTTTTGAAGCTCCAGCCTGGGGGCGGGGAGGATGAGGGGTCCTTTTTCTGCCCTCGCCCTCCTTCTACCAGGCCAGGATGCCTGCCTCCAGGCCTGCTCCCCTGGGGGCCTCCTCTGACCTCGGGGCTAATCCCAGGACCTCTGACATCCCCAGGGGCCTGCAGGCCCCTCTAGTCAGCAAGTCAGGCCTCCTTAAGCCCTGCTTCTCTTTCCAGGCAGAGACATAATGAAATTCTGACAGCAGCAGTTGGCTCTGAACCTTCATCTTAAGCATCATTCCTGTTTATTCACATCACCTCCCAGCTCTGAGCCCCAAGCCCAATCCAGAGCATTATCTGGTGGGGGCTCCAGCTTGGCCCTTCCTTTGCACACACCGAACCTGCCTCGTGCAGGCCCTCTTCTGGCCTCTGGCCCAGGCACAGGAGCTGAGGCCTCCTCCCAAGCCTGGGGTTGCTGGGCAGAGTGGGCACGCTGACTCAGAGTTGGCACACGCAGCCAGGTTCTGCCAGAAAAGAGGGCTGGGCCACATGCCACTCAGAGAAACAAGGCTGCTGCTCTGCCCTGTGGGGCAGCTGTTCCCTGGGACTCTCCCCCCCACCCCCAGTCTGCCCTCCATCTCCCTCACAGGCTGGAGACACTCTGCTTACTTCTGCTGTGCGTAAGCCTGGGTGGCATATGGGACTGTGCATCTCTGTGTGGATGGGCTAGAGGCCTAGCTAGAGGATTTTTCCCAAACCTCATTTGCTGGATTCTGCTCCCTTTGCCCTTTAACCACCAAGGCCTTCTGTGGGCCCAGGCCTGGCTAGGTGCCTAAATTACCCCCCTAAAATCCAGCTCTCAATTGCCTCTGCAAGATGCCCTGAGATCCTGGTGACTCACGGAGCTTTCAGCAGCACAGAGAGGCCATGTATGCCCAGAGACTAGTTGTCTGATGGAGTTTCAGGCATCCCACCACCCCCAGCTGACCATCGTGTCTTCGATGTGTATGTGAGAGTGGGTATGAGGGCTTCTGGGATGATGGATGAGACCTAGTGTCAGAGCTGGTACCCCCCCAAGTCCTTCTTCTTGGCCCCTCCGCCACTACCTTCTCTAAGAGGCCTAGAGAAGGGGGAGGATCAACCCAAGAATGCCAACTTTCCAGATTTGCTTCAGAGCTGGCCCTGCCCAGCCCCTCCCCCAGAAACACAAACCTAGACCAGCTTGGGTAGGTGAGGTGGATGATGTTTATTCTGCCTCCTCCTAGTTTTTGGAGCACAGCCGATTGGAGAGCTGTTTAAATCTTGGTTCTGCAGTTTCCCACTGTGAGACTGAGCAGGTCCCTTCACCTCTGGGAGCTCTGTGTCAGGAGCTGCAATCCTCCTGGGAATTGGCTGAAATAACAGATGACATCGGCTACCTGGTAAGAATAAATGCTGCCGGCCAAGCAGGGTGCTGGAACACCCTCCACCCATGGTGGGCACAGGGCCTGGCCTGAAGCCCTTGGACCCTGATGCTTGTGAGGGCTGGAAAACCTCATCTGAGCTCCCTCCTGTGGGTCCTGCACCCACATACATCCAGAGGAAAAGTGAAGGCTACCTCTCCCATGGAAGCAGCTATGGCAAAGTGACTGTGCTCTGATCACACCAGGCAGCTGCTACCGACCGCATAGAGATCCAGGCTGCTGTGATGGATCACACAGGCTTCCTGGGCTGGGTGGTAATGCCAGGACACTATGGGCTGATTGCCAGTTACTTTTCCATAATTATATTTGTGGGATTTTATTGCAAATTCATTTGTGAATGTGATGTGATAGGCTATTTTCAAATTTTTGATATAATTGATTTACAATGTTCTGTCAATTCCTGCTGTACAGCAAAAGTGACCCAGTCATGCACATATATACCTTCTTTATCTCACATTATCTTCTATCATTTTCCATCACAAGTAATTAGGTATATAGTTCTCTGTGCTATACAGCAGGATCTCATTGCCCATCCACTCCAAATGCAACAGTTTTCGTCTACTAACCCCAGACTCCCAATCCATCCCACTCCCTCCCCTTCCCCCAAGGCAAACATGAGTCCCTCCTACATGTCCATGGTCTTTTCTGGTTTTTGTTTTGTTTTGTTTTGTTTTGTTTTTTGCTTTTTAGGGCTGCACTTGTGGCACATGCATATGGAAGTTCCCAGGCTAGGAGTTGAATTAGAGCTACAGCTGCCGGCCTACGCCACAGCCGCAGCAATGCCAGATCCAAGCCAAATCTGCAACTACACCACAGCTCAGGTAAAACGCTGGGTCCTTAACCCACTGAGAGAGGCTAGGGATCAAACCTGCATCCTCATGGATCCTCACTGGGTTCATTAACCACTGAGCCATGACGGGAACTCTGATATTTTCTGTTTGTAGACAGATCATTTGTGCCATATTTTAGGCTCCACATGTAAATGATATCGTGGTGTCTTTCTCTTCTAACTTCACTCAGTATGAGTGTCCCTAGTTGCATCCATGTTGCTGCAAATGGCATTATTTTGTCCTTTTTTATGGCTGAGTAGTATTCTGTGGTGTATATGTACCACATCTTCCTAATTTGTTCATCTGTCGATGGACATTTAGGTTGTTTCCATGTGTTGGCTATTGTGAACAGTGCTGCGATGAACATACGGGTGCGTGTATCTTTTTCGATGAAAGTTTTGTCCAGATATATGCCCAGGAGTGGGACTTCTGGGCATATGGTAGTTCTATATTTAGTTTTCTGAGGTATTTCTACTCTATTTTCCATAATGGTTGTACCAACTTACATTTCCACCAACAGTGCAGGAGTGTTCCCTTTTCTTCACACCCTCTCCAGCATCTTTTATTTGTAAACTTACTAATGATGGCCATTCTAACCAGTGTGAAGTGGTACCTCATTACAGTTTTGATTTGCATTTCTCTAATAATTAGTGATGTTGAGCATTTTTTCATGTGCCTGCTGGCCATCTATATGTCTTCTTTAGAGAAATGATTATTTAGGTCTTCTGCCCATTTTTCATTTGGGTTGTTTGTTTTTTTGTTGTTGAGTTGTTTGAGTTGTTTGTATATTGTGGAGATTAGACCTTGGTTGAGTCATTTGCAAAAATTTTCTCCCATTCTGTGGGTTGTCTTTTTGGTTTATTTTAATGGTTTCCTTTGTTGTGTGATATGATGTTCATTTCACTGTGGACTAAGTCCCAGTCCTCACCCCTCAGGCAGAATCTAGTGCTCAGTGTGGGGAATAGTCAGACTTTCATCTGAGGGAGGAGACATGGCCCAGCCCACCTGAGGGGGAAGGCATGCTGAAGGAGTCTGTGAACTAAAGAAAACATTGAAGGGCTATTTTATTCAACAAACATTTATTAAGCACTCGCTGTGTGCCAGGCACTGTTTTCGAGGTTTGGGAATCCTCAGTGAAGAAAATATACTCCAAACTCCTACCCTTGTGGAGTTAAATTCTAATGGAAACAAAGGAGACATGATAATAAACATAAGACGAATTGTATAGCACACTATATGTAAGAAAAATTTTAAAATAAGGGAATTCAGGAATGGGAGAGAGTTATAGTTTAAATAGGTTGGGCAGGCTGGACCTTACAGGGACAGTGACATTTGAGCAAAGACTTCTAGGATGTGAGAGAGTGAGGAATTCAGAGGTTCTAAGGGAAGAAGATTCTAGGCAGAAGAGACAGGCAGTGCCAAGGCCCTGAGGCAGGAATGCATCTAGTGTGTTGGGGAACCAGCAGGGAGGCCAGTGTGGCTGCAACAGAGGGATAGAGGGAGAGGGGAATGAGAGAAGCCAGAGAGGTAATGGGACCAAATCCTGCTGGGCCTTCTTTGGTGTCCACTTTTACCTTGGGAGAAATGGGAAGCACTTGGAAGGTTTTAAGTCAAGGAGGGACATGATCTAATTCACATTTTCAAAGAAACACTCTGGGGAGTTCCCTTTGTGATTCAGTGGAAACGAATCTGACCAGTATCCATGAGGATACAGGTTCAATCCCTGGCCTCTCTCAGTGGGTTAAGGATCCCTCGTTGCCATGAGCTGTGACATAGGCTGGCAGCTGCAGCTCCAATTAGACCCCTAACCTGGGAACCTCCATATGCAATGGGTGTGGCCCTAAAAAAAGACAAAAAAAAAAAGAAGAAGAAGAAGAATCACTCTGGCTGCTGGAAGGTATCATACATGGAGAGACAGGGCTGAGGCAAGGAGCCCAATGAAGGGGCTCTTGCAACAATTCAGGTGAGAGTGGATGGTGGGTCAGGCCCAGTGGTAGGCATGGAAGTCATAAGTGCGAGGATTTGGGATACAACTTGATGGGAGAGCCAACAGGATTGACGAGTGAGGACTGTAAAAGAAAGAGTCAGAGATGACCCTAGGCTTTGGGCCTGGGCCAGTCAAAGCAGAGAGTTCCAGAAGCTGAAATGGGGAGACTGAAGAAGAACAGGTGTTCAGTTGTGGACCCATGTTTGAGGTGCTTTCAGACAGCCAATGTGAGGTGTCAAGATGGATGTATAAGTTTGGAGCTTTAGAGGGAAATGTGGGCTGGGAATAAAATTTGGGATATGGTTCAAAGATGTTTAAAATGCCCACAAGTCCTCCCATCCTGCTTGCGGGAGTCTATTCTGGGATCATCTTTCTCAGAGGCAATTTGGCAATATCCCAAATATCAAAATGTATATATGCTTTGGCCAAGCAATTCTTAATCCTGTGATATCATTTGTATATTATGTACAGAAACATGATACAAGGTGACACTCACTAGCAAGGACCTGGTTAAATAACTTCCCATACAGTGGGTTCCCCTGCATCTGTTAAGCAAAAGCAAAACAAAACATAAAAACAGTCCTCTGTGAGTTGCTGTGAAAAAAAAGCACATTGCAAGACAATATGTATAATGCATAATATAATGTCATTGGTGCTTTTTTAAAAATTAAAAAAAATCCCTTTATAGATATTTGTGTTTGTATAGGCAGAAACAATAGCTGGAAAGATATAGAAATAATCCAAGGAAAGAGATTGAGAGGAAAACAGTTTTATTTTTTACGTACTATTAGAATATATGAGAATATTTGTTTTTTGGTCTTTTTTTTTTTCTGCCTTTTCTAGGGCTGCTCCCGCGGCATATTGAGGTTCCCAGGCGAGGGGTCTAATTGGAGCTGTAGCTACCAGCCTATGCCACAGCCACAGCCACATCTGAGACCTACACCACAGCTCACGGCAACACCGGATCCTTAACCCACTTAGCAAGGCCAGGGATCAAACCCACAACCTCATAGTTCCTAGTTGGATTCATTAACCACTGAGCCACAGTGGGAACTCCTGTACTATTAGAATATTTTTTTGCCATGATGATGTATAACTTTAGAAATTCAAACATTAAAAAAAAATTTAAAGGCCAAAACTGTGTGTGAGAATCCAGAGATAAACAAAAATTCTGGTCAGCAGAACAGGTTATAAAATGAAGCAGTCAGAGTTCCCTGGTGGTCTAGCATTTAAGGATTTGGAGGTGTTAGTTCTGTGGCTTGGGTTTGATCCCTGGCTTGGGAACTTCTGCATGTGGAGGGTGCGACAAAAAAAAAAAAGAAAGGAAGAAGGCAGCTTAAGAAATTCCCTTTATGCTAAGGTCTTCATAGGGAAGGGGGTTGGTGCCCTTTGTTACTGGTGCAGGGTTGGAACCATTCATTTATTCATTTAGTCACAGAGCAAAGACAAAGTGGTTGCTGGGCACAGCGGAATCAGGGATGAATCCAGTGTATCAGGAAGACAGATACCAGTAGGAGAGGAAGCCGAGGGTGGAGATGAAGAAGCACAGAGGAAAGGGGGACAAGGGGGAGTTCCCATCACGGCTCAGTGGAAATGAATCTGACTAGTATCCATGAGGACACAGGGTTGATCCCTGGTCTTGCTCAGTGGGTTAAGGATCTGGCGTTGCCGTGGGCTGTGGTGTAGGTCTCAGACTCAGCTCAGATCTGGCGGTGCTGTGGCTGTGGCGTAGGCTGGCAGCTGTAGCTCCCATTTGTTTGACCCCTAGCCTAGGAACCTCTATATGCCGCGAGTGAGACCCTAAAAAGCAAAAAAAAAAAAAAAAAAGAAGTGACCTGCACAGGTCAGTGGCTTCACGATGTCTGAGCAGGCATGGGGCATATCACGTTGGCCTTGTGGCCTCCTCACTCTGGGAAAGTGTGCAGCTCAAGGAGAGTCAGAGTAGGATCAGGTACACAATCCAGAACAGGGGCCCTGGCTTCCTAGCTCTGAGGATGGAACAGACACTGGAAATTAGAGATGAGGGAGCCAGCCCTGACCAAGAGAAGCAGAAGTGGTTCATTTCTGTTGGCGAGCATTCTGGGCCTCATCTCAGGAAGTGGTTTTCAGGCTGGAAGGTACAGGCTCACCCCAGCGGTAATAAAAAGAGCAGAAGCCACACTGTGATAAGGACGACAGTCACTGTGATGTCAGGCTGCTGCCTAGACAAGTGCAGGCCTCTCCCCATTTCCGTGGATGACATTACCTACCTGATCCCACACTGGGGCTATGTGGGCGTCATTCTCGGCCCCTCCCCTCTCTCACTCCCATTGTCCATCAGCGAGTCCTGTCAATTCTACCTTTCAGATCAATCTCCAGTCAATTTCTCTCATATGAATCCCAGTGTCCTTCGTCTCTTTCCTAACCCCTGCAGGTGTTTCCCAACTGAGCCCTCTGATGCCTCTTGCCTGCCTCCAGTTGGCTGTCTCAGAGCAACCAGAATGAACTCAGTAAAACTTAGAGCTGACCACCACACACCCAGCTTAAGACCCCCAGTGGCCCTCCTACTGGCCTCAGAATAAGGTAAATTCCCTAATGTTTCCTATAAGCTCATTTATGATCTGGCCCTTGCCTAGCAGGTACCTCAACACCCTGAGCTTCTTTCATCTCCTCCCACATGTGCTGCAATCTCCCAGCTTTAGCACAATGAAGTCCCTCTTCATAGAGTGATATGTTCCTTCTCTCCTTGCTTACTCTTACTCATTCTTTTTTTATTCACTTAAAAAATTGAAGTATAACGTATATACAGTAAAATTCACCATTTATGGTGTACATTCCTGTCCTGCGAGGTCTTAACAAATCCACAATCAAGATGTAGAATGTGTGGAGTTCACATCATTACTCAGCGGAAATGAATCTGACTAGCATCCATGAGGATGCAGGTTCAATCCCTGGCCTCCCTCAGTGGGTTGGGGATCCAGTGTTGCCATGAGCTCTGGTGTAGGTCATAGATGCAGCTTCGATCCCACATTGCTGTGGCTGTGGTGTAAGCTAGCAGCTGTAGCTCCGATTCGACCCCTAGTCTGGAAACCTCCATATGCCACAGGTGGGGCCCTAAAAAGACAAAAAAAAAAAAAAAAAAGATGCAGAACACATGAACATGACAAAAAAAAAATCCCCACTAAGTTTTCTTTCTGCTACTTCGTTAGCATGCAGCCTATTGGGAACATTTTAGTTTAAAAAAGAAAAAGATGTAGAACAGTTCCATCACCCCAAGAAATCTCCTCATGCTCCTTTGAAGCCAACACTAGCTCCCATCACCAGCTCCTGATAACCACTGATGTGTCTGCATTTTTGTAAATGGATTTCCTATAAATGGAATCATTTGGTATGTATATGTAGCCTTTTGAGAATAGTTTCTTTTACCCAGAATAATGCACTTATTTTCATCTATGCTGTTGTGTGTATCACTAGTCTGTTTTCATCTTTACTACTGAGAGTATTCCATTGTTTAGATGTACTACGGTTTATTTATCTTGACACCAATGAATAGGACATTTGTTTTTTTTCCCAGTTTTTGGAGATTAAGAATAAAGCTGTTATAAATATTTTCACACAGGTTTTTGTGAGCACAAACATTCTCATTTCACTTGGAAAAGCATCTAAGAGTGGAATTGATGTATTTGTTACTTTATAAGAAACTGCCAAACTGTTTTTCAGAGCTGCTATACTGGTTGGTATTCCCATTGCAGCATATGAGAATTTTAGTTGCTGCATATCCTTACCTGTACTTATTTGATTCTTTCACCCATTCATTCATTCAGTTTTTTGACATTCTACTAAATGTGTAATGGGACTGCATTGTAGTTTTAATTTCCACTTTCTAGATGACTTATTCTTTTCAATCTCTGCTTGGTTTTCACCTCTACCAAAAAACCACTGTACACACTCCCTCTGCAGACTAAGTTCCTGTCCTTTATGGTTCCATAAAAACCAACATTTATCTCCACCTTGACCTTAACCCACTAAACTGCAATTGTTTTCCTGTTCCTTCCCGCTCACCACCCTGGTCTCTCACTCACACACACATCTGTGAGGGTGGAAGCAACATCTTCCTTTGAATCTTTGTAAATACATTAAACATTTTTTTTTAGCTTTTTTATGTTTTTCGCTTTTTAGGGCGGCAAGTATGGCATGTGGAAGTTTCCAGGCTAGGGGTCAAATCGGAGCTGCAGCTGCCAGCCACAACAACCAGATCCCAGCTGCATCTGCATCTGTGACTTACACTGTAGTTCAGGGCAACTGACTGACCCCTCACCCAAGAGTGGGACCGGGAATTGAACACCCATCCTCATGGATACTAGTCAGGTTGGTTATGGCTGAGCCACTACAGAACTCCCAATAAATTTTAAATGAACGAATTAATAGATACTGAATATTTAGAGAATGGGCAGATGAAGGTAAATAGAGGCTTTTGCAATCAGACTGGCCTGGCTGTGCCACTTAACCCTTTCTCCATTGATACCTAACTCTAAGCTCATCTTCATAAAGGGGATGCTGCTGTGCAAATATTCATGAGGATGAAGGCTTAAGAGCACTGTGAACCCAAGGCAAAGCGGAAGAGGCGGCCCGGAACCGGAAGTGCGGCAGGGATTTAGCGGCGTCTCAGTTGCCATGGAGACTGGAAGGCGAGAGCTGCAGTCCGCAGAGTCTGGGTCCTACGCGTTCGCGGGGGCAACGTGGACGCCAACCCAGCGTCTGGCCCGGATCCGTAGCCCCAGCCAGTGCACCTGGTTGTCGTCCATTGCCTACTCCGAGTCCTTTCACCACGATTTCGGGGCCCGGCCCGGTCGCATCGCGCCGCTTGAGCTTCCGCCGCTTCCCGAGCCGCACCTGCTGCGTCTGCGCCCCACCTCGCTGCGCACCCAAGATATCTCGTACTTGCTCACCGGCGTCTTCCGTAACCTGTACACTTCCGAGGTGATCGGCGAGGAGGTGAGCGCAAATTTGATCAAGGCCCGCGGCAGTGAGGATGCGAGGCACGAGGAGTTCGTGGACCAGCTGCAACAGGTAACACAGCCCTGTGTCTCGCGCTCTTCCTCCGCTTGCTCACTTGGTGCGGGGCGTCTTTGCTTCTGCAGCCGTGCAGGGGCGCCCAGGGCGCGAATCAGCCACTCGACAAGTGTCAGCCCCTGCCAAGTGCCAGGCGCTGTTCAGGCACTGGGGATGCAGTCGGGAAAGAGCATGGTGCAATGTATCCGATATTCTAGTGGAAGGACACTATGCACGCCCCTAGGCAAATACACACATTCTACACACGTGCTGCATGTATCTGTAGCACCTGTCTTTTATTTTACATCCTCGTTTACGTTGCCTGCCTTTGTGTCAGAAACTAGAGTCTTAACCACGGTATTCATGCCCATATTTTAACACACCCAATCTCTGGAACAGCAACTACTGCTGTCTCATCTGCATAACGAGAAAAGCAGCTGATATGAGTCCTCATTGCTGAGGCTGATTGCTGGCCACGCTGCCTTCGACTCCCTTAAAAGAGTCTCATCTGTGTTTTCAAGAAGCTGAAGTCAACTCTATGGGCCCTGCAGCCAGGTAGCATGTCATTCCTTGAAGGTGCATCTGGGTGACAACTCTTCCTCTACCACAAGGAGTATACTCCCTTGTATTTGGTATTTCAGAGTTTGGATGGGAGCTCTCTTTACTGTGAAGCCAGGAGATAGGGTTTCAGTCTTGGCTCTGTTACCGACTTGACTTTAAAAGCTTTCAGCCCTTTCCTGCTGTGGGTCTCCGTGTTCACGTCTGTCTGAGAATACCAGATGGTGTCTGCAGTTCTGTGGTGGTTCTATGCTTCACGGGGAGCCCCGAGGCTGGGGTGAGGTTGAAAAAACCTTATTTCTCACCATATTTCTGTTCACCTGGTCCTCCACTTGCCAGATTCGGGATCTCTATAAGCAGCGACTGGATGAGGTTGAAATGTTGGAGAGACATATCATTCAGGCCCGTGCCCGGGCTCTTGCGGAGAAAGAGCGGGCCATGCACCAGGCCAAAGTACAGGTCCTTGAGCCCTTCATCAAGATGCCTCCAGGTGTGTATGATGATTCCTCTATGTCCTTTATCCTGACTCTCCAGCTGTTAATGTTTTACTGTATTTGCTCAGTTACCCACCCTCTAGCCTTTTTCTGAATATTTGGGGAGCGAGTTGCATATATGATCTTTCATTACCACAAAACACTCCAGCAGGAATGTCTTCAGAAGAGGGACACTCTCTTACAGACCAGCATACAGCCTCCTAAGCCAGGAAATCAGCTTGGTGCAGCATCACATACAGATTTCACCAGCTGTCTCACAGCCCCCCTTTCTCCTCTCTGGTCTGGGATCCTGTCTAGGAAGCTGTGTTGCATGTTACTGTCAAGTCTTATTTTTAGACTTTTTTAAGGTTCCCAGACCAGAGATTGAACCTGGGATGCAGTGGTGAAAGCTCAGAGTCCTAAACACTAGACCACCAGGAAACTCCCTAGATTTTTTTGTTTGTTTTGGCCATGGCATGTAGAAATTCTGGGTCCAGAGATTGAACCCATGCCACAGCTTTTTTTTTTTTTTTTTTTTGGTCTTTTGTCTTTTGTTGTTGTTGTTGCTGCTATTTCTTGGGCCGCTCCCGTGGCATATGGAGGTTCCCAGGCTAGGGGTTGAATCAGAGCTGTAGCCACCGGCCTACGCCAGAGCCACAGCAACGCGGGATCCGAGCTGCGTCTGCAACCTACACCACAGCTCACGGCAACGCCGGATCGTTAACCCACTGAGCAAGGGCAGGGACCGAACCCGCAACCTCATGGTTCCTAGTCGGATTTGTTAACCACTGCGCCACGACGGGAACTCCCATGCCACAGCTTTGACCTGAGCCACAGCAGTGACAATGCCAGATCCTTAAAACCACTGCACCAACAAGAGTACTCCTCCCTAGACTTTTCATTTGGAACAGTTCTCTGGTGTTTTCCTGTTCTTTTTTTAAATTGTCTTTTTATTTATTTATTTTTATTTTTCGGCCACCCCTGCAACATACGGAAGGTCCTGGGCAGGGGATCAGATTGAACCGGTGCATCTGCAGAGGCAAACACAATCATTAACCCACTGCGCCACAATGGGGACACCCCTGTGTTTCATGTTATTGACAGTTCTTTTTGTTTCACCAATTTTTTTACTGTGGTAAAATACACATAACATAAAATTTTCCAGGAGTTCCCGTCATGGCTGTGAGCTGTGATGTAGGTCTCAGTTGCAGCTCAGATCCGGCATTGCTGTGGCTGTGGTGTAGGCTGGCACCTACAACTCGGATTCCACCCCAAGCCTGCGAACCTCATATGCATCGGGCGTGGCCCTAAAAAGACAAAAAATAAAAATAAAAAATAAAATTTTCCATCTTAACCATTTTTAAGCATACAGTAGAGCGCTATTAAATACATTCATAATCTTGCACAAACATTGTAACCATTCACCTCCATAACTTTTTTCTTCTTGTAAAACTGAATCTCCTTGTTCATTAAACAATACCTTCCCATTCCCCCCCTTTACCCCAGCCCCTGGCAACCACCATTCTACTTTCTGTCTCTATAATTTTGACTGCTATAAGTACCTCATAAAAGTATAATCATACAGTATTTGTTGTTTTGCAACTGGTTTATTTCTCTTAGCTTAATGTCCTCAAGGTTCATCCATGTGGTAGCCTATGTCAGAATTTCCTTCCTTTATAGGCTAAAATATACTCCATTGTATGTATATACCACATTTTGCTTATCCGTTCATTAGTTGATGAACTCTTGGATTGGTTCCATGTGTTAGCTGTTGTGAATAATGCTGCTATGAACACAGATATACAAATATCTCTTTGAGACCCTGCTTTCAATTCTTTGGGTTTATACCCAGAAGTGGAGTTGCTAGATCATATACTAGTTCTATTTTTAATGTTTTGAGGAACCACCATACTGCTTTCCACAGTGACTACCATTTTTACATTCCCACCAGCAGTGTACAAGGATTCCCATTTCTGCACATTCTCACCACCAACACCTAGTAATTTCTGTTTGTTCTTTTTTTTCCCTTGAATGTACCCACCCTGACAGGTGTGAGGTGATACCTCATTGTGGTTTTGACTTGCATTACCCTGATGATTAGTGATGTTGAGCATCTTTTCATATACTTATTTTCCATTTGCATATCTTCTTTGGAGCAATACCTATTTTAATCCATTTTTAAATTTTTTTTAATTTTAAAATTTCATTGATGTATAGTTTTTTACAATATTGTGTTAATCTCTTCTGTACAGCAAAGTGATTGTTATGCATATATATATACATATGCATTCTTTTTTCATATTCTTTTCTGTTATGTTTTATCACAGGATATTGAATATAGTTCCCTGTGCTATACAGTAGGACCTTGTTCATCCATTCTTTATTTAATGGTTTGCATTTGCTAATCGCAAACTCCCAATCCTTCTGTCCTCCCACCCACAGATCTATTTTCTTTTTTTTTTTTATAGTTTTTTTTTTTCCCACTGTACAGCAAGGGGGTCAGGTTATCCTTACATGTATACATTACAATTACATTTTCCCCCACCCTTTCTTCTGTTGCAACATGAGTATCTAGACAAAGTTCTCAATGCTATTCAGCAGGAAGATCTATTTTCTATGTCTGTGTGTCTGTTTATGTTTCGTAGATATGTTCACTTGTGTGATATTTTGGATTCTGCATATAAATGTTAACATAATAGTATTTATCTTTTTCTTTGTTGCTTTACTTAACATAATTATCTCTAGGTCCTATGTTGCTGGAAATGGTATTATTTCATTCTTTTTTATGACTGAGTAATATTTCATTTTATATATAGACCACATCTTTTTTTTTTTTTTTTTGGCTGTGCCTGAGGCATGCAGAAGTTCCCAGGCCGGGGATCAAACCCAAGCCACAGTAGTGGCCCAAGATGTTGCACTGATAATGCCAGATCCTTAACTCACAGCACCACAAGAGAACTCCTAGACCAGATCTTCTGTATCCATTCATCTGTTGATTCACATTTAGGTTACTTCCATGTCTTGGCTATTGTGAATAGTGCTGCTGTGAACATAGGAGTGTGTGTATCTTTTCAAATTATAGTTTTGTCTGGACATATGCCCAGGAATGGGATCGTTGGATCATATAGAAACTCTATTTTTAGTTATTTAAGGAACCTCTGTACTATTCTCCGTAGTGGCTGTACCAATTTACATTGCCACCAACAGTGTAGGATGGTTCTTTTCTCAACACCCCCTCAGACATTTGCTATTTGTAGACTTTTTTCTTTGCCTTGCCTATGGCATGTGAAAGTTCCCAAGCCAAGGATTGAACCCGAGCCACAGTAGTGACTTGAGCCACTGCAGTGACAATGCCAGATCCTTAACCCACTAGGCCACCAGGAACTCCATGTAGACTTTTTAATGATGGGCATTCTGACCTGTGTAAGGTGGCACTTCATTGTCATTTTTTTTTAATGAATTTTTTTTAGGGCCGCACCCCCACCATATGGAAGTTCCCAGTCTAGGGGTCGAATCACAGCTATAGCTGCTGGCCTACACCACAGCCACAGAAATGCAGGATCGGAGCTGCATCTGTGACCTACACCACAGCTCACAGCCATGCTAGATCCTTAACCCACTGAGCAAGGCCAAGGACTGAACCCCCATCTTCATGGATACTAGTTGGGTTTGTTACTGCTGAGCCAACATGTCATTGTAGTTTTGATTTGCATTTCTCTAATGATTAGTGATATTAAGCATTTTCATATGATTTTTGGCAATCTGTATGTCTTCTTTGGAAAAATGTCTATTTAGGTCTTGAGCCCATTTTTAGATTGTTTGTTTTTGTTATTGAGTTGTATGAGCTGTTTGTTTATTTTGGAAATTGAGCTCTTGTAGGTCTCATCCTTTGCAGATATTTTCTCCTAGTCTGCAAGTTGTCTTTTCATTTTGTTTATGGTTTCCTTTGATGTGCAAAAGTTTATAAGTTAGGTCCCATTAGGTCCCGTTTATTTATTTTTTGCTTTTATTCCTATTGTCTTCCAAGACCGATCTAAGAAAAATTGTTATGATTTATGTCACAGAATGTCTTGCCTATGTTCTCCTCTAGGAGTTTTATGGTGTCATGTCTTACATTTAAGTCTTTAAGCCATTTTGAGTTTTTTTGTGTGTATGGTGTGAGGGTGTTTTCTAACTTGATTGATTTACAGGCAGCTCTCCAACTTTCCTAACACCTCTTACTGAAGAGATGGTCTTTCCAGTTGGATATTCTTGCCTTCTTTGTCACAGACTGTAGGTGTGTGGTTTAATTTCTGAGCTGTTACATTCCCTTGATCCTATGTCTGTTATTTTACCAGTACCACACCGTTTTGATTAGTATAGCTTTGTAGTATTATCTGAAGCCTGGTTGGTTATGCCTCCTGCTTTGTTCTTTTTCTTCAAGATTGCTTTGGCAATTCTGGGTCTTTCATGGTTCCATGTAAGTTTTAAAATTATTTGTTCTAGTTCTGTGGAAAATGTCTTGGGTAATTTAATAGAGATTACATTAAATCTCTAGATTTCTTTGGTTAGTATGATCATTTTAACAATATTAATTCTTCCAATCAAAGAGCATGGGATGTCTTTCCTTTGATTTATTTTCAGTTTCTTTTGTTAATGTTTTGTGCTTCTCAGAATATAAATCTTTTACCTCTCAGTGAGGTTTATTCCTAAGTATTTTATTTTTTTGATGCAATTTTAAAAGGGATTGTTTGTTTACATTCCTTTTCTGATATTTCATTGTTAGTGTAAAGAAATCAACTGGTTTCTGTATGGTAATCTTGTCTCCTGTTACATTGCTGAGTTCATTTATCTGTTCTGGTAGTTTTTGTGTGAAGTTTAAACCTTCCCCCATTTCTTTGTCTCTTTCAGTTTTGTGGGTGCACCATGGCATATGGAAGTTCCCTGGCCAGGGTTTGAATTCAAGCCACAGCTGTAACCTACACCACAGATGTGGCATTGCCAGATCCTTTAACCCACTTCACTGAGCCAGGGATCAGACCCATGCCTCCAGGGTCACCCAAGCTGCTGCAATCAGATTCTTTTTTATTTATTTATTTCTTCTTTTGTTTTTTGCCTTTTAGGGCCCCACCTTTGGCATATGGAAGTTCAGAGGCTGGGGGTCAACTCTGAGCTACAGCTGCTGGCCTACACCACAGCCATAGCAACATGGGATCTGAGCTGCATCTGTAACCTACACCACAGCTCACAGCAACACCAGATCCCTGATCCACTGAGCAAGGCCAGGGGTCAAACCCACATCCTCATGGATACCTAGTCAGATTTGTTTCTGCTGCACCACAATAGGAACTCCCAAGCAGTCAGATTCTTAACCCACAATGGGAACAGAAATGCATCTGATTTTTGTGTGTTGACTTTTCCTGCTCCTTCGCTGGATTTACTTATTCTAAGAGGTTCTTTAGGATTTTCTATATATAAGATTGTATCATCCACAAACAGTGATCATTTTACTTCTTCCTTTCTAGTTTGGATGCTTTTTAGTTCTTTTTCTTGCCTAATTTCTCTGATTAGAACTTCTGTGTTGAATAGATATGGTGAAACAGACATTTTTTTTTTTATTTTTCAAAGTTTATTGAAACATAGTTGTTTTACAATGTGATAATTTCTGCTGTACAACAAAGTTATACACAAATTCATTCTTCTTCATATTCTTTTCCCATATAGATTATCACATG
Source organism: Phacochoerus africanus (assembly GCF_016906955.1). Classification (NCBI taxonomy): domain Eukaryota; kingdom Metazoa; phylum Chordata; class Mammalia; order Artiodactyla; family Suidae; genus Phacochoerus; species Phacochoerus africanus. The sequence goes on from NC_062544.1 coordinate 103,289,104, forward strand.
ATATTGGGTAAAGTTCTTTGTGCTATACAGTAGGTCCCAATTGGTCACTCATTCCATATACCACAGTGTGCATATGAAAAGCAGCATTCCTGCCTTGTTCCTGATTTTAGAGGAAAAGCTTTAAGTCTTTCCTGAATATGTTGTTGACTGTGGCTTTTCATCTTTGACATTCATTATGTTGAAATAGTTTCCTTTTATTCTTAGATTTTTAGTGTTTATAAATCATGAAAAGGAGTTGAATTTTTTTCAAGATTTCTTTAGCTTCAGTTGAGATGATGTGATCCCCCCAACCTTTATTCTGTTAATGTGGTATATTATATCAATCAACTTTTGTATATTGAACCATCCTTGCATTCCAGGAATAAATCTCATTTGGTCATGGTGAACTATCCTTTTAATATGCTGCTGAGTTTGATTTGCTAGTATTTTGTGAGGATTTTTGTCTCAGTGTTCATAAGGGATGTAGTTTTCTTTTCTGGTAGTATCTTTGTTTGGCTTTATATTGGGGTAATGCTAGCCTCTTGAATGAAATGTTCCCTTCAGTTTTTGTGAAAAATTTGAAAACGATTAATAGTAATTTTTTTAAATGTTTGGTAGAATTCACTAGGGAAACCATTGCATTCAGGGCTTTTTTTTTTTTTTTGGAGATTTTTTTATTATTATTATTGATTCAGTCACTTTACTGGCTATAAGTCAACTCAGATTTTCTGTTTTTTCATGAGTCTTGGTAGGCTTTGTGTCTCTAGGAATTTGTCCCTTTTATCTAAGTTATCCAATGTGTTAGTGTACAGTTGGTCCTAATATTCACTTATAACCCTTTTTATTTCTGTAGAATCAGTAGTAATGTCCCCACTTTCATTATCTCTTTTGTTTTTCTGTTATCTGCTTTAATCTATGCTCTAATCTTTATTGTATCCTTCCTTCTTTCTGGCAGCTTTCAGTTTAGTTTTTTTTTCTCTCCAGTTCCTTTAGTTCTAAAGTTGATCTGAGATCTTTCTCACTTTATATGTTTATAGCTGTAAAACTCCCCCTTAGCACTGCTTTTATTGTGTCCCATAAATTTTGATTTTTTTAATTTTCATTTATCTCCAAGTATTTTTAATTTTCTTTGATCCATTTGCTATTTATTTATTTATTTATTTTTGTCTTTTTGCCTTTTCTAGGCCTGCTCCTGCGGCATATGGAGGTTCCCAGGCTAGGGGTCCAATTGGAGCTGTAGCTGGCAGCCTATGCCACAGCCATAGCAACACGGGATCTGTGCCGCATCTGACCTATACCACAGCTCACGGCAATACTGGATCCTTAACCAGGGATCAAACCCACAACCTCATGGTTCCTAGTTGGATTCATTAACCACTGAGCCACAATGGGAACTCCTCCATTTGCTATTAAAAAGTGCATTCCTTTGTTTCCACAATTTAGTGAATTTTCCAGTTATCCTTCTGTTACTGATTTCTAACTTTATCCCATTTTGGTTAGAGAATATACTTTGTATGATATTTGTCTTTTTTTATTTATAAAAACTTTTTTGGTTGAGCCCCCAGCATATGAAAGTTCCCAGGCCAGAGATCAAACCTGTGCCATAGGAGCAACCCCAGCCTCTGCAGTGACAACCAGATTCTTAACCCACTGCTCCACAAGCAAACTCCTAATGTCTATCTTTTCAAATCTATTGAAATTTAATTTGTGGTCAAACACATGGTCTGGGAAATGTCCCATGTGCACTTGAGAAGAATGTGTATGCTGCTATGGTTCAGTAGAGTGTTCTGTATGTGTCTGTTAGATCTTTTTTATCTTTTTTTTTTTTTGTCTTTTTGCCATTTTCTTGGGCCGCTCTCACAGCATATGGAGGTTCCCAGGCTAGGGGTTGAATCGGAGCTATAGCCACCAGCCTACGCCAGAGCCACAGCAGCGTGGGATCCGAGCTGCATCTGCAACCTATACCACAGCTCATGGCAACGCCGGATCGTTAACCCACTGAGCAAGGACAGGGGTCGAACCCGCAACCTCATGGTTTCTAGTCGGGTTCGTTAACCACTGCGCCACGACGGGAACTCCTCTGTTAGATCTTGATTAGGGTAAGTCCTCTGTTTTCTCACTTATCTTTTGTCTGGTTGTTATATCTGTCACTGTAAATGGGTATTGAAATCTCCAAGTATTGTTGTAGAACTGTCTATTTCTCCCTTGAAATCTGTCAGTTTTTGCTTGATTATTTTGATGATCTGCCATTAAGTATGTAAATAGTTGTACTTATTACATCTTCTTGCTCTATTGAATCTTTTATTCATATATAATATCCTTCTTTGTTTCTTCTAAATGTTTTTGATTTAAAGACTATTTTGGAGTTCCCTGGTGGCTCAGGGATATGCTGTTGTCACTGATGTGGCTTGGGTAACATCTGTGGTAGGGGTTTAATCTGTGGGCCAGGATCCATGTACATTTAAAGTAATTATGATAAGAACTTTTTTCAGTTTGCTATTTTTTTCTCTGTATGCATAAAAGTATCTTTTGTTCCTCATTTCTTGCATTACTGTTTTCTTTTGTGTTTAGTCAATTTTTGTAGTGTAATATTTAAATTTCTTTTTTATTTCCTTTTGACTATGTTCTATAGCTATTTTCTTTGTACTTACCTTAGGGATTAAATCATTTAGCAGCTGGAAATTATAACACACTAATTTGAATTTATACCATCTTTAGCTTCAACAATGTGTGGAACACTAGTTTCTTTACATCTCTATCCCCACCCCTTTTAGTTGTTGATGTTACAAAATTATATCTTAATGCACTGTGTGCCTAGAAACATCAACTAATAGTTATTTTAAATGCATTAGTCTCTTCATTTATCTAGAAAACCAGACTTGGAGTTAAAAACCAAGATTACTATAACACTAGCTTTTACAGTAATCCTAGCTAATATAATAGATTTTTATGTTACCAGATTTTTTATTAGCTTTAATAGTTTTTTCCCCTTTAAATTGAATAGTCTCTTAAATCATGTAGAAAACTTTCATCATTTTTATTGAGATCTTTTATTTTGCCATATGGCTTGGAGTTATTGTCTAGAGTCATCTCATTTCATCTTGCACAACTCCCTTGAGCATTGCAAGGCTGGTCAGTTGGTAACAAACTCCCTTGGCTTTTGTTTTTCAAGAAATGTCTTAACTCCTCCCTCACTTTTGAAGGATAGTTTTACTGGTTACAGGATTCTTGTTTGATAGTTTTTTTTTTTCTTTGAGTATTTTTCTTTGTTTTTTTTTTTTTTTAGCACCACACCTGCATCATATGGAAGTTCCCAGGCTAGAGGCTGAACTGGAGCTGTAGCTGCAGGCCTACATCACAGCCACAGCAATGCCAGATCCAAGCAGGATCCATGACCTACACAGAAGCTTGCAGCAATGCCAGATCCTTAACCCACTGAGCGCTGCCAGGGATTGAACCCTTATCCTTATGGTCACTGTGTCGGATTCTTAACCCACTAAGCCACAACAGGAACTCCTCCTTTTAGCATTTTGAATATATTGGCCCACTGCCTTTTCACTTCCAAAATGTCTGATGAGAAATCTACTGATAACCTTATTGAGGATCCCTTGTATGGCATGAGTCACTTTTCTTTTGCTTCTTTCAAGATTCTCTCTTTGTCTTTGTCTTTCAAATGTTAGATTATGTATCAGTATGGCCTTTTAATTCCCTGGAGGAAGGGCTTGATACAAGAGAGGAAGATGCCTCTTTGCCAACATCATTGTGGTCAGAAGCAGTAAATGGCAGTCAGTGAACAGATCTCTGGTATTTGGTGAACAGGGACCTTTTGACTCACCCAGGCTCTCACACACTGTATGCAGATGGACAGAGAAACATACTCACTGAAGCCTGCCCTGGGGCTGGGGGTAAGGGATGGGTAGCTGATACTATGCTAAGAGCTGAAGTTCACTAAAATTTCCTGTCCAAATATTCACCTCAAAGTTACAAAATAGTTCATCTCCATAGTTACAAAATAGTTCCATTAGACTGATTCTGTGTGCAACTTTTGCCTAGATTAGGAGACAGACTCTTGGTCCTTTGTTGTTTTGTTTTTCTTTTTGCAGGGGCATCTGTGGCATATGGAAGTTCCCAGTCCAGGGATTGAATTAGATTAGCATCTGTGGCCTCTGGCACAGCCATGGCAGCATTGGATCTTAGCCATATTTGTGACCTGTGCCACAGCTTGCGACAATGCCAGATCTTTAACCCACTGAGCAAGGCCAGGGATTGAATCCACATCCTCCCAAAGACAATGTCAGGTCCTTAACTTGTCAGGCTACAAATGGAACTCCTCTTGGTGCTTTGTACTTCCTATCTCCCCAAATCCTCTCTCCTTTCTTGGCAGTTCTTGACAGGCCTTTCGTTTGTAGGGTATTTGTGATGTTTCCTCATGACCAAGGCGGTGGCAGCACATATGCGATGCTGTGCTCTTATTGCGGGGCCTATCAGGAGGCACAGGTGATGGGTGATGTTAACCTTGATTACCTGGTCAGGTTGGTGCCTGCCAGGGTTGTCCAAATTCTCCAAGTTATATTATAACTGACTAGTATTTTGTGGAGAAATATTCTCAAATATTACCAGTATCTCTTTTCCACATCAAAGCTCCATCCCCACACCATTAGCACGCAGCAAAAACTCTTTTCTCAGTCAACCACCTCTCTGGTAATACTAGCTTCATATGTTAAAGAAATTGGGTCATTTTTCCTGTACACTTGCCCATAGTTTGGACTATGATCAATGTTTGCTGATCAATGTAGTAGTATAATTTAACCTGTTCTAATGATTCCATATTCTTTGAAATTCACTAGTTAGTTCTAGAGACATCATGAGGTTTAAGTTCAGTTTGTGGGGAAAGACCACTTCATAGATGGTGCTCTTTGCTCCCTCTAGGAGGTACAGGATATGTCTGATATCTCTCTTTTCATGGTGCTGGCAGTCTTTGCCTGCATCTCTTGTTTTATCAGAGGTTATAAGTTATAATGAAATCCTAATGGTACTAAAATATTCCCCCCCCCCTTTTTTTTTTGGTCTGTTGTTGTTGTTGTTTTGAGGGCCGCACCCACAGTATATGGAAGTTCCCAGGCTAGGGGTCAAATTGGAGCTTCAACTGCTGGCCTCTGCCTCAGCCATAGCAATGCAGGGATCCAAGCTTCATCTGCCACTTACAACACAGCTCACGGCAATGCCGGTTCTTAACCCACTGAGTGAGGCCAGGGATGGAACCCATATCCTCATGGATACTAGTTGGGTTTGTTACTGCTGAGCCACAACTGAAACTCCTGTACCACATCTTCTTTATCCATTCTTTGGTTCATGGATATTTAGGTTGCTACTATGTCTTGGCTATTGTAAACAGTGCTGCAATGAACATTAGGGTGCATGTATATTTTCAAATTGTGGTTTTCTTCAGATATATCCCCAGGAGTGGGATTGCTGGATCATAAAGCAGTTCTATTTTTAGTTTTTTAAGGAACTTCCATACTGTTCTCCACGGTGGGAATTAGGAATTTAAATTCCCACCAATTTAAATTCTCACCACAGTGTAGAAGGTTTATTGTTCATAGATTTTTTTGATGGTGGCCATTCTGGCTAGTGTAAGGTGATAACTTGTAGTTTGGATTTACATTACTGTAATAATTAGTGATGTTGAGCATCTTTTCATTTGTTTTTTGGCCATCTGTATGTCATCTTTGGAGAAAAATTCTGTTTGGGTCTTCTGCCCCTTGTTTTGGTGGGTTGTTTGTTTCTCTGGTATAAAACTATGCAAGATTTTTGTTTATTTTTGGACATTAATTCCTTGTCAGTGGCTTTGTTTGCAAAGATTTTCTCCCATTCTGTGCGTTGTATTTTTACTTATTTTTTAATAGTATCCTTTGTTCTGCAAAGCTTTTGAGTCGAATTAGGTTCCATTTGTTTATTTTTGTTTTTATTTTCATTTTTCCTTACTCTGGGAGGTGTATCCAAAAAGATAATGCTATGATTTATGTCAAAGTGTGTTCTGCCAATATTTTCCTCTAAGTGTTTTAAAGTATTCGATGTTACATTTAGGTCTTTAATCCATTTTGAGTTTATTTTTGTGTGTGGTGTTAGTGTTCCAATTTCATTTTACACATAGCTATTATCTGCCAGTTTTTAAAGTGATGACTTGGTTTCCCCAGCATCTTCCAAAGATGACTAATGAGGTTTGGTATGTTTGGGGGGATTTTTTATGGTTGCACCCGAAGCATATGGAAGTTCCCAGGCTAGTGGTCGATTCAGAGCTGCAGCTGCCAGCCTACGCCACAGCCACAGCAACACCAGATCCGAGCTGCATCTGCAACTTAAACTGCAGCTCACAGGAATGCCGGATCCTTAACCCACTGAGTGGAGCAAGGGATTGCACCCATGTCCTTATGGATACTAGTCAGGTTTGTTACCACTGAGCCACAACAGAAACTCCTTGGTCAGTTTTAAATACCACTGTGAACTCACGGATTTCATAAGTACAATTGTATTATCCTTATTAGTGTTCAAATTGTCTTATCTTTGGCCAATTGGATCTTTTTCAAGTCAACATCTGATTTCTTTGAATCACATTGGTTGTCTTTGATAACTGCCTTACTTTCTGGAATGGCTAGGTGTTACATATTCATCTTGTGTATTGATTGCCCCAGACCTGGAATGAGCCGTTTCACCAGGAATCCGCATTTCCTTTTACACCCCCTCAAAGACTTTGATCTGTCCTCCTGCACTGCTGAAAATCGTCATTCTGCAGGACGTAGAGCTAGTGCTTTGAGGGTTGGGAGACCTCGCATATCTATGACCTTGGAGGGAGGCAGAAGTGAAAGATACAGTGGCTTAGGAAAGCGTTGCTCATATGGGGTCCTGCAAGGGCCCAGATGACAGCTGAGATGCTTTCCATAGGTTATGCCACTGAATCCATCCAACATACCTTTGAGGTAGGTTTTCTCTCCATTTTACAGGTACAGGAACTAAGAAAGGAGCCCAAATAATTTCCCTAAATTCCCATGGCTCAGAAGGGCTGGGATCCGGATTTGAACTTGTGTCTGTTGTCAAAGCATATCTCTTTCTCCTGTCAGTAGGAAGAGAAGGACTGTTGACTAGGCACAGTGTCACATGGATGTGGATGACTTCCCTTAGGGAGCAGCTTTGAGTGGGAGGCCCTGTCCTACGTCAGGTCTGTGCCCTCTGGGGCTCAGCCCCATTAAATAGCAGGTTCTGTATCTCTTCCTGTTTCCTCATTTATGCCATGCCAGGCTTCTCCATCAGTCGTGGATTTAGGTGGAGATGCCTGGTAGATTCTCAGGAGGTTTTATTGGTTGCCTGATGACCCCTGAGTCCTGGGAGTCAGATACTGTCCCTATCTTTGGTAGGATTCTTCTGGCTAGAGATCAGGGGAGATTAAACAGTTGTTTTTAATGAAAGTGTAATAACACATTGAGAAGTGGGAAACAAGCATCAGGAGAGTTTTCCAATGACCTTCATTTTATCTTTTACCTAAAATAATGTTAAGTTATAATCAGACATTATGCCTTCTGCTGGCAAGATTGTTTTTTATCTCAAAGGTAGCAGAAGCAGAGATTTTAATCCAGTTCCCTGGACACCCCTCTGGTCCCTGCTCCTCAGGGTAGGGCAAGGTAACCCAGGAAACCTCTTCTATAACTCAGATGATTGATGGTGAGGACACTGCCCTGAAACCTTTCTTCCCTGAGGCACTGAAGCCGCCTTTCTCTGGCTGCTAATACAGACATCACAAGATGGGAAATGTATATAAATTCTCCAGACAGTGGGAGAAAAGTCAGAATTCTGCATAATGTCCTGTACTTTCATTCCCTTCCCCTGCTGGTATATTGTCCACTTTATCTTTTGGAGAATGGAACATCCAGCCTCTTGCAGAGCCTGCTTAGGAGCGGAGTCAGCATGGGAATCCTACCCTTCCAGGCAGAGGAAGTTGGTCACAAAGCCGGGGCAGGGTTCCCAAGGCTCCCCTGGCCCATGGTCCAGGCCTGACGTGGAGAGAGACTCCCCAAAGATCTGATCAACGGACTGCCCCTGCTTCTGCAGACACATCTAATGGCCACATCCTGGAGAGAATGCCAATAGCAGAGAGGATGCATCTCCTTGACCCATGGCCTTTCCCTTTTTTCTAGTTGTATATTATCTTTTTTTTCCCCTTTTTTGGCCACCCCGGGGCTTATGAGTTCCTGAGCCAGGGATCAGATCTGAGCTCCAGTTGTGACCTAAGCTGCAACTGCGGCAACGCTGAGTCCTTAATGCACTGTGCTGGGCTAGGGATCCAACCTGTGTCCCAGCGCTCCCAAGATGTGGTCCATCCTGTTGCACCACAATAGGAACTCCATTTCATCTTTTAATAGTTCAAATAAGCCATCACCAGAGCCCTTCAAAACTGGGCTGGATTGTGTCAATTTCGCATTGCTGCCACTTCCTGCTGAGGTCTCTGTTGCAAAGGAGGGGCCAGGGATTGCATTTCCCAGAATGGACCTGTTACCTGTGGTTCCAGGATAGGTCATTGACAAGAGGCTCATGGTGAGTTTTGAAGTGGTGACTGTTCTCCAGAAGCGGTCGCAGGCAGGTGACTGAGCAGCTGTAAATTTCGTAGCCAGTTCCAGATAATGTCCCTAGAGCCCCAAGCTTCAGTGCTGCTGGCTGAAGTTGTTCATGATGGATTCCCTGACCTTTCTCCCACCTGTAACCCTCTGGATTCAGCCCCTTTATATATGGTATATATAGAGATTTCTGTCTTCCTCATCAAAACTTAACTAGTACAGTAACTAGGCCAAACATCAAAAATCTCTAAATTAATACACATGATAGGAGAAACATATATCCTTCACTTGTCTCGACTATACTTTTGGTTATAGGGAAACTTCAGAGGGAAGGGCCATTTAAAGGCAACATGTTGGTTAATGGAGCAAGCAATAAAATTTGAAAACTTTGAAGTCTTCCATTTATCCTATTTGTTCCTCAATTTTTTTTTTTTTTTTTTTTTTGGCCATGCCTGTGGCATACAGCTGTTCCCAGGCCAGGGATCAAACCTGTGGCACAGCAGTGACAACTCCTGATCCCGAACCCACTGAACCACAGGGGAATTCCTTGTTTCTTAATTCTAATCAAAGTAGTCACAGGAGTTTCCATGTGGCACAGTGGGTTAAGGTGTTGTTGCTGCTGTGATGCGGGTTTGATCCCTGGCCTGGGAACTTAGGCATGCTGTGGGCACAGCAAAAAAAAAAAAAAAAAACCCAAACCCATAGTAGTCATGTACATAGTTTTTTTAAAAAATAAAATAGTTCAGAAAAACTCTAATGAAATATTAAAAAGCCTCCATCCATAAACTGTACAACAGTAGGAGTGAACCCTAACATAAACTGCAGGCTTGGTGTGATAGTGATGTGTCAAGTAGGATCATCAGTTGTAACAAATGTATCGTCTGGTGGGGAATGTTGACAATGGAGGAGTCAGTGTATGTGTATGTGTGGGGGCAGGGGGTATATGGGGAATCTATGTACCTTCCTCTCAGTTTTGCCACAGACTCAGACCTAATACTGCGTTCTAAAAAATAGTCTGTTGAAAAAAGAAATCCTCTACCTCACCTCAGTCCACTTGCCAGAAATGCCCATTTTTAGCTCTGTCTTTTGGAAACCTCTAAATAATATATCTTTTCTGTGGTTCTTGGATTGTCACCCATAGATAATTATTATCAACTTCTCACTCTATTAAATGAGGTTTTCTCTTATGAGGCTGCAGGTTGCTTGGGGCTTGGATGATGAAGCTGGGCTTGGCTCCCTGCTGCAGGTGAAGCTCAGGTCAGTTCCACCTGGATTCTTATTGGGCTCCAGGATGAAGGGGCAGGAACTTTTCTCATGATGATGGCAAAGGCCTGAGAGGGAAGGCTCCGCTGCTCCAGCAAATTTCAAACTCCTGCCAACATCTCATGGTCAAAGAACATCACACGGCCAAAGCCAAGGCCAAAGAAGTGCACACTGTCTCCACCACCAATAACTTCACACTCACATGGCGGTGGGGGGGAGTGGGGAGGATACAGATAGGGGTGAAGAGTTAGGGCCACTCAATTTACCATATTTCTCTTAACTCTGTTTTGTTATAGACCTCTCTTCAAGTAACCATATTTTAGTTCAAATAATACCACAGCACAACCTCGTTCAGTGGTTGGACTCTTTAAGTGGTCAACATAAACACTTGCTGGTTAGCTTTTTGTTTTTATTTTATATTGGACTATGGTTGATTTACAGTGTTAGCTTCAGATGTACAGAAAAGTGAATCAGTTTTTTTATGTATCTCCATTCTCCTTCAGATTATTTTCCTGTATAGGTTATTATTGACTATTGAGTAGAGTTCTCTGTCCTGTAAAATAGGTCCTTATTGATTATCTATTTTATATATAGTAGTGTATATATGTTAATCCCAAACTGCTAATTTATCCCCCGACTGCCACCTTTCCCCTTCAGTAACCAGAAGTTTGTTTTCAAGGGCTATGAGTCTGTCTCTGTTTTGTAAATAAGTTCTTTTATATATTTTTTTAATCAGATTCTACGTATAAGCAATACTGTATTTGTCTTTTTCTGTCTTACTTCACTTAGCATGATAATGTCTTAAGTCCATCCATGTTACTGCAAATGGCATTATGTCTTTATGGCTGAGTAATATCCTATTGCATATATATGTACCACGTCTTTATCCATTCCTCTGCTGATGCTCATTTAGGTTGCTTCCATATCTTGACTCTTGTTAATAGTGCTGCATTGAACATTAGGATGTATGTATCTTTTCAAATTATGGTTTTCTCTGGACATGTACCTGGAAGTGGGTTTGCCAGATCATATGGCATTTCTATTTTTAGGGTATTTTATTTTATTTTTAATTTTTTAATTGTATTTATTTATTTTTATTATATATATATTTAATTCTATTTATTTATTTATTTGCTTTTTAGGGCCACACCCATAACATATGGAAGTTTCCAGGCTAGGTGTTGAATCAGAGCTGCAGCTGCCAGACTACACCACAGCCACAGCCACAGAAACACAGGATCCAATCCATGTCTGCTACCTACATGACAGCTCAACATCAGATCCTTTCAGGGCCAGGGACCAAACCGGCATCCTCATGGATGCTAGTCAGGTTCATAACCCACTGAGCCGCTACAGGAACTCCTCTATTTTTAGTTTTTTAGAGAACCCTCATACAGTTCTCCATAGTAGTTGGGCCAATTTACATTTCTATCAACAGTGTGGAAAGGGTCTCCTTTCTGCATATCTTCTGCAGCATATTTTTTGAGGACTTTCTGTCAATGGCCATTCTAACTGATGTTTGTTGATACCTCATTTTAGTCTCAATATGCATTTCTCTGATAATAAATGATGTTGAGCTTCTTTTCATGTGTTTTTTCACTATCTGTATGTCTTCTTTGAAGAAATGTCTATTTAGGTCATCTGCCCATTTTTGGACTGTATTGTTTTGATTTTTTTTTTTTTTATATTGAGCTGCATGAGCCTTGTGTATATTTTGGGGATTAATCCCTTGTCAGTGGCTTTGTTTGTGAAGACTTTTTTCCCATTCTGTGGGTTGTCTTTTTGATTTCCTTTGTGAAGAAGCTTTTGAGTTTAATTAGGTCCCATTTGTTAAGTTTTGTTTTTATTTTAATTATTCTAAGAGGTGGGTTTGAGAAGTTATTGTTGCCATTTATGTCAAAGAGTGTTCTGCCTATGTTTTCCTCTAGAAGTTTTATAGAATCTGGTCTTACATTTAGGCCTTTAATCCATTTTGAGTTTATTTTTGTATATGCTGTTTTGTATGTAGAGTATTCTAATTTCATTCTTTTATATATAGCTCTCTAGTTTTCCCAGTACCACTTATTGAAGAGACTGTCTTTTCTCTGTTGTGCATTCTTCCCTCCTTTATCATAGATTACTTGACCTTGGATATGTGGGTTTATCTCTGGGCTTTCTATCCTGTTCCAGTGATCTATATTTTGGTTTTTGTGCCAGTACCATACTGTGTTGATGACTATAGCTTTGTAATATAGCCTGAAGTCAGGGAGCCTGATTCTTCCAGCTCCATTTTTCTTTTTCAGGATTGCTTATTTGGGGTCTTTCATGTTTCCATACAATTTAAAAAAATTTTTTTTCTAGTTCTGTGGGAAATGCCATTGGTAATTTGACAGGGGTTGCATTGAATCTATAGTTTGCTTTGGGTACTATAGTCATTTTGACAGTATTGATTTTTCCAATCCAAGTACATGGTTTATATTTCCATTTTTTTTGTATCCTCTTCAGTTTCTTTCAACAGCATCTTACGGTTTTCAGAGTACAGGTTTTCCCATCTTGTTGATCTTTTGGCTTGAAGTGTCCCAGCACTGAAACCTGCAGGCTGTTGGGTTGGGACCAGGTCTTGGTGCCAAAATGGTGATCTACAGGTGAGCGCATGCCAAAGAATTTTCCCTGGGGCCTCCACCACAACTGTCCTTGCCCCCACAGTGAGCCACAGCTGACCCTTGCCTCCCCAGGACATCCTGCAGGATTGGCAGGTAGGTCTGGCCCAGCTTCCTATGGAGTCACTGGTTTGTCCTGGATCCCACTGCACTTGAGACCTTGTGAGCACCCTCCAAGACTGGAGTCTCTTTTCCTCCAGTCCTGTGGAGCTCCTTCACTCAAAACCTGCTGGCCTTCAAAACCAAATGCTCTAAGGGCTCTTTCTCCAATGCCAGACCCCCAGGCAAGCCAGATGTGGGCCTCAGAACTCTTCTGTGGGAGAACCTCTGCAGTCTAATTATTTTCCGGTTTGTAGCTTGCCCACCAAGCAGGTATGGGATTTGATTACATTGTGAAAGTACCCCTCCTATCATCTTGTTGTGGCTTTTTCTTTGTCTTTGGATGTATGATAACTTTTTTGATTGGCTCCAGTCTTTTGTATTTTGATGGTTATTCAGCAGTTAGTTTTCATTTTGGTGTTTTCATGAGAGGAGGAGAGCTCAAGTCTTCTCCACCATTTTGTGTCCAGTGCTGGCCTGGATAGTTTCTTAACTCTCTGAATGTCCACAGGGCTCTAAGAGAATTTTATTAGGTGGTTTAGGCTCAGAGGATGAAGAAAGTTTTGGCGCAGTTCCTTCAACATCAGTCTGCCTTGAAATATATTTTTCTCATTCCCTTCTATGTAGTGAAAACCATCTTCAGATGGTGTGTGGATAATGAGCTGCTACAGAAGCATCATTTGATCTGCCCAGATGATTACTACAGCGATACTGTACCATTTTGCTCTGCACCTAAAGGTAATGTCTCTGTACTCCTTGGAGCCTCTGATACCATTCCAAGGAAGCTCTTTATTCTTTAGTAGTGGGACCACACTGGCCACCTTTGCTTCCATATCCTTGTTCATAGATCTTTTCCCCACTTTTCCTTACTTTTGATTGTAACTATTGGAAGGGTCAAGTTTGAGCATGCCACATCCTCACTAGCTTCCTCGCACCTGCAAGACCAAAGTCTCAGCACCTCAGTGTGGAATATGAGCTCTTGTCAGGGGCCCAACACCAAGAGATATGAAAATGTTTATAAATGTAGTTGGACAAACCAGAGGAGGGAGGTCTGAAGACACAAATGAGCAAGGGGGCAAGCTTCTGATGGAGTCAGAACCTGGATCTTGGGGGTTTCCCATCTTATTCACAGGACAAGAGCAGCTTTGAGTATTGAGGGAAGGGTGGGAAGAGAGGCAGAGGAAGACGTGTGTATGTGTGACACATTTTCCCATGATGTGGGAGGCAAGATCTTCTGAGAATGAATGGGGTGGGAGGCTGTGTTGTGGGCTTAATCAGGAAGGTGGAGTTTTAGAAGAGTCACCACATAGATCCTACATCCAAAAAGGATGACTTAATGGTGTCAAGCTTCGAAAACAAGCTTGTTGGCAGCCCCCGTCAGTGGGATTCTATGATGGTCTCTGGGAGTTTGGAGCTGAGGAAGCATTTAGGTTGGGGTGGAGAGAATCAGTCAGGGGTGTTGATGAGGAAAGTGTCCCACTGACTGCCTGAGCTATATGGAGAGGAGAGGCCACGAGGAGGTAGCAGAAGCAAGTGCCATGGTGTACGCAACTCCTTGGTATTCTAAAATTAGTTGGAAACTCACTATCCTAAGCAGATAAGTTTGGAGTTAACACAAGTTGAGGACTTACCTGGCACAATGCTAAGAAACATGGGGGGGGGGGGGCGCAGTACCAGTTTCATTGCATTCTCGCTCTCAATATTGAAGTTCTCATTTAACCCTCAGAGTTGATCTTACAGGTGTAAAAAGCTCATACAAACGTTGATTTCTCATGTGAGCTTTTTAAAGAGCATGTTGACACCTGCATGGGCTATGTGTACATGCATGTGTGTGATGACAGTCTACTCATGTTCTTGACTGTATTCAACAGCTGAACAGATATTCGAACACTCTCTAGTCCCAAGTCTTGGTGACACGGAGTAAGTTCCAGGAGAAATTGATATGCTGAAAGGCAGTTACATCTGATGGAGGAAGTATGAAAGTTTAGGGGGAAAAAACCAAACTGTGTCTTTGGTGGTTTTATTGAGCTAACTTACCTTGACCTTGTTATGGTAGCTTAATTGATTTTCCTGCTGCCATAGGCATATTTGTTCCTGGATATTCAAAACCGACATTTAGTTGTGAGCAACGTTCTGTCCCAAAGAAGGAACTGAACAAGAAGCTTGCGTGCAGGAAGACACTCTCGCAATCTGAAGACGAGATGGACTTCACTATAGCCAGCCTAACATGGGACTCATCTTTTAAGGCCAAACTCAGGTCCAGAGAAAGTGTCAAGGTGAGCACTGAATCCTGTGGGAGAAGGGGCATTGGGACATGGTGATGATGGGGTGGGGGGGAAGGGGCTCCATTGTGGTGAATCCACAGGAAATGGAGAGGAGGGGTTGCCTTGGCCATCTGTGGGTCATGCAGCCAGTGAGATGTCAGTACACACGCCCCTCTACACTTTTTGTCATTGACTCTATCCTTTCTGTGTGTTTCTAAGAAAACAGGTTCAGCAAAGAATAAAAACTGGATGAACCATTTACGTGCACCGCAGAGACAGCTGGAGCGGCTTCTGCTCACCAGAATGGAGAGTCGGAACCACTTCCTGAAAAACCCTCGCTTTTTCCCTCCTAATACTCCATTTGGAGGCAGGTCTCTTCTCTTTCCTCCAAAGAAGCCAGCACTGAGAGGAAAATTCCAGAATGGAGAGCTGGAACAGAGGTGTGTCTTTTCCTGTCTTATATTCTCAGAAAATCTGACCCTGCAGAGGAAAACTCAGAAGGTCCTGGGGCTGGCTTGGCTTATGGTGGGTCCTAGACTTTTGGGAGGCAGGGTGTCATTATCAGAATAGAGCAGGGCTTCAGGGCTACCCACAGGTGTGGACTTTGGATGTCTGCAGAGCCCTGGGTTTGTGCTTTTCTGAACTGCCAGAGTCTTGAGGAATAGGGGTTACTGTCGGCCCTTTGTTTATATCTGAACAGTCTGGATCAAATGGGAGGCATCTCTATAGCCATGTGCTCCTTCCATTAAATTCATGTATCTTAGGTAATTTTAAAAAATGTTTAGGAGTTCCCATTGTGGCTCAGCAGTAACAAAACTGACTAATATCCATGAGAACGTGAGTTCAATCCTTGGCCTCATTTGGTGGGTTTAAGGATCCGGCATTGCCATGAGCTGTGGTATAGGTCACAGATGTGACTCAGATCTGGCGTTGTTGTGGCTGTGGCGTAGGCCGGCGGCTACAGCTCTGATTTGACCCCTAGCCTGGGAATTTCCATATGCCAAAGGTGCAGCCCTAAAAAAGTCAAAAGAAAAGTTTAAAATCTGTTTAATTACAAATAATTAGTGTAAGTTGGAATTTTACTTCGAGTGCCTTTGGCTATATTTAAGTAATTGTCCTTATGAAGGGTTTGAGTTGCTACATGAGTTCTTATTTTTAAAGAACTTAAAATTATTAATGTTTCTTTATTAGACAAATAATGTCTTATTAAGAAAAGTTAGGGAGGTCCATTGTGGCTCAGCAATAATGAACCCAACTAGTATCCATGGGGACAAGGGTTTGATTCCTGGCCTCGCTCAGTGGGTTAAGGATCCAGCATTGCTGTGGCTGTGGCGTAGGCCGGTGGCTACAGCTCTAGTTCAGTCCCTAGCCTGGGAACTTCCATATGCCATAGGTGTATCCCTAAAAAGAAAAAAAAAAAAAGAAAAAAAGAAGAGTTAGAAAAGGAGTTTTCACTGTAACACAGTGGGTTAAGAATCTGCAGCAGCGCAGGTCACTGCAGAGGCACGGGTTAGATCCCCAGCCCCGTGCAGTAGGTTAAATGATCCAGTGTTGCTGCAGCTGTAGCTTAGGTCACAGCTGCAGATAAGATTCAGTCCTTGGCCTGGGAACTGCCATAGGCCAGGGGTGCAGCCATTAAAAAAAAAAAGAAGAAAAAAGAAAAAGAAAAATTAGAAAAGATTTGCCAGTAAAAGTAGCACCTGTATTAAAAATCTGGTTTACATACTGTTGTTTAAGCCTCTAGAGTTTGAAATGAAATATGTAGTTACATATAGCCTCACAAAGATTCAGTTTTGCTGTTAAAATTATTTTGTGACCTGCTTTAACAGCAAAACCCAACAAATGACAAAACGTCATCTCTTTGATGACTTGGATGTGTTTATTTTACATGAATCAGTCATAGGGATGACACTAACGGCCTTTTTTTTCTCTCACCCTCCCACAGTTGTGCTGATACGCCAGTGTTTCTAGCTAAGCCATCAATTGGATTTTTCACAGATTATAAAATTGGACTGGTTTATGAGGTAGAAATCTTGTTTCTTTGCAAATCCCACACCATCTGCTTCCTTATTTATAAATTATGATACGTTGAAATTGACTATATTGGGAATATTGATACCATAGAAATCAGCCAACACTACCAAACCAGGGCTCTCCCACCCTAAGTATTGGTCATTAAACATTTGCAAACACACTAAATATACTGTATTCATGAATTGAAAGACTCATTAATAGAGGACTTAGTTATCTGCATACTCATTTGAGAAATAATGGTCATCACACTGTCGTCAGTGAAGAAAGGCAAAATTAGAATTTATAACTGAGAGGGGAAGGAAAAATCTGTAGTCTTAGGAAGAGTGAATCTTTGCGTAATTTTAGGGTAAGAAAGAGGCCATTTGGGCTGTCTGTTGTTAAGCAGTCTGAATGATGGTATTGAAGCAACTTCAGGGTTTTTAAAATGAATTCTCAAGAAAATCTTGGAAAATTAATTGTGGAATATATGTGACAGACTGTGTCTTCCAGTGTCCTCTGTTAATGTCTTTATTTTAGTTAGGCTAGGTCTGCACCTCATGAAAATTTCTCAACTCCATTCATTTTGGTCAAAAGATCCTGAAGGAGAAACAGACTCACAGACATGGAGAGCAGACTTGTGGTTTCTGAGGGGGAGGGAGTGGTGTGGACAAGGAGTTTGTAGACACAAACTATTAAATTTATTTATTTTATTTATTTATTTTTTTGATGGTCCAGTTCTTTATTTAGAAACCTGATTGTTCAAGAACATGGTGAGTGGGGCTGTAGCCCATCCTTCTCACAGGATTGTGTCAGAGGTGGTGATGGGCAACTTTCTTTCCATTTTCTTAGCAACAGAGGGAAAGTGCCTCAACTCAGAAGCACAGATTGTAGGGAATTAAATTTATTTTTAATGAATTTTATTGTATGTATAGTTGTACCGCCATCATCACAACCTAATTTTAGAACATTTCCATCGCAAACCCCCAGTCCTTCCCTCCCCCACCAACTTGTCTCCCTTGGTAACCATAGGTTTTTCAAAGTCTGTGAGTCAGTTTCTATCCCACAAATAAGTTAATCATATTCTTTTTTGAGATTACACATAAGTGATAGCATATGATGTTTGTGTCTCACTGTCTGACTAAACTTCACTTAGCATGATAATTTCTAGGAAAATATATGTTGCTGCAAATGCCATTATTTCCATTCCTTTTTATGGCTTAGTAATATTCCATTGGCATATGTACCACATCTTCTTTATCCATTCCTTTTTCAATGGACATTTAGGTTGCTTCCATGTCTTGGCTATTGTATATAGTACTGCAATAAACACTGGGGTACATGTATCTTTTTGAGTCAGATGGATGCCCAGGAGAGGGATTGCTGGAACATATGGTGATTCTATTTTTAGTTTTGTGAGGAACCTCCTACTATTTTCCATGGTGATTGCACCAATTTACATTCCCCCAACAGTGGAAAAGTGTTCCATTTTCTCCACACACTCTCCAGCATTTATTGTTTGTAGACTTTTTGATGATGGCTATTCAGGCTGGTGTAAGATGGTACCTCATAGTAGTTTTTTGTTGGTGGTAGTGATGGGGGGTTTTTTTGGGGTTTTTTGGGGGGGCAGTTTCTTTTTTTGTTTGTTTTTGTTTTTGTTTTTTAGAGCTGAACCTGTGGCATATGGAAGTTCCCAGGCTAATGGTCAAATTGGAGCTGCAGTTGCTGGCCTATGCCACAGCAATACTGGATCCGATCCACCCCTGTGACCTACACTGCAGCTCTCAGCAACACTGGAACCTTAACCCACTGAGTGAGGCCAGGGATCAAACCCACATCCTCATGGATACTACTCTGCTGTGCCATAATGGGAACTCCCCCTCATAGTAGTTTTAATTTGCATTTATCTAATAATTAGTGATGTTGAAAATCTTTTCATGTATGCCTTCTTTGGAGAATTGTCTGTTTAGCTCTTCTGCTCTTTTTTTTTTTTTTTTTTCTGGTGTTGTGCTACTGGAGATTTTCATTTATTTTGGAGATTAATCATTTGTCAGTCATTTAATTTGCAAATATTGTCTCCAATTCTGTGGGTTGTCTTTTCATT
This sequence comes from Phacochoerus africanus, assembly GCF_016906955.1. Taxonomy (NCBI): domain Eukaryota; kingdom Metazoa; phylum Chordata; class Mammalia; order Artiodactyla; family Suidae; genus Phacochoerus; species Phacochoerus africanus. The sequence goes on from NC_062544.1 coordinate 103,308,068, forward strand.
ATGTTTAGGGTTTCCTTTGCTAGGCAAAAACTTTTAAGTTTAATTAGGTCCCATTTATTTATTTTAGTTTTTTTGGTCATTACTCTAGGAGGTGGAACTGAGAATATATTACTGTGGTTTGTCAGATAGTGTTCTGCCAGTGTTTTCCTCTAAGAGTTTTATAGTATCTGGCCTTATGTTTAAGTCTTTAATCCATTTTGAGTTTATTTTTGTGTATGGTGTTAGTGAGTGTTCTAATTTCATTCTTTTATATGTAGCTGTCCAGTTTTCCCAGTATCACTTGTTGAAGGGACTGTCTTTTCTCCTCTGTTTACTCTTGCCTCCTTTGTCATATATTAGTTGACCATAGATCAGTGGGTTTAACTCTGGGCTTTCTGTCCTGGTTCACTGATCTAAATTTCTGTTTTGTGCTAGTACCATACTGCTTCGATGACTAGCTTTATAGTATAGTCTGAAGTCCAGAAGACTGATTCCTTCAGCTCCACTTTTCTTTTTCAGTACAGCTTTGGCTATTTGGGATCTCTCGTGTTTCATACAAGTTTAAAATTTTTTTTCAAGGAGTTCCTGTCATGGTGCAGCAGAAACGAATCTGACTAGGAACCACGAGGTTGCAGGTTCAATCCCTGGCCTTGCTCAGTGGGTTAAGGATCCAGCGTTGCCATGAGCTGTGGTGTAGGTCCCAGATGCAGCTTAGATCTGGCATTGCTATGGCTGTGGCATAGGCTGGCAGCTACAGCTCCGATTAGACCCCTAGCCTGGGAACTTCCATATGCTGTGGGTGCGGCCCTAAAAGGACAAAAGAAAAAAAAATTGTTTTTTGTTCTAGTTCTGTGAAAAATACCATTGGTAGTTTGATAAGGATTGCTTTGAATCTGTGATTGCCTTTGGTAGTATAGTCATGTTGACGATATTGACTCTTCCAATCTAAGAGCATCATATATCTTTCCATCTATTTGTGTCCTCTTTGATTTCTTTCATCAGCATATAGTTTTCATATAGAGTACATGTATTTTGTCTCTTTAAGTAGCTTTATTTCTAGGTATTTAATTCTTTTTGATGTGATGGTAAATGGGATTGTTTCCTTAATTTCTCTTTGCAATATTTCATTGTTAGCATATAGAAATGCAGTCGACTTCTGTGTATTAATTTTATATCCTGTGACTTTACCAAATTCATTGATGAGCTTTAACAGTTTTCTGGTAGTGTTTTTAGGATTTTCTAGGTATATTATTATGTCATTTGCAAACAGTGATAGTTTTACTTCTTCCTTTCTAATTTAGATTTCTTTTATTTCTTTTTTTTCTCTGAATGCCCTGGCTAAGACTTCCAAAACTATGTTGAATAGTAGTAGCAAGAGTGGAGATCTTTGTTTTGTTCCTGATCTTAGCAGGGATTCTTTCATTTTTTCACCATTGAGAATGCTCTGGGTCTGTCATATATGGCCTTTATTATGTTAATGTAGGTTCTCTTTACGCCCACATTTGGAGAGTTTTTAATCAGAAATGGGTGTAGGATTTTGTTAAAAGCATCTTCTCCATCTATTGAGAGAATCATATGGTTTTTATTTGTCAGTTTAATGTGGTATATCACACTGATTGATTTGTGGATATTGAAGAATCCTTGCATCCCTTGGATAAATCCCACTGGATCATGGTGTACGGTCCTTTTAATGTGTTGTTGGATTTGGTTTGCTAGTATTTTGTTGAGGATTTTTGCATCTATGTTCATCAGTGATATTGGCCTGTAATTTTTTTTTATTGTGATGTCTTTGTCTGTTTGGTATCAGTAAGGTGGTGGCCTCATAGTGTTTCTTTCGCTGCAGTTTTTGGAAGAGTATCAGAAGGATAGGTGTTAGCTCTTCTCCAAATGTTTGATAGAATTCACCTGTGAAGCTATCTGGTCCTGGAGTTTTGTTTGTTGGAAATTTATTATCATTATTATTATTATCATTATTATTTTGCTTTTTAGGGCTGCACTTGCGGCACATGGAGGCTCCCAGGCTAGGGGTCGATTTGGAACTATAGCTGCCAGCCTACACCACAGCCACAGCAACACAGAATCTGAGCTGCATCTGCAGCCTACACTACAGCTCACTGCAACACCAGATCCTTAACCCACTGAGTGAGGCCAGTGATCAAACCCGCAACCTCATGCTTCCTAGTCACATTCGTTTCTGCCGAGCTACCACAGGAACTCCTTGTTGGGAATTTTTAGTCACATTTCCAATTTCAGTACTTGTGATTGGTCCATTCATCTATTCTATTCTGTCTTTGTTTAGTCTTGGAAGATTGTACCTTTCTAAGAATTTATCCATTTCTTTTAGGTTGTCCATTTTATTGGCATATAGTTGCTTATAGTAGTCTCTTATGATCCTTGGTATTCCTGTGATGTCCACTGTAACTTCTTTTTCATTTCTAATTTTATTGATTGAGCCCTTTCTCTTTTTTCTTGATAAGTCTGGCTAAGGGTTTATCAACTTTGTTGATCTTTTCAAAGAACCAGGTTTTAGTTTTATTGATTTTTTTCTACAGTTTTCTTCATTTCTGTTTCATTTATTTCTGTTCTGATCTTTATGATTTCTTTCCTTATACTAACTTTGGGTTTTGTCTCTTCTTCTCTCTCTAGCTGCTTTAGATGTAAAGTTAGGTTGTTTATTTGAGTTTTTTCTTGTTTCCTGAGGTGGGCTTGTATTGCTATAAACTTCCCTCTTAGAACTGCTCTTGCTGCTTCCAATTGGTTTTGGAGTGTTGTGTCTTTGTTGTCATTGGCTTCTACGTATTTTTAAATTTCCTCTTTGATTTCTTCAGTGATCCATTGGTTGGTTGGTTGGTAGCATGTTGTTTGGTCTTCACATGTTGTGTTTTTCGCATTTTTTTTTCCAGTTGATTTCTAGTCCTATAGTGTTGTGAGTGGGAAAGATGCTTGTTATATTTTCAGTTTTCTTAAATTTACCTAGGCTTTATTTGTGGCCCAGAATGTGATCTATCCTGGAGAAAGTTCTGTGTACACTTGAGAAGAATGTGTATTCTGCTGCTTTTGGATGGGATATTCTATAAATATCTAATAAGTCCATCTGATCTAATGCATCATTTGAGTCCTCTGTTTCCTTGTTGATTTTCTATCTGGATGATCTGTCCATTGTTGTAAGTGGGGTGTTAAAGTCCCCCACTATTATTGTGTTATTGCCAACTTTTTCCGTTAAGGTCATTAGCAGTTGCCTTATATATTGAGGTGCTCCTCTGTTGGGTACATGTATATTTACAATAGTTATATTTTCTTGAATTGATCCTTTGATCATAATATAATGTCCTTCTTTGTCTCTTGTAATATTCTTAATTTTAAGATCTATTTGTCTGATATGAGTTTTGCTACTCCAGCTTTCTTTGGTTCCTGTTTGCATGGAATATTTTCTTCCACCCTCTCACTTTGAATTTGTACATGTCCCTAGAAGTGAAGTGGGTCTCTTGAAGACAGCATATATTTGGGTCTTGTTTTCATACCCATTCAGACAGTCTGTGACTTTTGGTTGGGGCATTTAGTCCATTTACATTTAAGGTAATTGTTGATATGTATATTTTCATTGCCATTTTATTAACTGTTTTGGATTGGTTTTATTGGTCTTTTTTATTCCCTTCTCTTGTTCTCACCTTTTGTGGTTTGATACTGTCTTTAGCGTTATGTTTGGATTGCTTTTTCTTATTTGTGTGTGTAGCTATTGTAGATTTTTGGTTTGCAGTTACCATGAGGTTTTGATACAGCAGTCTATATATATACAAGATTGGTTTACGTTGTTGCTCTCCTAATTGTAGAAACATCTTCAGTATCCTACATTTGTACACTCCTCTTCTCAGGATTTCTGGTTTTGGTAACATATTTGTGTGGGGGCAATTTCCTGTATGTATGCCTTTACCAGTGAGCCTTGTCAACTGTAATTTTTTTGTTTCAAGTTGAGGCCTTTTCTTTTACACCTAGAGACGTTCCTTTAGTATTTGTTGTAAAGCTGGTTTAGTGGTACTGAATTCTCTTAGCTTTTGCTGGTCTGTAAAGCTTTTGATTTCTCCTTCAAATCTGAATGAGAGCTTTGCAGAGTAGAGTCATCTTGGTTGGAGGTTTTTTTCCTTGCATCAATTTAGGTATATTGTGTGACTCCCTTCTGGCCTGCAGAATTTCTAGTGAAAAATCAGCCAATAACCTTATCGGGGTTTCCTTGTATGTTGTTTGTTTCTTTTCCCTAGCTGCTGTATTTTTCTTTGTGTTTAATTTTGGTCCGTTTGATTAATATATGCCTTGGAGTATTCCTCCTTGGGTGTATGTGCTTCTTGGATTTGAGTGAGTGTCCTTTTCCCATGCTGGGAAAGTTTTCAGCTATGGTCTCTTCAAATATTTTCTCTGGCCCTTTCTCTCTCTTCTCCTTCTGGCACCCCTATAGCATAGATGTTGGTGAGTTTAAAGTTGTCCCAGAGTTCTCTTAGACTGTCTTCATGTCTTTTCAGTCTTTCTTCTCTTTTCTGTTCTGTGTCAATGATTTCTGCCAGTCTCTCTTGCACCTCACTTATTTGTTCTTCTGCCTCCTTTATTCTGCTATTGGTTCCTTTTAGTGAGTTTTTTATTTTGTTTGTTGTATTTTGCATCTCTGATAACTTAATTTTTATGTCTTTTATTTCTTTGTTAGTGTTTCTTCTTCTTCTCTTCTTCTTTTTTTTTTTTTTTGTCTTTGTCTTTTAGGGGTGCACCCGTGGCATATGGAGGTTCCCAGCCTAGGGGTCAAATTGGAGCTGTAGCTGCCAGCCTACACCACAGCCACAGCAACGTGGGACCCGAGCCATGTCTGCCACCTATACCACAGCTCACAGCAGTGCCAGATCCTTAACCCACTGAGCAAGGCCAGAGATCGAACCCACATCCTCATGGATACTAGTTGATTTCGTTAACCACTGAACCACGGTGGGAACTCCTGTTCAGTGTTTATTCTACTTTGTCAAATTTTTTTTTGTCTTTTGTCTTTTGTTGTTGTTGTTGTTGCTATTTCTTGGGCTGCTCCCGTGGCATATGGAGGTTCCCAGGCTAGGGGTTGAATCGGAGCTGTAGCCACCGGCCTACGCCAGAGCCACAGCAACGCAGGATCCGAGCCGCGTCTGCAACCTACACCACAGCTCACGGCAACGCCGGATCGTTAACCCACTGAGCAAGGGCAGGGACTGAACCCGCAACCTCATGGTTCCTAGTCGGATTCGTTAACCACTGCGCCACGACGGGAACTCCTACTTTGTCAATTTTTGCCTCCAGTTTAGTTCCAAGATCTTGAATCATTTTTCTATCATTTGTCTAAAGTCTTTTTCATGGAAGTTGTAATCTCCAGATCATGTAGCTGTTTTTTTTTTTCTCTTTTTTTTTCCTTGTTCCTTTATCTGAGTCATAATTCTCTGCCTTTTCATTTTGTATAGATTTTTGATGTGGTCTCCTTTTTGCAGACAATAGTTTTGTAGCTTCTCTTGCTTCTGATATCTGCCCCCCCTTGTTGCTGAAGTTGGTTCTGGAGCTTGCTGCAGTATCCCTGATGGGAGGGACTGGTGGCTGCCCACTGGTAGGTGGAGCTGATTCTTATCCCTCTGGTGGGTGGAGCCTTGTCCCTGAGTGTAATTAGAGGTGGCCGTGTGCCTGGGGTGGGGGTGGGGTCTTTAGGCACCCTGTTTGCTCATGGGTATGTTGTTTTGGCCTGGGGCTTCTCAGCCTTGATGTGTGTGGCCAGATCTTTCCAAAATGCCTACTTCCTGGGGCTTTCACGCTGATGATTATTCCTGAGACCTTTGCCTCCAATGTCCTTCCCCCTCACAAGCCACAGTCACCCCTTGTTTTCCCTGGAGATCCTCCAAGAATCACAGTCAGGTCTGACCTAGATTCCTGTGGAGTTTCTGCTTTGCCCTGGGACCTAGTGCGCATAAAGCCTGTGTGCGCCTTTCAAGAATTATGTCTCACATTTCCCCCAGTCCCATGGAGCTCCTACACGCAAGCCCTACTGGCCCTCAATGCCAGGTGCTCTGGGGGCTACTCCTCCCAAATGCCAGATATCCAGGCATGGGAACCTGATGTGGGGCTTGGAACTCTCACTCCTATGGGTCAGCCCTTGCAGTATAGTTACTTCCCAGTCAGTGGTATCTCTACCCAGCTCATATGGAGTTGCTTATATCATGTAATCACCCCTCCTACCATCATGATGTGGCCTCCTCTTTGTCTTTTGGAGTAGGATGTCTTTTTTTAGCAGTTTCCAGTCTGTTTTGTTGAAGGTTGTTCAGCAGTTGGTTGTAATTTTGTTGTTTCCATGAGAGAAGTTGAGTTCCAATCCTTCTACTCCACCATCTTAATCACATCTCAAACTATTACATTTAGAGTGGATAAGCAATGAAGTCCTACTGTATAGCACAGGAAACTGTATCCAATCTCTTGTGATAGAACATGATAGAAGATAATATGAGAGGGAGTTCCCATTGTGGTGCAGTGGAAACAAATCTAACTGGTGCCCATGAGGATGTGGGTTCTATCCCTGGCCTCACTCAGTAGGTTGTGGATCCAGCATTGCCATGAGCTGTGGTGTAGGTCACAGATGCAGCTTGGATCCCACGTTGCTGTGGCTGAGGTATAGGCCGGCAGCTGTAGCAGCTGTAGCTCCAATTTGACCCCTAGCCTTGGAATTTCCATATGCCATAGGTGCAGCCCTAAAAAAAAGAAGATAATATAAGAAAAAGATTGTATATATATGTATAACTAGATTACTTGGTTACTTTGCTGTATAGCAGAATTTGAAAAAACATTGTAAATCAACTATAATTTAAAGAATTAAAAATTGTTTAAAAGTTTCTAGAGGGAAGGATTTTACCATATGGCTTTTAGTCTCTGGTACAGAAACATACTGGATCTCAATTTGATGTTGGCATAGCAACATTTAAACACCTGGATGTCACACGCAATTATAAATATTATAAGAAACATTTGGAACCTAGTTTGTATCCTAATTTTCAGTCATTCTTGGTCTACCCAAGAGACTGCATCTTAAGGATCAGTTTGGTCAGTTATAGTTAAGTAATTGTTTTTTCCCTATGATGAAATGATTATTTCATCTTTTTCAAAAATATGTATCCAGACACTATAAAATGTATTGGATGTTGTGGTGTGTTCATCTTGTTGGTGAGGGCATATATATTTAGAATCATTCTCAATGATGAAGTTATGTTGGTCTAGCCTAAAATGAGTAGTTAGTTCATTTACAGTCAGCATTCATTTTGCTTCTGACATTAGCCCAGGTTTGTCTTTGTGTGAGCCTTACAAACTGTCTCTTGTGTTCTTTTGATATGATCTAGCCGTTTCTTGGGCACTTCCTTACGTTCTGCCATCACGAGATGTCCCTGGTTCATCTTGTACTCTTTGTCCCATTTCTGGAATCAGTTTCTAAGAAGTTGTGGTTTCTTTTAGTGGAGAATGGTATTTAGAAACCAAGATCTAAAAAAAAAAAAAAATAATAATAAGACCCAAGAGCTAGATCCGCTATTTGCTACTGGAGTGTCATTGCTTCCAAATCGTTTCAACAGATAGAGGTGGGAAAAAAAATAGCCATTTCACAGGTCCAACCCTGTATACACAAATGTCTGTATACACAGTTTCATGTATACATCCATGTGCTCACATGTGTAAAACCATGACTTCATGCTGATACCTCTAATTACAGTCTGATTCCACAGAGCTTCTTCTCATTCCATGCTTGTAGCTCCCTTCTCCCACAGTCATCTGAAGAATCTTAGAATAACATTCTGCTTGTGAAAACCTCTGCATCTGGTGGCTGTTTAGTGAGGCTTAGGGTCAGGTCACCACAGTGGCGGCAGGTCCAATTGCAGGATTATAAATATTGATACAGTGGGAGGCATATATCCCAGATATATTACATTCTGGAACTTAGCACTATTTGTGGTTAAAAGTACTGGACAGAAAAACAAAACAAAACGAAGTACTTGAAATATTCCCTCCCAGCATGGCTTTTTTTTTTAATTTTTAAACGAATATTATTGAAGTTCATTTGATTTACAGTGTTGAATTAATTTCAGCTATACAGAAAAGTGATTCAGTTATACCTATTTATATTCTTCTCTATATTCCTTTTCATTATGTCTTACCACAGGATACTGAATATAGTTCTCTGTGCTATATGGTAGGACCCTGTTATTTTTCCATTTTATATATACTAGTTTGCATCTGCTAATCTCCAACTCCCAATCCGTCCCCTCCCTACCCACTCTACTCCTTGGCAGCCACAAGTCTGTTCTCTCTGTGAGTCTGCTTCTGTTTCATAGATGTGTTCATTTGTGTTATATTTTAGATTCCATATGTAAGTGATAACATATGGTATTTATCTTTCTCTGTCTGACTGACTTTGCTTACTATAATCATCTCTAGGTACATTTATGTTGCTCCCAATGGCATTATTTTGTTTGTTTTTATGGCTGAGTAATAGGCTATTGTATATGTATACACACACCCCACATCTTCTTTATCTATTCATCTGTCAGTAGACATTTAGGTTGCTTCCTTGTCTTGACTATTGTAAATAGTGCTGTTGTGAAAATAGGGGTATATGTATTGTTTTGAATTATAGTTTTGTCCAGATAGATGCCTATCAGTGGGATTGCTGGATCATATAGCAACTCTGTTTTTAGTTTTTTGAGGAGCCTCCATATTGTTTTCCATAGTGGTTGCACCAAGTTACATTGCCACCAACAGTGTAGGCGGGTTCCCCTCCTCCACACCCTCTCCAGCATTTGTTGTTGGTAAACTTTTTTTTTTTTTTTTTTGGTATTTTTATAGCCACACCAGTGGCATATGGAGGTTCCCAGGCTAGGCGTCCAATCAGAGCTGTAGCCACTGGCCTACGCCACAGCCACAGCAACACAGGATTCGAGCTGCATCTGTGACCTACACCACAGCTCATGGCAACACTGGATCCTTAACCCACTGAGTGAGGCCAGGGATCGAACCCACATCCTCATGGATAGTAGTCAGGTTCATTAATTGCTGAGCCATGACGGTAACTCCCTGTTGTTTTTTGATGGCCATTCCAATTGGTGTAAGGTCTTACCTCATTGTAGATTTAAATTACATTTTTCTAATAATTGGTAATGTCAAGCATCTCTTCATGTGCCTATTGGTTATCTCTGTATGTCTTCTTTGGAGAAATGTCTTTTTAGGTCCTCTACCCATTTTTAGATTGGGTTGTTTGTTTTTCGTTGTTGTAATTGAGTAGTATGAGCTGTTTGTATATTTTGGTCTTCTGGCGTGATTTTAATGGCAACTTTTATTGGAGTTTCTCTTAGTATATTCAGTGTTCCATGTAACACATTGCCCCATGACTTGGTATGAATCAGTAATTTGCATGCTGATCAGATGGTACACAGCGAGGAGAGTTTATCTCTACCCTGTGATATCTGGGCTCTCAGCCAGAAAACTGGGGCCGAGGTCTTCCATGTGTATGGTGGAAGATGCTGGCTTTTAGCTGAGACCTCATTCCCCACCCCCCCGGGGGTGTACCCACGTAGCAGCAGGGCCTCGGGACTCTTCACACTCCTGGCTACTCCTCACCTCCCCTCCTTTCCCTCCCCTTAGGAAGTCCCCTTAAGGCTTCTCCACATCAGGTAGTTCTTTTCTTCTTCAGAGCACAGTGCTGCTTTCCCCCTGAGCAAAAGCCTCCCCAGCAGAGAAATACAGTCTGCCACATTGTGTTGTATAAATTGAATTGTGTCCAGTGATGTCTCTTAGAAATGCACCTTGCATCTGTTGGACGCATGACTATAACATAGCAGGTATTTACCCTTCTAAACTATAAGTTTAAGGATAAAAATATTTTCGAGTTTGCCAAGTCTTAAAAAATGTGTGAACGGGAGTTCTTGTCCTGACTTGTTGGTTAAGAAACCCAACGAGCATCCATGAGGATACGGGTTCGATCCTGGCCTTGCTCTGTAGGTTAAGGATCCGGTGTTGCCGGGAGCTGTGGCGTAGGTTGCAGACATGGCTCAGATCCTGAGTTGCTGTGGCTGTGGTGTAGGCTAGCGGCGGACAGCTCCCATTTGACCCCTAGCCTGGGAACTTCCATGTGCCACTGGTGCGGCCCTGAAAAAAAAAAGACACACACCAAAATGTGTGAATCTGTGAATCGGGCAGCCTTTCTTAGGAAACTCTTAGGGTATATGCTCCCCTATAGAAGTGAGTAAACCAAGGAAGAGGAAAACAAAGTATGTGGGAAATAAGAGATCCAGCACAGGAGAGGGGTGAGGGAAATGCCCAGGTTCGTAGCGGTGAGAGGGCTTTCCAGTAACTATTGCTGCAAAGGGAATTTCACCAAAGCTTCACAACTTAAAATAACCATTTTATCGTGCTCATACATTCTTTGCATCAGAAATTCCAACAGGGCACAATGGGAATGACTTGTTCCATGATGCTTGAGACCTTAGTTGGAAAGAGTCAGTGCCCAGGGGTAACTTGACAGATGGGGCTGGAATTATGAGGCATTTTCACTCTCATAGTAATCATTGCTGGTTGTCAGCTGAGCTGTTAACAGAGCACCTGCCCATGGATTCTCCATGTGGCCTGGTCTTCCTCAGAGAATAGCTGCCTCAAGTGAGCAGGCAGCTCACAGTGAGTGATCTGAGCTTCTAAGTGAGTATCCAAGCAAGCAAGAGGAAAGTTGCATCAATCCTTATGACCTGACCTTGGAGGTCCCCTTGGAACAGTAGAGAAAGTCATTACTTCCTCTGCGTTTCTGTAGGTTACAAGTGAGTCACTGAGAGTGGCCCAGACTCAAGGAGATGTTTCATAGACCTCACCTCTTAGTGGTAGGAGTGTCAAAGATCTTCTGGGGATGTCTTAAAACTGCTGCAGGAGTTGTCCTGTCCTGGGCAAAAGTTAGCAGTAGGTATATCAAGTGACCAGTCCTGACTGGAAGAGGCTGGAAGGCTCTAGGAGGGGGTGACTTACGGAGGTAACCCTTATCAGAGTCCCCGTTATATTTGGACTTCTTAGGAAGAGATTTGTAGAGCAGTGGAAAGAGATGAAATTATTGATAAGTACATAGGCAACAAAATAATTTGTTGATTATTAACTCCAGGAAAAACAAAAATAGATTAAGGGAGAATTTCATGCTCAGTGGTGAATAGCATTCACATAGCAATAATGATGTAAATGTTAATTACTGATCTAACCAGTAGTGTGATGTCACTTATGTCAGGAAGTTGGGGGACAGGAAGGGTATGTCATATGGTGAACTGGTTATGGGAAAGAGAGAATACCCATATCATCCATCCATAATTAATGCCTAAAACTGAAAAAAAATTAGCATGCTGCTTGGAGACATGGGAGTAACTTCCAAAATAATCAGCTCAAGTAGGAAAAAGTATTTACATTTGGGGTGGGAAATGGCAGGGAAAGAGAGCAAGAGTTCTGTTTTCAAAACTTGGTAGAACTCTTTGGTTCTTTAAAGTATGTGGCTGTCTGGCTTTGATGAAAATAACTTCAGGAGTTTCTGTTGTGGCTTAGTGGAAACAAATCTGACTGGCATCCCTGAAGACACAGGTTTGAGTCCTGGCCTTGCTGAGTGGGCTAAGGATCCTGCGTTGCTGTGAGCTATGGCATAGGTCACAGATGTGATTTGGATCCTGTGTTGCTGTGGCTGTGGTGTAGGCCAGCAGCTACAGCTCCAATTCGACCCCTAGGCTGGGAACCTCCATATGCTGTGGGTGCAGCCCTAAAAAGACCCCCCCCCCAAAAAAAAAAAAAAAAACAACAGAAAATAACTTCAAAAGAAAACTTTCTACCAAAAGAAACACCATGCCCAGATAACTTTACAGGGGTACACCACCAAACCTTCAAGCTAATCCCTATCTCAAGTAAACTGTTCCAGGGACTAGAAAAAGAAGAAACATAACTGCATTCTTGGCTAATCGGTCTGCTATGGTCTGAATGTTTGTATCCCTCTAAAATTTGTTAGGATTTGTTGAAATCGTAGCTCTCAAAGATGACAGTATTGAAGGCGGGGCCTTTGAGAGGTACTATTAGGGCATGAGGGTGAAGCTGTCGTGAATGGGACTAGTGCCTTTATGAAGAGGCTTTAGAGAAATCCCTTGCCCCTTCCCCCACATGAGGACACAGTGAGAAGTTGCCAGCTAAGACTGGAAGAGGGCCCTCCCCCAAATGCAACCATGCTGGCATCTTGATCCTGGATTTGCTAGCCTCCAGAAATGAGAGAAAGACATTTTTCTTGTTCATAAGTCACCCAGTTTATGATAGTTTGTTTGGCATTCTGAACAGACTAAGACAGAGCCTAATGTTACCTTGACACCAAAGACAACTAAGGAAGTGTGACAAGGACAACCATAAGCCAGTATTGCTTGAGAACATAAGTCCGTTCCTGTGGAGCATAAGAGAGCTTCTCTGTCCTGAGATGGGGGCAGAGCGGGATCCAGGCTGCATGTGCTGGAGGCTGAGGGGTTACACTCAGAATAGAAACCTGAGCCTTATAAGCCGCGGGCTTGTTACGTCTCATATTTTTTCTCTTTTGTTTTCTTTCCATATTTTAGTAAACATTAAAGACATGTAAAAGTTTCAGAAATATGAAGTTAAAAAAAAAAACAAGCCAAATCAAGCACAAAGAAACACACACACATACTAGGACCAAATTGTGTGTAACCAGGAATGCAAGGAATGTCATCGTGGTGGGCCTTGAGTTGGCAGTTGGCAGCCCTGAGCTTATCACTTTTTTCCTCCGAGTCTTCCAGTGCTGTTAAGGAAAGCTGGCCCCTCCACAGTCCTTATAATTACTGTCTTCCCAGACCTTGCAGCTGCGCCATAGCTACCACATTTCAGTGTCTGACCTCTGGCTGCACCTCAAGTCAGTTGACCAAGGTGAAAGCCTTAGTAACTGATGGCACTGCATACCAGGGGTCATCACAGCCTGCTTCCCACTAGCTAGAGTCCTGATCACCACCAGTCCAGAGAGAAAGCCTGCTCCAGAATCACATCCTAAGGGGCCACGGTTTTAGGACCCTTCTGATGCCAAGTGTCAGAGCCTGGTTCTCCATAAAGCAGAACCTGAGGTGGTGAAATTATGTGCTGTCATTCACAATTCTAGGGAGGGGTGAGGAAAGGAATGTAAAGAGGCAGAGCCAATAGAAGAAGGTATTACTGAGCTGACCTCCAGTAAGTGCAGTTGATTATTTTGTCCTGTGGGACATCCCTTCAGTCATATGAACTGCTGGATCCTCCAGTTCATTGGTTGGAGGTTTGCCTTGTGTGGCTGGGAGCAAGTCTCTCTGGAGGCCTGATGCAGTGGACAGGAGGAACAGCTCCTGCCAAAATGGCAACAGGGGCTGCAGCTAGCTCTGTGTCCTGGAGAATAGCAGCAGACTGAGGGGAGAATGCCAGGGCTGTCCCGTGCATGGGTGCAGACCTGAAGAGGCAAAACTGAGGTGGCACCCTTGCCATAAGCAAAATTGCTTATTCCCTCCCTCACTCCATAGCCTAAACAAAACACTTTCCAGCAAAGATCTCAAGCAAAAATTTAAGAAGAAAATGAGAAGAGATAGGAAGATTTCTTCAAACTGAAGTATATATACACTTTGAATAAAATGTCGATAAATTTTAAATTAAAATTTCAGACAGTTTACATCAAAAGATAAAGTTATAAACTGGGAAATGTTTATAATATATACTTTATAAATGTGTATAAATATGTAACAGAATATGTTATAAAGAACTCCTACAACCCAGTAAGAAAAAGAATGTACCATGGCAAAATGGCAAAAGCTATGAATAGATTCATTACACAAAAAGAAACCCCAAAAACAAGTAAACCCATGAAAAGATCCTCTTAATCATTAATAACCAAGACATGAAAATTAAAACCACAGTATGGGTCTCTCCACACTTGGGTCTGGTTCACAGGTGGATTGAAGCTGTATGCTGTGCTAGCCCCAAATGGACTTAAATGTTGATTTAGGAATAACTACCCATGAGTAAAAGTATGAAGACATGTTTCAAATTCATGGAGCTGTTATCTGGTGGGGGGCTGGGGCAGGGCTTCATCTGTATTTTTAATGATTTATGTCTTAAGTTGGGTGATGAAAACATGGCTTTTATCATGATTTTTTTCCCCAGTGTAATATTTCACAAACTAGAAGCCAAAGGTGTGTGCATGTGAAGATTTCCTCTTCTGTGCCAAGCACTATGCCGAGTTCTGGTGGGGGTTAGGGGCCTCCCTAATAGGGGCCCTCCCCTCCTCTCCCAGTCCAAGGGAGGGGAAGAGAAGGTGGGGCTTATCAGTGGGTGGGCCGAGTGATGGAGAGAGGCGTAGTTACAACCTTGCATGCTGGGCCGTGGGAGGAAGAGGCACAAAGGGCTATGTGGCGAAGAGGCCAGTAGGTAAGATGCAAGGTGGGCAGAACTTTGGAGCCTTGAGCTCAAGCCCACCACTCCTAGCTGTTAAGGAACCTCTTTGAACTTCAGTTTCTATAGCATAAAATATGGATAGTTCCCACCTTTTGTGGTTATTGGCAAGTTGAGGAGGCTCATAGGAAAAACTCAATAAATAGTAGCTGTTATTTTAAACGGATGGAGACTAGGTCAGATCTGTTCCCACCTTCATGTTTATCTTTTATGTTCTTTTTTTTCTAAAAATAAATGAAAGTGGATAGAACGGTGTAATGAAACCCCATGGACCCAGCCCCCAGCTCAACGGTTACCGATGTGCAGTCAAGTTCATTTCATTTGCCCACTCCCCAATCCCTGTATTATTAACTGCACCCCAGCCCTCTCAGTCTTGGTCCACACTCGTTGCTTTGCCTTTGAATAGATGGTGATCTCGCTGCAGAACACTACGTCCACCAGCCGCCACCTGCGAGTCCTCCCACCGTCCACGCCCTACTTCGCTCTGGGATTGGGTGAGCTCCGGGTAGCAGTAGCCCAGATGGACCGGAAACTGCACATGGGCTTGCTCTGGGGTGACCCCATTCCCCGCCCCAACTCAGCCCTCAGGTGTCTCCTGAGGCTGTGTCCCTGCTCACACTTTCCTCTTGTTCTACAGCGCCTCCCGCCCACCCTCCAGTGAAGGCTCCCCGTCCTAACAGCCCCTCCATCACCCCTCCAGGCTCAGTTCTGCTCTCTCCTTGCCCTGCACACTGTCACTGCCCCCTGTCAGTTCCCCTTGTTCTTCACTTTCCAGTCAGCCTTCCTGCTCCTGCAATGCATTGTTCTTAGATCATGTCCCCCCAACTCACAAGTCTCAAATGTTGGGAGTTCCTGTGGCCCAGCAGAAACAAACCCTACTGGTATCCATAAGTATGTGGTTTCCATCCCTGGCCCTACTCAGAGGGTTGAGGATCTGGTCTTGCTGTGAGCTGTGTCACAGATATGGTTTGGATCTGGCAGGGCTGTGGTGTAGGCCAGCAGCTGTAGCTCAGATTCAACCCCTAGCCTGGGAACTTCCATATGCTGCAAGTGCAGCCCTAAAAAGACAAAAAAAAAAAAAAAATCAAATGCCTCTCTGCTGCCCACAAATAAATTCTAAATAAAAGGGCCAGGTATGGCCCTACCTGACCATTCCAGATAGACCCTCTCACTCCAGGCCCTGGTATTTTACCTGGAGTCCCTGCCCCCACAGCCTGCTCCCCTGGCAAGCACCAGCGTCATGGCCTTGGCCCACAGGACATCAACCCAGCCCAGGCCCCAGCGGCTGGCTCCCAAAATCTCATCTGTTGCTTTTATCACCCACAGGAATGTTCCCAGGAGAAGGTGGAATGGTGGCTCCAGGGATGACCTGCCAGTACATCGTCCAGTTTTTTCCCGACTGCCTTGGGGACTTTGATGACTTTATTTTAGTGGAGACCCAGTCAGCTCACACACTTCTGATCCCCCTGCAGGCTCGGAGGCCACCCCCAGTGCTGACGTGTGAGCGTGCGCTGCTGCCCCGGGGTTCATTTAGGCCTGCGAGCCCCTCTGAGGAGCACTCACCTTCAGGGCCACTTCATGGCAGCACGTGGGCTGGTCTCTTTGGGCAGGGGCTTCCAGGTCCTGAGGGGGGGCCCTGCCAGCAGCTTCCGCACAGCCCTCCACAGTGTCAGGCCTTGATTGTCCTGCTCCTGTGTGGAGGCTGAGCCTGAATGACACTCATCAGGGGAGGAGGCCAGCTGCCCAGCTAATCCCAGCATAGGCATCGCTGGCTCAAGACCACCCTGAGTGGGTCTGTGCCACAATGAGGCAAGCAGCCGTGCCTGAAGCCCTCAGTGAGTGTCACCTGTTTTAGCTGTGGAGCGGCTGGCTTTGCTAGGCTCCCTCGTTTACAAGCCTCTTCAGCTGGGCCCAGGCTTCAAGTTGGGATTCTGACCACAACCCCTGGGGCGATGACTGAGGCCTGCATCCACATGGGCCTTGACTCCTGCTCTCTAGCCAGAAGTTCACAGAGTCCTGAGACTGGGCTGCTCTATGGGCGTAGACATCAGGGCATGTCCCCATCCATCCCCTTCACAGCTGCTCTGAGCTCGGGCAGGGCCTCAGGAGAATGACCCTAAGGCCTATGCTCTTTCTCTTGCCCCTCTTTTCCCATGGCTGCAGTGTCACCAGTGTTGGACTGCGGTTACTGCCTCATTGGGGGAATGAAGATAGCCAGATTCATCTGCAAGAACGTGGGCTTCAGCGTGGGCAAGTTCTGCATTATGCCTAAAAAGAGCTGGCCGCCGTCGAGTTTCAGGGTGTGTGCTCACAGTTTGCTACCTGGAAAGAAAACAGATCCACCGAAGGAAATCACCCCTGTGAGGGACCGGCTTGATTGCACGTGTGACTAGAAATAGCCAGAACAGAATTTTCTTTTCTTTCTTTTTTTAACTGAATGAATTTTACTATACTTATAGTTATACACAGAATTTTCTAACCTCTGTCTCCAGCTGCAACGGTCCAATGAGCATCAGCAAGTACAGAGTCCAGTGTTGTAGTCCTTGTTATGTCCCTAGTACCCTGGGGAGGTCGTATCACCTCTCTTAGCCTCTTAACCTGAGCCTGGCCCAGATGTTACTGCATTCATTACATTCAGTCAGTTAGTCCATCAGTCACATAGTCACCGTAATAAGTGTGAATATAGCAGAGGTCACAAATTGGCAGCTTGTTGGCTGAACTCTGTGCATATTTGTTTGGCACAGGGCTTCAACACATTTTTTGAGCCAACATTCAAAAATAGATTTCACAGAGTTTCCTGATGGCCTAGAAGTTAGGGCATTAGCATTGTCATTGCTGTGGCGTGAGTTTGATCCCTGGCTGGAAAACTTCCACATGCTGCAGGCACAGCCAAAAAAAGAAAAATATATATTTTACCTAAAAATCTTGATATCAAGTCTTGGAAAAATTGGGAGATGTGCGGCCCTGGGCCCGGCTGCACCGTGGCCCTGTTGGCCGGAGTTGAGAAGCACATGCACACCCCCTCCTGTTTTCCCGTCCCTCCACTCCCTGTGGCAGCCATGCCAACGTCACGCTCACCCTGTTACCGTTCTCATCGCGGAGAGATTTTGCTGCACCTGCATCTCCAAAAACAAGCAATAACCCTAGAGGACCACATGTTCGCAGACGCACCTTTCACTCATTTTGTTTACCTGCAGGGTCCTGGGGGCATGGGTTTTTGTCCCTAGCATGCCGAGTGGCTTCCTGTATAGGTACTGGGGCTGTAGCCCTGCTGACAGGATGGCAGCTTCCCTTGGCTCAGGAGCTCATGGCCAGGGGTGGGCCAGGGTGGAGGCAGACAGAAGCTGGCACTGAGCACACGAGCACACGGGGTACTACAGTAGGGAAAGGACTGCACTTTGGGAGCCCACCTTCAGGGGGAGGCCTTTCCCGCCTCCTGCTTTGCATCTAAAATACTCATCAGTGGTCCTCCTCGTACCTCCTACCAGCAGACAGGTCTTTACAGATGCTCCGTGGTATGCTCGTCTTTAACCCTTGGAACCCCATCTGGTGCCTGGTGCCAGCTAAGTGCTTGCTGAATGGAAGGGCCTCTGTTTCTTCAAAATGGGACTGGCTAATCCATAAGACCCTTCAAATCACAAAACGCATGTTTAGGGAAGGAAGTTTGTCAGCCGAACACCGGCTTTTACAGTTTCTTCTTGACTGTTGAGTCATCTTCTGTTTTCTTTAAGTCTGTTGCAACCGTTGGCTTCATTGAGCAACCTCCCTTTGGAATCCTGCCGTCAGTGTTTGAGCTGGCCCCGGGGCAGGCCGTGTTCATGGAGGTAAGTGACCAGGCCCTGGCGTGCATTTCTGCCTCCTCATGGTTGGTCGTGGCTGTCTACTCAGCTGCTTGCGTGATTTCATTTGCCTCTGTTTTCGTGACCCAAATATCCACTCCCAGGTTCCAGCCTTAGTGGTTTTGCATTCTGTGGGGTGATGTCATTTGACTGTCCTATGACCTCTGTCACAGAGCAAGTACAGAAAGTTCTAGCATTGCCATCATGATCCCTGAGCGCTGCTTGTCCACCCGTGAGCCTGGATGTCACCTCCTCTGACATCTAAGCTGCCTCCAGGGTCTTCCCTTGGTTCTTCAGTCTGTCTTGGACCACCATTACCATCCCCCTCCCAAATCTGGTACCTTTCTTCTCCTTCCTGTTTCATCTTCAATTGTATGGTCAACAAGGCCCGACTTCCTTAGGCCTCATTCTGAACCTCTACAGAGGCTCCCAGAGTCTGACCTCTGGGCTGCAGGTCTCTTCTGTCTTAACTGGCCCCTTTCTGTGGTCCCTTCAGCCTGGCACACCTGCTCACTGGTCCCCGGTAGAGCCTGTGAGAACTGGTGATGTCTTCCTGGCGCTCTGCTCCAGGAATCTGACTCTGGGCCGCCTGTGGCTGGGTGTGGGGCTGCCTGAACACGGTGATCTTCCTTGCTAGCCGGTTGAAGGAGGCGTCTGCATTCAAGAGTAAAAGCTGTCTGGTTCCTGGGGAGGGGGCCTACACTATGCTATCAGGTGAGAGCCAAGAGCCATAGGTATCAAATTCACCTGTGCCTTTTGCCATGCTCCGAGAAACTTGCAAGCACACTAATATCTGGACCCCAGCCCTGAGGTTTTTAATTAATTGGTCTGAGGTATGGCCTGGGCAAAGGATTTTTTTTTTCTTTCTTTTTGACTGTGCCCACGGGATGCAGAAGTTCCCAGGCCAGGGATCGAACCCATGCCATGGCTGTGATTCAAGCCACATCAGTGACAACATCAGATCCTTAACCTGCCGTTCCGCTAGGGTACTCCTGGGCATAGGATCTTTAAAGCTCCCCAGGTGATTCTGGTGTGCAGCAGAATTTGTGGACCACTGCCATAACCTGCTTTGCCAAGGTGCTTTCAGTTTCAAGGGTCTGATGGGGTCTTGTTCTGGAACCCTGGAGTGATGCTGTCTTGTTCATGTCTGTGATGATCTGATCCTGATAAGAATTTGGCTCTTGGGGTCAGGACGAGACAAATGCAGAGGCAGAGTAAGCTTTATTCCCCTTATCTGCTGTTTAAATGTGTGTGTCGGAGGGGTCTTCTTGATGTAGCCCAGGCCTTGTCAGAGCCTTATCGTGGCTTTAAGGAAGTGGGACTGGTCACCCCTGTCCAAGCCATGATGTTCCTCATTCCATCATCCTGTGATCTCCAAGGACAGAAAGAGGGTGGCAGCAGGAGTCTCTGGGGAGCATTAAGGGGAGTCAGAAAAGTTTTCCCCCTTTGCCTTTCTATGTAAGTTTTGTTTACTGATTGGGATTTTGTTTGTTTTAAAATTTACTCATATTGCCAAATAAGAAATCACAGGGAGTTCCCTGGTGGCCTAGTGGTTAAGGATCTGGCATTGTCACTGCTGTGGCCTGGGTTCAATCCCTGGCCTGGGAACTTCTGTGTGCCTCAGGCACAGCCAAGAAGAAAAAGAAAAAGAAATTTGTATCATTAAGAATTCAAAAGATGCAAATAGATCCACAGAGAAATACTCCCTTTCACCCCAGTTCCTCAGCCACCCAGAAGCCACAACCTTACCAGGTTTGTGTGCCCTTCCTGAGATATGTGCTTTTCCTTTCCTTTGGTTCCGTTTTCCTTTCACACAAATTGTTGCCCACTTGGTACTCTGTTTTGCAACCACGTATATTCTATTTAGCGCTATATTTTAGCAGTCACTTCATATTTTTTATAGCTGCATAGTATTCCACTGTGTATCAACCATAGTTTAGGTCAGCTGTCCCCTGCTGATGGACAGGAAGATTTTTTTCTAATCTCTGGCCATTTTGGCAAATAGCTTATACATATATCACACTGTCCCACCCATAGGATAGAGTCCTTGATGTGGATTTGCTGACTCAGGGGTCTTTGCCCTCATGTTGCCAAAATCCCCATGGTGTGGCTTGTATCAATTTATCCTTCCAGCAACAATATGTGAGGGTGCCTATTTTCTCATACCTTCACCAATACAGTGTGCTATCAAACTTAAAAAAAAAACTGTTTTTATCATGGACATTTTAAAACATATACAACGAATGAAACTACAGATTATCATACTAAGGGAAGTAAGCCAGACAGAGAAAAACAAATATTATATGATAAAATTTAAATGTGGAATCCAAAAAAAATAATACAAATGAACTTATTTATAAAACAGAAAGATTCACAGATATAAAAAAGAAACTTTTGGTTACCAGAGGGAGAGGAGGTAAAGGGATAAATTAAGAGCTTGGGATTAAAAGATACACACTACTAAATGTAAAATAGATAATCAACAAGGACCTACTGTATAGCATAGGGAACTCTACTCAATATTTTTTGATAACCTATAAGGGAAAAGAATCTGAAAAAGAATATATATACTTATATTTATATGTATGTATAACTAAATCACTGTGCTATACACCTGAAACTAATAGGAGATTGTAAATCAACTACAATTTAAAAAAAAAAAAAACTTTAAACATATACAAAAATAGACTAGTTTAAGGATCACCCATGTACTCATTATCCAGCTTCAACATTTAGCATTTCTTTGCCAACTTTATCACCTCTATACCCCTCCATATCCTCCCGTCAAACCCCACGCTACCTCTGTAGATTATTTTGAAAACAATTAAGATATCCTGTCATTGCGTATATGATAGCTAACTTTCTGCTCTTTGCCAGTCGGAGGCGTGGAACACTGATCTTCTGGGTGGTTTTCATGTCCATTTCTTTTGTCACGAACAAGGTTAAGCAAGGTGTAGCCATCCCTAGCCTCAAGGAGGTGACTGGGAGGGGAGCAGGAAGTGGAGGGCAGAGTGAGAGGTAGCAGCTGACAAGAGATTGGGCAGTGGGTGAAAGCTCTTCAAGGGAAGACAATAGGACAGCCTTCTCTCCCCAGATCCTGTTCCTCCCCACCAGCCTGGGAAAGGCAGAGCAGACCTTCATCATCGTGTGTGACAACTGCCAGATAAAGGAGCTGGTGACCACAGGTGGGCTGGGGTGCACCCCAATGGGCGGCACAGGTGGCTGGCCTGTGTCAGGGACTGTACTGCTGGGCCACTGCAGCCTCCAGGCACTGGGATCTGGTTTGGGGCCTCTCACCAGTCAGACCTCAGACCCAAGCCACCGTGATCTGAGGGCTGTCCCAAGGGGCCTTTTAGTGCGAGAGAAATGGAAACCTGGGATGAAGTTTTTCATCACTTTGAAACTCACTGTGACCCCCTTTGGGAAACTGCCAGTGACTCACACAGGAATGGGGGGACGTCTGCTGAATTTAAGATGCCCTTGTTCTTCCCTCCATCTGTCTACCATCCATCCGGTTGGACTCAGCGGGCATTGATTTAGTGCCCATGATGTGCTCCGTTACCCTTTTGGCCTGTGCCCACATGGGTCCATGAACCTGTGTGCTGCTGGCTCCCTGTCCCCTCCCATGTGCCCTTCCTGGGGGGTAACGTTCAAAGCTAGTTGCTTGTGGAGGGTGGCCTGGGTCCTGTGACAGCCTTGGGCCAGAGAGTTCTGATTTCGGCCCTACTGAAGCCTCACTCCCCTATTTTGTCAGGAATCGGGCAGCTGGTTGCTCTGGATCTGATCTATATTTCTGGTGAAAAAAGTCAGCCAGAGCCTGGAGAGCTCACAGACCTAACAGCCCAGCACTTCATACGCTTCGAGCCTGAAAACCTTCAGGCCACAGCCAGCAAACTGCTGATTATTAGAAATGCCACGTGAGTGACCCCTGGGCAGGACCCCCGCACACACCGGCCCCCTTCCTCACTTGGCCTGGGGTCCCAGTGAGGCAGGAGGTTCCTTCCTGAGGCCAAGGAGGAATCTGGGCACAGGATGGAAGGATCCAGGTTTGCACTGTCTGTTTTTATAGCCACTAGCCGCATGTGGCTATTTAAAGGGAAGTCACCTAAAATAAAAACTTATTTCCTCAGTGACACAAGCCACATTTTAAGTACTCAGTAGCCATCTGTGTAGCTAGTGGCTCTCGTCTCAGAGCAGATATATGAGATTTCCAGCACTGCAGGGAATTATTTAGACAGTGTTGTTCTGGATCTTCTGGACCGTCCTTATCCAGGAACAGTTTTCCAGAAGGTCCCACCCAGCCTATGAGGGGAAGACACCCTCATTCCCAGGTCAGACACGACAGTCTGTGGGTTCAGTTCTCACTGCTGTTTATTCCCCGGCCATCCTCTGAGTGCCAGCTTTATACCAGGACACACCTCAGGAAGCGTCCTGGCCAGGCTGCCCATGTGACCTAGGCCTGGAGTAGGAGACAAGGTAGAAAAATGTCCTGAGATCTGGGAAGAGGGGGTGCCTGACTGCTTGAGCATGACTGCTCGTGTTGACCATGTCCCCCTGGTCATCGTGGCTCCAACCTTCAGCCACAGGGCATGGGGAGGGAGCTGTATCAGGAGGTCTCCAACTCAGACTCCCTGAGCCCTGTGTGCTTCCTCACCCTCCATGGGAAGGGCCTGAAGGCTGCCCTGGCCACTTCCTGCTCCTGGGTCCTTTACTGCTCACCCCAGGAGCAGGGCCAGGCCAGGCAGGGAAGGAAGGACCTGGGCGTGGCAGACTTGGGACATGGCCTTGGGTCCACTGCTGACCGTCTAGGTCGCCCCCATAGGCACGTGGAGCTGGCCTTCCACTGGCAGATTATGAAGCCCAACCTGCGGCCCCAGATGGCCAGGGGGAGCTACACCATGGACAGCATCACGTACCACCCTGACAAGGAGACAGCCTTCTCCATCACGCCCCAGACAGGCGTTCTCAACCCCCACGCGGACCACGAGTTCATGCTGAGCTTCTCTCCTCATGAGGTTAAAATGGGCCCCTCTTGGTGGCCCAACGTGTTGTCATCCTCTGTCCCTGTTCTGTGGTGACATGGAAGCCACAGCCGACCCTGCCAAGGCTGGCACTTAGCTAAGAGTGGGGCTGGAGGATGGACGTGTTTGGTGCACAAGATGAAGCAGGTCATCTTGCCTGTTCTTGATCCCACACATACCGGGTCTACAGCAGGAGCCTGGGCTCATTTCCTCAGCTCTGGTATTGTCCGTGTTTCTCCTACTTTATAGGTGTGGCCATTTGTGTCAGCCCCCACCCAGCAGGCCCCAGGGAGGGTGAGGTGCAGGTTTCCCATGGCAAGGTTCCCTCTGCCCCCCTTTCCAACACGAAGCCCTGGATGTGACAGTGGAGAGGGGAGTGTGTGTGTGTGTGGGGGGGGTTGCCCAGGGGTCCTTGTTAACAGAGCAGGTCTGCCTCTCCACCTAGCATCCTGCCACCTCACAGTCTGTCCCTGGAGGGTATGGTGCTTCAGACAGGTTGGGGGCATTGCCAAGAGCTTTTCCTTCCTCTCCCCTTCCCCACGCCCAGCTGAGGTGGGCAGGTCAGTCTTGAGACTATGGTGGCCGCCATCCCCGAGTCATGGCTCACGTCCTGGAAGCCACCCCTGTTTCCCTGGGGTACAGGGAGGTAGCAGGGAAGCGGCACTGTGTCTTGTGGAAGGCCCTTCTGGTGGCCTGGCCCTGCGGGAGGAGGAATTCCTGCCCTGGCTCCAGCCCTCTCTGGGGCAGGCCTTGGTTTCCAGGGTGCTGTGTTTGTCTGGCAGCCGAGGGATTTTCACAGTGTGCTGCAGATGGTGCTGGAGGAAATCCCGGAGCCCACGAGGTGAGCAGGAACTGGGCCCTGGCTGAGGGGTGGGCAGCGGGCCCCCTCGTCCATTGGGGATGCTGGGGGAGGTGCTGGGCGAAGTGGGTGAGCCGCCTGACCCCCCGCAGGCTTTGGTGTGTAGGAGCCCTTGCCTTGTCCTGGCACCTAGTCCTGGAGCAGGCTCCACATGCAGGACCAGAGCTGACTGGACCCACCTCCCTGGAACCCGGGAGCTGTGCCCAGGCTCACAGTTACCGCTCGGCAGCTAGGCTGGTGGCCCTTGGGAGCTAGTGACTAGAAAGGGGAGGTTGCGGCAGCACCTGTACCAGCTCTTCCCTGAGCAAATTGGGTGGGGGGCAACTGGTATAGAGATTCCAGGCTGGCATTGCTGCAGTGTGGTCCCTGGAGGCTCAGGGGCTGCCCCTGTCCCAGGCCACACGCATCCATCTCTTTCAAGGCATTGCTGAGACCTCTGATTGAAGAGGGCTTGGGAGCTGTGGGCTGGGGGTGCTTTCTTTTCACAAGACCAGAGATAGGGTTCATGTTGGCTTGGCTTACGGTGAGCTTGTGTTCAGTTTGGATTTGGGAAACACGAAGCACCCTTCATACTCCATGGATGACGTGATCGTCCTAGAAATCGAGGTGAAAGGCTCGGTGGAACCCTTCCACGTTTACCTAGAACCGTATGCCCTCATCATCCCCGGGGAGAACTACATTGGCATAAACGTGAAGAAGGATTTTAAGGTACGTCACTGTCTCTCCCCAGCCCAGGCTAGCCAGGATGGTACTGAACTTGGTGGCACACATTGGGAGGAAGTGGCTGGAGGGGCCAGTGGTGGTGGCGGCCACTGCAAAGAGAATAAGGCTGTTTCCAGAGCCCCAGAACCCACATGCTTTGCAGATGCTGGGCTGGGCACGTCTGTCATTTATCAGCCTTCCAGCATTCTCCAGACGACAGGGCAGTGGAACCTATCCCTGTGCTCATGGGTCTTTGGCCAGACATGGAGTCCACAAACCCTGCTGTGTGTGTTGGTGCTGTTGGGTGGCCAAGATTTAGCCAGAAGGGTGTTGAAAAGACCTTTTGCGAGCCCACAAGCCCACCGTCCTTCAGCAAGTACGGATCTAATGTGCAAGGGCAGAACCTGGGGAGCCCAGGTCGGGGTGTGTCTTTCAGATGTGGAACAAAAGCAAGTCAGCCATCAGATACGCATGGGGAAAGATCAGCGATGGCCACATCATTGAAGTGGAGCCCTGCATGGGGACCATTGGTACTTTGGGGACTATGGGCAGAGCTGGCTGGGGAAGGAGGCCTTTCAGTGAAAGGGGTGGGTGCAGGGGTCCAGCTGCAGCTGGGTCAGCTCCAGCTGCAGCCTGGCCCCTGTGGTGGTTGAGGCATCAGCAAAGCCAGGCATGTGGGCCCAGCCCTCAAGGGAACCAGTCCTGCTTCCTTTATCAACCGCCTACCTGCCCCCTCTCTCTCAGAGCCCAATGAGGTCGAGGATTTTGAGTTGAACTTTACTGGGGGTGTCCCCGGCCCAACAAGCCAGAACCTGATGTGTGCAATCCAAGACTCACCCTCACCGGTGGTGTTACACATCGAGGCAGGCTTTAAGGTGCCTTTGGTGGGTCTGGGCAGCTGGCTGGCCCCTGGAGGTGGCCGGGATAGGGCCAGTGACAGGCCCCTCTGGATGTGTCTCAGGGACCTGCCCTCGTCATCGACATCTCAGCCCTTCAGTTTGGGTTGCTGCGCCTGGGGCAGAAAGCCACAAACTCCATCGAGATCCAGAATGTCAGCCAGCTCCCAGCCACATGGTACATGAAGGAGAGCCGGCTCTGCCTGGAGGAAAGGCACGAGGCTGTAAGTGGAGACTGCTGGCTCCTGTGGTACCACCCTCCCCTCAAGAGGTGATGAACCCTCGTGGTATTTGAGCTGTGACACAGCCTGGAAGCCAGGAGAGGAAAGCATACTTGGTGACTTGTCCCTGGCAATGTCCCCCATTCCCCATCACTAGGCAGTTGAGGTTCTTCCTACAGCTAAGCCTAACTCCAAACTGGATTTTCCTGTTCCTTCCTCTACCATCTGATGCAAAATAGAACATGAGTTTTTCCCTCTGTCAGAGCAGCCTGAGTCAGGAAGAAAATAGGCAGCTGAGTTCGGAGGGAAGCTTCCAAGTCCTCTGGGGAGGGGCAGGCTCACTCTAGAGGTTGGTTCCCAGCCACCGGGGAATGTGCTTGCAGTTTGAGTACCTGCCACCAGGTGGTGTTCAGGCTTGGGCTTGCAGCCTGAACCAAAAGGCTCCAAAAGGAAGATCATTTCCATTCAAATAGCACTTTTCTTTTTACTATGAAAATAGAAACTATTAGACATGGCTAAGTGTTATCATGATCACATTTAAATTATGGCATCGTGTTTAAATACGATGATGTTGTATCTGGAGCAAGACCAAGACACACAAAGCATCCTTTTTCCCCACCCACCAGCAGGGGAAATACTGTCAATCCCTGGCTCATGACACCCACCCTTAGTTCTTGGTGGCTGTAGATCCCTGGGAGCTGCTTTAGGTGCTGGTTGCATATGTGAGACTCTTGCCAGGTGTTTGGTGAAAGCACCCTACCTCTGACTGCTTCCTACCAAGGTCCCTCTTCCTGCTGCCCCTCCCCCTCCTGGTCAGAAGGCCACACACTTTAACTTCCACATGCAGGACCTGAGGAAAGACAGTCACAGCCACACGTAAGTCCCATCTGCAAATGTACCATCCCTTCTTCAGGACTTCTCCTTTCTATTCCAAAACCATGCTTTTTTTTATTTTCTGAGGGCCACACCTGTGGCACATGGAAGTTCCCAGGCTAGGGGTTGAATCGAGCTGCAGCAACACCAGATCTGAGCCTCTTCTGTGACCTATACCACAGATCACAGCAATGCCGGATCCTTAACCCACTGAGCAAGGCCAGGGATCAAACCCATATCGTCATGGATACTAGTTGAGTTCTTAACCCGCTGAGCCACAATGGGGACTCCCCAAAGCCATGCTTTGCCTGAAAGCCTTACTTCTCCGCTGGGCACTCTGACATGTGACAGTGCATCACATGACCACCACCATTGCTGAGTGGCCTGTTGCAAGGTTTGGGGTTAGCACTGTCTCTCCCAGGACTCCCTGGTCTCCCTGCTTGGATCTTGGAGCCCCAGAGGCTGGGATTGGGACTGGGGGCAGATGGAATCAGTACTTTTAGGCAGAAATCTTTTCATCAAATGAAAGCTTCAACAGAAGCCCAAGATTTCAAATTATCACTGCTCCGGGACCCTGGAGGCCCCCTCATTAGGCATCTCTGCCCCATCCTGCCTCTCCTTACATCTACTCCCCTGCCCTAGGACTTCCGAGCAATCCCTGGGATTTCCCAAAGCGCAGTTGGAGACTTACAGACCTCAGCCAACCTCCTCTTTTGATAGAAGAGAAACAGGAACAGCAGTTTCATCAGGGTCACACAGCTAATAGGTGGCAAAATCATATCAGAGCTCAGTTCTCAGAGGCCCTAATCTGTTTTTCTCTCACTGTGAAGCATAACTACATTTTATAATTGAACTAATTGTCAGTTTCACATTCTATTATGATTTGTATCCTAACGGAGGCTGGCAACAATCCTGTCTCTACAGTTCTCTGTACTGTATCCTTTTGAACTTTCAAAAATAACATTAAGGCACAGTAGGTTGAGAATCCAACTGCAGCGGCTCAGGTTCGATCCCCAGCCCAGTGCAGTGGATTAAGGATCCAGCATTGCTACAGCTGGATTTGGTCCCTCACCTGGGAACTTCCAGATGCCATGGGTGCAGCAATGATAGTCATAATAGTGGTGAGATTTGGGGTTTGTTAGAGATGTTCAGGTCTAGGGACCCAGAAACCCAACCCCTTACCACAGCCACACCCCCGGGCTCCAAAGGTGACGGGTATGAGGAACAACAAGCAAAGAGGGAGTTCCTGTTGTGGCACAGTGGGAACAAATCTGACTAGGAACCTTGAGGTTGCAGGTTCGATCTCTGGCCTCGCTCAGCGGGTTAAGGATCCGGCGTTGCCCTGAGCTGTGGTGTAGGTCGAAGACACGGCTTGGATCCTGCATTGCTGTGGCTCTGGCGTAGGCTATTGGCTACAGCTCTGATTGGACCCCTAGCCTGGGAACCTCCGTATTGCCATGGGCGTGGCCCTAAAAAAGAAAGAAAAAAAAGAAAAAAAAAAGAAAGAAAGAAAGAACGCAAAAAGCTCTTTCCTTACTAGCCAAGCTCAGGCCCAAACTCTAGCACCCAAGCCTTGGCAGGCCAGGCCAGAGCATGCCAGCTGCTTTTCCTCAGACTTAGGCCAGCTTATCTTCCTTCTAGTGCCAGGGCAGTGAAACCTCAAAAGCAAGAGAACACAGGGCCCGAGACAGCACCGCACGGGATCTGGGGTGGGGGGCAGGGGTGCACAGGGCAGGGGGTCCAGGTCTCCCTCCAGGCAGGTGCCTTGTGATCATTCATGGTCTTGGTTTCAAAGAAAGAGGAAACCAAAGAGGAGTAACATCCCTTCTTGTTGTGATCTTTCAGTGTCACACCAGTGACATCCTTGCTGCGCTGTGTGGCCCTTTTGGGGCCCTGGAGCCACACAGGCCAGTGCCCCTTGTCTCAGCTGGGGACAGGGAGCAGGGCATGGAGAGCCCTCCCCAGGTGCATGCTTCTCCCTGAAAAAATAGAATATTGAGTAGAGTTCCCTGTGCTATACAGTAGGTCCTTGTTGATTATCTATTTTATATCTGTTTTATATATAGTAGTGTTATCTTTTAATCCCAACCTCCTAATTTATTCCCCACCACCACCTTTTCCCTTTGGTAAGCATGTTTGTTTTCAAAGGCTTTGAGTCTGTTTCTTTTTTGTAAATAAATTCATTTGCATCATTTTATAATAGTGCACATGTAAGTGATATCAAATGCTATTTGTCTTTCTCCCTCTGACTCCCTTCACTTAGGATGATAATCTCTAGGTCCCACCTCCTTTTCTTGGAGACTCAGTACTCGTCCTCTCCATCCTGAGTTCTTGCTTCCCCCACCCACTTACCTTGTCCAGCATTTCAGTAGTTCTCTAAAGAGCAGGGGCAGCGTGGGGTCAACCCTGGTTGGTCACGGCTAGCCTGCAGTTCCAAGTGTCCCATCTCCTCATCCTTCCCACTGACCTCCCCCATCAGGCGTCTCCTTTTGACATCGAGCCCTCCAGTGGCCAAGTTCAGCCGCTGGGCGAGTGCAGAGTGAACATCACCTTGGAGGCCCGACGTTGCCAGCGTCTGCAGACTGTCCTAGAGCTGGAGGTGGTAAATGGAGCCTGGAGGTAAGGGGGTGTGAGGGCGTCATCACAACACCCTCTATGCTATTCATGGCATATTTATTTAGCTTATGTGAAATTACATACTTGTTTATAGACATTTCTGAATGTAAAGGTATTTATGTGTTCTATAAAAATTTAAAGTTATTTATATGTGTTCTATAAAAATTGGAAATTATGGAAAAAAATTAAGATGATCCATCATCCATTATCTGGAGATCACCCACTGGTAATATTATGGGATATATCCTTCTAGTGTATACATGCTAAAGCAATGTATATTAATGCAACCGCTTTGGGCAACATGTTATTGCTACCTGGTACAGGTAACAATACCCTCGACCTAGTATTAATTTTTCTAAATATACTCCCAGAGAAAGTTACATATGTTCAGCAGGAGCCTTGTGCTCCTAATGGAAGGCTCATAGCTGGAGTGTTCATGATAGTGATAAACTGGCAGACAACCAGCAGAACGGTTACAAAATAATTGTGCCAGATATTTCCTTTTATTGATGTCATTCATGTCACATTGCCTCAGCTTCAGTGTATAGCATATTGACCTGATTCATTTATAGGTTGCAACGTGATTGCCATTGTAGCCTCAGCCAACACCTCCCTCACCTAATTATCATTTCCTTTTTGTGGTGAGAATAACCATTCCACCAGCTTTGATGTCTATAAAACAGTATTGCTGTCCATGATCCTCATACTGCATATTAGATCTCTAGGATCTGTTCACCTACTGGCTGCAAGTTTATACCCTTACCAGCATCTTTTTCATTCCCCCACCCCTAGCCCCTGGTAACCACCATTATACTCTTTGTTTGGCTTTTTTAGATTCTACATATAAGTGATAGTATATGGTATTTGTCTTTCTCTGACAACTCACTTAGCATAATGTCCTCAAGGTCCATCCCTGTTGTTGCAAATGGCAGAAGGTCCTTCTTTTTAATGGTTGAATGGTATTCCAATCTATGCAAATGTCACATCTTCTTTAGCCATTCATCTATCGACAAACACTTAGATTGCTTCCATACCTTGCCTGTTGTGAATAATGCTGCAATAAACATAAGAGTACAGGTATCTCTTTGATACCCTGTTTTCTTTTCCTTTGGATATATTCTCTGAAGTGGAATTGCTGGGTCAGGTGGTAGTTCTATTTTTTTTTTTGTCTTTTTGCTATTTCTTGGGCCGCTCCCGCGGCATATGGAGGTTCCCAGGCTAGGGGTCGAATAGGAGCTGTGGCCACTGGCCTGCGCCAGAGCCACAGCAACGCAGGATCCGAGCCACGTCTGCAACCTACACCACAGCTCAGGGCAACGCCGGATCGTCAACCCACTGAGCAAGCACAGGGATCGAACCCGCAACCTCATGGTTCCTAGTCGGATTCGTTAACCACCGCGCCACGACGGGAACTCCTATTTTTAATATTTTGATGAATCTTCATACTTTTTCTTCTGTGGCTGAACTAGTTTCCCTTCCTACCAGTGGTGTACAAGTGTTCCCTTTCCTCCACATCCTCCCCAACACTTGTTATCCTTTGTCTTCTTGAAGATAGCCATTCTAACAGGTGTGAGGTGATATCTCATTGTCATTTTGATTTGCATTTCCCTAATGATTAGTGATGCTGAGCATTGCTTCATGTACCTGTTGGCCATTTAGATGTCTTCTCTCGAAAAATGTCTAGTTCCTCTGCCCGTTTTGTAATCTGATTGGCTTTTTGTTGTTGAGTTATATGCATTCTTTTTATATTTTTTATATTAACCCCTTATCAGATATATGGTGTTATTGACTGAAAAAAATGCACATACTAAACATTGAGTGTTAATTATGTTTTAGAGTTCCTATTGTGGCTTAGCAGAAACGAATCCTGCTAGTATCCATGAGGATGCAGGTTTGATCCCTGGCCCCACTCAGTGGGTTAAGGATCGGGTGTGTCCATGAGCTGTGGTGTAGGTTGCAGACATTGCTTGGATCTGGCCTCACTGTGGCGGTGGTGCAGACTGGCAACTGCAGCTTCGATTTGACCCCTAGCCTGGGAACTTCCATATGCCACAGGTGTGGCCCTAAAAAAAACAAAAACTAAATGTTTTATTTGGGGACCTTACTGAAGACTGTAGCCCTGGAATGCAGCCTCTTAGTAGCTTTGACGGACTGTTCCAAAGAGGTAAGGGAGAAGCAAGGATGTAAAGGAGTTTTTGCTGGAAAAATATCCAATGTATAGTGGAACATCAAAAGATTACTTCTAATCACAAAAAAACAGACATCTCAAGTTAATGCTTTTAGTACTCCTCTGTGTATGGGAAGATGGAAAATCTGGGCTTATTGAAGTCATTCCTTTGGTATACATCTTAACTACCTAGGGCTAGTGTCCTCTTTTTCTCCATACTAAATTCCCCTTAGGGTGACTGCTGGGACAGGTGCAGTGGTTGATGGCTTGATGATTGAAATATTCTTTGTTTACTGAAATGGCAGGCAACATTCTTTGTCCACTGCGTGCAAATACTTTGTCTCATTTGATAGGTTGCCTTTTCCATTTATTCATTGTTTCTCTTGCTGTTTAGAAGCTTTTTAATTTAACATAGTACCACTCTTTATTTTTTTATTTTCTCCTTTTCTTTTATCTTTTTTTGGCCTCTTTGGCAGCATTTGGAAGTTCCCAGGCCAGGGATCTAACCCACACCATAACATCGACCCAAGCCGCTGTAGTGACAATGGTGGATCCTTAACCCACTGCATCACAAGAGAACTTCCCACTTGATAATTTTTGCTCTTGTTATTTTTTACGCTTTGGGTGTCAAATCCAGAAAAGCATCACCAAGACCCCAAGACCAATGTCCAAGATCTACTTCTCTGTTTTCTTCTAATGGTTTTATGGTATTAGGTCATTGATCCATTTCAAGTTAATTTTTGTGAATGGTGAAAGATAGGGGTTCAATTTTGTTTTTCTATAAGTGGTTATCCAGTTTTTTTTAACACTATTTGTTGAAGAGACTGTTCTTTCCCCATTGGGTGTTTTTGGATCTCTTGGCAAATATTAATTGACTATATATGTGGCTTTTTTTTTTTTCCTTTTTAGGGTCACACCTGAGGCATATGGAAGTTCCCAGGCTAGGGGTCAAATCTGAGGTGTAGCTGCCAGCCTACACTACAGCCATAGCAATGCAAGGATCCAAGCCTCATCCGTGACCTATACCACAGCTCACGGCAATGCTGGATCCCCAAGCCACTGAGCAAGGCCAGCGGTCAAACCCATATCCCCAAGGATACTAGCTGGATTCATTTCCACTGTACCAGAATGGGAACTCCATGGCATTTTTAAATGAGTGAATACCATTTTATTCTGAGAGGAAAACAGTGGAGGTTTGAAAGCCCCCTCCCTTCTTGCCTTCCTTTCTTATGGAAAATTTCTTACATATATAAAAATAGTATAGTGTAATGAGCCCCTGTGTATCCATCATCTGCTTTCAATAATTATCAAATCATTGCAAATATTGTTTAATCCATATGTCTTATCCACTTCTACCCACCTCTTGTTTTGGCAGTCTTTTTTTTTTTTTTTTTTCTTAAAAGGAGAAAAAGATAGTTTTATTGCTTTGCCAGGCGAAGGGGGCTAATGCCTTAATGACTGTGCCCTTGGCAATCATGTTTTTAAATGTCAAGCATTTGTGTTTGTGGGTTGTTCCTTTTCTATAGTCAGTCTTTATCACATCTTAGGGATGCAACAGCTTCTCACATCACCCCAAGGAAACAAATTTTTGTTTGCTCAGATTTTGGATTGGAATCCTTCTTCAATTTTGGGTGTTTCTTCTACTTCCGAGAACCCTACTTCCGAGAACAGGCTGCCCTTTCCTGTTTGGGGGGAGGAAGTTGATTAGCATAAAGAGCTGGTAGTGTCAGGGTCCTGGGTGTGAGGTGGTGGGGGTGTGGAGGGCAGTCCTCTTCGCAGGACTGAAGCAAGTATAGGTACAGCTTCCTGAATTCCATAAAACGAAGGGGCCTTTGAGGGAAACAGCCCAAATACAAACAGTAGAGGAAACCCACTCTAGCCAGCAACCTGGATCAGTCCATTACTTCCTTCCCAAATAGGACCTTTGGGGTTGTTTTCCATCCAGGACAGTAGAAAGGCCCAGTGTTACTGCAGAATCTGCCTGGACCTCTCTCCAGGGCCACGACCACATTCTTCAGTTGGGGGTGGGGGTGAATCCTGCTGTAAGGATTTACCAGTCTTTTGTGTGATGCTGCAGCTCATCTGGCTGAACTGTCCAGCTAATCTCCCAGCACTCCTTTAGTTGACTCCCCTGCCCTTCACCCCAGCCTACCTGCCCTCTGAGGCCTCATTCCATCATCAAGGAACCTCTTAGGCCCTTCTCCAGGGTCTTAAGTAGTAGTTTTGTTTTCCTCTGTTTCATGAGTTAACTGATTAGATCCTGTCTTTTAATTTTTTCTCATTGAGGTAGCATTTACTTTTTTTTTTTTTTTTTTCATGTTTGGCTGCCCTGCAGCATATGTTCCCCAGCCAGGGATCAGATACGAGCCACAGTCGAAACCTAAGCTACAGCTGCAGTAGCATGGAATCCTTAACCCACTGTGCCCGGCCAAAAATCAAACCTTTGTCCCAACATTCCCAAGATGCCACAGATCACTTTGTGGCACAGTGGGAGCTCCTATATTTATTTCTTTATTTAAAAAATTTCAAAAATAGTGCATGATGTTATTATAAGGTATTTACCATAATAATGATAGACAAAGCAAAGACAATAGTTGCCAGTCCTGACCCCTCTCTATCCTTCTCCACCGCACTCTCCTGTTTCTTTACTTCAGCAACACTTGTTACCATCTGTCCTTTAATGGTTCTCATCCTGCTGTGTGTGAAGTGATGATTCACTGAGGATTTTATTCAAATCTTCCTAATGTTTGCCCTCTTTCATGTGCTGTTGGCCATTTGTATATCCTCTGTGGAGGACTATCTTTTGAATTCTTTGCCCATTAAAAAAATAGAATTTATTGTCTTTTTATTATTGAGGTATAGGTGTTTTTTATGTATTCTGCATACACGTCTCTTATTAAGTATAAGATTTTCAAATATCTGCTCCCATTCTGAGAATTGTCTTTTTACTTTCTTTCTTTTTCTTTTTTTTTTTGCTATTTCTTTGGGCCGCTCCCTCGGCATATGGAGGTTCCCAGACTAGGGGTTGAATCGGAGCTGCAGCCACCGGCCTACGCCAGAGCCACAGCAACACGGGATCCGAGCCGCGTCTGCAACCTACACCACAGCTCAGGGCAAGGCCAGATCGTTAACCCACTGAGCAAGGGCAGGGACCGAACCTGCAACCTCATGGTTCCTAGTCAGATTCATTAACCACTGCGCCACGACGGGAACTCCTCTTTCTTTCTTTTTGACATATCCATGTCATGTGGAAGTTTCTGGGCCAAGGATGGAGTCCTTGCCACATCAGTGACCCGAGCCACTGCAGTGACAACGCCAGATCCTTAACCCACACCACGCCAGCACCACAAGGAAACATGCAAGTCTTTTTTTTTTTTGTCTTTTTTTGTCTTTCTGTCTTTTTAGGGCTGCACTCACAGCACATGGAGGTTCCCAGCTAGGGGTCAGATCAGAGCCATAGCTTCCAGCCTACACCACAGCCACAGCGATAGCAATGCCAGTTCTGAGCTATGTCTGCGACCTATACCACAGCTCATAGCAGCGCTAGATCCTTAATCCACCGAACAAGGCCAAGGATAAACCCAGATCCTCATGATACTAGTCGGGCTCATTAACCACTGAGCCACAATGGGAACTCCCCAAGTCTTTAATTTTTTAAATTTTTTTTTGATTTTTTTATTACTCAAATGAATTTATCGCATCTGTAGTTGTATAATGATCTTAACAATCTGATTTCACAGAATTTCCATTCCACAGCCCAGGCACATCCCCCCACCCCCCAAACTGTCTCCTCCAGAGACCATAAGTTTTTCAATGTCTGTGAGTCAGCATCTGTTCGGCAAAGTTCAGTCTGTCCTTTTTTTAGATTCTACATGTCAGTGAAAGCATTGGATGTTGGTGTCTCATTGTATGGCTGACTTCACTTAGCATGATAATTTCTAGGTCCATCCATGTTGCAAAAAATGCTGGTATTTCATTCTTTTTAATGGCTGAGTAATATTCCATTGTGTATATGTACCACATCTTCTTGATCCACTCCTCTGTCGATGGACATTTAGGTTGTTTCCATGTCTTGGTTATTGTAAATAGTGCTGCAATGAACATCGGAGTACATGTGTCTTTGTGAGTCGTGGTTTTCTCTGGGTAGATGCCCAGGAGTGGGATTGCTGGATCAAATGGTAGTTCTATGTTTAGTTTTCTGAGGCATCTCCATAGTGTTTTCCACAGTGGTTGCACCAATTTACAATCCCACCAACAGTGTACTAGTGTTCCTTTTTCTCCACACCCTCTCCAGCACTTATTGTTTGTAGACTTTTGGATGATGGCCATTCTGGCTGGTGTAAGGTGGTACTTCAGAGTGGTTTTGATTTGCATTTCTCTAATAATGAGTGATGTTGAACATCTTTTCATGTGTTTTTTGGCCATCTGTATGTCTTCTTTGGAGAATTGTCTGTTTAGATCTTCTGCCCATTTTTTGATGGGGTTGTTTGTTTTTTTGGTATGGAGCTGCAGAAGGTATTTATAAATTTTGGAGATTAATCCCTTGTCAGTCAATTTACTTGCAAAGATTTTCTCCCCTTCTGTGGATTGTCTTTTTGTGTTGTTTAGGGTTTCCTTTGCTGTGCACAAACTTTTAAATTTAATTAAGTCCCATTTGTTTATTTTTGTTTTTGTTGTCAATACTCTGATAGGTGGATCTGAGAAGATGTTGCTGTCGTTTATGTCAGTGTTTGGCCTGTGTTTTCCTCTAGGATTTTTATAGTGTCTGATCTTATATCTAGGTCTTTAATCCATTTGGAGTTTCTTTTTGTGTATGGTGTTAGGGAGTGTTCTAATTTCATTCTTTTCCATGTGCCTGTCCAGTTTTCCCAGCACCACTTATTGAATGAGCCGTCCTTTTTACATTGTATATCCTTGCCTCCTTTGTCATAGATTGGTTGGCTGTAGGTGTGTGGGTTTAATTCTGGGCTTTCTATCCTGTTCCACTGATCTCTATTTCTGTCTTTTTGCCAGTACCATGCAGTTTTGATGACTGTTGCTTTGTAGTATAGTCTGAAGTCCAGGAGCCTGATTCCTCCAGCTCCATTTTTCTTTTCCCCCAAGTCTTTTTATACAGCCTTACTGAACTCATTACTTGTAATTGTTTTCTAAATCGAAGATCATGCATGTTATCTGCATTTAGAGATAATTTTACATCTTCTTTTCCAATCTGGATGCCTTTCTTTTCTTTTTCCTGCCCAATGGACCTAATAATATGTCAGTACAATGTTGAATAAAAGTGGCAGGAGTAGACATCCTTACCTTGTTCCTGATCTTGAAAACATTGTCTTTCACCTTTAAGTATGATATGAGCTATAGGCTCTTTGTAGGTATCCTTTATCGTTGAGACAATTCCCTTCTGTTCCTAGTTGGCTGCTTGTTTTTCTCATGAAAGGGTGTTAGATTTTGTTGAATGTTTTTTCTGCATCTTTTGAAATGATAAAGTCATTTTTGTCCTTTTTTGTACTAATGTGGTATTTTACACTGATTTTTGGATATTGACTCCAAAAATTTTTTTCTTATTTAACTTTTTGTTTATTTAGGAGTATCTTAATTTACAAATATATTTGTCCTTCAGATTTCTTTCTATTGCTGATTTCTAATTTGATCTCTTGTTGTTGGAGAACATACTTGTATAATTTCAGTCTTTTTAAACTTGAGGCTTGTTGTATAAGCTATCTTATGGTCTAGTCCAGAAAATGTTCTATGTGCATGTAAGAAAAATGTAGGCAGAGCCTCCTCGCCTGCCCACTTCCATCCTTCACAAGCATCCTATCTTTAAAAATCTATTACTTGTCTATTAAAAAAAAAAGGAAGAAAACAGGAAGAAAATAGGAAGTTCCCATCTTGGCGCAGCAGAAACGAATCTGACTAGGAACCGTGAGGTTGCAGGTTCAATCCCTGGCCTCTCTCGGTGGGTTAAGGATCCAGTGTTGCTGTGAGCTGTGGTGTAGGTCGCAGACACGGCTCAGACCTGGCGTTGCTGTGGCTGTGGCATAGGCCAGCAGTTACAACTCTGATTCAACTCCTAGCCTGGGAACCTCCATATGCCTGGGAACCTCCATATGCCTCGGGTGAGGCCATAAAAAGACAAAGAGACAAAAAAAGAAAGAAGGAAGGAAGGAAAAAGAAAAAGAAAGAAAGGAAAGAAAGAAAGAAAAGAAAAGAAAGAGAAATGTGTATTCTGCTATTGTTGCATAGAGTGTCATGTATATGTTAGATCTGGTTGATTTATAATATTGGGGTTTTGTTTTTTGTCTTTTTGCCTTTTCTAGGGCCACTCCCGCGGCACATGGAGGTTCCCAGGCTAGGGGTCCAATCGGAGCTGTAGCCACCAGCCTACACCAGAGCCACAGCAACACGGGATCCGAGCCGAGTCTGCAACCTAAACCACAGCTCACGGCAACTCCGGTTCCTTAACCCACTGAGCAAGGGCAGGGACCGAACCCGCAACCTCATGGTTCCTAGTCTGATTCGTTAACCACTGCGCCACGATGGGAACTCTGATAATATTGTTTAAGTCTTCTGTTTCTCTGTTTATCTTCTGCTTATTTATTCTGTCCATTATGTAAAATGAGATATTGAAATCTCTAATAGTTATTTTTGAATTATTAGTTTCTCCCTTCAATTCTGTTGTCTTTTGCTTCATATATTTTGGGGCTCTGATATTAGATATCTGTGTATTTAAAATTATAACATCTTTCTGATGGATTGACCTTTTTGTAATTATAAAATACCCTTCTTTGTCTCTAGTAACAGTTTTTGTTTTAAAGTCTATTTCACCTCACATTAAAATAGTTACTGTAGCTCTTCTTTGGGTACTGTTTGCATGGTGTATATTTTTCCATCCTTTTACTTTCAACTTACTTGTATCTTTGAATCTAGGTGTCTCTTGTAGATAGTATACAGTAGGATCATTTTTTTTAAATGCATTTTGCCTATTTGTGTATTTTGATTGGCTTTTTAATCTATGACATATCTCAGTCTGTTTCTGTGGCTAGAAAAAGATAGAATGATAACTACAGTTAAACTTCATTTTCAGATATATTTTATGGCACTTTTCGGGGACAAATCTTTTCTTACTTGATACTCCTTTTTTT
The DNA here is from genome assembly GCF_016906955.1 of Phacochoerus africanus. Taxonomy (NCBI): domain Eukaryota; kingdom Metazoa; phylum Chordata; class Mammalia; order Artiodactyla; family Suidae; genus Phacochoerus; species Phacochoerus africanus. The sequence goes on from NC_062544.1 coordinate 103,346,876, forward strand.
TTTTTTTTTTTTTGGTCTTCTTAGGGCCACACCCAAGGCTATGGAAGTTCCCAGGCTAGGGGTCATAACTACAGCTGCCAGCCTACACCACAGCCACAGCAACACCAGCTCCGAGCTGCGTCTGCTACTTACATCACAGCTCACGGCAACGCCAGATCCCCAACCCACTGAGCGAGGCCAGGGATTGAACCCACATTGTCATGGATACTAGTTGGTTTCATTTCTGCTCACCACAGTGGGAACTCCTTACCTGATATTCTTGAAGATTCCCATGCTGGCCAAAATGGTAATGGTTCATTGGTCTTTTGGAAAAAATCCTTTAATGTTGAACAAAGTGAACACCACCTAGATATTTATGGCCCCCCCCCAAAAAAAAAATGGTGGAGGTGGGTAGTTAAAAAAAAAAAGTCCTGTATCTTGACTGTGGTGGTGTCATGAGTATCTACACGTGATAAAATTGTGTGGAAGTAAATACATACATGCAAACGGGTGCCTATAAACCTGATGGGGTCTGAATAAGATTGCTAAATTGTATCCATGTTGACGTCCTGCTTGTAATATTGTGCTATAGTTAGTTATGCAAGATGTTACCGCTGAGAAATTGGGTGAGGAGTATACCTGATCCCTCTGCATTTTTTTGTTGTTGTTGTTGTTGTTACAGCTGTGTGTAAACCTACAGTTATTTCAAATTTAAAAATTAAGGAGTTTGCAGAGTTCTCTTGTGGCACATCAGGTTAAGGAACTGGTGTTGACACTGAAGCAGCTGTGATGCAGTTTTAGTCCTTGGCCTGCGAATTTTTGTGTGCCTTGGGTGCAGCCAAAAAAAAAAGTTTTTAAAAAGTGCATATTATTTCCATTCCTTATATAAGGAAAAAAAACCCTCAGACTTATTTGGGTCTATTTCTAGGTTTTCTACATTATTTCATTGATCTATTGTGTACATCCCTCCACTCATAGCATATTGTCTTGATTGCTGTAGCCGTGTAGTAAGTCTTAACATCCAGTAGAATGATTTCCAACGTTTTTCTTCTTTTTAAAAATGTTTTAGTCTTTGTCCTTTGTCTTTCTGTATACATTTTATAATAGGCTTGCCCATATCTACCAAAAGTCCTTGCTGAGAATTTTGATAAGAATTGTTGTATTAAGCTTAAATGATCAATCTGGGGAGAATTGACATCTATGCTGAGTCGTCTAATCCATGACTGCGATTGATGACTCTCCATTTGTTTTTGTCTTCTTCTTCTTTTTTTTTTTTTTTTCTTTTCTGGGCCACACTTGTGGCATGTGGAGGTTTCCAGGCTAGGGGTCTAATTGGAGCTGTAGCTACCAGGCTACACCACAGCCACAGCCACAGCAATGCCAGATCTGAGCCGTGTCTGCGACCTACACCACAGCTCACAGCAACACCGGATCCTTAACCCACTGAGCAAGGCCAGTGATTGAACCCACATCCTCATGGATGCTAGTCGTGTTCATTAACCACTGAGCCACCGCAGGAACTCTGCCTCTCCATTTGTTGTCTTTGATTTCTTTCATCAGTGTTTTGTAGTTTTCAGCACACAAGTCCTACACATGTTTTACTATTTACCTAAGTGTTTCACTTTTGGAGCACTTATAAATGGTATTTATTTTTGACTTCTGTTTCCACACACTTCTTGTTAGCCTATTAAAATGTGATTGATTTTTCTGTGTTCATTTTTACCCTCACTTTGCTGAATCACTCATTAGTAGCAAGATTTTTAAAAATACAAATTCCTTGGGATTGTCTATGTAGACCATCATGTCATCTGCATATAGGGACAGTTTTATTTTCCCTTTTCTTTTCTTTTTTTAAATTAATCTATTTATTTATGTTAGTTTTGCCTGTGGAATGTGGAAGTTCCCAGGCAAGATGTCAAACCCATGCCACAGCAGCAATGAGAGCCACTGCAGTGACAGTGCTGGATCCTTAACCCACTGTACCAAAAGGGAACTCTGTTTCCTCTTTTCTTTTTGGGGGGGTTTGCTCCCAAGGCATACGGAGGTTCCCAGGCTAGGGGTCAAATCAGAACTGCAGCCACCAGCCTACACCAGAGCCACAGCAACGCTGGATCCTTAACCCACTGAGTAAAGGCCAGGGATCGAACCCACATCCTCATGGATCCTAGTTGGATTCGTTAACCGCTGAGCCACGAAGGGAACTCCTGTTTCCTCTTTACTGATGAGTATGCCTTTTATTTCCTTGTGTCCCAGCTACCTTCCTGTGTATGCTGAGGTGCAGGAGCCCTATGTGTATCTCCAGAGCAGCCAGGTGCAGGTCACCAACCTCTACGTGGGCATGCCTGCCAAGGCGACCATCACACTCATCAATGGCACGCTGCTGCCCACAAGGTTCCATTGGGGCAAGGTGAGGGGGCCCATGCTGAGGGAACCAGGGCTGCAGCCCTCAGAGGCCCTTGTGAAGGGGGAGGTGGGCCCTAGACACCTCCCAGAACAGATCCCCTCACAGCCTGGAATGCCGGGCTCTTGCAGGGCTCAGCATGCCTGGCCTGGCTTTGCATTGTCCGGCCTTCAGGAATTCCAGTTCCCTGCCAGAGAAGGAGTTTCTGGGACACCAGCTAGGCCTCCCAGCCAGCGCAGGCCGTGACTGGTCTATGCAACTGTTAGGAGCCCAGCTGTGGCACCCCCCAGGGTGAATGCCCTGTGTGCCTTGGGGATCAGAGGCTGCTGCTCCCTGTTCACCTTGCCCTGTGCCTCCCAGGGCAGCCTGTTTAGTCCAGGTGACCCTGGGCAGGTGTGAGGTTGAAGGGGGTAGGTGGGAAGAGAAGAAGGGACCTATCCCCCACCCTCGTGAGCACCCTGCCCTACTGGTCTCACTGTGGCCCCCAGTCCACCAGCCTCCTCAGAGCATGTAGTGCTGAGCCCTTTCTCTGGACCCTGGTCTGTCCGGGGAGCCTAGCACATGACCCACCCATGTGTCTGCCAGCTCGTAGGGCTCCAAGCCAGCTTCTGCAGAGCCAAAGTCTCCCCCAGACATGGCATGCTGGGCCCCAGTGAGGAGTGCCAGCTCAGCCTGGAGTTGACCACTCACACCCAGGTGAGTGAGGTGGTAAGGGGCCCACGAGGCCAGGCAGGCCCCCTGGCTGTATGCGTGTGTGCCACTGGGCAGTCTGCCTCAGACCCCTCTCCTGGGCTTTGTGAGTCCAGAAATCTCTTGCATTTGGGTCTAGGGGCCCCATTCCTGCTGGGCTTTCTAGGGATACAGGGACAGGAAGCCTGGAGCAGGCCTGGATGTGCCCTGAAACCCTTTGGCACCAGCTTTGGCCCTTTCTGGGCCATTCTCTGTGGTGGGACAAGTGGGCTCCGTTTCCCAACTGTCCCTAGATGCAGGGCAGAGCTGTTGCCCCTGCAGGCCCTATGTTGGGCGCTGCTGGGGAGACCACCAGCGGCCAGGTCCCTCCTGAGAAGGACATCGCTCCTTGACAGCCACAGGAAGGCCATCAAACGGGGTGTACTCAGGACTTGGGTGGTGGCTGGCCACCCATTTGTGGTTCTTGAGGAAAAAGAAACTTCTTCCTCACAGGGACTAGCACACCTGGGTCCCACTTCTTCTCTGGCAAACATGGGGACAGTGGGCTTCCTTACACAGCTGAGCCTGAGTTCTCGGGTGACATGGGTGAGCCCAGACCCGCACAGAGCAGACATCACACAGTAAGGGGCCAATTTCTGTGGTAGCAGCCCTATTCAAGTAAATGTGAAGCTTCTCCAGAGGTCTGCTCAGAGGGGTCTCCCCTCACGTGGGCTTGCCCAGATATTTGGGTCCAACAGGCTGTGTCTGTGGATGGTGGTTCACGGAGGGACTGGGAGCCCTTCACAGAGATGACCTGGACAAGCCTTTGTGTTGAGCCCCTGCCCCAGAGCAAAGTGCCTGTATGCAGGAGACCACCCGAGGCTGCCCAGCTGAGGTGTCGTCCTGGGACTTACCTGTGTGATGGGTGTCTGATGGGCTTTCCTTTCTTTTCTTTTTTCTTTATTGTCTTTTTAGGGCCACACCTGCAGCATATAGAAGTTCCCAGCCTAGGGGATGAATGAGAGCTATTGCTGCTGGCCTACACCACAGCCACAGCAATGCCAGCTCCTTAACCCTCTGAGCAAGGCCAGGGGTTGAGCTTGCGTCCTCATAGATACTAGTCAGGTTCGTTACTGCCGAGCCACATGGGAACTCCTGATGGGCTTTCTTACAGGAAGAGTTGAGGGATTTGGCCCTCCCTTGTAACGTGTCAGGCATGAAGGAGCCTCTGGTTCTGGGCATTTCTGGGAAACCCCAGGGACTACAAGTGGCCATCGCCATCTCCCCAGAGGACTCTGGCAGCAGGTGAGCCCAGGGCTGAGGCCAGGGACTGAGGGCTGAGGCAGCATTCAAAGGACCAGCATGGCTGTGATACGTGCCTCCTCCCAGCTGATTCCTACAGCCAGGAAAATGCTACAGTGTTATCATGGAAACTCACAAACTGTGGCAATGGGCCCTCTCCACACCATCCTCACCCTCTATGTGGTCTTTGTGCACACACTTGGAGACATGGTGACCAGGCAGGTTGAGGATGGCAGGGGACAGGGCTGGGTATATCTTGGGCTTGCCCCCCAGGCCTAGCACCTGGGAGACAGGCCAGTCTTCCCCTGGCCAGGGAGGGTTGGTGGGCTTGGAGCCTCTCTGGGCATCATGGGTGGGCACAGAGGGTGCATCAATGGGGTGGCAGCTTGACAAGGAGGACTTGGAGGATGGAGCCTGGCTTCTGGGCAGCTCTGGCATCCCTAACCTGAGGCAGCTCCCTGAGCAGGGCCGAGAGTGGCTTGTAACCTGGTGCCCATGGGCATGGGGCAGTGTTCCCAGCAGAGAGCTGTGGCCAGGCCACCCGGAGAGGCTGCACCTGGACTTTGGCTCGACAGTGCCGTTGAGGACCCGCGTGACTCGCCAGCTCATCCTGACCAATTGCTCCCCGATACAGACCCCTTTCACCCTCAAGTTTGAGTACTTCGGGAGCCCCGGAATCAGCCTGAGCCAAAAACCCAGGCTGTACGTCCAGTATCCAATTTCAGAGGCTGTTTCTGGGGAGGTCGTGGCCAGTGCTGCCCTTTTGGGCCTCTGTGTGGCTCAGGGGGCAGGAGGCGGGTGGGCATGGGGTGTGGGAAGAGGGTTTACACAGGTGGATATGGGGAAACACAGAGAGGAGAGGGCCCTGCTGCCTGAGCGGGCCTGTGGGAAAGGCTGGCCTTGTGGCCCCTTCTCAGCCTGGGCTGCTGAGGCGGGGGGCTTCTGATCAACCAGGCAGTGTTGGGGAAGAGCTACTGTAGCTGGGGAACTGGGCAGAGATGTGGCAGTGAGGCAGGGTGCAAAGCTGTAACTTGAAATCAGCCACTGTGAAAGTACTTACACTCCAGAAACAGGCACTTTATCAGCATCCGCTGCAGATGCCTCACCACCAAAAATCCTAAGACGGGGCGCCCAAATTCAAAACCAGTGACAGCCAGTGCTGGTAGGCACCACAAACACTTCCTAAGTCATTAACCGGCCTGCTGCTGGAAGTTAGTACATGCTCAGTGCTGCACAGGTGTCAGCAGGAAAGCCTGGAAGTGACTTGTTGCAGAAGGCTGAGCAATGGACAGGGAGGCTGGGCTGGCTTTGTAACCAGGGGTCACCAGGGCACAGGGCCTGGGGATCTGGGGTCCCTGCTCTGTAACTCCCCTGAGTGGGTGGGAAGGCAACCCCTGGGGCTGGTGGGTGACCTGCAGCTGGGATGCTATGAGTGGGAGGGGGACAGTGGGAGCAGAGACCACAGGCAGAAGTAAAGAAGAGGACTGACCAGCTCTCCCCTAGGAAGAGCAGGCAGGTCCCCCTTCCTCCTCTGGGCACCTGGTGGATGCTAGTTGCCAGGGGAGGCAACTCAGGTCTGGGGAAGGGCCAAGGTGATGCTGTTTCTGTGTCCTGTCTGTCTTGTCAAGCCCCGACATGCCTCCTGCCCTGCTGAGGACAGCTCGGATGCGTGAGCTCTTGGCCAAGCGTGAGCAGCTGGGTAAGAGCCCCAGGGCTGGCAGTGAGCAGACTTTCCTTTGACCTTCCTGGGTTGTGGGCCAGCTGCCACTTTGAGGAGACCCTGACCAGAGAGCACTTCTCTGTGTCTTTTCTAGCCAAGTCTCTGATATGGCCATGACACTCCCCGTGACCATGCTCCCTCTTTTAAACGAGGCCATCTCCTAGCTAGTGCAAATGTGGCTTGTGCCCAAAGCCTGGCTTTGATTTGGAATGGGCAGTGGCTCAAAAGGGAGGGCTCAAAATTCCTGCTGTGGCACAATAGGATTGGCAGCATCTCTGCAGCACCAGGACACAGGTTTGATCCCCAGCCTGGACAGTGGGTTAAAAGAGAAAGGATCTGGGAGTTCCCATTGTGGTGCAGCAGAAACGAATTCGACTAGGAACCATGAGGTTCCGGGTTCGATCCCTGGCCTTGCTCAGTGGGTTAAGGATCTGGTGTTGCTGTGAGCTGTGATGTAGGTCGTAGACGCTGCTTGGATCTGGCATTGCTGTGGCTGTGGCGTAGGCCGGCGGCTACAGCTCTGATTAGACCCCTAGCCTGGGAACCTCTATATGCGGCAGGTGTGGCCCTGAAAAGACAAAAAAAAAAAAAAAAAAGATAAAGGATCTGGTGTTGCCATAGCTGCAGCATAGGTCACAACTGTGGCTCAGATCTGATCCCTGGCCAGGGAACTCCAGAAAAGACAAAAAGGAAGAAAAAAGGGAGGGTTCCCACTAGGACCCTGCCTTATGGAAGCTGAGAGAGGCTGGACCCTGGACACTAGGTGTCCAGAAGGAGGATATCTTCAACCAGATCAAGGAGAAGCTGTGGGTGGCTTATCTGGTTCAGCACTTTGCTAACACTTGAGGGTTTGGACCTCACTCCTGCCCTGGGTTCCTGAGTCCCCATTCCTGGTTCTCCCCCAGAGTTTATGGAAAGCATGTTGTCTCATGGGAAAGGCGCTGCCTTCTTTCCCCACCTCTCCCAGGGCGTGCTGGGGGCCCATCAGCAGCTCAGCATCGACATCACAGCCTGTGCAAACATGTGGGGCGAATACTGGGACAACCTCATCTGCACGGTAAGGGCACACAGGCAGGTGACCGCCTGGGAGCTCAGGGTCCCCCACCCAGGGCTGCACCTTCAAGTTCACTCTCCCCCACCTCCTGGCCCTCAGCCTCCCAGATCTCACCAAGTGGAAAGATGATTCCCCCTGAACTCAGGATGGGCCTTTGCATCTATAGCAACCACTGAGATTCCTGCAGGAGGGATCCTGCGAGCAGGAGATGTGCCCACACATTTCCCCATGAGGTCCTCTGAGGCTGAGGCCACACTGAGGAGGGCAGAGGAGTTCGATGAGCTGCCTGCCCGGACCAAGAACCGGCGTGGGCAACAAGTGTGGAGAGAAAGTGCAGTCTGGCCTAGGCCTTAATGCAACCGTTCATTCTCCATCAGCCCCTTCATGTGCTCACTCATTTAGTATGACCTGAGTGCCTCTGCGTGGGTTCCTGTGTGGTCCGTCCCCTGGATTGTGGATGGTACAGGGATGGATAAGACAACAGATGGTGCCACTGGGGACTGCCTCTTTTAGTGTGGAGGGATGAAATGTGTACAAAGTCCTGTGCTGTTTAGTTCTTGCACAGATTTTCATGAACTATTTAGTAAATTGGACAGTTTAGTTGTGATAGACATTTGCTTTAAATTGTGCTGTGCCCTTTGACAAAGACAGAGTTTGCTGGTGGCCTAACAGTTAATGGATCCAGCATTGTCACTGCTGTGGCTTGAGTCACCGCTCTGGAACTTCCACATTTTGCAGATATAGCCAAAATTTAAAAACAAACAAACAAACAAAAAACACCAGAGTTTCCTTCATGGCTCAGCAGTTAATGACCCTGACTAGGATCCATGAGGATGCGGGTTTAATCCCTGGCCCTGCTCATGGGTTAAGGATCTGGTGTTGCTGTGAGCTGTGGTGTAGGTTGCAGATGCAGGTTGGATCCTGCGTCGCTGTGGCTATGATGTAGGCTGGAAGCTGCAGCTCCAATTTGACCCCTAGCCTGGGAACCTCTATATGCCTTGGGTATGGCCCTAAAAACCAAAAACAATAAAACAAAACAACAAAAGCCCAAAGCATTTATAACTAACAATAATGGGGGGGGAGTTCCCGTCGTGGTGCAGTGGTTAACGAATCCGACTAGGAACCATGAGGTTGCAGGTTCGGTCCCTGCCCTTGCTCAGTGGGTTAACGATCTGGCCTTGCCCTGAGCTGTGGTGTAGATTGCAGACGCGGCTCGGATCCCGCGTTGCTGTGGCTCTGGCGTAGACCGGTGGCTACAGCTCCGATTCAACCCCTAGCCTGGGAACGTCCATATGCCTCGGGAGTGGCCCAAGAAATAACAACAACAACAAAAAAAGACAAAAAAAAATAATAATAATAATGGGGGGAAGGTGGGCAGAAGCATCCCAACCGGGCAAAGTCTCAAGTAAGCAGTTGAAAAATGACAAATAGAGATGGCCAGTGAACATGGAAAATTTACCACCATCTCTGGTAATTAGAAAAGAATTAAAGTCATACCTGAGATTAGCAAGGTATAAAAGTTGCTGGAGCATTATAAATCAACAATAATTTTAAAAATTTTTAAAAAGCTGCTAATGAGGGTGCAGGGGAGGAGTCCTCACGCACACAGCCAGGTGGGCTGGGAAACATGTGCCGCCCTCCAGAGGCACTTGCGCAGTGTGCTGGGACATACGTTTAAAGTCACCCCAAGGAAAGAAGTGGATGTGTGACAAATACCTTTGTACCAGACTTGCTTTTCTTTTTTTTCTTTTTTTTTTTTTCATGGCTGCACCCATGGCATATGGGTTCCTGGGCAAGGGATTGAATCCAAGCCAGAGCTGCAACCTACATGCAGCTGCGGCAATGTTGGATCCTTAAACCCACTGTGCTGGGCTTGGGATCAAACCTGTGCCTCTGCAGCCACCTGAGCCAATGCAGTCATATTCTTAACTCACTGCACCACAGTGGGCATCCCAGGCTTCCTCTTCTTCTCAGCATTGTTTATAATAGAAGGGGGGAAAAGGAAACAAATGAAACATCCATGTCCATCAGGAGAAGATTGGATTAAAACATTAGGCTACGTCCATACAACAGGATTTTGCACAGCTTGTTAAACGACACTGAAAGCCTTCATTAGTAAAATTATCATATGTTCTTAAGAGAAAAGAGGAAATTATTCAAACGAGAGCCTGCCCAGAATGCTCATTTATATCTGTGTTCTACATACACAAGTCTGTCTAGACAGTTGTACACTAAAGTGTTCACAGTGAGTCAGGCTGGGGGTGATGTAGGATTATAGATATCATATTCTATTTTAAATGTTGAAAAAATTTCTTGCTTTTGAGCTCCCTGGTGGTTCAGTGGGTTAAGGACCTGGCATTGTCACTGCTGTGGCTTGGGTCGCTGCTATGGCATAGGTTTGATTCCTGGACCAGGAACTTTCATAGGCTGTAGGTGCAGCCAAAAAAAAAAAAAAAAAGATTTTATTATCAGGGAAGAATGAGAAAGTTATTTCCATTTAAAAGATAAATTGAATCAAAAGGGCCATAAGATGCCCAAGACCATTGGGCTGGGAGACCTGTGGAGTCCTGGCGCTGAGCGGAAAGGCAGGGCAGCAAACCTGCAGCTGAGAAGCCAGGTAGCCCCAGGCCCTTAGGGGGTCCAGGGTGAGCATCAGACAGCAGGAAGTGAGTCCTTGCCCAGCTGGGACCAGGCTGTGGAGACCCTGGGCTGGCTGAGGCAGGAAGGCCTTGTACAGAGGGGATGGGGAGCCAAGGGATACGGTGGCAGCCAGTGACAGGAGTGACCAGGAATTTGTGTGTGTTTGCAGGCAGGAGATTTGCCGCCAGCTGTCATCCCGGTGCACATAGCGGTGGTGGGTTGCCCCATCAGCTCCCAGAGGCCCACCTTCTACACTGCTGACTACTTCCAGAAGGAGCCTGTCATCAGGTTCCGTCCCCCTCCCCTGTGCCTCCTCCAACCCTTGAAAGGCTCTAGGCTACCCATGCTGACTTGTTGCTGTCCAACTGGCCACCTAGCATGAAAGCCCCAGGCCAGGGCTACCCTGGAGGACAGAGCCCTCAGGAGGCATGGCTGCGATCTGTACATCTCGAAGGGCTTTGATGGGACAAAAGTCACGAGCTGTCAGTATCGCCCGAGGTCTGGGCCAGACACAGGGCCCCTCACCCCCACTGAACTGGGATCTGTGTGCTTGGTCAGTGTAATTGTTGAGTTGGCCCAGGGCTTACCTGGGCCTTGAGCATCCCTGGGTCACAGTCTACCAGGCACTGCATGCAGAGGGCCTCCAGCCCTGGGTCTCAGTGACTCCAGGGTGAAGGCAGACCACAGTGGAACTGCCTCCCTGTGAGGTGTGTGCCCTGGCCGTGGCGCTGCCCAACCTGGTCTCTGCTTCCAGGTTCGGCACCCAGATGTCTGGAGGAGACACAGTCACCCGGGCCCTTCGCCTGAATAATTCCAGCCCCTGTGGTAAGACGCTCACCAGGGAAATTGGGACTCATGGTTGTGCCATGTAGTGGGCGGGCTGGAGGGAAAATGGGGCTGGGGGAAGCTGATGGCCCGGGACTGGGACCCAGGAATCCAGTTGGCCTGTGGGTACTGAGGGAGGTCCCTGAGCACCAAGGTAGGGAGCGACCAAGCCCATTGGGGGTTGTCAGAGCCACTTCTACCCTGAAGGACAGGACTTGCCCTTGTCTGTAGGACCTGGGGTCTCCCACTGTCCATGGGCCACAGACACCCTCATCTGGCCCACTTTGCATAGGGACAGACATTTGTAGGGTCACCTTTTCTCATCCCTTGAGCCAGCAGCCCCAGGTTCTTGCAAGGAACTGGGGATAAAGAGGCAACAGGACAGCAGGGGCTGTGCCGAGAGGCTACATCCTGATGGGTGGCATAGACATGACCGTGTCCTGCTTACTGGCACATTGAGTACATTTGAGTATATCTGCAGAGTGGCCAGAGTGCTGGGGGACTGTATGGAGGGTGTTCAAGGCCAAAGCCAGGAGGAAGGCGACCCAACTGGACCCAAGGGAACATATGAACCACAGGACGAGTTAAGGCCAGCTCAGAACCAGAGTCTCACGGGAGGATTCAAAGCACCTTGAGGCTGGGCTACTGCACACCGACTGAACCTGAGTCTCTAGAGGCAGCACCTAAGCAATGTGGTTTTTAAGCTCCTTGGGGGATCCGAGGGAACGTGGTGTGAATAGAAGGGAATGGCCACTCTGTGACCTTGCTTATCTTTGTCCACTGGATGGGGAAAGGGTATCCTAGAGTCAACCACTGAAATCATATCACACTCTCCTGGCATTTCTAGTAGTTTTGCTTTATGTTTTAATTTCTGTATTGTTAGATGCATTTTGAGAACAAAATCTTCACTAAATGATGCCTTTTATCACTCTGAAATATTCCTCTATGGCCCCTTTAAGTGCTTAAAATCTACCTTGCACTACAGTAACATTGTTCCTCAGGTTGCCTGTCGCATTTGCCCCTCACCATTTGTGACTTTGATGTGTGTTTCTTTGTAAGCAACAGAGAATGGTGTGTTTTGTTTTGTCTTTTGTCTTCTTAGGACCGCATATGCGGCATATGGAGGTTCCCTGGCTAGGGCTCAAATCAGAGCTGTAGCCACTGGCCTACACCACAGCCACAGCAACACCGGATCTGGGATCTGAGCTGAGTCTATGACCTACACCACAACTCAACGCCAGATCCTTAACCCACTGAGTGAGGCCAGGGATCGAACCACGTCCTCATGGATACTAGTTGGGCTTGTCATTGCTGAGCCACAATGGGAACTCCCAGAGAACTGTGCTTTTTAAAATCTCAATCTATGTATTTTTATTCTGTGATTTATTTTACTTTGTATTTTTTCTACTTTCATTTTTCTTTTTGTGACTTGATTCTATTTTCCCTTTGTTTGAGATTTCTCTCCTACTTTGCTTTCCATCCCTGGTTACCTTCTCTTCCTCTTGCACATTTCTCTCTCTTTACCTGTGAGACCCTCTGAACCTTAGGTTATGGAGGTCATTGGTGGCCATGATGAGAGTGATTTGATGGGTACAAAAGGCAGATGCTGTGTAATAACCCCAGGAACTACTAGATCAGAGACCTTGGGGGTGTGTTCACCAGGCATTCCCAAGGGGCAAGCCATGACTCACGTGTGAGCTGGGGTTGGGTGAAAGCCCATGGGGGGAGACACTGATGGACCACTTGTCCTACACGTTGCTGTGGGGAAGAGAAGTAGTACTGGACAGGTGGTCTGGCAGAGGGATGCTTGTTCAAGAAACCTCTGACTTTGCTTAAGTGCCGTTGGAAAACAGCTGGGAAAGATGGGAGATAGGTCACACCTGGCCCCTGAGAAACAGGATAGATGCAGGAGGTGAGTGGGATAGATGCAGACAGATGTGGGGGCTCGGGATAGGACTTCAGGAGCTTCTGGGAGGTGAGATGGGGCTACCCACTGAGGGTCAGAGAAGGCCAGGGAGAGCACAAGTGTCAGGATGCAGGTTGGCAGAGAGCTAAATTAACTGAGGGACAGAGTGGGTACACCGTTTAGGTTGGGGACAGATTTACGAGGGTGGCAAGTGGTTCAGAACATGGTGGACTTTCTTACAAGGGCTCAGAGGTCAGTTCAGTTCCCACAGGGTTAGGTTTTGCCCGGTGGGTAGAAGGATGGTGGCAAAGAGAGAAGAGAATCCTGGCAAGGCAAAGTTGACACAGCAGCCCCCAGGGACTGGCCTGGCCAGGGAAGGAGGTGAAAGCAGATGGGAGCTGATGGATGGAGGGGGGAAAAGTAGGGAACACAGGTTGGAGGGCCCAGGGGAGCCAGCAAATTGGCCAGAAGGAAAGGAGGCTGTGGGGAGAGGACTGGGAGCCTGGTACATCTGGACGTGAAACCTGGTCTTCTGATCCAGGGCAAGGAGTGAGGGGGCTGATGGCATAAGCCTGTAGATTTTTTTAAAACAAGAACTGCCTAGTGGTGGCATTAGAGAGGAGGCGCAGCCCCCTCAACTAGTGCTGGAGAACAGGCAGCCTCTGGGGGCCTGCAGGGAGGTGGGGGCCCAGGGAAGAGTTGTCTCCGCTTCCTTCTCTCTCCCCCGACATCTGCCCCAGACATCCGCCTGGACTGGGAGACCTACATTCCAGAAGACAGGGAGGACTGGCTGGTGGAGCTGCTGGTTTTCTACGGGCCGCCCTTCCCACCACGGGACCAAGCTGGGAATGACCTCTTGTGCCCTGAGACCGCTGAGAGCAGCAGCTCCTTTGGATCTCCAGGTCCCTCCAATGTGTCTGAGTCCAGCCACGAAGCTGCCCAGTTTGTGAGCAGGGGTGGGGGGTGCTGGGTGCAGGGCTGTGGCCAGTGAGCCTCGGGCCTGCGTGAGCCTGGGACTCCTTTAACGACAGGCTGAGGGCAGCTCCAGTGCTAGTGCCTCCAAGATCATCTCAGTGGTCCTGCAGGAGCATGACGGGGTGCCCTCTGCCCACCTGTTCTCCATCAGCCCCAAGCAGGTGGTGAGTCGGGGTGGGGCTGGTGGGGGCCAGGAGGCATGGACAGTTCTGAGGCCACTGTGTCTGGACCAGGTGGTCCCTGCCGGGGGCAGCAGCACCATCCACATCTCCTTCACACCTGTGGTCCTCGGCCCCACTGTCCTGCACAAGGTGGAGTGTATTGGCTATGCCCTGGGCTTCATGAGTTTGGATGACGAGGTGAGCCCTCCTGGCTTGGGAGGGGCCACACTGCTGCCTCTCTGCTGGGTAGCCCGTTGCCCACTCAGGGATGCCGGTAATCAGGCTTGGGTTCCGTAGATGGAGAGGGAACTTCCGGGGAGGAGGCGCCGCCTGCAGGACTTCGAGGTGGGACCCATGAAGCTGGATCTGCACAGCTACGTGAGGCCTGCACAGTGAGTAGGATGGGCTGCCTGGCCTCCCTCCAGCCACGAGGGGCATACCTTTCGCGGGCACTGCGGGGGACCAGACAGGGTTCTGGGTGCAAGAGGATGGCAATGGGAGGGAGAAGCCAGCAGGTGAGCCCTGGGCCATGTGAGCCTGAGGCCCAGCCATGCCTGCTGCCGGCAGGCTAAGCGTGGAGCTGGACTACAGCGGCAGTGTGGAGTTCCAGCAGCAGGCCAGTGACCTCATCCCTGAGCAGCCCTCTTCTGGGGTGAGTGTGCTGTACCCCCTGACCCAACGTACCTGGACCTCAGTGCTCCCCTAGGCCTCTGGGCTACAATCTGAGTCCCTCCCCCAGAGCCACGTGCTGAGAGGGTGGAGATGCATCCTGCACCCCACCTCCAACCCCTGTGGCCGCCCAGGTGCTGAGTGAGCTGGTGACCACCCACCACCTGAAGCTGACCAACACAACAGAAATCCCACACCACTTCCGGCTCCTGGTCTCTAAGCCCTTCTCCGTTTCTCAAGATGGGGCGAGCCGCAGCCACAGGGCTCCTGTCCCCGGCTGGAAGCAGGAGTGCGAGGAGGAGACGGGCAAGCAGCTGGTCCTCTACCCACAGGAGAACATGCTGGTCAGTGAAAGGTTCTGCGGTCCCTGCCCTCAGCGGGCACACTCACCCAGGCTGGAGGTCACCTCTCACATACACTCATGTCTGTGTACAGAGAGCACACCCACAGGTCTGCGTGCACAGGCATCCGGCCTGCAGATTCGACTCTGCTGTGCCCTGAGAGCACTTCTGGTAGACACACTCTGTCCAGCGAACACCTCTGCACGCCAGACCTGCTCAGGCTGGGACCACCAGACTATCAGTGTGGACACAGTTCGTCCCAGGCACACGAGACCCCTCCCTTTGTCTCCTCTGCCAGTGTCCTGGTCCTGAGCACTGTCATGAGGCGCAGACCCAGCCCTGCTGTTGCCCCTCCTCAGTGTCTGAGCACATCTGCCTTCCCTTCAGTCCACACCTGAATCTTGATTTAGGACAAGCTGACAAGCCTTTAGGACACAGATTAGAAATACAGTCCCCAGACTCCAGCTCCACAGATGAGAGGACCTGGCCTCAGGAATCTATGTCGTAACAGGTGCTTTGGGTAAATTGGTGGACCTTGGTCCACAGGCTTGGGTTTGGGAGCCATGTGTTCAAGCCCCATCCTCTTGGGCCTGAGTTCCACCTTGGCCTCCAAACCCATGTCCTTGCTCCCACTCAAGCTTCCCCAGCCTCCTCCCTGCAGTTACCAGGGTGACCCTGAGGAAGGCAGAGGTCACTCAGCATCCTCTGTTTGCAACCCAGCAGAAACTCCTCATTGCTCTCAGGACAAAGACACAGGCCTGGGCTGGGCCTCCTCACCAGACCACAGCCCTGGTCCTGTGGTGGGGAGGGTGGCTTGCTTGTCTCCACCCCTCTGGCCCCTCAGCTCCTGCGGGCAGCATGGCCCTGTCCCTGGGACTGACAGATGCTAAGCATGGTGTGGGGACACTGCAGGCTGAGCTGGGACCTCGCCAGGCCTACAGGTGGGAAGGATGGAGTCCACTGGGGGAACTGCCTCTAGCAGCCTGAGGTGCCAGCTCATTCCCATCTGCTCAGGTGAACGTGTCCTTCTCACTCTCCCTGGAGCTACTCTCCTATCAGAAGCTCCCAGCTGACCAGATGCTGCCCGGAGTGGCAATACAGCAGAGCGCGAATGGAGAGAAAGAAATGGTGTTCACTCAGAATCTGCTTCTGGAGTACACCAACCAGACCACTCAGGTGAGTCCTAGACATGCCACCTGCGACAAGGAGGGTAGGACTGGGCTGGGTTTCATGTAGTCCCAGGGGAACAAACCCTGACAGTCTGCCCTAGAAGAGCATGGAGAGAGAAAGGTTATCCATCCCTACCTGACCTAGGAGCTCAGAGCCAGATGGGATGTTGTAGGGTGGAAAATCAGGGAAAGCTTCCTGGAGAAGGTGGCATGCGAAGCCTGCAGAGTGTTTAATGGAGAGAGAGGAGAAACCAGGCCAAAGAAATGGCCTGATGGGTGGGGACAGAGAACAACTGAGAAACATTGTCTCTGGCTTGTGTGGAAACTGAAGCACCAGGTACAAACACCACGGGCCTCATTCTTTTTCTGTGGACTCTGACCCAAGGTCAGGGTCTGTGGTGTGGAGCTGAGCTGAAGAAGCCTTGGGAAAAGGTGAGCTGGCCCAGAGCCCAAGAGAACATAGGGCAGCTCAATCGGGGAGCTGAAACCACAGAGCTGGATCAAGGCAGGGGTGGTGAGGAAATCAGAGAGCAGCTCGGGCCTTCCTGGCCCTTTTCCTGCACAGAAACCCATCTGCATCCTCTGGTGTTAAGGGAGGTGCTGGCCCTCTCCTTCCAGGGTGGTGCTGCCTGTACACACCTCACAAGCTACAGTACTGGGGGTCATCAGACATCCAGGGCAAGGTCCACTGGTCCCCACCAAGTTAAAGGCTCTGTCTCCCTAGGTGGTGCCCCTGCGGGCTGTTGTGGCCGTGCCCGAGCTGCAGCTCTCCACCAGCTGGGTGGACTTCGGGACCTGCTTCGTGAACCAGGATCAGGTCCGGGAGGTCTACTTGATGAACCTGAGTGGCTGCCGGAGCTACTGGGCTGTGCTGACAGGTGAGTCGTGCCTCCCACTGGCTCCCTGCTCCCCTGTGCTGCAGGCCTGCATGCCCTTGTCCTTGCAGGGTGGGTTCCCAGGGCCAGGACCACCTGGGCATCTCTGCACAGCTGTCCAGTTCCCCAATCCCACAGGCAAGACCAGCAGCGCACAGCCAAGATGCTGGGTGGGAGTCCGCTCCCTGTGTTGTGTGTCCCTTCCCTTATGCAGGTCAGCAGGAGCCAGACAAGGACCCTGTGGCCTTCAGGGTCTCCCCAAGCAGTGGGCTGCTGGAGGCACGACTGGGCAACGCACCCCCAACCTCCATCACCCTCCAGGTTTCCTTCACTGCCAGGTACAGCCTCTCACCATCTCACTGGCACTGCCCTGCGGGACCCAGAGCCCTGGCCCAGGGCCCTTGCCTCATCTCAATCCCCGCTCCCCACAGGAGCTGTAAACTGTACAAGTCCACGTTGGTGGTGGAAGGTGTGCTTGGTGAGAAATCCTGCACCCTGAGGCTCAGGGGTGAAGGCTCTTACGATGAGAAATATGAGTCACCCCACCAGCTCTAGGCCCTACCCCCATCCCAGAAATAAACACACTGAGAGCTACAACCAGGTGTGCTGGGCACCCGCTGCAATGAAGGGACCCCCCCTTCCAGGTCTGTGTGTGCCCTGTGTCCTCAGAGGTGGAGCAGTACAAAGAGTAGGTCACCCACAGGAGAGCAGGGCACTTAAGGATGGGTGTTCAGACTGAGCAGAGGCAGGACCAGCATAGCAGGAAATGGACCTTCGGAAAAAGCCCATCCACTAAGACAACACATTTACTATGTCTGCTGCACATTCCGTCCACAGGCCCTTTCCCCCAGGAACCACATGGTAGCCTTGTGGGCTGGGTGACCCAACCCCAGCCGACTCTCTCCCCTCCAGAGACGCGTGACACCTCACGCTTCCTGTACTGTATCATCATTGTTCACAACATCCGAGTTAGTGGAGGCACCTTGCTTTGCCACCATCGGTGCTAGAGGTGCCCAGATGTCACTTCTGTAGTGTTGCCACCAGAGCAGTGGGTAGTGCCTCTGGTCTGGGCCTCCCTCAGTTTCCAGGGTATTCGAAGACCGCAGCAGCACCCATGCCGGTCCCGATACACATGGACACCACCCCGTATGCCCTATGGAAGAAAATGTGTTGGTTGTGTGAAAGCCGAAAGGGCAGAATCAAATCACCAAGCTCTCCCCGGGCCCAGCTGAGCTGGGTGGACCAAGGCCTTTGCGGGCACAGAGGATGCCAGACCTCAGGGCGAGCGGTGCCCAGCCGGCCCACTGAGGCACACACGGGGTGGCAGATGCTTGCTTCCCCTGCACAGCTAGCCCCCAGGGAAAACAGGCATCCCGCCCATCTCCTCCCCTTGGAGTTCGTGCAAACACCTCAGCTGGTCAGTTGGGCCATCCGCACCACCCCACTGCCCCGCCACCCTGACAGGGGTCAGCCTCACCTCTTCCCACGGCGCTTCAGCTCATTGAGCAGCGTGATGACCTGCCGAGCCCCAGTGCAGCCCAGCGGATGGCCCAAGGCCACTGCCCCCCCTAGAGGGTTCACCTTCTCAGGGGGTAGTTTCAGCTTCTCCACACAGTAGAGGGCCTGACGGGAGGCAGAGCGTCAGCCGCAGCTCCCTCCCCAGTCCCCTGCATCACCACCCAGGCCATGGTGCAGAACAAAGTCTCACCTGACTTGCAAAGGCCTCATTGATCTCAAAGATGTCTATGTCATCAACTGTCAGCCCTGCAAGTGAGAGGAAGATGCCTGAGCTGACCCAGTGGCCACTCAGTCTCCCTGGGGCCTCACACTATCCATGGTCTGTAGGCTGCCCATAGTGTCTGTCCCTGTTCCAGATGTGTGAGTGGGTCTCAGCGGTGGGGTCAGGGTGCTAACTTGCCCCACTGTCACCCTGCAGCACCCAAGGCCCACCTCAGGTCTCTGCCCATACCTGCCTCTGGAACTAGCACAAGAGGCAGGAACTGGATCCAAACCTAGGGTGGGAAGGAGCCATCTCACCTGCTTTTTCCAAAGCCACAGGGATGGCATAGGCAGGTCCAATCCCCATGATGTCCGGCGGGACCCCGACCACTGCATAGGACCTCAGGATCCCAAGGATGGGAAGGCCCAACTCTTTTGCCTTGGACCTCCGGGCCAGCAGGAGGGCAGCAGCCCCATCACTCACCTGGCTAGAGTTTCCTAGAGGCAGATCACATGGTTAACGAGGTATTGGGGCAGGGCTGAGGGGGTCCACACCTTTCACGTGCACCTTGCCTGGTGGCTCCAGGCCCCCCATGGAGAATGCCCAGCATAGAAGCAGCCCCATCCTCACCCCCGCCCCCTGCCACAGCCCAGTCTCACCAGCCGTGGTAGAGCCCCCCTGCTTGAAGGCAGGCTTCAGTTTGGCCAGGCCCTCCATGGTGGTGTTGGGGCGGATGCCCTCATCCTGGGCCACGGTAATGCTCTTCTCATTGCCCTTGTCATCGTAGACCGTGGTGGTCACAGGCACAATCTCAGCCTGGAAACAGCCCTTGCTCTGGGCTCTGGCTGCCCTGCCCGCACCATGGACAGCCAGGCTCAGGCTCCCGTGGGGTTACCTTCCTTCCTGAGGTCCCTTCCTGAGGCTTCCAGCCCCTGCCCTTTGGGACAGACATGCAAAGCTCAGGCTGCTAAATGTCGGGACACGCACACCTTGGGGGAGTGCAGAGGGGCTGGGCAGGTCCCTAACTTACTACCCTGCCTGTCCTGGAAGTGGGGAGCAAAGGGTTTTACAGGGCCTTCTTGTCCCTGAACCTTATATCTTCAGAAGCTGGTGTATCACAACCTCAAGGGGAGTGGGAGGTTTGGAAGTGGGGGGTCCCCTCTGAGCCCTTTACCCAAGAAGGACTAAGCCAAACTGAAGCTGGAGCCAAGGAATATTCATGCAGGTTTCTGCTAACTTTTGTGTTCAGTCCCACCAGCTCAATTCTATCTGTTCCACTTCCACTCATTTAAAATGACATATACTAAACTACTTGATGCATCTTAGTATTTAAACAGTATAAAAGCACAAAGGATTTTAGGGTGATCCTTGCAATTATAAGCAAAATATAAGGGCCCAGGGCATAGCCACAAAGAGAAGGCCGTAGCTTTCACCAAATTCTCAAGAGTTACTTGACCTGAGTTGCTAACAACCACTGCATCAGAGCAGCCAACCTGGCTGGAAGCTTTGCTCCCTCCTCTTGCTGTCCTCTCTGGGCAGCTGGGGGCTTGCCAACTACAGCCTTCCCCTGCCTCATAATGCTACCCCAGACTTAGGAGTGGTCCAGAAGCTGGGATGCCAGGGGCCCTAGCAGTACCAGCTTCACCCTCCAGGTTATCCAGAAAAGCCTGCAGTTAACTGTGTCTCATCACCAAACCACAGCCAACTAAAGAAGGGCCCTGGCCCTCTTATTGTCTCAATGAAGAGATGAGGAAACAGAGGCCCACTTAGACACTTGGGGTGAACAGAAGCTAACAGGACATGGAAGTGCCAACTGCACAGTGGCCCTGGCTCTCACCCATTTCCCCCTACTGGGAGCTGGAGGCTACTGCCCAGGTGCGGCCTTGGGGCAACTCCACTCCAGACCACTTAAGACAGCTTCAAAATCTCTCTCTCTAGCCCTTTAAACATCCCACCCCAAACAGTACTCACTTTTGCTGGGAAGCCAGTGCAAAGGTATCCTGCTTCTCCCTTGAAATGCCAAACCGCTTAGCTACGTTCTCTGAGGTTATCCTAGAACGCAAACAGCAAAGAGTGTGCACGTGGTCCGGCCTGGGGTCAGGGTCAGACTGTAGAGCTGCGCTTGGAACTCTGGGCCCCTGGGGCTGGGGCAGGAGGGTCAGTCCCTGCCACAGAGACAGGAGTGGCGACTCAGGGTGGAGCTAGGGCCACAGGGAGGGAGTTGATGATGCTGGCTGGACCCTTAGGAGCTTGTACACCAGAAGGCAGGGGTGGAGATGCTAACAGCCAACTCTTGGCCAGCTTCTCCAGTGGCTCAAGGAAAACTGCTTTGCTGTGGGGAGATGAGCAATGACACATCCCCTCTGGGAGGCCACAGCGGGGCTTTCTGCTCCCCGCAGCTGGAGCCTACCCTCACCTGGGAAGCCCAGAGCCACAGGGGGCCTTCCAGCCTGCAGTTCTGGCTTTACAGGGTTCCCTCGGAGAGGGTTCCTGGATGTGGAGGCATCACACATCTCACACATTCAGTGGAGCCAGGACTCCCTGCCAGTGGACCGGGGGCGGGGGCAGCTCAGGGACACTGGCTGCGGATCTCAGCTGCTCTGCAAATGCTATGCGCCTGTGATGCTGCCTGGACAGGGCCCAAGTTCCCTCCTCAGCATGGCTGGTGAGCAAAAGCCTCTCACTTCCTCAACTTTCTAGGCCTCCAGAGCTTGGGGTGTAGCTGCCACTATGCCTTGTGTGAGCCCCTCAGGGTAGGAGTGACAGGCTCCACCACATGTGAAAACCTTAAGGCACAGAATGGACTGAAGGCCTGGGGAAAGGGAAGTCAGGGCAGCGATGGGTCCCATGCCCAAAGTCCCTGCAGAGCAGACCAGGCCCAAAGGTTTGAGGCCACAAGATCATCCAAGTTCCCGCAGCCCTGCTCTGGGCCAGGCAGAGAGTTGAGGGGGACAGGCACACGGTAGGCACTTACCCCATGGGTATCAGGCAGTCTCTGGCCTTCTCCTTCTCCACCAGGCGTGAAGAAATATTTCCAGGGTTCCCTCTGTCCCCCAGGGTCATGGACTCCACCCTGAGGAGGAGGTAAGCTTCAGTAGGACTCCTGGGAAAGTGCTGGGGAACAGCCAGGGAGTCCCTGGAAATCCAGTGGGCTGTCAGGGAGCCCCAGGGGCAGAGCATGCACTGGCCAGCCAGAGCTGGGGGTGCAGAGCTGCTGAGCCCCGCCTCCACCACACCCCCACCCCCGGGCACAGTCCACATTCCTCAGCAGGGCCCTGCTTCCCACACAACTGCTGCTGCAGCCCATGGGCAGTCTCCAAGGGAAGTGGCCCAGTGTTGGCCACAGTGAAGGACACATCTAACAAGCCTGGGCCCTACCCTCGGGGGGGCACAAATTCAGAAAAGAGAAGAGACAAGTATTTTAAAAGCTGCACATCAAAGAGCAAGCTAACCTACACCGATGAGAAGGTGCTACAAGCCAAAGAGAAGACGAAATCTCAGTTTAGTGTAGTCCAAAGGGGCTTCCTGGAGGTGGCAGAACATAAGGCCTCAAAGGATGCTAACACATCATCTTGACTGCACACATTTCATTTGCCCAGGGCTATTTTTAAAAGTCTTTTCAGGGACTAGAGTACTTTCGAACAGTGTCATATGACACATGCCCTAGAGTGTTGGTTGTCGTTACTACTCCATTTATCTTCTCATCAGCTTCAACAGAGCTAAGGCAGTTATCCCCATTTTATAGATTAGGATGCTGAGGCTCAGAGAGGCTGAGTGAACTTGTTCATGGTCACTTGGCCAGGACCCAAATTTAGGAAGTCCACCTCCAGAGCTCACTCCCACCTAGGAGATCCTGGACTACTTGTCCTGACCAAAGTCTATGGGGAAGAGTTAGCCTGTGACATGGGGGACAGTCCTGCCCAAGACTTTTTTTTTCTCCTTTGTCTTTTTATTTAGGGCCACACCCATGGCATATGGAGGTTCTCAGGCTAGGGGTCTAATCAGAGCTATAGCTGCTGGCCTACACCACAGCCACGCCAGATCCGAGCTGCATCTGCGACCTACGCCATAGCTCACGGTAATGCCAGATCCTTAACCCAGTGATCGAGGCCAGGGATCAAACCCACAACCTCATGACTCCTAGTTAAATTCATTTCTGCTGTGCCACCAGGGTAACTCCCTGGCCCAGACTCTTAATACCCTAGTAGCACGGTCATCAACCTTCTTGGGGACTCAGATCTCCTCTAGGAAACTCACATAGGCTCCAGCTTTCTCCTCAGGTTACCCACACCCCCTTCCCTCCTCTAGTAAGACAGAGGGACGTGAGCGAAACCAGAGGGCAGCCTGGACATGGCCTTTGCCTGGCCAAAGTCCCAGTGGTGTGCTCTTTGGGCTTAGCTTCAACTGCAGACACAGGGCACTAGAGCAAATGCAACTGGCACAGCTCTGAGATAGCCCAGTAGGGCTCTCATCAAGCAACACTAAGAAGAAGAACTGAGAGGTGATGGAGCATGTTAGAATCCCAGGGCTGCTGGCCTCCCCCAGCCCACCAGTGCCCTGGCTTCAGCCCCCAGCATCAGATGCCCCTTTCTCCCTGGAGGCACACCCAGTACCACTGCAGCTCCACATGCTGAGACCAAAGATGGAGTCACAGCTGACAGTGACCAAACCACCACAGATCTTACCACGTTCCTCAGAACCCAGTAGGCAGAAGTTTCCACCTTGGTCAGGGTGGGGGACAGACAGCCTGATAAAATGAAGAGACTAGTTCCATAAGAGGCAGCTGTCCCTGGCTTTAGGGAACCAAAACTTCTATTTCTCTCTTAGCAGCGGATCATGAATCAACAGGGCCCCAGAAAGAAACCCAATTGCTGGCTTTTCTCAAAATGCTTGCCCACATTTCGAGCCTGACACATTTCCCAGGGAGAAGGCTCTTCAATGCCAAGTTCCTCTCCTCAATGGTGCTGAGAGAGGTGAGCAGTCCTGAGAAGTCAGAACTGGAGGTTGCTTCTGAGTGGAATTTGTAGGAACCACCCCGAGCCAAACCCCCTGAAACAGCCAGGGGAGAATCCTGAAATCCTGGCCTCTGAGAACCCAGGAGATGAAAATTAGTTTCACTGTTATAAGTTGGTTAATAAGTTCTGGCAGAAAGAAATTCTTACCCACAAGCCATGCCAATGTCATAAGACCCATTTCTGATGCCACCTGCAACAAAAGCATTTCATAAACATCCTTCCCAGAGTTCATCTGTCCTGGAAACAGGGGAGCCTTTTCCCCACCTGGTCTCTAAGTAGAACTCAGCCCCAGCCTGAGATGGAAGACCCAGGACTGCCCAGAGAAGGCTGGGGACTGTGGTGAGAGGCTCTGCTCCCCTCTTTCTGTGCTTATGGTCCTCTCAGAAATCCTTACTGCTCACCCAGCAGACGATGACTCTGCTGATCCAAACCCACAGAGCCAGGACCAAGGTCAGGCAGTGGCCATCACAACTTAGCCCACCCAGTCACAACTTACCAGCTATGTTGGCCACCGCCTGGAGCCCCGACGAACACTGTCTATTGACAGTGGACAAAGGCACAGTCTCTGGGATGTCACTGAAATAGAAAGTGAGACCACAGAGTTAGCCCCCTCTCACCTGCCAGGCTTTCAGGGAAAGCAGGCCTGTGCTCCTGGCCAATAAGACTGCCCCATCAGGGGGGCAGAAAGACCAGGGGAACAAATCTAGCAGCCCCACCCCCATTCCAGGCCTGATCCACACCAGGCAAATCCCAACTCTGCAAGCGCACGCCCTCCCAGCCTGTGATTCTCCCCAACCAAGGCCAAGCACAGCCCAAAGGCAAGAAAAGCCCGGGTGGGCCACAGAGAAACCTCCTCTCTCTTCCTTTGAAGAGTCAAAAAGGAAAACTATCCATCTCTATTTCCCCCAAAGAACAGCAAAGTGGGCCTGTTGCTGGGACAGTGAACCAGAGCATAAGAAATATCTAAAGGATAAGGCCAGAAACCATTCCCACTCCCCAGCCTCACTAGTGAACATATGTCCTCTTATGTTCCCATTCTCTCTGGAAAGTCTGTTCTCAGCTGGACAAAGAACCCCAATGGGCACCAAGTATTTTAACATCTCTTCTTCTGGTGGGTCCCCCCAGGCTTTCACACTGGTTCCAGCCCTGGACGCTAGTGGGGCTGTTCCTGCCAATGTAACCTGCACTGGCCAAAGGTACAAAGCCCTGGGAAAATCCCCAGAACCTCAGGGGTGAAAGTACTCTGGTGATTCAGACATGCAGCCAGGGCTGGCAATTCCTAGGCTAATACTCAGGCCAGGCTTTACTGAGACCCTCTCTGGTATATAGATTTCTAAGCCCCTGAAGCCTAGGGTCCCCTAATTCCCTATACCTAGTTACCACCCCTTCATCCAATCCACCAAGTGTTCACTAAATACCTACTCAGTATGAGGCACCACCCAAACGATGCTGGCATGCTTCTAATACAGTGCTCCAGAGATGCCTGACCACACAGAGAAAGTGAATCAACTAGCAGAGACTACAATAACAGAGCAAGACGGCAAAGCACATCACAAGGAAGCACATGGCCATGGGAGTTCCCTGGTAGTCTAGGGGTTAGGACTCAGTGCCTTCACTGCAGCAGCCCAGGTTCAATCCCTAGTCTGGGAAGTAAGATCCCACATCAAGCCACACCGTGCCCTCCCCCCCGCAAAAAAGAGGAAAAACAAAAGGAAGCACATAGCCAGCTACTGGAAAGTGGGCCCTCATTTTAAGTCCAGAAGCTTGCGGAATTCAGGTCAAAATGGTGAAATTGGGAATTCCCAGTGTGGCATAACAGGATCAGTGGTGTCTCTGGGGCACTGGGACACAGGTTCAATCCCCAGCCAGGCACAGTGGATTAAGCATTGCCTCAGCTGTGGTGTAGGTTGCAACTGGGGATCTGATCTGATCCCTGGCCCAGGAACTCCATATGCTGCATGCCACCCCTGCCCTCCAAATGGTGAAACTGTGGGCAGGATTTAACTAGGACAGAGAGAGGAGGTAGGGACAGCACTGCAAGGGGAGAGAATGACCAGCCTAGGGAAGAAAGCAGCTGACGGGCTGGCTGAAAGAGGATGCAGCTGGAAGGTAAGACTGGAGCCAGATGGTGGGATTCTGTGAACTCCAGCCTAAGCAGTCTGAATCTCTCCAAGTTTCTCCCAGTTTTGTCAGTTTTCCTATTCCTTCACTGGTTAAGGTTCCTCTTACTACTTCTTCACACAGCTAGGAAAACAAAGCTAAGTGGTTCTTAAATCTACATGTGAAAATCATGTAAATGTCTTCCCCTGTCTCAGAACAGCAAGTGGTAAAAGGCAAATCATCAGGGCCCCCTGGACTATCCCTCACCCTGGGGTTCCGCCCCATCCCCAAGTCTCAGCTGATGGGCTATGCTTTTCAGGTCCCAGCTTGTCCAACTAGTGTCTAAAAAGCTCAAGAGGACAAAGTTCACACAAAAGCCAAAACAAGCTGACTGGGGGGAGGGGGGAGGGGAATCAGGCCACAGAGGACTTTTGCTCTGCTCCTGCTTGTTCTGGTTCAGGTCAGGTAACAAGCCCTCCATTCAAAGTAGGGGAAAGGTAGTGTTCTTGAAAGCAGGGCACTGAGGAGCCCCGTTACATCCAGGTCTGATGCCCAACCCCAATCTTCTCCCACCAACAGGCTGAGTCCCCTGCAGCATAAACCCACACATAAGTCTGAAAGGCCAATCCAGAGCTAGAACTAGAAAAGTTTACCTCAGAAACTGGGCGATTCGGGCCATGACTGCTCCAGCCCCGGGCTGAAGCACATTTCCTGTGGACAACAAACCTCTATTCAGTGCCAGGCAGTGCTCTGGCCACTAAGGTACAGCTGTGATCACCAGAGAAGGGGCATTCCAGATCTTTTTCCAGAAACACTGGAATTTCAAGGTCTGGAGGAAGGGGAGCCAGCTATCCAGCAGCTTGTCCTGGCCATACACTAGATCCAATTCCTGAGAGGCCCAAACTCCCTTTCCTATGCACCCTGCTTTTCCAAACCAGCACACACTGGGCATGGCACCTATATTTAAAGGTAGCATGGAAAGAAGAATGAAGTGCAAAGCTTGAAGTCTAAGGAAGTAGTTCTGTCTGTCAGGAAAATATTTCTGAAAATGCACACCCTGAGTGTCCTCCACCAAGCCCTGCTGGCACTCCAGGGGTGAAACAATCATTCCTGACCTATGGGTGGCATCTATATGATGAGGCTCTCACTATATAATGTTATGTTTCCAGGCTGGAGCAGCAGAGGTGGGGAAAGGACTGAAGGTCAAGAGGCACTGGATTCAGGTCTAAGCGCTGCTGAAAATTCCCCAGGCCTCAGTTTCTCCATCTGTAGGTCAGAAGCTGGACTCGATTTTTTTGTTTTCTGCTTTGTCTTGGCCCTGCCAGCGGTACGTAGAAGCTCCCCAGCTAGGGATGCAACACGTGCAACAGCAGTGACATGAGCCAATGTAGTGACAACGCCGGATCCTTAACCCTCTCAGCCACCAGGAAACTCCTGGACCAGATGGTTTTTGACGCTCCCTCTGTTCTGCAGACAGGACGTCAGGATGGGTAGAAAACCCTGGTCTGTGTGTCTCCTAGGGTGTTCTCAAACCCCTGTGCCAAGACTCTTGGCGTTGAAATGTCTATCACCTGACACCCCTCCTTTATACCGTACTAAATATGCACAAGGTACCGGAGGCAGGAGTAGAGGGCGGAAGACCTAAAAAGATGATTAAATTCAGCTGCTTCGAATCTGTGACATTCCCCTCAGGGAAAACACCTGGCAGGTGGAGCAATGTTTGAGGAGGGGTTTGGCGGGTTGGGAAGGCGAAGCCCGAGCACAAGGCCCGGATTAGTGTGCTCACCCACGCAGATATCCCCTAGCTGGGCTGGGCTCAGCTTGACATCCTGGAGAACCGCGGTCATGACTGCAGAGAGAAGCTCGTCAGGGGTGGTGTCCTGCAGCGAGAAGCGCGGCCGAGATAATCCCCCGCTGGCGGCGATGCTCGGGATTCCCGGGAACCCTCGCTCTCCAAATCGCACCCCAGAGAGAGCGGTCGCAGCTCGAGCGCGGAGACCCTACTGACGCCGAGGGAAACCGAACAGAGGAACCAAGACCCCAACCCTCCCTGGGCATCCGTCTCACACCCAGCGCCCCGGGCCAAGGGCCTCACCTTGAAGCCGCCGCGGCCGGATCGGCCAATGGCTGTGCGCCGTCCGTGCACCACCACTATGTCTTCGGCCGACGCCAGCGGATGGCTGCTGCTACAAGGTGCGGCCTGCGGCGCCGGCGCCAAACCCGAAGTGGGCTGAGCCTTCAGGTGACCCAGCACAACCTGCAGCCTCCACATCGCGTAACTCGGCGGGGTAAATCTTCAGCCAGCAGACCACTGAAGACCGAAGCCAACAGAACGCCACCCGCGCAGGAACTACACCTAAGTCCACCGGATCCTAAGCCCCGCCCACGGCTCCGTGCGTCTAACAGACCCTTCCCTCTAAAGAGTCTCGCCCCAGCCAACCAGAAGACGAATTTGCCTGAGGTCCCGCCCCCAGCCGCAAATCAAACCTCCTAAAGCTGGACCCAAGAGGATCTTTCCACTCAAAGCCCGCCTACAGGAGCCTGCAGCTGCGAGCCGGGAGGTGAACTTTCCTGAAGCCCCGCCCAGAAATGCAGTCCCGAAACCTTTCCGCTTGCAGCTCCGCCTACCCGAAGCGGGTCTCCAGAAGTTCCTTCCGTGTCTGGAACCAAACTTCGCCACTGCCAGGATTTCCTTTCCCTACAACCCTGCCCACTGCCCGCCGCCAAACAGAAGGCGGGCCTGTCAGAAGCGCCGCCTACAGCTTCTGGCTCGGCGCTCTTACCCTTTCCTAACTTTCTCTTCAGTCTCCCCCAAGCTGGGGGGCCTAAATAATTCCGAGACCGCCCAGAGCCAACCCAGACGAGCTTGTGCTCTCCTGGGAAATTTTTCGAGAGGAACTGGGAACTCTGGGACTGCAGGAGAACGGATTGTATAAAGGTGCCGAGATGAGACAGGCTCCCTATCTGGAGAAAGGGCCTCATACTTTTTTTTAAATAACAATTTTACAGTCATTGGGGATGGTTTGATTAGTGCCCACCTCCGCCACTAGGCTGGGGTCTCTAAGGCAGGGAAAGACTCTGTATCCAGGGTGCCTGCAATATACTTGACACTTAACAGGTGATCACTAAATACCTATCGAATGAGCGAATGAATCAAAACTCCCCAGATCAGGACGGCGTTCCCTGCCTCCTAAAGAGCAAGGCCAGGTGCCTGCTTGACTCTCAGCGGAAATGTGTTTTCCTATACCCCAGAGGGTAGTACCGGGGTTCTCTTCGACGCGGAAGGCCAGTGTGCCGTTACCCCAATCACGGAGGATGAGGTCGTGCCCCCACTTTTCAAGGGTCCTCAAGCTCCAGAAGGCAGTATGCCTTTCCCCACCTCCACCTCTGAGTGCACAGCCGAGGATTTCCCCGTGGTCTTAGAGGCAGGATTGCGTGTTCCACCAAAATTTGGTGTTTGGGAGACGGCAGAGCCGATGCCTGTCCCCTTGCCCCTTCCCCACCATTCTGGAGGGCAGGACCGTATGAACCCCTCAGATCCCCCATGGAAAGGTTGTAATTCCACCAGAACGCAAAGGGCAAGGTCCTTGTTTCCTATAACCCTCCAAGGAGGGTCGTCGTCCCACCGCCGTAACAGACCCTTGAAGACAGGAGGGAAGACAGCTTCGCGGACCTCAAAAGGCAGGTTCCCAGGCCCCACAACCCCCGTCCCCCGAGATCCTGAGAGCAGAGACGGGGCGTCCCCCACCTCCACACATCTGCTGGGCTCCAGATTGTAGGGCAGGGTGGCGCTTCTCGGAAAGAGAAACAGGCGGGGCGGGGCCAGGAGGGCGGGGTGGCTTTATGGGAAGGAGGAAGCACAGGCCCACAAGGCGACTCGACAGCGCGGAGGCTCCCCAGCGGCCCGCCATGGCTGAAGGAGGCTCCGGAGCGGAGTCCGCGCCCCCCACCCCCTCCATGTCCTCCCTGCCTCTGGCAGCGCTCAATGTGCGAGTGCGGCACCGCCTGTCGCTCTTCCTAAACGTGCGGACGCAGGTGGCT
Source organism: Phacochoerus africanus (assembly GCF_016906955.1). Lineage (NCBI taxonomy): Eukaryota > Metazoa > Chordata > Mammalia > Artiodactyla > Suidae > Phacochoerus > Phacochoerus africanus. The sequence goes on from NC_062544.1 coordinate 103,376,438, forward strand.
GCCGACTGGACTGGGCTGGCGGAGGAGATGAACTTCGAGTACCTGGAGATCCGGCGGCTGGAGACGCATCCCGACCCCACGCGCAGCCTGCTGGACGACTGGCAAGGACGCCCTGGCGCCTCGGTGGGCCGCCTGCTCGAGCTGCTTGCCAAGCTGGGCCGCGACGACGTGCTGGTGGAACTGGGGCCCAGCATTGGTGAGGACGTTCTCTTCGCCGCATATCCAAGTTGCCAGGGTGGGGGTGGGGGGGTGTGAAGGCGCTGACCTTCACTCGCCTCAGCATCCATCCCTCCTTTCCCACCTGGGGTGGAAGGTGGTGGTAATCTAGGGGTAAAGAGGGAGACACTGGAGGCAGCATGTATGGGGGAACCGTGCAGAACCAGTTCCCTCTTTCAATAGCCGGGTATGATAGGGACTAGAGAAAGGAGGTGAAGGCCTGGAAAGGCAGAGAAGGAAGGAAACAGCTCAGGCAAAGGCTTTCAAGCAGGTCCAGGAGTCAGAATTGGGATCCTTTGCAGGGGACTTGGGACTGCTTCAAGTAGAGCAGCAGGGCAGATAAGGGACTGAAAGCTGACAATCTTGGAAACCTCAGGTTCCTAGAAAATGCACCCTTTTCCGCTACTTGCTGACACATACCTGCACAGGCATGGGGACAGTGGCCCATAGATGGGCACACCTTGCTTGGTTGGGGCCACTGCCCTAGCTGCACATAAACCACCAGTCTCCTGAGTTCTTATATGCCCTGCTCACATCAGCTGTGGATCCTAAAAGAAGCAGATTGTGGGTTCTATTCTCAGGAGCCCTACCTAGGAAGTGGGAGTCAGGGGGGCAAAGAGAGAGAGACACAAGCCTGAACTTAATGTCTTCCATCACAGCCAGAACACCACTGACATCCCTTTACAATGGCCAGAGACAGGTGGGAGCTCACCTTTTCAGAGCTGTTAAACTCTGGATGGCACCAATGGGCTGGAGAAGCCCTGGAGCCAACATGACCAGGGAGGTGGGACAGGGGCTGGGTCTGGACTGTGGTAGAGGCACGGAGTACCCCTGGGGAGCTGGCCACACTTTGTCTCTTCCTCACAGAAGAGGACTGCCGAAAGTATATTCTGAAGCAGCAGCAGGAGGCAGCTGAGAAGCCTTTACAGGTGGACTCTGTAGACAGCAGCATCCCTTGGATGTCAGGCATCACCATTCGAGATGACCCCCTGGGTAAGTGCCCCGTACTTCCTTCCTAGGCCACAGGACACTGCGGTGTTAAGAGCATGGATGTGGCACTTTGGGCAAGACACTTAATCTCTCTGAGCTTTATTTTCCTAAGAAACAGGAAGAGTAGTAGTCTTATCTCTGGGTTTGGCATGACAGTTTCATATGATGTGTCTGTCTCATGGTCAACCTAGGGCTTAGCTGGGGGGTGGGGGTAGGGTGCTCATCTTTCCTCTCCTAGGAAAGACCCTTTCTCTGAATAGTGTCATCTCAGAATTGTGCAGGGTATGGGACCAGGGGTGCTTAGTCTTGGGGCACCTGACTGGGTTCCTCCCCAGCCATCCTGTAGAGCTCTGACCATCACCCTTGTGCTCTGCACCCAGGGCAAATGCCTGAGCATTTTGATGCCTTCATCTGCTACTGCCCCAGCGATATCCAGTTTGTGCAGGAGATGATCCGGCAGCTGGAACAGACCAACTATCGGCTGAAGTTATGTGTGTCTGACCGAGATGTCCTGCCTGGCACCTGCGTCTGGTCCATTGCTAGTGAACTCATTGAAAAGAGGTTGGCTAGGTGGCCAAGGGACAAGTGGGTGGGTGTACAAAGCCCTGCCAGGGATCCTGATGCTGGACCCTGGCTAGTCTGAGAACAGGGGACACCTCCAAAGGCTGTCCCATGGGGGTGTGCTGAACAAGGTCACCACAGTGCCTGCAGCCTGCTCACTCTCCCGTAGGTGCCGTCGGATGGTAGTGGTTGTCTCTGATGATTACCTGCAAAGCAAGGAATGTGACTTCCAGACTAAGTTTGCACTCAGCCTCTCTCCAGGTAAGCTCCACTCTGCTCTTGCCACAGAGGAGTAAGTGGGGTTTCAAAATGCCAGCCTTCCTTCACCAAGGGCCATGGATGCAGCCCCAAGAACTCCGGCAGGTCTCTATACACATGACTCTGTGTGTGCACATGAGTGCCCTTTGTGTGGGTGAGTGTCTGCCAGAGGTGGTTAGTTGGAAGGGGGCTGTTGTTAAGCTCTGAACTGGGGACCGATCCCATCCCACTGTGGGTGAGAGCCTGCTGCCAGCTCTGCACTCCTTGGCTTGCAGGTGCCCATCAGAAGCGACTGATCCCTGTTAAGTACAAGTCAATGAAGAAAGAGTTCCCCAGCATCCTGCGGTTCATCACTGTCTGTGACTACACCAACCCCTGCACCAAGTCCTGGTTCTGGACTCGCCTTGCCAGGGCCCTATCCCTGCCCTGAACTGCCCTGGGTCCCTGGGTGTGCATGCATCTGTCTGCCTGTACATGTACTTCTGCAGCTGTAGGGGGAATGTGTGTGCTCCACTGGCCTCTTGATTCCTGGACATGGCAACTCCACAGACCAGCTGAAGCCACTGTACATATCTGGACATCACATCTCATGTCCTAAACAGAACATGCAGCAGCAAGTGGCACACCCGCTTGCTGGGTTATAAGCCAGGACAGTGGAAACCAGAGCCAGCTGGGACTAAGAGGTGGACCAGAAGAGCCAGCTCTTACCCATCCACACATCTTAGACCTCAGTTTCTCGGTAGAGAACTATGTGGCTGTGTTCGAAGCACTGTGGGAAATAGGGAATCATTGTTCTGAGTCTCCTGGGGGAGACAAATCTTGGCTGAGAGAGAGCTGGCGGCCTGGGCACATGCTGACCACTGCTGGAACCACGGCACTGCTGGGACAGCTGCTTCCACAAGGGTGCCTGCTGATGCTTTGAGGTCTCATTGCCCCACCTCACATCCCACTTCCTCTTGCCCCAGGGACAGATGGGGAACCAGGCTGGCTCAGCACAAGGAGATCCTGCATTAAGCCTGATTCCCCAGTGGGTCCACCTCTCATCTGCCTCTTTGATTCCTCCCAGCCTCTGCCCACCTTCAGTGTGCTAAGTCCCCAAGAGACTGGCCTGAGCGTCTGGGACTGCTTTTCATTTCTTGTCAAGTGCCTGTGGTCCTATGCTCAGCTCTGCCCTGCATGAGATGGGATTCCCAACTTCTGACATCTCCATCAGCTCACCATGGCAGAATGAGCAGGTAGCCTTCCTCTTTGGAACACCCAGAGAGAACATTCCAACCAATATTCTGTATTAACTGCCTTACGAAGTTGTTTTCTGGGACTAGTTTACAATGACCACACAAGAGCCTCCTGCCCCAAAGCCTGTGGGCACACGGACACATACAAGCTCACACGCAGAGACGCTTATACAGGTGCACACCCACCTTCATGCACACACATACAGGCATCTTCATGCACACATTTCCCTGGGTTCAGCTTCTGGATACGGCTGGATGGGACAGTCCCACCAGAGAGGGGGCTTAACCCTGGACAAAGATGGGACACGCTTGTATTCTTTTTCTCTTTTTCCCTCTTCATCGTAACCAGACTCTGGAAATGCCAGCATTTACACGTTCAGTGAAGCACAGAGTGAGGAAAGAGGTGCTTGAATTCACATAGCAAGTTAGCGACGACAGCTATTTTCCCTCCCTGGGGGATTTGTATGTTTCCCTAGAACTCTCCTTCGAGAAGGAAATGTCATGGTCTTGGGTCTCTGTCCCAGGATAGAACTCAGGACCCTAAATCTACTAGGAAATGGCATTCTGCTCACCTCCAGCAAGGAGTAGGGCAAAGCACCTTACCTCGAGGTCTCAGGAGGGACGGGAGGGCCCTCTCTGCGTGACCTTGATGAAGCACTTAGCTGCCAGGCACCTATCCCCACGTTGATATTGGAGAGTATTTTAAAACAATTTGAAGAAAGTATCTTTCATACCCGGTTTGTATTCTTTGGGAGAATTTTAAAGAGAGCTGAGAAATGCCTCTGTTGGTAACCTCCCCTTCTGTACCCTAGGTTTATAATAAAGAGTTCTCTACTTTGGGATCAGCAGTTTTCATTTTGTCTGGATGGAGTTTGGAAGCAGTAACCTGGAATAAGGCTCTCCTGGGTACGAGAAACTGGCCCCTTGGGTAGTTCCCAGTGGGTTTTCAGGGAATTCCTGCAGGCCGGGCCTTCTCCTCACAGGACCCAAGCTTAGCAGGGCTGCAGGCAGAATTAGAAATAGCAGCCTCAGGGAGTTCCCACTGTGGCTTAGCAGTAATGAGCCCAACTAGTATCCATGAAGACGCAGGTTGGATCCCTGGCCTCGCTCAGTGGGTTAAGGATCCGGCATTGCTATGAGCTGTGGTATAGGTTGTAGATGCGGCTCAGGTCCCTTGTTGCTGTGGCTGTGGTGTAGCCCAGCAGCTACAGCTCAGATTCGACCCCTAGCCTGGAAACTTCCATATGCCGTGGGTGTAGCCCTTAAAAAAAACCAAAAAAACAAAACAAACAAAAAAAAACGCAGCCTGAGCTCCCAATGCTGGGGACACTGATGAGCTCTGCCAAGCTTAGTTGGCCATGGATTGTGCCACACTCTTTTGAGTCCTGGCTGAGCCAGTGGGAAGGGGCTGCTCTTCCAGGCTCCAAGGAGAGTCTGGAGAATCCCCATTTCAGCTCGCAGGTCTCTGGAGAACTTAGTTATTACCAATGATGGCCATATCCTTGGGCATATCTATGTTAATCCTAAAGGTGCTGACCTATTTTTAATAGAATGTACCACTCTTTTACAGTTCACTTGAGAAAGTTTGGAAAATATAAAGGAAAAAAATCATAGTCCTAAACCCAGAGATAACTCTAGTGATCTTTTAGAGCACCCAGATATTACCAGTACCACAGCTTTTCCCTTGGTTGTGTCTCTGTTACCATGTCCTAGACCCTGAGCCTCCTGGATGCCAGAGGCTTCTGAGCCTTACCCCATGCCCTCAGGAGTCCTAGGGTATCCCTGAGGCCAGACTTTCCTCTCCAGTGTCCCCTGGGTAACAAAGCCTCAGTGTCGTAAGGACAGGACTCCCAGGGCCTGCCTTGTGCCCCCAAGGCTGCAGGGGAAAGTCTTTGGATCTGTTCCTGGTCATGGCAAGGGGCCTCTGGGTACCACTGGCCATGTTACAAGGAAAGATCCTGTTCTTTCAGGTCAGGATAGTGACCTAATGCACTCACCTCACCACCCCCATTGGATCCTCACACCCCTCTAACCTCCCTCCAGCACCTACCTCCCCATAAGCAGGGCCCCAGATATTAAGAAAGCTTCCTCTTCTCACTTCTAGTTTAGCCTCCTAGGAATTTTGATAGAGAAACCCTCTTTTCCCAATAGGGAAAATTCACTGCTGAAAATATCCAAGGCAAAAGCAGGAAGTTTTGGAGGACAGCAGCAAAGGTAAAATAAAAAAATACAGATCTACATGACAATGAGCTTAGATTCTACCACAAGTCAAGGGCAAGGGAAAGAAACAGGAAGAGGGATTTCCTCCAGATTAAACAATAAAATATACTAATACAGTATGACTATGTTAGACTCTGGTTCAAACACATCAATTATAAAAAGACATTTTGGGGTCATATATCTGATAGAGGTCAATATCCAGAATAAGTGAGAACTCTTACAACTTAATAACAATATATACACAACCTAACTTAAAAATGGACGAGGGACTTGAATAGTCATCTCTCTAAAGAAGATATGCAAATAACTGAAAAGTACATGATAAGATGCTCTGTATCTATAATGATACTAACCATTAGGGAAATGCAAATCAAAACCATGATGAGATAGCATTTCGTACCCATTAGGATGGCTAATATCAAAAAATCCAGAAAATAACTTTTGATGAGGATGTGGAAAAATTGGAACCTTTGTGCATTATTGATGGATATAAAATGGTACGGTGCTGTAATATAGAAATTTCTCAAAAAAATAAAAATAAAAATACCATACAATCTAGCAATGCCACGTCTGGGTAAAACCCAAAAGAAATGAAAGCAGGGTCTCAAAGAGGTATTTGTACACCCTTATTTGGAGCAGCAGTATTCATAACATGTGTGAATTGCAGCCAAAAACATGTAAGCAACTTAAGAATCCCTTGACAGATAAATAGATAAACAAAATGCAGTATATACATATGATAGAATAGTGTTCATCCTGAAAAGAAATTAAATTCTAACATGGGCTACAATATGGATGAACCTTGAGGACATTATGCTAAGTGAAATCAGTCATCTACAAAAAGACAAATGCTGTATAATTCTACTTATAAAAAGTATCTAGAACAGCCAAATTCTTTTTTTTCCCTTTTTTGGTTTTTTTTTTCTTTTTTTTTTCTTTAAGGTCTGCACCTGAGGCATATGGAAATCCCCAAGCTAGGGGCTGAATCAGAGCCCCGGTTGCTGGCCTACACCACAGCCAAGGGAATGTGAGATCCAAGCCGCATCTGTAACCTACACCGCAGCTCAAGGCAATGCCGAATCCTTAACCCACTGAGAGAAGCCAGGGTCCTCATGGATCCTAGTTGGGTTCTTAACCCACTGAGCCACAATGGGAACTCCTTTTTGAAAATTTTTAAAAAGTTACATTGAAGTATAGTTGATTGACAATGCTGTGATAATTTCTGCTGTATAACAGAAGAGATTCAGGCATATATATACACACACAAATCCATTATCTTTCAGATTCTTTGCCTGCATAGATTATCATAGAATATTGGGTAGAGTTCTCTGATCTGTACAGCAGGTCCCCACACACCTACGGTCAACTAATCTATGACAAAGGAAGCAAGAATGGAGTTTCCATTGTGGCTCAGCGGGTTAAGAATATGACTAGTATGCTTGAGGATGTGGGTTTGATCCCTTGCCCTCTCTCAGTGGGTTAGGACCGGCATTGCTGTGAGCTGCAGTGTAAGTCACAGAGGAGGCTTGAATCTGGTGTTGCTGTGGCTGTGGAGTAGGCTGGAAACTGTAGCTCCAGCTGGACCCCTGGTTCTGGGAACTTCCATACGCTGCAGATGTGGCCCTAAAAAAGAAAAAGAAAAAAAAGATCCAGAGTCAAAATGTCCAGAATTGAAAATCACTCTTTATATCAAAAATCTCACCCTGAATCTCACCAGGAAAATCTCAGCTTGAGTAAGAAAAGATAATCAACAGATGCTCACACCAAAAGGACACAGATATTGAAATTACCTGACAAAGATTTTTAAAGCAGCCAGTGTAAAAATGCTCCAGTGAGCAATTTCAGACACACTTCAAATAAATTAAAAGAGTCTCAAGCAAAGAGGAATTAAATTGGATTTTTTTTTTCCTTTTTAGGGCTGCACTTGTAGCATATGGAAGTTCCCAGGCTAGGGGTCAAATATGAGCTATAGCTGCCAGCCTACACCACAGCCACAGCAACTTGGGATCCAAGCCCAGTCTGCGACCTACACAACAGCTCAGGGGAAGGCCAGATCCATGATCCACTGACCAAAGCAAGGGATCGAACTTATATCCTCATGGATACTGTTCAGATTCGTTTCCACTGAGCCCAAATGGGAACTGCCTAAATTGAAATTTTATTTTTTATTATTTTTATTTTTTAGTTTTTTGTCTTTTCTAGGGCTGCACCTGCGGCATATGGAGGTTCCCAGGCTAGGGATCGAATCGGAGCTGCAGCCACCAGTCTATACCACAGCCACAGCAATGCCAGATCCCAGCAGAGTCTGTGACTTACAGCACAGCTCATGGTAAGGCTGGATCTTAACCCACTGAGCAAGGCCAGGGATCAAACCTGCAACCTCATGGTTCCTAGTCAGATTCGTTAACCACCGAGCCACAACGGGAACTCCTAAATTGAAATTTTAAAACTGAAAAAAAGTCTGAAATAAAAATCTCACTGGAGGAAGTTCCTGTTGTGGCTCAGCGATAATGAGCCCAAATAGTATCCATGAGAATGCAGGTACGATCCCTGGCTTCGCTCCGTGGGTTAAGGATCCAGCATTGCTGTGAGCTGTGGTGTAGGTCACAGACAAGGCTCAGATCTGGCATTGCTGTGGCTGTGGCATAGGCCAGCAGCTATAGCTCAGATTTGACTCTTAGCCTGCGAACTTCCATATGTGCAGACACAGCCCTAAAAAGTAAAAAAGTAAAAAAAAAAAAAAAAAGAAAGAAAAAGAAAAGAAAAAAGAAAAAACCCTCTCTGGATGGATTCTATAGTAAAATGAACTTGATGAAAGAATAATAGAAATCACCCAATCTTAAAAACAGAAAGAAGAGACTGAAAAAGAAAGGGAACTTGGGGGACTTTAAGAAAAGATCTACTATTTGTGTCACTCGAGTCCCAAAAGTACAGGAAGAACAAAGTGGAGCTTAATAAACACTCAAATAAATATGGCTGTAAATTTCCCAAATACGTCATAGACATAAACTACATATTCAAGAAGCTGATAAAATCCTAATCAGGGTACCCTAAAGAAATTCATGCCAAGACACATCATGGTCAAACTTCTGAAAACTAATGACAACGGAAAAATCTTGAAAGCAGCCAGAGAGAAATGACAACTTCCCTATAATAGAAAAAAAAATTGAATGATGCCACACTTCCCATCAGAAGTCATAGAAGTCAAAAGAAATGGCACAACATTTTTCAAATGCTGAAAGAAACAACTTAACTCAAAATCCCATATGTAGAGAAAATCGGGAATGAAGAGAAAATCAAGATATTCACAGATGAAGAAAAATTGTGAGAATTTGTCAACAGCAGTCTTGCCCTTAAAAAAATAGCTATCAGAAGTTTTGAAGCAGAAAGTAAATGACTGGAAAAGAAAAGTGGAGTATCAAGAAGGAAGGACAAAAGAGTGGAAATAATTTAATTCAGTATGTTTTCCTTCTCTTGCGTTTTCTAAATTACATCTGATGTTTAAGCAAAGGATTAATGGTTGTGTGCAGGACAGATTAGGGAAGTTGATGAGCACTGTGGTAATTTCTACTGCAAGCAAGAGCACAAACAAAAGGGAGAAATGAAGTGACAGCTGGCTGGGAGGAGGGACTCTGGTCCCCTTTATTTCCTCTTTCCTAAAAAGATCAAAGCACGTCAGGTCCAGTCCAGTGTCCCCTGTCCTGAGTACTCCTATATCATTTGATGTGGTTCTCAATTTGTAAGGAGGAGCTATTTAAGATAGTTAAAAAACGGGGAGAGGAGTTCCTGTCGAGGATCAGCAGGTTAAGAACCCAACTAGTATCCATGAGGATATGGGTTTGATCCCTGGCCTCGCTCAGTGTGTTAAGGATCCACCGTTGCCATGACCTGTGATGTAGGTCTCAGATGCAGCTTGGATCTGGTTTTGCTATGGCTATGGCTACAGCTGCAATTCGACCCCTACCCTGGGAACTTCCCTATACCTTGGGTATGGCCCTACAGAGCAAAAACAAAAAAACAACAACAAAAAAAACCCCAAAAAACAGAAACAGAGGAAGAGTAAAGGGACTTAAAGGGAAGCAAGGTTTCTCTCTCTCACTGAAACTGGTAATGTCAACATAAGTAGAACTGAGATGTACACACACACACACACACACACACACACACACAAACATTGTACCTAAATATCTACACAAACAGATATTCTCCAAACACTATAAATAAACGAAGATGAAATTCCACTCTAAATGACCAAAAGTAAAGAAATGGAGAATAGATTAGTGGCCGTCAGGTGTTGGGGATGGTTGGGGAGTGGGGGAAAGAGGTGTGTGTGCTGTATGTAAAGAGGTAGCAGAGGGAGGTGTTTGTGGTGTTGTAACAGTTCTGTACCTTGACTGTGGTGGTGATTACAAGAACCTACATGTGATAAACTAGCAAAGAACTGCACACACACTGTACAAATGTCAAGTTCCTGATCTGATACTGTACATAAGATGTTACATAAGATCTATCCATTGGGGGGAAATTGTGTGAAACATTCAGGAACTTCTCTGTACTATTCTTGCAACTTCCTTTAAATCTATAATTATCTCAAGATCAAATGTTTTTTAAAAATTCAATATAAGAATGAGGTAAAAACAGGGAGTCAGCATTGTGGCTCAGCAGTAATGAACCGGACTAGTATCCATGAGGATGTGGGTTCGATCCCTGACTGCACTGTGGGTTAAGGTTCTGGCATTGCCATGAGCTGTGGTATAGGTTGCAGAAGAGGCTTGGATTCTGTGTAGCTGTGGCCGGGAACTTTGACCACTTGCCTGAGAACTTCCATGTGCCACGGATGTGGTCCTAAAAAAAGCAAAAAAAAAATAAATAAATAAAAAAGGATGAAGCAAAAACCAAAAGCCCCTGGGTGCTTATGCAATGACAAAAAATTTTCCATCTTGCTTTTTCTCCAATTTTGTTGAGATATAATTGACACACAGCACTATGTAAATTTAAGGCACACAGCACAGTAACTTGACTTACATACATTGTGAAGTGATTACCACAGTAAGTTTAGTTAACATCCATCATCTTCTATAGATTTAAAAAAGAAAGGATTTTCCTTGGGGCACAGTGAGTTAAGGATCCAGTGCTGTCACTGCAAAGGTCTGTGTTGCTACTGTGGCAAGGGTTCCATTCCCGGCCTTGGAACTTCCTCATGCCTTGTGTGCAGCCAAAAATAAATCAGTAAAAAAAGAAATGCGAGTTCCTGTTAGGGCTCATCGGGTTAGTGTCTGTGAGGATACAGGTTCAATCGTTGGCCTCGCTCAGTAGGTGAAGAATCTGGCATTGCCTCAAGCTGTGGCATAGACAGCAGATGCAGCTCAGATCCCGCATTGCTGTGGCTGTGGTGTAGGCCAGCAGCTGCAGCTCTGATTTGACCCCTAGCCTGGGAATTTCCATATGTTGCAGGTGTGACTACAAAAAAAAAAAAAAAAAAGAGTAGATCCTAAGAGTTCTCATCACAAGGAAAAAACATTTCTCTCTCTTTTTTTCCCTCTTTTTAGGGCCACATCCATGGCATATGGAAGTGGATCTGAGCTGCTTCTTTGACCTACATCTCAGTTTGTGGCAACACAGGATACTGTGATTGCCAGGGATTGAACCCACATATTCACAGACACTATGTCGGGTTCTTAACTTGCTGAGCCACAGTGGGAACTCCAGGATCTACTTGTAACTTTTTTTTTTTTTTGTCTTTTGTTTTCTTAAGGCTGCACCTGTGGCATATGGAGGTTCCCAGGCCAGGGGTAGAATCGGAGCTGTAGCTGCTGGCCTACACCACTGCCACAGCAACACCAGATCCTTAACGCACTAAGCAAGGCCAGGGATTGAAACTGCGTCCTCATGGATACTAGTCAGGTTTGTTAACCACTGACTCATGACAGGAACTCCTACTCTGAACTTTTCTATAAATCATACAGCTGTGTTAATGACAGTCATCATGTTGTACATCATATGTCCAATATCTGTTTATCTTATAACTTCAAGTTTGGATATTTAACCACCTTTCTGTGATTTCCCCTCCCCCCAACAGTCACCCTGGTAACCACAAATCTGATCTTTTTTCCAATGGGTTTTGGTTTTTTGGTTTGTATAGATTCCACATATAAGCAAGATCAAATATTGTCTTCCTCCGTCTGACTTATTTCCCTTAATATAATGCCCTCAAAGTCCATCCATGTTTTCCCAAATGGCATAATTCCCTCTTTTAATGGATGGAATATATCTATTTACAAATACACACACACACACACACACACACAAATAGCTTCTTTATCCACACATCCCTTGATGAAAACTTTGTTTCCGCATCTTGGCCATTGGGAATAATGTCGAATACAGAAGTGCAGATATCTCTGAGATAGTGATTTCATTTCCTTTGGATATATACCCAGAAATGGAATTGCTGGATTATATGACAGGTCTCTATATATTTTTTGGTCTTTTTTTTTTGAAATTTTATTTTTATTCTTTTTTTACAGAATAAAACACATGTATTTAAACACAATTACATTCACACAGATTATTATATCATGGATCTTAAGAAAGAGATTAAGTGACTCCCTCTGGAGAAGTGGAATGAAAAATATGCTGAGACAAATAGGAAATTTATTCTATACTTTATCCCATTTTGTATGGCTTTCATCTTTACTATTTAGTATTATCTATTACATTTCAATTTTTCTTTAAAAATTAGCATTATATTAAAATTGTGTATATTACACAACTAAAATTTATAAAGAAGAAAGCCTTCTATACCATTAGATATTTTATATACCATAATAAAAAAATAACTGGTAAGAATAACAAAAATAATACACCCTCTGAAAATAAGTAAAATATAAAATGCATAAATTGGTTAAAAAACAGTGTAACTATATAAATATGTCTTCACAATTTGTTACATCTTAGTGATTCCCCAATATAGGCATTACACCATTCTAGGTGATGTGATAAACAAGACATTATAGACCTTACATTGTACCATGGAGAGAAATGGTTATTAATAATACAATTGTAGAACTGTATTATTTAATTGTACAGTGGCATTATTTAATTATAATTATCATAAATTTTTTGATGGAGAGGAAACCAGAATCAGATCTAAGAAGACATCAGCATTCCAAGAATGATGTCAAATGACCCCCTTCATGGTGGATTATGCACTTATTTACTATGAGATATATTTCTTCTCCAGAGATTCCTTGTTTGTGTATCAATTGTAGATTTTTGGTTTGCAGTTATTCTGAAGTTTTGATATAAGAGTCTATGTGTATATGAGATTGTTTTAAGTTGTTGTTCTCTTAATTGCAAGTTCATCTCCACTGTCCTGCATTTGTACCCACCTCTTCCCATGATTCCTGATTTTGGTGGTATAATTGTGCATGGATGATTTCGTATCTTTACTGTATATATACCTTTACTGGTGAGCCTTGTCATTTGCGGAATTTTTGTTTCCTGTTGCTATCTTTTCTTTTCTGCCTAGAGAAGTTCCTTTAGTATTTGTTGTAAGGCTGGTTTAGTGTTGCTGAATTCTCTCAGCTTTTGCTTATGTGTGAAGGTTTTGATTTCTTCTTCAAATCTGAATGAGAACCTTGCTGGCTAGAGTAATCTTGGTTGGAGGTTTTTTCCTTTCATCACGTTAAGTATATCATGCCACTCCCTTCTGGCCTGCAGAGTTTCTGCTGAAAAATCTGCCGATAGCCTTATCGGGGTTCCCTTGTATGTTACCTGTTTCTTTTCCCTAGCTGCTTTCAAGATTTTCTCTGTCTTTAATTTTGATTAGTTTGATTAATATGTGTCTCGGTGTATTCCTCCTTGGGTTTATTTTATGTGGTACTCGTGCTTCCTGGATTTGAGTGAGTGGTTCCTTTCCTATGTTAGGGAAGTTTTCGGCTACTATCTCTTGGAATATTTTTTCTGTCCCCTTCTCTCTCTCTTCTCCTTCTGGCACCCCTATAATACAGATGTTGGTGCCTTTAACATTGTTCCAGAGTTCTCTGAGACTCTCTTCATTTGTTTTCAATCTTTTTTCTCTTTTCTGTTCTGCATCTGTAATTTCCACTAATCTGTCCTCCATCTCACTTATTCATTCTTCTGCCTCCTGTATTCTGCTGTTAGCTGCTTCTAGTGAATTTTTTATTTCAGTTATTGTATTTTGCATCTCTTTTTAAGTTTTATATCTTGTATCTCTTCGCTCAGTGTTTTCTGTAAGTTATCCATCTTTGCCTCCGGTTTATTTCCAATGTCTTGCATCATCTTCAGCATCAACAATCTAAAGCCTTTTTCCTGGAGGCTGAGAATCTCCTCATCACTTAGCTGATTTTCTGGGATTTTTCCTTTCTCCCTCATCTGAGTTATAGTTCTCTGTCTTTTCATTTTTATAGGTTTTTGGTGTGGTGGCCTTTTTACAGATAATAGAGTTATAGCCTCTCTTCTGGTGTCTGCCTCCCTTGTGGCTGAAGTCAGTATGGGGGCTTGCTGTAGGCTTCCTGATGGGAGGGGCTGATGCCTGCCCACTGGTAGGTGGAGCTGATTCTAATCCCTCTGGTGGGTGGGGCTTAGTCTCTGGATGGGATTAGAGGCAGCTGAGTGCCTGAGGGGTCTTTAGGTTTACTGAGGGGTGGGGTTGTGATCCCACCTGGATTGTTGTTTGCCCTGGGGCTTCTCAGGCTGACTGACGGGTGGGGCCAGATTTTCCCAAAATGGCCACCTCCAGAGAAAGGCACACTGCTGAATATTCTGGAAAGCTTTGCTTTCAATGTCCTTCCCTCACAACTAGCCACATTCACCCCTGTTTTCCCAGGATGTCCTCCAAGAACTGCAGTCAGGTTTGACCCAGATTCCTATGGAGACCTCGCTCTGCCCTGGGACCCAGTGCACGTGAAAGTCTGTGTGTGCCTTTTAAGAATGGGGTCTCCGTTTCCCCCAGTCCTGTGGAGCTCCTGCACACAAGCCCCACTGGCCTTCAACGCCAGATGCTCCAGGGTCTCTTTCTCCCAGTGCCAGATCCCTGCACATGAGGGTTTGATGTGGGGCTCAGAACTCTCACTCCTGTAGGTGAGTCTCTGTGAATCAGTTAAGTTTTCAGTCTGTGGAGCTTCCTACCCTGGAAGTATGGGGTTGTTTATATCACGAAATCGCCCCTCCTACCTCTTGATGTGGCCTCCTATTTTTCTTCTGGATTAGGATATATTTTTTAAGGTTTCTGGTCCATTTGGGTGGAGATTTCTCAGGCTTTAGTTGTGAATTTTGTTGTTTTTAGGAGAGAAGGTGAGCTCCAGTCCTTCTATTCTGCCATCTTAATCCTCTGCCCTTGCAAGTCTAAGGACCCATGAGATTCTTAAGAGGTCTCTGCTTTATTAGGCTTGGGTATCATAAGTGCAAATTAATGTTTTAAGAAGACCACCTTCATCTACTTCAAGAATTATCTCCTTCAAGAGCTGGACAACTCAGTGCTATCTACAGAACTATGTATTTTTACATATATTGTATATTTAAAAATTTTTAAGCCACATATGTATTTTTAAATTTTCTAGTAGCCATGGTAAAAATGTGAAAAGAAACAGGCGACATTAATTTTTTTTCTTCTTATGGCCAAACCTGTGGTATATGGAAGTTCCTGGGCCAGGGGTAAATCAGGGATGCAGCTGTGGCCAATGGCACAGCCTACAGCAACACTGGATCAGAGCCACATCTGTGACCTATGCCACACTTGCAGCAATACCAGATCCTTAAACCACTGAGTGAAACCAGGGGTCAAACCCACATCTTCACAGAGACAACTTTGAGTCCTTAACCTGTTGAGCCACAGTGGGAACTCTGACATTAATTTTTTTTAATGTAGTGCATTTTATTCAGAAACAAGATTGTTCAAAGTATCTATTGAGCTTGGACTTTTCTTTTTTCTTTTAGTCCTTTGGAATATTACTCTAGTAAACTTTTCATGTTTTTTTGGCTACACCTGTAGCATACAAAAATTCCTGGCTAAGGGCGATCCTGTCATGGCCCAGTGGAAACGAATCTGACTAGAAACAGAGGTTGCGGGTTCAATCCCTGACTTCACTCAGTGGGTTAAGGATCCGGCATTGCCATGAGCTGTGGTGTAGATCGCAGATGCAGCTTAGATCCTGTGTTGCTGTGGCTGTGGCGTAGGCCAGCAGCTACAACTCCAATTAGACCCCTAGCCTGGGAACCTCCATATGCTGTGGGTGCGGCCCTAAAAAGACAAAAAAAAAAATTCCTGGCTAGGGATCAAACCTGAGCCACAGCAGTGACCTGAGCCAAGGTACTGACAATGCCAGATCCTTAATCTGCTGTGCCACAAGAGAACTCCCAGGTGACACTAATTTTAATAACATATTTCACTTAAACCTATATATATATAGGTTTTGTTTGTATTAAGCCTTCAAAACCTAGAGTGTATTTTATACTTACAGCACACCTCAGTTTAAACTAGCCACAGTTTGAGTGCTCAGTAGCCACATGGGGCAAGTGGCTACCATACTGGACTGTGTAGTCATAGAATCTTATTAGTCAAAGTGTAGTCCCTGGACTTGGAGCATCATCTTCAGAAACATGAATATTAGGCCCCACTCCAAACCTAAATCATCAAATTCTGCACTCTTCCCCTCCCCTGCTGCTGCATCTGCAGCATTGGGAAGTTCTAGGACCAAGGAATGAACCTGAACCACAGCTGTGGGCAACCCAAGATGCTGCAGTGCAACACTAGATCCTTAATCCCCTGTACCACAAGAAAACTCCAAGTTCTGCACTTTCTTAAGATCCCCAGGTGATTCATAGGTACAGAAAGACAGTAGAGCTCTGCCTTATACATTTGGGAAGACATGGTGTTTTCAATAACTGATGTCAACATTTTCTCTTTATCCAGGTTATATACCATAATTTTCCTCAGCCCCAGCCCCAAACACAGATCTAAACCAAGCAATGCCTCTCTCTCATGCTGAGCACCACGATTTGCTCAGGCTTGCCAAGTGATCCAAACAGTCAATGAGACCCAATGAATCCTCTGATAAGACTCCACTGTGCTTGAAAGGAAAAGCCTCCTAGTACTGGAGCCAACCTTTGGGCATGATGGGAAATCTTGTCTGTGTATGAAGCCTGTAGGAGGGAAAACTAGATACTAGTGACCTCATTTGAGCTCCTGCTTTAAGCCTTATAGCTTGAGTGTTTAGATATGTGAGCCAGTAAATTCCCTATTTGTTTAAACTAGTTTGGGTTGTGTGCTAGATAGGTACTAACTGTTTCTTCCTCCACATTTCCTCCCCCTGTTCTCTGCCAGGCTCTATGCCCCCAGAATACTCATCTTCAGAATTACATCAACAGATGAGATTAAGATGGCAGAGTAGAAGGACTGGAGTTCATCTTTTCTCATAAAAACAACAAAATTACAACCAACTGTTGAACAGTCTTCAACCAAATAGACTGCAAACTATCAAAAAAGATATCCTACACCAGAAGACAAAGAGGAGGCCACATCAAAATGGTAAGAGGGGTGATTATGTGATATAAGCAACTCCAAACATGCCAGATGGGCATACCACAGTCTTGTAAGTAACTGTATCACAGAGACTCATGGACAAGAATGAGAGTTCTGAGCCCCATATCAGGTCCCCACACTTGGGGATCTGGCATTGGGAGAAGGAGCCCCCAGAGCATTTGGCATTGAAGGCCAGTGGGGCTTGTGTGCAAGAACTCCATGGGACTGGGAGAAACGGAGACCCCATTCTTAAAAGGTAGGCACACACAGGCTTCCATGTGCACTGGGTCCCAAGGCAAAACAGAGACTACATGGGAATCTATGTCAGATCAGACTGCAGTGCTTGAAGGATCTCCTGGGAAAAGAGGGGTGACTGTGGCTCGTTGAGGGGGAAGGACAATGGAAGCAAAGTTCTTGGAATAATCATCATCTTGTGTTCCTCTAGAGAGGGCCATTTTGAAAAAATCTGGCCACACACATCAGGGCTGAGAAGCGCCAGGCCAAACAACAAACCAGGTGGCAATACAGCCCCACCCATCAGCAAACGGGCTGCCTAAAGACCCCACCCCCCCACCCTAGGCACACAGCCACATCTAATCACACCCAGGGACAAGGTCCTACCCACCAGAGGGATAAGAATCAGCTCCACCTACCAGTGGGAAGCCACCAGTCCCTCCCATCAGGAAGCCTGCAGCAAGCCCCAGAACCATTTTCAGCAACAAGGGGGACAGACATCAGAAGCAAGAGAAGCTATAACACTATTGTCTGAAAAAAGGAGACCACACCAAAAATCTATTCAAAATGAAAAGGAAGAGAATTATGACTCAGAAAAAGGAACAAGAAAAAACAAACAGAAAAACAGCTATGTAGTCTGGACGTTACAACCTTTATGAAAAAGACTTTAGACTAATGAGGGAAAAGATGATTCAAAATCTTGGGAATAAACTAGAGGCAAAAATTGATAAATTAGAAGCAACACTGAACAAAGAAACAGAAGGTATAAAGATTAAGCAAGCAGAGATGCAAAATGCAATAAATGAAACAAAAATTTAGTAGAAGGAACCAACAGCAGAATACAGGAGGCAGAAGAACAAATGAGTGAGGTGGAAGATAGACTGGTGGAAATCACTGACAGAACATAAAAGAGAAGAAAGACTGAAAAGACATGAAGACAGTCTAAGAGAACTCCGGGACAACTTTAAACACACCAACATCTGTACTATAGGGGTGCCAGAAGGAAAAGAGAGAGAAAAGACCAGAGAGAAGAGAGAGAAAGGCCAGAGAAAATATCTGAAAAGATAACAGCTGAAAACTTTCCCAGCATGGGAAAGGAATCACTCACTCAAATCCAAGAAGCACATGAACCCAAGGAGGAATACTCCAAGGCATATATTAATCAAACGGACCAAAATTGAACACAAAGAAAAATACAGCAGCTAGGGAAAAGAAACAAACAACATACAAGGGAACCCCGATAAGGTTATTGGCTGATTTTTCACTAGAAATTCTGCAGGCCAGAAGGGAGTCGCACAATATATCTAAATTGATGCAAGGGAAAAAAATCTCCAACCAAGATGACTCTACTCTGCAAAGCTCTCATCCAGATTTGAAGGAAAAATCAAAAGCTTTACAGACCAGCAAAAGCTAAGAGAATTCAGTACCACTAAACCAGCTTTACAACAAATACTAAAGGAACGTCTCTAGGTGTAAAAGAAAAGGCCTCAACTTGAAACAAAAAAATTACAGTTGACAAGGCTCACTGGTAAAGGCATACATACAGGAAATTGCCCCCACACAAATATGTTACCAAAACCAGAAATCCTGAGAAGAGGAGTGTACAAATGTAGAATACTGAAGATGTTTTTACAATTAAGAGAGCAACAACGTAAACCAATCTTGTATATATATAGACTACTGTATCAAAACCTCATGGTAACTGCAAACCAAAAATCTACAATAGCTACACACACAAATAAGAAAAAGCAATCCAAACATAACGCTAAAGACAGTATCAAACCACAAAAGGTGAGAACAAGAGAAGGGAATAAAAAAGACTGACAAAACCAAATCCAAAACAGTTAATAAAATGGCAATGAAAACATATATATCAATAATTACCTTAAATTTAAATGGACCAAATGCCCCAACCAAAAGTCACAGACTGTCTGAATGGGTATGAAAACAAGACCCAAATATATGCTGTCTCCAAGAGACCCACTTCACTTCTAGGGACACATACAAATTCAAAGTGAGAGGATGGAAGAAAATATTCCATGGAAACAGGAATCAAAGAAAGCTGGAGTAGCAACACTCATATCAGACAAAATAGACCTTAAACTTAAGAATATTATAAGAGGGGAGGTCCTGTCCTGGCGCAGTGGTTAGCGAATCTGAGGAACCATGAGGTTGTGGGTTTGATCCCTGGCCTTGCTTAATGGGTTGAGGATCCAGCGTTGCCATGAGCTGTGGTGTAGGTTGCAGACGCAGCTTGGATCCCACGTTGCTGTGGCTCTGGTGTAGGCCAGCGGCTTACAGCTCTGATTCCACCCCTAGTCTGGGAACCTCCATATGCCTGTTGCAGCCCTAGAAAAGGCAAAAAGACAAAAATAAATAAGTAAATAAAAATTTTAAAAAAGAATATTATAAGAGACAAAGAAGGACATTACATAACATTCAAATGATCAATCCAAGAAGCAGATATAAAAATTGTAAATGTATATGCACCCAACATAGGATCACCACAATATATAAGGCAATTGCTAACAACCTTAAAAGGACAAAGTGACAATAACACAATAATAGCAGGTGATTTTAACACCCCACTTACAGCAGTGGACAGATCATCCAGACAGAAAATCAACAAGGAAACACAGGCCCTAACTGAAGCATTAGACCAGATGGACTTAATAGATATTTATAGAACATTCCATCCAAAAGCAGCAGAACAAACATTCTTCTCAAGTGCACATGGAACATTCTCTAGGATTGATCACATTCTGGGCCACAAATCAAGCCTAGGTAAAGATATCAAACATCTTTTCCAACAACAATGCTGTATGACTGGAAATCAACAACAAGAAAAAAACTGCAAAAAAACACAAACAGGAGTTCCCGTCGTGGCGCAGTGGTTAACGAATCCGACTAGGAACCATGAGGTTGCAGGTTCGGTCCCTGCCCTTGCTCAGTGGGTTAACAATCCAGCGTTGCCGTGAGCTGTGGTGTAGGTTGCAGACGCGGCTCGGATCCCGAGTTGCTGTGGCTCTGGCGTAGGCCGGTGGCTACAGCTCTGATTCGACCCCTAGCCTGGGAACCTCCATATGCCGCGGGAGCGGCCCAAGAAATAGCAACAACAACAACAATAACAACAACAAAAAAGACAAAAAACAAAACAAAACAAACAAAAAAAACACAAACATGTGGAGACTAAACAACATTCTACTGAACAACCAAGGGATCACTGACGAAATCAAAGAGGAAATTAAAAGATATCTAGAAGCACATGACAACTAAGAGACAACACTCCAAAACGTATGGGATGCAGCAAAAGCAGTTATAAGAGGGAAGTTTTTAGCAATACAAGCCCACCTCAGGAAACAAGAAAAAACTCAAATAAAGAATCTAACTTTACATCTAAAGCAGCTAGAGAGAGAAGAAGAGACAAAACCCAAAGTTAGTATAAGGAAAGAAATCATAAAGATCAGAACATAAATCAATGAAATAGAAACAAAGAAAACCATAGAAAAGATCAATGAAATGAAAAGCTGGTTCTTTGAAAAGATCAACAACATTGACAAATGGTAGCCAGACTTATCAAGGAAAAAAAGAGAGAGGACTCAAATCAATAAAATTAGAAATGAAAAAGGAAAAGTAACAACAAAAATCACAGAAATACAAAGGATCATAAGAGACTACTACAAGCAACTATATGCCAATAAAATGGACAACCTAGAAGAAATGGACAAATTCTTAGAAAAGTACAATCTTCCAAGACTAAACCAAGATGAAACAGAAAAGATGAATGGACCAGTAGCAAGTACTGAAACTGTGATTAAAAAACTTCCAACAAACAAAAGTCCAGGACCAGATGGCTTCACAGGCAAATTCCATCAAACATTTAAAGATGAGCTAACACCTATCCTGAAAATACTTCAAAAAATTGCAGAGGAAGGAACACTCCCAAACTCATTCTATGAAGCCACTATCGCCGATACCAAAACCAGACAAAGATACCACAAAAAAAGAAAACTACAGGCCAATGTTACTGATGAACATAGATGTAAAAATCCTCAATGAAATACTAGCAAACCATATCAAACAATACATTAAAAAGATTGTACATCATGATCAAGTGGGATTTATCCCAGGGATGCAAGGATTCTTTCAATATCCTCAAATCAACCAGTCTGATATGCAACACTAACAAACTGAAGAGTAAAAACCATACGATCCTATTAATAGATGCAGAAAAAGCCTTTGACAAAATCCTACTCCCATTTCTGATAAAAAAAAAACCTTCCAAAAAGTGGGCATAGAGGGAACCTACCTCAACATAATAAAGGCCATATATGATAAGTCCAGAAATAAGATCACTCTCAATGGTGACAAGATGAAAGAATTCCTGCTGAGATCAGTAAGAAGATAAGGATGTCTGTTCTCCTGACTACTATTTAACATATTTTTGGAAGTCCTAGCCACCACAATCAAAGCAGAAAAAGAAATAAAAGGAATCCAAATCGGAAGGGAAGAAGTAAAACTATCACTATTTGCAGATGACATGATACTATACCTAGAAAACCCTAAAGATGCTACTGGAAAACTGTTAGAGCTCATCAGTGAATTTGGCAAAGCCGCAGGATACAAAATTAATAATACCCAGAAATTGACTGCAGGAGTTCCCATCATGGCTCAGTGGTTAACAAACCCAACTAGCACCAACAAAGATGAGGGTTTGATCCCTGGCCTCGCTCGGTGCGTTAAACATCTGGCATTGCTGTGAGCTGTGGTGTAGATCACAGACATGGCTTGGATCTGGCATTGCTGTGGCTGTGATGTAGGCTAGTGGCTACAGCTCCAATTGGACCCCTAGCCTGGGAACCTCTATATGCCATGAGTGTGGTCCTAAAAAGACCAAAAAAAAAAAAAAAAAAGGAAAGAAAGAAAGAAATCAACTGCATTTCTATATACTAACAATGAAAGATCAGAAAGAAAAAATAGGGAAACAATCCTATTTACCATTGCATTTAAAAAAATAAAATACTTGGGAATAAACCTACCTAAAGAGACAAAAGACCTGTACTCTGAAAATTCTAAGATGCTGAGGAAAGAAATCAAAGATGACACAAACAGATGGAAGGACATACCAAGCTCTTGGATTAGAAGAATCAATATTATCAAAATGACTATACTAGCCAGGCACTCTACAGATTCAATGCAATCCCTATCAAATTACCAAGGACATTTTTCACAGAACAAAATATCCTAAAGTTTGTTTGGAAGCACAAAAGACCCAGAATAGCCAAAGCCTTTCTGAGAAAGAAAAATGGAGGTAGAGGAATCAGGCTCCTGACTTAAGACTATACTACAAAGCTACAATCATCAAAACCATATGGCACTGGCACAAAGACAGAAATATAGATCAATGGAACAGAATAGAAAGCCCAGAAATATACCCATGCACCTACAGTCAACTAATCTATGACAAAGGAGGCAAGATATACAATGGAGTAGAGACAGTCCCTTCAATAAATGGTGCTGGGAAAACTGGACAGCCACATGTAAAAAAATGAATTTAGAACACTTCCCAATACCACACACAAAAATAAATTCAAAATGGATTAAAGACCTAAATATAAGACCAGATACTATAAAACTCTTAGAGGAAAACATAGGCCAAACACCCTCTGACATAAACCACAGCAGTATCTTCTCAGATCCACCTCCTAGAGTAATGTCAATAAAAACAAAAATAAACAAATGGTACTTAAACTTAAAAGTTTCTGCACAGCAAAGGAAACCCTAAACAACACAAAAAGACAACCCACAGAAAGGGAGAAGATATTTTCAAATGAATTGACTGACAAGGGATTAATCTCCAAAATTTATAAACACCTCATACAGCTCAATACCAAAAAAACAAAAAACCCATCAAAAAATGGGCAGATCTAAACAGACAATTCTCCAAAGAACACATATCGATAACCAAAAAACACATGAAAAGATGTTCAACATCACTAATTAGTAGAGAACTGCAAATTAAAACTACTGTGAGGTACCACCTTATACCAGCTAGAATGGCTGTCATAAAAAGGTCTACGAACAATAAATGCTGGAAAGGGTGTGGAGAAAATGGAACCCCATTACACTGTTGGTGAGAATATAAGTTGGTGCAATCACTGTAGAAAACAGTATGGAGATTTCTCAGAAATCTAAAAATAGTATTACCATTTGATCCAGCAATCCCCACTCTGGGCATCTACCTAGAGAAAACCATGACTCCAAAAGATATATGTACTCCAAAGTTCACTGCAACACTATATACAATAGCCAAGACATGGAAACAACCTAAATGTCCATCAACAGAGGAGTTGATAAGGAAGAAGTGGTACATATACCAATGGAATATTACTCAGCCATTTAAAGGAATGAAATAACGGCATTTGCAGCAACATGGACAGACCTAGAAATTATCATGCTAAGTGAAGGTAGTCAGACAGTGAGACACCAACATCATATGCTATCACTTACATGTGTAATATAAAAAAGGATACAACAAACTTCTTTGCAGAACAGAAAATGACTCATGGACTTTGAAAAACTTAGGGTTTCCAAAGGAGACAGATTGGGGGGTGGGAGGATGGGTTAGGGGTTTGGGATGGAAATGCTATAAAGTTGGGTTGTGATGATCTGTATTCAACTCTAAATGTAATAAAATTCATTGGGTAATAAAAAAATAAAAGAATTACATCAACAGGTTCCCTTGCCTACTGGTTTCCAGTTGGGATCGGCCAATGGAAGGCACCAGCAGGAGATGAGTGCAGGAAGATAATAAAATCAGAGCACATATTCCCTTGCCTCTTTTCTTTTGGGGCTGCTGAGGGCTAACTTCCTTTTACCACAGGCTCCAGATATTTTTAGATACATCTCTCCTTTACCTACCCTCTCTGATCCCAGTAGTCCCTTGCCTCCTTGCTCCTTCAGGCCTTGACTGGTTGGTTCCCTGAGGAATTCCTTCTGGTTTTCCTATGTCTGGCCCATGCTTTTACAAATAGCTGCTTTATTAAACTCTCTTCAAATTATCCACTTTGTGCCATTTATTTGCTTTTAGGATCTGACTGGCACCATAACTGGTATCAGTAGCAGCCTTAAAATGGGATTCCAGAATTGAGTTGCTCATGTATATGAGGAATGCACAGATAACCTGCTTGTTGGGGGAAATAGGACCCTGGCCATCCATAGCATGCAGTGTCATCACAAATAAGCAAATTACCACTGGTAGTGGCACTGAATAAAGCAGGTGGAGGGCAAGGTATGGGGATTTTCAATCAACTCAAGGTACTTATCAGGAAGTGGGCTTTACCCAGTCCACTGAATCATAAAACTGGAGAGGCATATCAGCTTCACATTGTGAAATGAAAATGGTATATTCTAGGCAGGGCCAAAGGCACAGGAATTACCTGACACCTCTTTTATCCATTGCCACTCCTTAAACATGCCTCCTACAATATTCTACCCATTCCTTCCAGAGGAAAACATATGATCAGTTATTGGGGGAAAAATAAGCCACAGGTTTCTTTTACAGACAAATCTATACACACTTGCTGGAACCATCCAGAGTTAGGAAATTGCTGGAACACAGCTGACTCTGGAGTGGCTCCAAAAGCCAGCACTGAAGGGATATTCTCCACTGGTCAGTCCTCTGCTGCAGATCTAAATAAGGTACATAGCTAACTTGACTCACTAATAGGATGGCCAGCTGGTCAGGAATTTAAAAAGAATAAGATTAGAAGATTGGTGACAAGGAAGTCTAAGGGAAAGATGGACTTCCTGAAATACACAGAATGTGAAGATATTCATATTGACATAAATGCTCATTCAAGAGCATCTGTTGTAGATGAGACTCGAGCATCAGGAAGACAAGGGAGTTCCCACTATAGTGCAGCAGGTTAAAGATTTGGTGATGTCTCTGTGATGGCCCAGGTTCAATCCCCAGCCTGGTGCAATGGGTGAAGGATCTGGCATTACCACAGATGTAGTGTAGATCACAGCTATGGCACAGTTTCTATCCCTGGCCCAGAAACTTTCATATGCTGCAAGTGTGGCCAAAAACAAACAAACAAACAAACAAACAAACAAACCACCAAAATGTCCCAACCTGTGGACATCAGATGGGTTCTTCCTTAGATATTCAGGTACTTGGTCAATAGACCCATTTACAACGTGGCCATTATGATAGGGCTCAACAACAACACTTGACCTCACCAAGCTATCTGGCTCCTGCCACTACACCACCATTTTTGGGGGTGGGTGGGAGATGTTTTAACTACAAATTCAAAAATGTTAAAGAAATAACCCCATGCTGATTGTCTATTTCTTCTTAAATGAGCTTTCATAGTTTATACATTTCAAGGAATTTATCAAAGTTCTTAAATTTATTGGCATTACGTTATTCATAATAATCCCATGTAATCCTTCCAGTATCTGCAAAAAGTGTAGTGATATCACCTATTATTCTTATTTTATTTTTATTTTTATTTTTTTTTGCTTTATAGAGCCCCACCTGTGGCATATGGAGATTCCCAGGCTAGGGGTCTAATCGGAGCTACATCTGCCAGCCTATGCCACAGCCACAGCAGTGCCAGATCTGAGCCTCATCTGTGACCTATACCACAGCTCACGGCAACGCCAGATCCTTAACCCACTGAGCGAGGCCAGGGATCGAACCCTCAACCTCATGGTTTCTAGTTGGGTTTGTTTCTGCTGCACCACGACAGGAACTTCAATTACCTATTGTTCTTGATACTAGTATTTGTGTCTTCTCTCTTATTTCCTTATCAGTCTGACTACAGGTTTAACAATTGTACAGACTTTTATCAAAGAATTAATTTTTGGTTTCACTGCTTTTCTTTATTTTTTGTTTGTTTACTATTTTATTGATTTCCCCTCTGGTCTTTGTTATTTCTTTTCCTCTGCTTGAGTTCAAATTACTTTTCCCCTACTATTTCTTAAGATGAAAGCTGAGGTCATTAGTTAGCAACCATTCTTCTCTAACTCAGGCATTTAATGTTGGACATTTCCTCGAGTACTGCTGTAGAGTGCCCAAAATGTTCAGAAGTTTTGTTAAGCCCAGAAATGGCACCATTTGCAGGGGGACCAGCCAGACTACCTGGTTACAAGATTTTTGTTAACGTGTTGCAGAAGGGTTATTTGCAGGAAGAGACACATATCATGGGTATGGATTTGTCTCACTGCCTGCAGCATTTCTGCTACTATCACTAATTTACGAATCTGCAAAATGCCTCATCCACTGCCATGATATCTCACATGACACTGCTCCTGCTACTCGCTATGGTACAAATTCTATAGCAATGAAGTGTGACAGTGGCATCACACTCAGAATTCCTGGTGTCACCCTATGTCCTATCATCCATAAAAAGCCATTTTGGTAGAACAATGGGTTGGCCTGGGTAAATCTCAGTTTCCAAAAAAATGAAATCAAAAGAAAGCTAGAGAAACAATACTCATATCAGACAAAGTAAACTTTAAAATAAGGATAGTTACAAGAGACAAAGAAGGACACTACATAACGAGCAAGGGATCAATCCAAGAAGAAGATGTAACAATTGTAAATATACATGTACCTAACACAGGAGGACCTCAATATATAAGGCAAATGCTGACAGCCATAAAAGGAAAAATAGACATTATGCAATAATAGCTAAGGACTTTAAAACTCCACTTATAGCAATGGACAGACTTCCAGACAGAAAATCAACAAGGAAACACAAGCCTTAAATGATGCAGTAGATGGACTTAACAGATATGTATAGAACATTCCTTGTGAAAGCAGCAGAATACACATTCTTCTCAAACACACATAGCACATTCTCTAGGATAGATCACATGCTGGGCAACAAATGAAGCCTTGGTAAATTTAAGAAAACTGAAATCATCTTTTCTTACCACAACACTGTAAGACTAGAAAACAACCACTAGAAAAAAAAAAAACTGTAAAAAAACACAAATGTGGAGAGTAAACAATATGCTACTAAACAACCAATGGCTCACTGAAGAAATCAATGAGGAAATTTAAAAATACCTAGAGACAAATGAAAAGTAAAATACAATGATCCAAAACCTATGGGGAGTTCCCGTCGTGGCGCAGTGGTTAATGAATCTGACTAGGAACCATGAGGTTGTGGGTTCGGTCCCTGCCCTTGCTCAGTGGGTAACGATCCGGCGTTGCCGTGAGCTGTGGTGTAGGTTGCAGACGCGGCTCGGATCTTGCGTTGCTGTGGCTCTGGCGTAGGCCGGTGGCTACAGCTCTGATTCAACCCCTAGCCTGGGAACCTCCATATGCCGCGGGAGCGGCCCAAATAGCAATAAGACAAAAAAAAAAAAAAAAAAAACCTATGGAACCCTGCAAAAGCAGTTCTAAAAGGGAAGTTTATAGCAATACAAGCCTACTTCAGGAAACAAGAAAAATTTCAAACAACCTAACCATACACCTATAGCAACTAGAGAAAGAAGAGCAAAAAAACCCCAAAGTTATTAGAAGGAAAA
The DNA here is from genome assembly GCF_016906955.1 of Phacochoerus africanus. Lineage (NCBI taxonomy): Eukaryota > Metazoa > Chordata > Mammalia > Artiodactyla > Suidae > Phacochoerus > Phacochoerus africanus. The sequence continues at coordinate 103,404,242 of NC_062544.1, forward strand.
ATCATAAATATGAGAACAGAAATAAATGAAACAGAGATGAAGGAAACAATACAAAAGATCAATGAAACTAAACACTGGCTCTTTGAAAAGGTAAACAAAACTGATAAACCTTCAGCCAGACTCATAAAGACAGAAAGAAAAAGGACTCAGATCAAGAAAATTAGAAACTAAAAAGAAGGAGTTCCCTTTGTGGTGCAGCGGAAATGAATCTGACTAGTATCCATGAGGATGCAGGTTTGATCCCTGACCTTGCTCAGTGGTTTGGGGATCAGGCATTGCCATGAGATGTGTTGAAGTTCACAGATGTAGTTCGGATCCTATATTGCTGTGGCTGTGGCATAGGCTGGCAGCTGTAGCTCTGATTCAACCCCTAGCCTGGGAACTTCCATATGCCTCTAGTGAGGCCCTAAAAAAAGCAAAAAGAAAGAAAGAAACAAACAAACTTAAAAGGAGAATTTTAATGGACATCGCAGAAATACAAGGGATCATAAGAGACTACTACAAGCAACTATATGCCAATAAAATGGACAACCTAGAAGATGTGGACAAATTCTTAGAAAAGTACAATCTTCCAAGGCTGACCAAGGAAGAAATAGAAAATATGAAAAAACCTGTTACAAGTACTGAAACTGAAACTGTGATTTAAAAACTTCCAACAAATAAAACTCCAGGATCAGATGGCTTTGCAGGTGAATTCTATCAAATATTTAGAGAAGCACTAACATCTAACCTTCTGAAACTATTCCAAAAAACTGCAGAGGAAGGAATACTCTCAAACTCATTCTATGAAGCCACCATCACCCTGATACCAAAACCAGACAAAGATACTGTAAAATAAGAAAATTACAGGCCAATATCCCTGATAAACACAGATGCAAAAATCCTCAGCAAAATACTAGCAAACTGAATCTACCAATATATTAAAAGGATCATACATCATGATCCACTGGGATTTATCCCAGGGGTGCAAGGATTTTCAATACCCGCAAATCAATCAGTGTGATACACCACATTAACAAATTGAAGAATAAAAACCGTATGATCAGGAGTTCCTGTTGTGGCTCAGCAGTAATGAATCCAACTAGTATCCATGAGGATGCGGGTATGATTTCTGGCCTTGATGAATGGATTGAGGATTAAGTTACACCATGAGCTGTGGTGTAGGTCATAGACGCAGCTCAGATCTGGTGTTGCTGTGGCTGTGGTGTAGGCTGGCAGCTGCAGCTCCAATTTGACCCCTAGCCTGGGACTTCCATGTGCTACACGTGTGGCCCTAGAAAGCAAAGCAAACAAACAAACAAACAAACAATATATCATCATCTTAACAGATGCAGAAAAGGCTTTTGACAAAATCCAAGACCCATTTCTGATAAAAAGCCTCCAGAAAGTGGGCATAGAAGGAACCTACCTCAACATAATAAAAGCCTTATATGACAAATTTACCTTTAATATCATTCTCAACAGTGAAAAGCTAAAAGCATTGCCACTAAGATCAGGAACAAGACAAGGATGTCCACTATCGGTACTTTTATTCAACATAGTTTGGAAGTCCTAGCCATGACAATCAGAGAAGAAAAAAAAAATTCTCCTACATTCTAACATTCTCTAACACTGTACACAAAAATAAACTCAAAATGGATTAAAGACCTAAATGTAACACTATAAAACTCTTAGAGGAAAACAAGCAGGACACTTTCACATAAATCACAGCAATATATTTGCAGATCCACCTCCTAGAGTAATGACAATAAAAACAGAAAATAAACAAATGAGACCTAGTTAAACTTAAAAGCTTTTGCACAGCAAGGGAAACCATTAACAAAACAAAAAGACAAGCCCACAGAATGAGAGAAAATCTTTGCAATGAAGCGACTGACAAGGGATTTATCTCCAAAATATACAAATATCTCACGCAGCTCAATATAAAAAAAAAAAAATACAACCCAATCAAAAAATGGTCAGAAGACCTAAATAAACATTTCTCCAAAGAAGACAAAGAAGACATACAGATGGCTAAAAAAAGAATGAAAGATGCTCAACATCACTAATTAGTAAAGAAATGCATATCAAAACTAAAATAAGGTGTCGCCTCACACCAGTCAGGATGGCCAACATCAAAAAGTCTACAAAAAATAAATTGGAGAGGGTGTGAAGAAAAGGGACCCCTTCTACACTGTTAGTGGTAATATAAATTGATACCACCACCATGGAAAACAGTACAGAGGCTCTTCAAAAGAGTAAATATAGAACTACCATATGATCCAGCAATCCAATTCCTGCGCATATATCTAGAGAAAATCATAATTCAAAAAGATACAGGCAGGGAGTTCCCTTTGGTGCAGCAGCTTAAGGATTCAGCACTGTCATTGCCATGGCTTTGGGTCCTGCCCACTTTGCAGATGAACACTAGGCCCATGATCTGCTTCAAATCACTAGTGCTCATTTACAAAGGCACCCCTTCCCCGCCCCTCTGCCAGCTGTGAGGGTGTGTCCACTTCACCGCAGGGCTGGCTCTAACTTAATACTTGATATTGCCCTATAATATAAAGTACAAAAAGGTCGGAGCAGGGATGTGCATTTACTTACCCTCTAACTCAGAGGTGCAAAGACAGTGAAATTTCTTTTCTATAACCTAATCTTTCCCATAAGCACCCATCCTACTGGGTAGAAAGGGGGAGATTTAGGCTGGCCAGTAAATATTAGGTTACTTGGTTCAACGGTCTCTTGAGTAACTTGGTCTCTCTTAAATAAATGCTGCTTCTCAGGTCTCTTTCTTTGGCCCCTTCACCTTGTCAAAGTCTGGGAGTGAGGAAAGGAGAGGCTCAAATGTCACTCATTGCAGAAGCAAGCAGTTGCCTTAAATCCCTATGAGAACTGTCTTCTGGTTCTGCCATGAAATATCTGGCCTGATTCCCAAGTTTCCATAATTACCTGAGATGTAGTGGGCCTGATCTGGCCTTTGGAGTGTGACTGCAGCACTCAGAGCTGAAGTCATGGTCCCAGCCATTTGCCTTCTGCCACAAAGTCCTACCTCTGTAGCCTTTCATTTCCACTCTCTCCACAAGCCTGTGCAGCACTTCCTCTTGCTTTCATGGGGCATAGGGAAGCTTTTGATCTCCTGCAGATCAGGTACAGGCTGTGAGGGACCAGGTATGATATCCTGATGTTCGGTGGCCTAGACTCTACACACCATCACTGCTACAATATGGTTCCTACATTATACTGGATGTGATGCATATCGAAGTGGAAGGCTTCTCTTAGCAGACTATAGCCTCCCCTAAGCTATACCTGGGGAAGTAATCCACAAGCCTCTAATGTTCTCAGGTTCTTCATAGTTTCTTCATCTGTTTTGGCTGTTTCTGTAGTTTCCTCCTAGGCCAGATTTGGGTGGGTTGGGAAGAACGGATAGGGGGAAATGAGGACCCTGCCCTGCTTCCTTTTCCCCTTCTGTTTCTCCTATTCACACACGTGCAGGTAGGAAAAAACAAGAGCTATTTTTTTTTCCTTCTTTTTACCCCCAATGCAGTGACCCTCATGGTCTGGACATTATATGTGGGTTGGGTTTCATTCCTACAGTATGCAAGGCACATGATGGTCTGAGTAAGGCATGGCTTTTGACATAAGAGCTGCAGGAAAACTGTGAATTAGGGTCTTCCAAGGACAATAATATTGATGATCCACATGTCAAATTTTATCTCTGTTGAAAAATGAAGACCCTTCCCTGGGCTGTTTTGTGTCAACATTCCAGTTACAGGTTCTACTCTGTTGCCCTCGGGTCTGCCCACTTCTCTTTTCTTTTCTTTTTTTTTTGTCTTTTCGTCTTTTCTTTTTGGATGCCCTACGGCATATGGAATTCCTGGGCCAGGGATTAGATGTGAGATGCAATTGCCACCTATGCCACAGCTGTAGCAATGTGGGATCCTTAACCCACTGTGTTGGACCAGGGATCAAACCTGCATCCCAACGTGCCCATGATATCACTGATTCCATTGTGCCACAGTGGGAACTCCACCCTCTTCTCTAAATCTTCATAGTGTAAATTTCTTCCCTATCCTTTTTACATCCAGGGGTTGTGGTCCCAAGATCCATTCCTTTCCCCCAGGCAATCTGTAGGCACACTCATCACCTGGTCATACATTTTCTACAGCTTGGTTAGTTAATACAGAAAAGTGCCATGTTTGCATGTGCCCATGTACATGCAAGTGCATCACCAGAATGCTCCAAGGGGGTCCTTGGCACTCCAAATTTGTTTTTTTCCTAGGTCTCCCTGCCAAGTGAAATGTTAACACACCACATACAATATGCGCACAAAGTTTACAGGTGAAATTGCCCAACTCCATATTAAGAAAAATTTCAGATTCAACATCTTTACTTTCTGATGACAATCTCCCTGCTTATGCAATATATAGCTAGTTCCTCTTTGTTCTCCTGCTTTCAGACTGTGTCCTGAGGCTTATCAGTATATAAGAAGACCCATTACAGAACCAACTGTTCTACAATAGCTACTACAAAGCTACTACATCTTTAAAATTATTTTTCTCTCTAGGATTTGGGTGAGTTAAATTCTTGGGCAGGGCATTTCAATAGGACACTTTTATGTAGTTCTATGGAAGGAATTAATGTGGGCTTTATTATCTTCACGCCCAGTAAGACATTCTACGGGAGGTTGGGAGGTAGGGGTGCTAAATGGGTTAGCCTTTACCTAAGGGAGAAGAAGTTACTCCCCAAAAGACTGAACCAGAAGAATCTGCTAATAGTAGGATTACATCTTCTCTGTCTGCTTGATGGGGTGGACCTAACTTAGACTCTGCTCTAAGGTCATGGAGAGCCAGGGAATTAACACCAGTTCCAGGGCCCAGGCCCCTATTATGATAGAAAACAATCTCATCTTTAGGTGGACTGTTCATAGCTGTGCACATGGAGAAGTTCATAAATGTCTGGGCACTGCATGGGATAGGGCATTTTTGTCCCCATTTCTTGATTTCCTAAAATTTGCAAATGAATGCCCAGACAGACAGGGGCCTCTCTTCTTTTGGTAGACCTGAACACCAAATTTACACATTCAGGTTGGGTGAAGACAAAGAAGGCTTCACCAACCACTGAGAATCAAAGAGAAAGCCTTTATTTCCTTCCTAGACATTCCAGTAAGAAATCTGGCAGTGCTAAGGGCAGCAAGAAGGCAGCAGCAGGACAGTGTGAATGACACCACACAGCTGGCAGAAGAAACCGTTTTTTCCTGAGTAAGCAGACCTGAGTCAGTCATGGGGTAGGCGACAATGTTGCTCAACCTCTACCTCCATAATGCTTTCTTACTAATAAGTAACACCTATCACTTACTGAGTGCTTACAATAATGCTGCGCATTTCTAGGAATTTCTGGAGACAAGTTTCTTAATCTTTCTGAACTTGGTTCCTCATCTGTAAAACTGGCATAAAAACCCCACAAACCTATTTTACTGACTACATGAGTTTTTGAGTTTTTTTTTTTTCTTTCTTTTTAGGGCCACACCTGTGGCACACAGAAGTTCCCAGGCTAGGGGCTGAATCAGAGCTACAGTTGCCGGCCTACACCACAGCTCTCAGCAACACCAGATCCTTAACCCACTGAGAGAGGCCAGGGATCAAACCTATATCCTCATGGATACTAGCTGGGTTCATAACCTGCTGAGCCACAACCAGAACTCCTACGTGAGGTATTTACTTCTCTCCCTTAGTACACTGTCTGGTACATTACAGGCACTTAAATCTAATCACTGCTATGAAGATTTTATAGAGCTTTTTATCTAAATTTATATTAATTTAATGAAGCTAGGTATTAAATTCCATGCTGTCTGAATCTATCGAGTTTCTGAGTTCAGAGAGTGAGGGCTACCAAGTTATCAGAAGATAAATATGAGTATTCAGTTTCCTAGTTTACATAATGATACTTGTATTTTTGAAGGTTTTCATAAACCACAGCTGTGCCTCAGAGATTCTGATACTCCTAAGGTTGAGAATTAAATGGTATATACATTTTTGCAAATTTTGCTAAAAGGAAGAGAAATGCAGCTCTTCATACTTTTCTAGACTATCGCTGTGCTGGTATGGCTTAAGGTGGGCCAAAAACAACCACCAAAGCCAAAATGCCACAAAAATCTTTTACTCTCTCTCGAGTCACAGGTTATCCCCTACTTCTCATGGCTGATCCACCACCCAATTTGAAGTACAGAATATTCACAATAAGAGAAGGCTATGATTACACACCAGCACAGGCTGAGTGCTCAGAAACAGTCTGGGTGAGGTACTAAGTGTACGTGACTTCCCTCAGGGTTGGAACAATCTCAGAAAAAGCATTCCAAGTATGGGGGAGGGGAGGGCTGACCATGGGCTGAAACTGGCAGAGCCAGTAAGACTCGGACAGGTGGGGCAGAAGAAAGGTGGCATTCCTGGGAGGAGGAAGGGCCTAAACAATAACAACAACAAAGATAGGCTGGATACAGTGCTGGACCTCCCCTCAGCTTGAAAGAAGGGAAGGGCAGATCTCAGAGTATCACAGACATTACTGCCTAACACATAAGAAGCCAATCTTTAAATTATGAAATATACGGACTGTCTGTTGTGGCTCAGCAGGTTAAGGACCCAATGTTGTCTCTGTGAAGATTTGGGTTCAATCCCTGGACTGGCTCAGTGGGTTAAGGATCTGGTGTTGCCATAAGTTGGGGCGTAGGTCGAAAAAGTGATTCAGATCTGGTGTTGCTGTTGCTGTGGTGAAGGCCCCAACTGCATCTCTGATTCGACCCCTAGCCCAGGAAATTCCATATGCTGCAGGTGTGGCCATAAAAAGAAAATTAATTAACTTTAAAAGAGCACATAAATATCAAAGGAATGAATACTTGTGTACCCCTCACCAAGTTAAGAAATAGCCATACTACCTGAATCTTTCAAGTCTTCTGTGTGCTCTACCTTGGTTGCAGCCCTTTCCTTTCCCCTAGAGTTAATCACCAGACTGCATTTTTCTGTTTCCTTGCCCTTCTCACTATATAATACAGAAAAGTACATTCAACTGTGCATACTCTTGGCCTTCTTGTGAGTGTAATTATGCTTGTATGTGTTCTTTCGTTACTTTGTTTCTCTCAAAATGTACCTGTATAAGTACCTTTCCACATATAGTATCCATTGTATAATGGATTCTACTTGGCTGATTTCCTTTATTTAGCTATTAAAGAATAAGCTGATATAACTTATTACTTAGGGTATATACTTAGGAGTGGAATTGCTGGGCTATAGGGGAAGCACGGGTTCTACTTTACTAGGTAACATCAACTTGCTTTCCAAAGAGACAGACATTCCGGAGTTCCCGTTGTGGCACAGTGGTTAAGGAATCCGATTAGGAACCATGAGGTTGCGGGTTTGGTCCCTGCCCTTGCTCAGTGGGTTAACGATCCGGCGTTGCTGTGAGCTGTGGTGTAGGTTGCAGACGCGGCTCGGATCCCGCGTTGCTGTGGCTCTGGCGTAGGCCGGTGGCTACAGCTCCAACACTTAGTACTCTTTGGCTTTAAAGTTTTGCCTATCTGGTGAAAATGAAATGGTATCCCATTTTAGTTTTAAGTTGCATTTTCTTAGTTATTAATGCAGCTGTGGCTTAATGTTTATGGGCCTCCAAAATATTTGTGAAATTTATCTTAATGAATTGCTTTTAAAAAGTTACATGATTAGGAGTTCCCGTCGTGGCGCAGTGGTTAATGAATCCGACTAGGAACCATGAGGTTGCGGGTTCGGTCCCTGCCCTTGCTCAGTGGGTTAAGGATCCATCCAGCGTTGCCGTGAGCTGTGGTGTAGGTCGCAGACGCGGCTCGGATCCAGCGTTGCTGTGGCTCTGGAGTAGGCCAGTGGCTACAGCTCCGATTCGACCCCTAGCCTGGGAACCTCCATATGCTGCAGGAGCGGCCCAAGAAATGGCAAAAAAAAAAAAAAAGTTACATGATTAGTATTATATAGTATGGAATATTTTCTTCCTAATAGTTCAAATACACACAAAGTAAATGTGCATTGCACCTTCATGCATCTCCCAGATCTTTTCCATATATATATATATATTTTTGTCTTTTTGCCATTTCTTGGGCCACTCCCACGGCATATGGCGTTTCCCAGGCTAGGGGTCGAATCAGAGCTATAGCCACCGGCCTACACCAGAGCCATAGCAACGCGGGATCCGAGCCGCGTCTGCAACCTACACCACAGCTCATGGCAACGCCAGATCGTTAACCCACTGAGCAAGGGCAGGGAGCGAACCCGCAACCTCATGGTTCCTAGTTGGATTTGTTAACCACTGCGCCAGGACGGGAACTCCTTTTTCCATGCTTTTACATACATATGTGTCATAGACTCAAATGTTTGCATCTCCCCAAATTCTTTTTTTTTGTGTGTGTGTGTCTTTTCTAGGGCTGCACCCACTGCATATAGAGGTTCCCAGGCTAGGGGTCTAATCAGAGCTGCAGCCACTGGCCTACACCACAGCCACAGCAACGCCAGATCGGAGCCATGTCTGCGACCTACACCACAGCTCACGGCAATGCCGGATCTTTAAGCCCCTGAGTGAGTCCAGGGATCAAACGTGCAACCTCATCGTTCCTAGTCAGATTCGTTAACCACTGATCCACGACGGGAACACTCGACATCTCCCCAAATCCTTATGTTGAAATGCTAACCTTCAATGTGATGTTAGAAGGTGGGGCCTTTGGGATAGGAGGTGTGGGGCCTTTGGGAGGTAAGTGGGTCACTGGTGTGGAGCCCTCATGAATAGGACTTATAAACACAGATGAGAGCTTGTTCCTGCTCTCTGCCCTCTGCCATATGAGAATACAATGAGGAGATGGCTGTCTATAAGCCAGATTTCACGAGACATTAGATCCGCCAGCACCCTGATCTTTGACTTCCCAGATTCTAGAACTGTGAGAGAAAAAAAAAATTTGTTATTAAGCTACTCAGTCAGTCTATGGCAATTTGTTATAGTAGCCCAAACTAAGCCAATGCAGAAATCTACAACTTGCTTGTTTACCTTAATTATAGACCATTCCATTCCAGTACGTAGAATTTACCTCATTCTTTCTAATTGCTGTGTACTATTGCACAGCATGGATGAACATGATTTTACCAGTCCCCCTTTCTTTTTTTTCTTTTTGGCCATGTCTGAGGCATGTGGAAGTTCCTGGGCCAGGGATCCAACCTGCATCACAGCAGTGACCCAAGCCACTGCAGTGACAACGTTGGATCCTTAACCTGCTGTGCCACAAGAGAACTGAACCAGTCCCCCCCCCTTTTTTTTTCTTTTTGCCAGAGATCAAATCTGACCTGCAGCTTCAACCACGCCACAGCTGCAGCAATGCCGGATCCTTAACCCAAAGCACAAGGCCAGGGATTGAACCTGCACTGCTGCAGAGACCACGCTGGAACTTCCAACCTGCTGTGCCACAGCAGGAACTCCACCAGTCCTCTTCCTTAAATTAACTTCTTTTGAGTAAGTAATATTTGGATTTATAAATCCAAAATATATAAAAGAGTATATTCCTTCTACTCCTCTTCCTCAGTAAGTCAGCTGCTATGGCTTGGAGGTAACCAAAGTTAGCAGTTGTGGCAGAAATTGGCTATATGCTCACCAACATAATAAAAATTTTTACCTTATTAAGTAAGTATATATTGGATTTGAATGCAGTGGCCAGGACAGCATCTCACAAACCACCATGTGGGTAGGTTAGGCCATCCATGGAAACCCCTTGGCTGGGCAGGAGTCAGGCGGGGAGATGGTGGAAAACAGGAGGGTCCTGGAGGACTTGTTCTGGCCAGAACAAGTCTCAGCTACTTTCAGGGCTTTTGCTACAATCAGGGTTAAAACCAAATACACATATCACCTGAAAACTGCATTTTACAATCTCTGCTCCAGTGAAGATTGGGTCCTCACCCCACATTCCTTGAATTAAGCTTATTATAACCTAGAGAGTGTTGCTGGAAGGAGATAGCTCCACACTACTTATCAACCCTGTCTGTCTTGGACAGAAGTTCTCATCCCCTTCCTGGGCACATAAGAAGCCATGTCCCAATTTCCCTGACTTAAGCTGTAGTTAAGACAGCTGGGTCTGACCAACACAACATAGGAAGTAACAAACACAACTTCCAATGTTGGCCACCGTTTGTAGTGTCCTCCCTCTCAGGGAACCAGCTGGCTGAATGTTGAGGGTCCAGTGGAAGACTCTAAACAGACCCTAGAAGATGGTGGTGCCACAAGACAGAAGGAGCCAAAATCTCCAATTCTCTGGAGGAAAGAAACTAGGGACATACACACCAAATTTGGTGTGTTTGAGAAAAATGAGCTTTTAAGTTAAACCAGACTATTTAGTTTATCTGGGGTTGCTACTTCAGCAAGCATTAATTATACCAAAATACATTAAAAAAATTAATCCTGACATGCTCCACATAATATATACAAGCAATTACCAATCCTCTGCCAATTCATACTTTATCCAAGGTTGTCTCTAGTTTTCCCTATCACAATAATGCTACAATAAACATCCTAATAATGAAAGAGGTTTTTAGACATACTGAACCTTTAATAGTGTCTGAAAAGTAGCATGCACCTAGGAACCTGCTCCATCTCAGTCAGGCATTTCCCATTTTTTGCTCAATTCAGCTTCAGTTTATCAAGCTGGCATAGTGCCAGCCTGGGCAACCCTGAAGCTACTCTCTGGCTCAGAATCTGGCTTGATGCTAAGCCTCTACTTTCTGTACGTACACAGAAATTTATAGTTAATTTATAGACTTAAGCTTTCTTTCATGAAAGGAGCCTATAAAGCATTATTAAAGATGTAATTATCACTGAGGCATCATTAGTTTTGAAATCAGTCCCTTTTCTTCCACCCTACAGGTGCTAAAAGCAAAGCATAATACAGGCGAGTTGCTTAAAGGCAAAAGGGAAAGAAGAGGAAGCATGGATATACATTCCCTCTGGCTTTTCAGCCCTGTCACTGATTCTCAACCTCTGGGTTTCATACTGTAGTACGTGTTGTCTCTTTGTTTGGTATAGGACTTTTTAAAAAAAATTATAGTGGATTTATAATTTTGTGCCAATTTCTGCTGCACAGCAAAGTGACTCAGTCATACATATATATATTCTCTTTTTTTGCCATGCCCACAGCATGTGGAAGTTCTAGGGCCAGGAATAGAATCCGTGCTACAGCAGTGGCCCAAGCCACTGCAGTGACAATGGTGGATCCTTAATCCACTGCACAAGGGAACTCCTACACTCTATTTTAAAATATTATTTTCCAGGAGTTCCCGTTGTGGCTCAGTGGTTAACGAATCTGACTAGGAACCATGAGGTTGCGGGTTCGATCCCTGGCCTTGCTCAGTGAGTTAAGGATCTGGCGTTGCTGTGAGCTGTGGTGTAGGTCGCAGACATGGCTCGGATCCTGCATTGCTGTGGCTCTGACACAGGCCAGTGGCTACAGCTCCGATTCGACCCCTAGCCTGGGAAACTCCATATGCCGAGGGAGCAGCCCTAGAAAAGGCAAAAAGACCAAAAAAAAAAAAATTTTTTTTTTTCCATTATGTTCTATCCCAGGAGACTGGATATAGTTCCCTGTGCTATATAGGACCCTGTTGTTTATCTACTCTAAATGTAATAGTTTGCAAGTATATGCTATCTACACCCACTCATGTCCTTTAGGCCTACTCTGAAGTTTGTTTTCAGAGAGTTCTAGTATGTGAGGAGGACTGCCTGTGTTTCTTGCTTGAGTATATTTTCTGACCTCAGGAGCATGCTTTCCTAGCACGATCTGGGCGGAAGTGCAGGAGTATTACCTTGTTAAAGAGGGGAAGGGGTTGGTGGGCAAATACCTCAGCTTCCTTGCCTGTTAGTGGGGCAATTCTGAGGTGTGTTCCAGTTTCTGAAGTGGAACACAATCACTCTCATGAATCTCCCCCTGGATGACTTTCCTTCCTTTCCTATATCACTTCTCCAGTCCTTCATAGTGCTTCTCAGGGTCATCTCCTAAACTATTTGCATCCAAATCCTCTTTTCAGAATCTAATTTTGGGAGGAACCCAAAAGAAGACAAAATCTCCTTTGAAAATGTGAGGAAAAACAAGGACCCTCTCCTCAGGAAAATATGTCATACTTTAAGAGTTGATGAAATTTTGATTTTTTTTTTTCAGGGCTGCACGTGCAGCATATGAAGGTTTCCAGGCTAGGGGATGAATTGGAGCTGCAGGCCTATTCTATAGCCACGGCAATACCAGATCTTTAACCCACTGAGCAAGGCCGGAATCAAACCAAATCCTCGTAGATACTAGTTGGGTTCATTCTCACTGAGCCACAACAGGAACTCCTGAAATTTTGATAATATCACCTTAGCCTCTTTTCCCTTCATCTCCTGAAAGATTACTGAGGGAGCCATATACAAGGACCAGCAGCCTAACAGGAATCCAAATAGCTTCAAAATAAAAGCTTCATTAATAGCTTCAAAAGTGCCTAAAATCCCTTTGCACTCTGTTTAGAATAGTCTTTGCATGGCTGGCTCCCTCTATTTTCTCAGTGAGTTTTTTCTAAACTCCCTATTTAGTTTTCTATCACTATATACCAGCCTTTTCCTGCATGATGCTTTGTAACATAATTCCTTATCTATGTGTTTGCTTAGTTGTATACTATTTCTCTACTAGACTATACACTCCATGAAAACGGAACTAAATCACTCTGTTTACCACTGTACACCCAGTGTTTATGACAGTGCTCTCACATAGAAGATACTCTATAAGCTGAGAAAGAAACTGAGGTTGACCTTCTGGCCTCAAACAACCACCAATTCCTTGCTCACTAAAAATACGTGATCTTTGCAAATGATACAACCAAAGGGCTCAATATACAAAATATACAAACAACTCAACAACAAAAAACCCCCAAACAACCCAATCAAAAAATGGGCAGAAGACCTAAACAGACATTTCTCCAAAGAAGACATACAGATGGCCAGTAGGCACACGAAAAGATGCTCAACATTGTTAATTATTACAGAAATGAAAATCAAAACAAGGAGGTACCACTTCACACCAGTCAGAATGGCCATCATTAAAAAGTCTACAAATAGCAAATGTGGAGAGGATGTGGAGGAAAAAAAACATGTGATCTTAATGACTATCAGGCCACATAGAGAAAGCCCGGGAGACAGGGGAAATAAAATCACCAGATTTGCAGAGCAGGTTCTGACTCAACTAAACCATCAAGCTTTGTGAATGGAGGATGTACAAAAGACTCTATCAACAAATATATAATGGCTGTGACCACCAAGAATGTTGGTTAACTAACAAATTGAATTTTCATTTTTAGGTCAGTGTTATATACTATTCTGCATATAATTTTAAAGCAGTAAAAAGAAAAAATCCCACAAACCTTCTGAAGGCTGTCCATGGTCCACACAGGCCAATAAATCCAGGTTAAGAATCTCTAGTTTATGGATCTTTCTGAAACAGGAGGGAAGGAGGCAGGGCACAACCTTAAAGAGAATGATGCAGCCATTTATTATATGACAAAAACTGGCTAGAATCAATTAGCCCCAAGATGGTTCAACTTCCAGTAGAACTTGATCTTCTTTATACTGTCACTGTAATACATTAGCTAAGTCACAATGTCCACTGGGCCATGCCAGTTTCAAGGCTAATAATAAAAGCGCAAAAAGTGGGTGGTGACCCAAATCCTGAGAATCCCCACCCCTTTCTCCAAAACAGAAAGTTCTCCCATGTATTAGCCTATAAAATTGCCCACACCCTAAAAACTAACCACCCCATATTTCAAGGCTGCTTTCACCTGTTGAGATGGACGACATTCCATCTATGGAATGTGTATCTCTCTAAATCTTCTTCTTACCTATTATTTCGTCTCTCAATGAATTCTTTCTGCAACAAAACATAAAGAACCTGAACTTCATAAAGTCTTGAGACCAGGTGTGGGATTTCAATTAAAAGACAGTGGGTTGAGTCCTAGTCCATGGGTTCAGGTCCCAGTCTGAGTTCCGGCTGAGTAAAAGTCCCATTTCAGTTGTATGGTTTCACTTCTTATGGTACAAACCTTGAGATTTCTTTTTTCTTTTTTTTTCGGTTTTTAGGGCCCCACCTGTGGCATATGGAAGTTCCCAGGTTAGGGGACGAATCAGAGCTGTAGCTGCTGGCCTATGCCGCAGCCACAGCAACGCTGGATCTGAGCTGTGTCTTCGACCTACACCACAGCTCATGGCAACACCAGATCCCTAACCCACTGAGCAAAGCCTAACCCACATCCTCATGGATACTAGATGGGTTCATAACCCACTGAGCCACAAAGGGAACTCCAAAACCTTGAGATTTCTAATCTCTACCATCAGGTTTATCTCCTGTCTGACAGATCTGATCCCCATCTCTCTTCTCCCTGCCAAATGAAAGGCAAGAAACACATGGCAATAAAGGTGTCAGTAGTAACAGCTGAAACCAATCTTTACAGCAAGGCCTGTGCTATGCTTTCAGACATGGGAACAATAGCACCTTCGCCGTGACTGGATATTCTAGCCTCTCAAATTCCTCCTGTTGGTATCGATGTGAACTTTTCAGGGTCTCCTCTGTGAAACATTATCCAATGCCACCAACCAGGTGGAAACCTTCTAACAGCTTCGTTCTGCAGCTCCCAGTTGACTGCTTTGGTTTTGTGGTCAATGGATTTCCTGCACAAGGTTTCCAGTGCCTGGTAGGGTATGGTTCTTAATGACTAATACAGGTCTGAAAGATGTTCAACTCAGAGGGGTTCACAACCGAGCCTGACCCACATCGATACTCTCGTCTCCGTTTTACCAAGCGCGTTCAATTTTCACCTCATTAATTTCCCCCAAAGACCTAAGTGTTCAACTTGAGAAAACTTAAGTTCAGTGAGGTCACACAAAAGTCAAGGCCCTTGAAATAACCTCAGATACCGTGGGCCAAACCTCACTCGTTTAGTATTTCCAGCCACATCAAGGGAAAAATGCCAACCTTCTGAGGTCCCAAGGTAAGGGCTCACTTGAGCTCCCGACCCAAAGCTTAGAAGGGACAGAACACCGTCACTGCCCCGTAAGGTTAGAGAAAATGCTATATCGCGCGCTGCAAAGAAAACTTCCGCCTAGAAAGTGTCGTCACTTTCTGTGAACTTCCGGCTCCACTCAGTCCCGTGGCCAAAGGCCTTTTATCCTATTTGGCAGTCGTCCACACTCCCAGGTTACCCCACCCAGCTGCTCCCTAGGGTTTCTCCACACCCTGCGGAGCCATTTGCACGTCTTGAGGGTGTGACGGTTACGCCGCGACGTCACTCGGCGGAACCAGGCAAAGCAATCAAGGTACCAGAGATCGCCAAAGACCCGAGCTCTGTCGCCAAACCGCGCGCCGAGCGCCTGGAGGCAGGACTAATTTATGAGTGACGTCCACACACGCCTATTGCCTTTCTGATTCCTTCTCAAATAAGCCAATGAATGCGACGGCGGAGACGGCAACGTGCCCCAGCCGCCAGAAGTGGCTCCGCCCCCTCTACTCGATCGCCCTTTAGTTGCCATGCTTAGTGTGGCTAAACCTTCTGGGCTATTTAAGGCTCTTCTCTGGCTTTCCGATGCCCTTGCCGAACTCCTGCCAAAGCACTTCCTCCCTCCCATTGTCAACTTCCTCCTCGAGCTCCAAGCGCTTTCGCTTTTTATCCAGCCACACTTGATATGGCGCCTGGGGGCGTGGCCCATGGAGGCGTGCCCGGCGTGGTGACGTCAGCGCGCTGCGTGTCGGCAGGTGGAGGGAGAAGGGAAAGTTTGGCCCGTGCGTGGGGCTAGGGTGGAGGGCGGGACGGAGGGGCTGGGCCCAGGCGAAGCTAGTGTCGCTGCAGCAGCGGAGGCCGAGGCCAGGCGCTGGGCCGAGCCGGGGAGTGCCAGCCGCGGAGGAGCAGGAGACGAGGTGTGCCGGCGTTTCGAGCCCCCCGCCGCTCTGCCGCGCGGACACCCCCCGCCAGGCGCCGTCCGACCAGTGGCTGTTCCAGAGGCGGTTGGTGGGGGCGCGGCAGCAGCGGTTGGGGGTGGGGAGAGGCGCGGCTAGGAGACGGGAGAGGTCAGCGAGTTGGAGGGAGAACCGAGTGCGGTGCCGCCGTCATGTCCGAGGACTCCAGCGCCTTGCCCTGGTCCATCAACAAGGACGATTATGAGCTGCAGGAGGTGATTGGTAAGAGCTGTCGCCTTGGAGGGAGGAGGCGCTACGTTGGGCGGCGGGTGACACGCGGGAGCTTGGGGAGGGCAGGACCCTCAGATATTCTTGGGCACTCGAGCGGCCCGGGGCGAGGTAGGGCGCGTGGGTGAGGCTTTGGGTTTGTGCAGCGCGTGCGAGGCAGGGAGGCGACTTTGAGTGGCGCTCCTGTGCGGCGGGGCAGGGTGGGGTTTGAGGGGCTCCCAAGAGATTTGCGTACTGACTGATGTTTGAACCTGAGCGACAGGTGTGTTTGGGAGAGAAAAGTGCAGGTGTCGGAAAGGCCTTTACAAGGCGCTTCGAGAAGTGAGGTATTGCAGTTGGGACACGGCCCCCTATTTGGGGGGTGATGGGATAGAGTGCTTTTGTTCACCTCAGCATCCTTGTAAGAAGTGCCAGGCGTTGCTGGGATGGAGCCAGGGATCCTCTCCAGATGAAGCTGCAAGTACAGCACTGAGCTTTGTAGACAGCTTGCGACTGCTTGAAATTGACTTTCTAGTTACAGAGGTAGACATTAAATAAGTAGGCAAATAAAAAGAATGACAGGTTTTGGCAAGTGCTAGGAAGGAAGTAACCAAGAAGTTCTGATAGAGAATAACCTAGAGACCTAGTCGGGGCGATTTCAAGGAAGTTGTTTTTTCCGAGGCATTGACATGGAAGTGAGCACTGAAGGATGACCGTCTTAAAGAGCCTAAGGAAGATTTTTCCTTCCTGAGGGATGAGGAAATGCAAAGGCCTTGAGGAGGGAAGGAGCTTGGTGTGTTTTAGGACCTGAACGAAGACTGGTAAGGATAGAAAAGTAAGGGAAGGGCCAGATCTTAGGGACCTTCTCAGCCAAGGTGAGGATTTTGGAATTTTATTTTAAGTGTTATTGAGCGCCTTCAAGGGGAACATGACATGATTTGATGGGTCTGGCTGTTTTGTGTGAAATGGGTTTGAAGGGGTCCTGGGAATACCAGTTGGCAGAAATCAAAACTTGCACAAACATGGATTGTAATTCTCTCTGAGAGGCACAGTGATTGAGGGAGCGTGGGGGCCAGGGATGAGGGGGGTATTTGTTGGACAACAATAATCCAGTGATTTTAGAAATCAGAAGGGGGTGGGTTCAGCTAAACAGAAGCTCAATACAACTGATAGGAGCAGACCCCTGTGTGTTGGAGGAAGGAGATTGTCTACTTTGCTAGCTCAGCATCCTGTCCTAAAATTAGTTTTATAACAAAGAGTGGATGAAAACCCCTTAGCTGGTCTTGTGGGGTTTGAGTGTTTATTGCATTCTGCCTGTATTTAAAGAAACTTTGTCACATTTCTTTTTTTCACTTTACTTGCCTCTTGTTTCGAAACAAATCTGGGCTAAGTTTTATTTGAAAGACATCACAACTTTTTCCTTAAGCCACTTCATGGATCTGGTCCTTCCTGCTGGGTCTTTGATGTGTACTGGTTGGTTGTAAAAACAGCTAGCTAGATCCCTGTCTTGATTGACTTCTTCTGTTCCCTCAGTCAGTTTCATATTGGAGAAAGGAATTAAAAGGGAGATTCCAAAATGATTTCTAAAAAGTGAAGAAAGGGGGTCACTGTCATTTTAGAAAAGGAACTTTGCTTTTCTTTCCGATAAGGAGTACGTCTTTCTAGGGTGAAGGGTTGGGTTGTGGTTGTTTTTAATGTCTTTGCTGTTAAGGTGGCACAAGGCTCTAGAGCTTGAGAGACTTGTTAATTTGGTGTCTTCAGACCAAGAGGGTGTCTGTGAGTGGACAAAAGGGAGGCTTAGCCCTCTGGAATAGGGTTAATCTTCATCTCATTCTCGAAATGGTCTGTGTATAAAAAGTTAAGAATGCCAATGTGATTTGACCACCTTATTTTTTTTTAATTTTTTGAAATATAGTTGATTTATAATGTGTTAATTTCAGGTGTACAGTAAAATGATTCAGTTATACATATATCTGTGTTCTTTTTTTATATTCTCTTCCCTTGTAGGTTATTACAAGATACTGAGTATAGTTACCTGTGCTTAACCACCTTATTTTTAAAAACAACATTACTCTGAGGTATAATTTTACCCATTTTTAAGTATAAAATTCAGTGATTTTTAGTAAATTTATTGTGTTGTGCACCAATTAGCATAAACCAGTTTTAGAATATTTTCATCACCCCAATGAGATCCCTTGTGTCTGGTTACAATTAATTAGTCCCTGTTCCCACCCCAAGATCCAGGCAACGGCAAATCTACTTTGTCTCCATAGAGCTGCCTTTTTTGGACATTTCATATAAATGGGATCATATAATAGGTAGTCTTGGGAGTTCCCATCAAGGCTCAGTGGTTAATGAATCCGACTCGGAACCATGAGGTTGCAGGTTTGATCCCTGGCCTCGCTCAGTGGGTTGGGGATCCGGCATTGCGTGAGCTGTGGTGTAGGTTGCAGACGTGGCTCAGATCTTGTGTTGCTATGGCTGTGGTGTAGGCCGGCGGCTACAGCTCTGATTTGACTCCTAACCTGGGAACCTCCATAAACTGTGGGAAGCAGCCCTAGAAAAGACAAAAAAAAAGTAGTCTTTTGTGTTTGACTTTATTCATTTAGCATGATATTTTTTTCATTTTAAAAAACAATTTATGTACCATAAAATCTACCTGTTTTAAGTGTACAGTACTATAGTGTTTTTAGTAAATTTACAGAGTTCAATCATCATCACAATCCAATTTTAGAACATTTTCATGTTCCAGAAAGATGCCTCATGTCCATTTGCAGTCACTCCCTATTCCCAACTCCAGTTGCAGGCAGCCACAAATTTTTTTTTTAAAGAGCTGCTCCTGTTGCATATGGAAGTTCCCAGGCTAGGGGTCGAATCAGAGTTTCAGTTGCTGGCCTACACCACAGACACAGCAATGCGGGGATCCGAGCCATGTCTGCTACCAACACCACAGCTCACGGCAATGCTGGATCCTTAACCCACTGAGAAAGGCCAGGGATTGAACCCACATCCTCATGGATACTAGTCGGATTCATTTCTGCTGCACCATGGAAACTCCAACAAATAGTCTTTCAGTCTATAGACTTGTCTTTTATGGATGTTTCATATAAATGTGATCATATAATATGTGATCTTTTGTGTTTGATTTCTTTTACTGTGTGAATTTTTTTGAGGTTCATCCATGTTGTATGTAGCCTGTATTAGTACATCATTCCTTTTTATTGGACACAACTTGATGGACATAGAGTTGCTTCCACTTCTTGCCTATTTGGAATAATGTTGCTGTGAGCATTTACATCAAATCTTCATGTTAACATGTTTCATCTTTCTTGAGTAGAATTGCTAGATCGTATTTTAGATGTATGTTTTAACTTTTTAAAAAATGGACACACTTTCAAAGTGACTGTATCATTTTACATTCCCATCAGTGATGTATGAGGGTTTCTATTTCTCTACATCTTTGCCAGCATTTGTTATCTTTTTTTTTTTTGGCTTTTTGTCTTTTGAGGGCCGCACCTGTGGTATATGGAGGTTCCCAAGCTAGGGGTCCAATTGGAGCTGTAGCCGCCAGCTTGTACCACAATGCACGGCAACGCCAGATCCTTAACCCACTGAGCAAGGCCAGAGATCGAACCCGCAACCTCATGGTTCCTAGTCAGATTCGTTAACCACTGAGCCATGACGGGAACTCCTGATATCAAATATTTTTCCTAGTCTTTTTGTTTTCTCAGGGTTTTTTTTTTTTTTTTTTTAATTTATGTCTGCACCTGAGGCATATGAAAGTTTCTGGGCCAGTTGGATTCCTAACCCACTGTGCCACAGTGGGAACTCCAAGGGTGTCTTTTTTTCTTTTCTTTCTTTTTTTTTAGGGCCACACCTGTGGCATATAGAAGTTCCCAGGCTAGGGGTTGAATGGGAACTACTGCTGCTGGCCTGCATCACAGCCACAGCAACTCAGGATCTGAGCCATATCTATAATCTACGCCGCAGCTCTCGGTAATACTGAATCCTTAACCCACAGGGAGGCCAGGGATCAAACCCACATCCTCATGGATACCAGTTGATTCATTTCTGGCGCACCACAACGGGAACTCCCCAAGGGTGTCTTTTAAAGCACAAAAGTTTTGAATATTGATAGAGATTAAGGTATCACTGTTTTCTTTTGATTCTGCTTTTTATCTTGTATCTAAGAAATCTTTACTAACCCAACATCACAAAGTTTTTTTTGTTTGTTTTGTTTTCTTTGGTCCTTTTAGGGCTGCATCTGTGGCATGTGGAGGTTCCCAGGCTAGGGGTCTAATTGGAGCTGTAGCTGCTGGTCTACACCACAGCAACGCCAGATCCAAGCCCTGTCTGCAACCTACACCACAGCTCACAGCAACACCGGATCCTTAACCCACTGAGCAAGGCCAGGGATTGAACTTGCAACCTCATGGTTCCTAGTCAGATTTGTTTCTGTTGTGCCACGACAGGAAGTCCTCCCACAAAGATTTATTTTTCTTACATTTTCTTCTGTTATAGTTTTAGCTCTTACATTTAGGCCACTGATATATTTTGAGTTAATTTTTCTGTAATGTTTGAGGTAAAGTGAACCATCTTGTTTTACAAATAAAGACACTGAGACATAGAAGTGTAAAAATGAGTACAGTCAGAGCTAGTTACAGGCAGAGGTAGTCCTGGCATCCAACTCTCCTGTTGCCTAATCTAGGACCCTTGTTTCTGCATCTTCTTTTGATTGGTTTTGGGGAGTAATTCAAAGATGGTGGTCATAGTCCAACTAAGGAAATAGCCTTAACAATGAAAAAAATCTGATAGCAGATATTTTGCAGATAACCCTTTTAGATGTAGTAGGATTTAATCTCTTTTGTGCATTCCATTTTGTTACTTTTAAAAAATGTTTTCTTGGAATTCCCATTGTGGCTCAGTGACAACAAACCCGACTAGTATCCTTGAGGATGAGAGTTCGATCTCTGGCCGCTCTTAGTGGGTTAAGGACCTGGTGTTGCCATGAGCTGTGGTGTAGGTCGAAGACATGGCTGGGGTCTGGTGTTGCTGTGGCTGTGGTGTAGGTTGGCAGCTGCAGCTCCGATTGGACCCCTAGCCTGGAATCTTCCATGTGCCATGCGTGCTGCCCTAAAAAGACCAAAATAAATAAATAAATAAATAAATAAAGTTTTCTTGCTCATTAATAAGTTCCTGAAAGTTCATAATGTACTTCTACTCCACTCGTCACGCACTCTGTCCAACCCCATCTTCCTAACAGGAAAAAAGTTTTTCCTTGAACTACAGCCTGGTACAAGTAGCAAGACTCAATAAAGTGGTGTATTGTTATTCTAGCTTTGCTTCCATGACAATGTTTGGAATACAGTATTTTGTAATAAGATTTAATTAGTTTTTAAAATGAATCTTTTAATTTCTTCAGATTACATTCTTTTTTTTCCAGGAAACAAATCATTGAAGTCTAGAAAAAAATGGTTTGGGGCATCTTTTGAATTTTCTATTTTCAAAGGATTGTATTTTAAGGAAATGGTATAATGGTGTCTTCTTTCTCATCAAAGCACATACATTTATTTGAACCATAATTTTTTTTTCCACATGTGCTACTTAGAACTGTCTTTGTGGGGTTAATATATCACATTTTATTTTGTTCTTACTTTTTCTGGCAAAGTCCTACAGAGGAAAGAGAACTCTCTTCCTAGAACATAATAAAAGCATATGGATTGGGAATTCAGAGGACTTCCTTTTAAATAATTTTATCATCTTTTTTAAAATAATGGTTTCTATTTTTTCCATTATAGCTGGCTTACAGTGTTTTGTCAATTTTCTACTGTACAGCAGGGTGACCCAGTCACACATACATGTGTACATTCTTTTTTCTGACATTATCATGCTCCATTGTAAATGAGTAGATATAGTTCCCAGTGCTATACAGCAGGATCTCATTGCTTATCCATTCCAAAGGCAATAGTTTGCATCTAATAACCCCAAATTCCTAGTCCATCCCACTCCCTCCTCTTCTCCCTTGGCAACCGTAAGTCTTCTCTAAGTCCATGAGTTTCTTTTCTGTGGAAAGGTTCATTTGTGCCCTATATCAGATGTAAGTGATATCATATGGTATTTGTCTTTCTCTTTCTGACTTACTTCACTTAGAATAAGAGTCTCTGGTTCCATCCATGTTGCTGCAAATGGCATTATTTTGTTCTTTTTTCTGGCTGAGTAGTATTCCATTGTGTATGTATATACACCACATCTTCTTTTTTTTTTTTTTGTCTTTGTTGTTGTTGTTGTTGTTGCTGCTATTTCTTGGGCCGATCCCGCGGCATATGGAGGTTCCCAGGCTAGGGGTTGAATTGGAGCTGTAGCCACCGGCCTACGCCAGAGCCACAGCAATGCAGGATCCGAGCCACGTCTGCGACCTACACCACAGCTCACGGCAACGCCAGACCCTTAACTCACTGAGCAAGACCTCATGGTTCCTAGTCGGATTCGTTAACCACTGCGCCACGACGGGAACTCCTCTCTTTCTGACTTACTTCACTTAGAATAAGAGTCTCTGGTTCTATCCATGTTGCTGCAAATGGCATTATTTTGTTCTTTTTTCTGGCTGAGTAGTATTCCATTGTGTATGTATATACACCACATCTTCTTAATCCAATCATCTGTTGATGGACATTTAGGTTGTTTCCATGTTTTGGCTATTGTAAATAGTGCAGCAGTGAACATGTGGGTGCATGTGTCTTTTTCAAGGAAAGTTTTGTCTGGATATATGCCTAAGAGTGGGATTGCTGGGTCATATGGTAGTTCTATAGTTTTCTAAGGTACCTCCATACTGTTTTCCATAGTGGTTGTACCAATTTACATTCCTACCAACAGAGTTCCCTTTTCTCCACACCCTCTCCAGCATTTGTTATTTGTGTACTTATTAATGATGGCCGTTCTAACTGGTGTCAGTTGGTACCTCATAGTAGTTTTGATTTGCAGTTTTATCATCCTAATCATGCTTTGGCAAAAGTTGGATGTTATTTTTATTTTATTTTATCTTATTTATTTTTAGGGCCACACCTGTGGCATATGGACGTTCTCAAGCTAGGGGTCAAATCGGAGCTACAGCTGCCAGCCTACACCACAGCCACAGCAATGCCAGTTCTGAGCCGAATCTGGGACCTACAATACAGCTCACGACAGTGCCAGATCCTTTAACCCACTGAGCGAGGCCAGGGATAGAACCTGCGTCCTCATGGATGCTAGTCAGATTCGTTTCCACTGAGCCATGACAGGAACTCCTTGGCGTTCTTTAAATGTGCTTATTTGTAAAAGATGTAGTATTAGCCTCACTATTAATCATTCATCTTTTCAGTGTTTCTGAGCTCCTTTCATAACTCCAATTACTGTATTAGAATTTCTGACCAGGTGGTTACTGTGTTTGATGTGTGTTGAAGCTGTTGCAAGAGTATGGGCTTTGGGATTAGACTGACCTGGATTCAAACCCTGGCTTTATCTCTTACTACCTGTTTGATCTTGGGCAGTTTATGTAACTGGGTTTTTTTTGGTTTGTTTGTTTGGGTTGGTTTTGTTTTTTGTTTTTTGTTTTTGTCTTTTTACGGCCAAACCCCTAGCATATGGAAGTTCCCAGGCAAATCACAGGTACAGCTGCCAGCCTGTACCACAGCCACAGCAATGCAGGATCAGAGCCATGTCTTCTACCTACACCACAGATCACAGTAACACTAGATCCTTAACCCACTGAGTGATGCTAGGGATCAAACTTTGTCCTCCTGGATACTAGTTTGGTTTGTTACTGCTGAACCACAACGAGAACTCCTGTAACTGGTTTTGTGTGTGTGTGTCTTTGTGGGGTTTTTTTGACTGTGGCATGCGTAAATTCCTGAGCCAAGGATCAAAGTAGTGACCAGAGCTATAGCAGTGATAGTGTTGGATCCTTAACCCACTGTGCCACGAGGGGACTCCTTATGTAACTGGTTTTAGTGTCAGTTTTTTGTCGGTAGAATGGGGATAATGGTACCTATGTCATTAGGGCTGTTGTATGGATTAAGTGTTATTGTTTGTAGGAAGCTTTTAGTGAGAATTTAGTACTCCATATGGTGGTTATTATATCCAACATTCTTTGTTTCTTCTCCTTTCATTTCCTAATTTTAGGCATTGCCATAAAATGTAAATTACTGTATGGTTTGAAGTCTTTCAAGGGCTGTGCTGTGTAGGTTTTGTTAACTTGTATCTTGAAAAGTCTCGGTAAATATTTACCATTTAACCTCAGCCTAGGTTTAGAAAATTGTTCTTTAAGATCTATTTTTAGGAAGGTGTAATTCACTAACCTTGGACACTTTGGTGAAAGCAGCTTACATTCTTTATTCTCTACTTTCCCTCTCCTTTTAAATTATCGTTAATTGTTCACTAGCCACACATTTTGATGTCTAAAATATTGGTTTCTGAATATAAATTATGGGATCCCACCTCTAGCCCCTCTGTAAATGTGAAAGACATTATGTTCTATCAGTAGAGTGATGCTTTAATGATTACTGTATTCTCTCCCTGATAGGAAGACTTAGCAATGGTGACATTTTCAATGAGACCTGCATTGGGCTAACAACCTCATAGGGTTGTATCAAATAGCATTTGGTTGCATGTAATGGAAAGCAAATAATAGTGGCTTAGTAAAATACTTTTTTTGCCCCCTTTATATAAAATGAAAACTGGAATGGCAGCCTAGGTGCATCAGGCACCCAGGCTCATAGTTTTTCACTCTATTCCACTTAGCACATGACTTGAATTCTCACAGTTGCAAGATAGTTGTTCCACCCCTAGCCTTGTGCTTGTGTTCCAGGCCAGGAGAATATGGTAAAAGGACAAAGTCACATGACAACTAAGTTGGTTCCCTTTCAAAGGGATTTCTTTGCCGAAGCCTTACTCAGTGACTTACATTTCTGTTTTATTGGACAGAACTATGACATTTGTCCATTTACAAATGAAATGAAGCCTTTTATCCAGGCATGTTATTGCTTCAAACAAAATAGGTCAAAGTTCTCTTATTAAAGAAGGGAAAATTGTGTGTTAGATAGGCCACTAAAAATGTTGGCCTCCGTTTTTTTGAATTAAAATAGTTAAGACATTGCAAGTAAATATTTTAACCTGACAGATAGTAATCAGTTAATAAACGTTAGCTTTAAAGAGCCAGTTGCCTACCAATTAATAGCATGATGTTGAAACATCATGTCGTTTTGGTTTCTAGACCCTACACTGCCTTTTACTAATTTATGACCTAAATCTTACTTTTGCTTCCATTACTTTGTAAGATCAATAATACTTAACTCATGGGGCTATTGTGAGAATTAGATGAAGAAAAGAAATGCAAGTAGAGAGTGCTCAGTATAGTACCTGGCACACAGAGTAAGTGCTCAATAAATGCTAACACTCATGCTGGTAAAAACGAGGTAATGCCTGTGAATACTGGCCTATTTCTGTGTATGTTCTGCCCCAAGTGAGCAAATTTTTTTTCTTGAAAATATATGCCACTACTTGATTGATTAATCTATTCCACAAATATTTACTGAATTCTTCTTGTGTATCAGGCAGGCACTCTTCTGGATGCCAGAGGTACATCAGTGAAGCTGACAGCCAGAAATTCCTGCTTTTATGTAATTTATAATCTGGTGGTAATGAAGGACAAAAACAAAGTAGGGAAAGGGGTTGAAGATTGCTAGGATTAGAGATAAGTTTTAAATAGGTCAAGGAGAGCCTTGCTGAGGTGACATTTGGGGGAAGGTGGAGAAATGAATGTTGTGGTTATCTGCAGGAAGTTTGGTCTAAGCAGAGGGAACAGCAGGAGCAAAGGCCATGAAGAAGGAGGAGCATGCTAAATCTGACTCAGAAATAAGCAGGTGAGGGGTGGCTGTAGCAGAGTGAGACTGGCTGAAGGGATTAGGGGAGTTAAGTGGTAGGGATGGATGGTTCTGGCCACCAGATGGTGTGAAGCCTGGTAGGTCATTGTGGTACTTGGCTTTTGCTTTGAGTGAGATTGAAAATCATTTCAGGGTGTTGAGCAGAAGGTTACTATGATCTGATTTATGATTTAAAAAGATAACCCAGGGTGCTGTGTGGAGAATAGTTTCCTAAGGGTGGAAGAAGAAGTTATCCTGGAGAGAGAGGTGGGGAGAAGCAGCCAGATGCTGGATATAACATTTTGAAATTAGAGCTAAACCATTGCCTTAGATGTGAGGAGTATCCAAAATTTTTGGCTGGAGCATCCGGAAGGCTGGGGGTTACTCTCCATTGAGATAGAGATCACCAGAGTGATCAGGAGAGAGAGGTGATTCATTGTAAAACCATCAGGCTGCTTGAATAATTACTCAGGGCATATGGCAGTGTGTCCTTATTTTCATCTTTGTATGAAGAGATAGTGTGATCTTTATGATAATGACTGTTCTTACAGCTGTTTCACCAGTTCTAGGAGCTTTAATTTTCAATATCATTCGTACAAGAGGGATTATTCAGAAGAAGGTTCACGAAATTGTAAATTCCTGTATTTTCCATGGTTCAGGTAACAACGTCTTAGTCATCTTTCAGAATGAACAGTCTGGGCTAGCTTTTTAGTGAATGTAAAATTTTACTAAAAGAGTCCCCACCATGGTGCAGCGGAACCGAATCTGACTAGGAATCGTGAGGTTTTGGGTTCGATCCCTGGCCTCAGTCAGTGGGTTGAGGATCGAGCATTGCCGTGAGCATTGCCGTGTAGGTCAAAGATGCAGCTCGGATCCTGCGTTGCTGTGGATGTGGCCGGCAGCTGTAGCTACGATTGGACCCTTAGCCTGGGAACCTATATATGCCACAGGTGCAGCCCTAAAAAGCAAAAAAACAAAAACAAAACGTGTTAAAAATATTTAAAATCTTTAGAATAGGTATCGTTATAGTGATGATTTGTCAAAATTTGGGGGGAAGTAACTTAAGTTGATTTGGTTCCGTTGATTTATTTTTTCTTCACAGATAGGAATAAAATCCTTTTTTTTTTTTTTTCCTTTTTTGGCTTATTCTTTTAAATTCCTGGGTCTGGCAATATGGAGAGAGACTCTGAAATTTGGGCAGCTGCTTTTCTCTCTCAAGAGATGAAATTACCCAGTTTGAAGGATTTTGGGAGAAAGTTCAATCGTATTCCATTCTGGTGTGTAATGTACATAGCAGTTAAAGAACCAGCTAGGAGAGAACAGAAGAACAGTAGAAAAGTGGGGACCTGGGGAATGGAGGATGTACAACACTTAAAGTAGTGAGTGTCTGGAGTTCCTGTCATAGTTCAGTGGGTTAAGAACCAGACTAGTATCCATGAGGATGTGGGTTCCATCTCTGGCTCTGCTTAGCGGGTTAAGGATCCAGCATTGCCATGAGCAGCAGTGTAGGTTGCAGATGCAGCTGGGATCCCACATTGCTGGCTGTGATGTAGGCTGGCAGCTGCAGCTCTGATTCAACCCCTAGCTTGGGAACTTCCATATGTCCCATATGTGCGGCCCTAAAAAGAAAAAAAAATAGTGAACATTTGTGTTAGGATGTGCTATTGGAAACCGTTTTACACTTTCCATTACATTATTCTTCATATTAGACTAGTGCTTAGGGGGCATTAGACCAGTAGCTTCTACACCTGGACTAAACCTTTCCTAACAGATGACCTTTTACACATTTGCATGTGTACTTACACTTAAGTAAAACTTTTACAAGATAATACCTTTTTTTTTTTTTTTTTAATGGCCACACCCATAGCACATGGAAGTTCCCAGGCCAGGGATCAAATCTGAGCTACAGCCGAGACAACACCAACACCCACTGGGCTGGGCATTGAACCCTTGCCTCCACAGTCACCTGAGCCACCACATTCAGGCTCTTAACCCACTGCGCCACAGTGGGAATACATACTGGGGTTTTCTAATTCTTTTTAACTCTAAGAAAAATAATGGTTGAAACCCAGTAAATTGACTTTGATTTGAAAAATTCCTCCTGAAGGAACCTGCTTTAAAGAAGAGATAAAATAGTTTTAAAAGTTATATCTCTAATCCTGTTTTTAATTTGCTTCAGAAAGTTGTTGAATAATTAAAATAATTATAAATAAAAATTTCAGATGTTCTTCCCTAGTATTTATGCTCAGTTGCTATTTTCTGTGAAGTAAATATTTTCTAACATAAAATGGAATATCATTGGCTATTCTGAATTAGTGGTATTGAAAGTAGTGAGTTTTTACAGCATTACCATAATCCTTTATGTTAGTACCTTAAAATGTTTTTCAATTCCTGAGTAATATTTTGGCATTTGTTTTGGAAAGACCATATGAAAATCAATGAAAGTGATTGCTAGCATAGAAAAACTGGAACCTACAAGTCTCTTTTTATCATCAGGTCTGGGAAACAGCAGCTTGTCTTTTGGCCATTTGTTAAATCACAACGGAATTCAATGTCTTATTCCTAAAGAGATTTGTTTCTTAAGTGAGTGAATCATTGAGTGAAAGACAGTTACCTTAGTTATAAACAGTTGTTATTTAGTGTTTCATTGGTAGTGAAATTAATTCTATTTAATAGCGACCAGCAATCTGGAGTTCCCGTTGTGGTGCAGCGGTTAACGAATTCGACTAGGAACCATGAGGTTGCTGTTTGGATCCTGTGTTGCTGTGGCTCTGGCGTAGGCCAGTGGCTATGGCTCCTATTCGACCCCCTAGCCTGGGAATCTCCATATGCCGCGGGAGCGGCCCAAGAAATAGCAAAAAGACAGAAAGACCAAAAAAAAAAAGTGGCTGGCAATCAATAATAACTAAACTTACAATGTTATTTCCATATGTCTCTCTCTCTCTTCTTCTTTTTTTTTTTTTTTTTTTTTTTTTTGCTTTTTAGGGCCACACCTGCGGCGTATGGAGTTTCCCATGCTAGGTATCAAATCGGAGCTACAGCTGCCAGCCTACACCACAGCCACAGCAACGCAGGGTCTGAGCTGCCTCTTCGACCTACACCACAGCTCACAGCAACACCATATCCTTAACTCACTGAGTGAGGCCAGGGATCGAACCTGCAACCTCATGGTTCCTAGTCAGATTCTTTTCCACTGTGCCACAACAGGAACTCCTGTATCTCTATTTTTAACCCTAGCATGTTTTTGGTTTAGGTAGAACATGCCATTAGTATGTTTAAGGCTGGTATTTCAGGTTTTGTGTACATAAAATAAATAACCAATTTTGGATTATCCAGAGGGTAGAATAACTGGTTTGAGACTTCATAATGGTTAAAAAGAATATCACTAGATAGTGTGTTTGTGAAAGTCAAAGTGATAATCAGGGATATCTATGTATTAGGAGATGTCTGTTATCTTGGACCAAAAGTACCCCCTTCAGCCCCTTTGTGTCTTCTGTGAGTTGAGAATGCCTCTAGATCTGTGACTTGCATAATTAGCTTCCTTGTCTCTGGTGTTTATCAGAGTAGGGCAGTGGCCTCTCACTGAAGGCAAAAAAGAGAGTTAAGTTTTCTTCAAGGTTTACTTGCAGAAGGAATTAGGAGAGGAGAAGGCGGGAGAGGGAGGAAACTTAGTGATAAACACTAAGGTTCTGCCTAACTCTGACCCATACTCTTGTCAGCCAAGAAGCAGGCTGCAGACTATATCAGTAGTGCCCTGTTGCATCCCTTTTACCAAGCCACGCATCAGTGTTCCTAAGCTATTGTCAAAATAGTTCAAGTACACTGATGAATGATGTCATTGAATGTTAAGTATGTTCTTGGATATTGGAGTTTGACTTTTGCATTGCATTAGCTTTGTGCAGAGATTTTACTTAGTTTGTTGCCATTGTGATTGGGGCTTATCCATGTCACTGCTGTGTTGTACATATGTGGTTTTAGTCAGAGAGTCTGTTGAATGATATAGTTCTAATATATAGATTGCTTTTGTTTTTTAGTGTTTGTAGCACATTAATGTTAGAAATGTGGTAGCATACTTGGACAGATTTTTTTTTTAATAACAGCTTAATTGAGATATAATTCACATACCACACATACCATAAAATTTACCCTTTTAAATTGTACACTGCAGTAAATTCACAGAGTTGTGCAACTGTCACCACTATCTAATTCCAGAACACTTTAGTAGCTCCAGAAAAATATTCCTTAGCTATTGCAGCACTCCCCATTCCTCCCTTTCTTTAATCCTTGGCTACCACGGATCTTCTTTCTGCTTCTGGGACTTGCTTAGAAGACTCCTAAGAGGACTTGCCTCTCCTGGGTACTTCATATAAATAAATGTAATTACACTATATATGGCCTTTTGAATCTGACATATTTACTTAGCATATTTTCAAGGCTTATTCATGTTGTAGCATTTATCAATACTTTGTTCCTTTTAATTGTCAAGTAATATTTCATTGATGGTATGCCATATTTTCTTCATTCATCAGCTGATGGATGTTTGGATTGTTTCCTTTTTTTTTGGCTGTTATTAATAATACTATGATGAACAACTGCATGCAGGTATTTATGTGTACATGTTTTTCATTTTCTTAGGAGTGGAAATACTGGATCCCATCTATGGTAACCATTTACCTGTTAAAGGATATTTGAGTTGTTTCTAGTTTTTAGCTATTATGAATAAAGCTGCTGTGAATATTCATATACAAGTTTCTGTATGAACATATATTTTTGTTTTTAGGTCCGCACCCGAGACATATGGAAGTTCCCAGGCTAGGGTTCAAATTGGAGCCTTAGCTGCCACCCTATGCCACAGCCACAGCAACACCAGATCTGAGCCACAGCTGCGACCTACACCACAACTCATTGCAACGCTGGATCCTTAACCCACTGAGTGAGGCCACAAATTGAACCTGAGTCCTCATGGATACTAGTTGGGTTCGTTACCACTGAACCACAATGGGAACTCCAGAAATTTAAGTTTTAAAGCCCTAGATGTAGAGTTCTCTGACATTGTGTTTTAAGATTTTGGTTTCCACTTGTTTATTATTTGTATAAGGAAATGCAGTAGGTTTTTGTGTTGATCTTTTATCTTGCAATCTGGCTAAACTCTCAGATTAATTCTTGAAGTTTTTCTTAGAGATTACTTAGGATCTTCTTTTTTCTTTTTTTTTCTTTTGCTTTTTAGGGCCAAGCCTGTGGCATATGGAAGTTCTCAGGCTAGGGGTCAAATCAGAGCTACAGTTGCAACGCCGGATCCTTAACCCATTGAGTGAGACTGTGGATGGAACCCGCATCCTCATGGATCCTAGTCAGGTTTGTTAACTGCAGAGCTCTGATGGGAGCTCCCATGATTTTCTTCATAGACAGTTATGACATCTACAAATGGGGACAGTTTTATTGCTTCTTTTCCAATCTGGATGCCTTTTATTTCTCTTTCTTACTTTATTCTGTTGTTTAGGATATCCAGTACATGTTTAGTAAAAGTGATGAGAGTGGACATCCTTGCCTTTTTCCCAATCTTAGAGGGAAGGCAGCACCATTAAGTATATATTAGCTATAAGTATTTTTGTAGATGTTCCTTATGAGGTTAAAGAAGTTCCCCCTCTTCCTAGTTTGCTGAGAGCTTTTATTTATTTATTTATTTATTTGTCTTTTTGCTATTTCTTGGGCCGCTCCCGCGGCATATGGAGGTTCCCAGGCCAGGGGTCGAATCGGAGCTGTAGCCACCGGCCTACGCCAGAGCCACAGCAACGCGGGATCCGAGCCACATCTGCAACCTACACCACAGCTCATGGCAACGCCGGATCTTTAACCCACTGAGCAAGGGCAGGGACCGAACCCGCAACCTCATGGTTCCTAGTCGGATTCGTTAACCACTGCGCCATGACGGGAACTCCCCCCCCCCCTTTTTTTTTTTTTTTTTAAATCATGAATGGTGTTGCATTTTTAAAAAAGAATTTTCTGTGCCATTTGATGTGATCATGTGATTTTTCTTCTTTAGCCTGTCGACATAGTGTATTCCACTGATTCTTTTTTTTTTTTTTTTTTTTTAAATATTGTACCAGCCTTACATACCTGAAATACATTCTACTTGGTTGTGGTGTATTATCTATTGCTAGAATCAGTTGTATTTTGTTAAGGATTTTGCAGCCAAGTTCATGAGAGATACTGGTCCGTGGGTTTTGTTTTGTTCTATTTTGTTTTCTTGTGAGGTCTTTGTTTGGACTTGGTGTTGGTAATACTGGCTGCATGAAGTGAGTTGGGAAGTTTTCCCATTTCTTCCATTTCTGGAAAACATGGTGTAAAATGACTGTTTTAATTCTTCTTTTAATGTTTGATAAAATTCCCCAGTGAAACCATTTGGGCCTGGGGTTTTTTCCAATAACTTTTAAATTATAAATTTGATATCTTTAATAGTTGTAGGATTATTCAGGTTATCTTGGCTGAGGTTTTTTTGTTTTTTTTGGGTTTTTTTGTCTTTTTGTCTTTTCTGGGGCCACACCCACCACATATGGAGGTTCCCAGGCTAGAGGTCCAATTGGAGCTGTTGGTGTTGGCCTACGCAAGAGCCACCGCAACGCCAGATCCTTAACCCACTGAGCAAGGCCAGGGATCAAACCCGCAACCTCATCATTCCTAGTCGGATTCGTTAACCATTGCGCCACGACGGGAACTCCCTTGGCTGAGTTTTGATAGTTGTTTTCAAAGAATTGGTCCATTTTTTTTCTAAATTGAATTATGAGCTAAAGCTGTTTATAGTGCAGTCTTTTTTAAAAAGGTTGAGGTATGTCACATAATATAGAATTAACCATCATTAAAGTGTACAATTCAGTGGGGGGTTTTTGTGTGTATTCACAGTGTTTTATTATTTTTTTGGCCACGTCCACAGCATGCAAAAGTTCCTCGGCCATGGAACAAACTCGTGTCACGGTAGCGACAAGGCTGGACCTTCAACCTGCTGAGCCACCAGGGAACTCCATATTCACAGTGTTTTGCAACTATCATCAGTGTCTAATTCCAGAGCATTTCTCTCACTCTAGAAAGAAATCTTGTATCCATTAAGCAGTAACTTCCCATTCTCCTCTTCTCCCAGTCCCTGGTAACCACTAATCTATTTTCTGTCTCTAGATTTGCCTGTTCTGGACATTTCATGTATATGGAGTCATACCAGTACGTGGTCTTTTGTCGCTAGTTTATTTCATATAGTGTAATGTTTTCAAGGTTCATCCATGTTGCTGCATGTATCAGTAGTTGTTCCTTGGCTCATGGCCCCATTATTCTGACTTCTGCTTTCATTGTCTCACCTTCTCTGACTCTGACCCTCCTGCTTGTCTTTTATAAAGACTTTTGTAATTAGATTGGGTCCACCCAGATTATCTTTCCATTCTCTTTTTTAATTTAATAATATGTGCCAAGTCTTTTTGCCATTTATGGTAACATTTCAAGGATTAGGATGTGGGGGTGGGGGATATTCTGTCTACCACATGGACTTAGAGCTTTTTTTATCCTGTTTCTCCCTGATGCTCTGTTCTTTTTTCCGCAGTATGTTTTCTCCCTCTTGTTTAGATTGAGTAAACTATGGAGTTTATCCTCATATTTACCAAATTTATCCTGTCATTTCTATTTTTCTGTTGAGCTTCTCCAGCAAGTTTTTTATTTTGGAAATTTTATGTTTCAGTTGTATAACTTCCGTTTAGTACTCTTTTTTTTTTTTTTTCTTTTTAATGGCCACACCAAAGGCAAATGGAAGTACGGGGGGCCAGGGATAGAATTTGAGCCACTGTAGCTGCAACCTACACCCCAGCTGCAGCATCACTGTATCTTTAACCCACTGCGCCATCTTGGGAATTCCTTCAGTTGGTACTTTAAAAAGATAATTTCTGTTTCTTTCTTGAGATTTTTCTGTTTTTAAAATTTGTTTAGGGAGAATTCTTGGAGTTCCTGTCATGGCTTAGTGGTTAATGAATCTGACTAGCATCCACTGAGGACGCAGGTTCAAGCCCTGGTCTTGCTCAGTGGGTTAAGGCTCTGGTATGAGCTGTGGTATAAGTTGCAGACTTGGCTTGGCTCCTGTGTTGATGTGGCTGTGGCTGTGGTGTAGGCCAGCAGCTACAGCCCCGATTTGACCCCTAGCCTGGGAACCTCCATATGCACAGGTGCAGCCCTAAAAAGCAATAAATAAATAAAGAGAATTCTTAACTGTTGAAGCATTTTTATGATGGCTTCTTTGAAATTCTTGTCAGAATAATTCCAATGTAATTCATTTTGGTGTTTGTATCAGTGTGATTGTCTTTTCTTACCCTGTGTGTTTTTCCTGGTTCTTCTTTTTTTTTTTTTTTTTTAATTTTCTTTTTTTGTCCTTTTTTTTTTTTTGTCTTTTTGCTATTTCTTGGGCCGCTCCCAGGCTAGGGGTTGAATCAGAGCTGTAGCCACCGGCCTACGCCAGAGCCACAGCAACGCAGGATCCGAGCCGCGTCTGCAACCTACAGCACAGCTCACGGCAACGCTGGATCATTAACCCACTGAGCAAGGGCAGGGACCGAACCCGCAACCTCATGGTTCCTAGTCGGATTCGTTAAGCACAGCGCCACGATGGGAACTCCTTTCCTGGTTCTTGATGTGACGTGTGATTTTCTTCTTTTTAAAATTACATCCAGGTGTTTAGGATGTTAATGTTAGGAGACCACTGATTCATTTAAAATTTCTCTTTTAGTAGGCAGTTACTCTGCTTAGGTTTAAGGCGTAAGTCCTGGCCTACTTTTGTGAACTTTGTAATTCCTATGATAACTTAGTTTTCAGAGCTCTGGCACTGCTTTATTCCTCTGGCACAGCAGGAACTCCTATTTAATCTCTGCAAACATTACCTAGGCTGACTGGTGGATGTGGGTCCTGTCCCCTCTCCCTGCTGCTGCTAAGGGCAGATTGGGGCAGTGAATCTGGCCTACTGCATGCAGTTTGGGTATTTGGGAGAGACCCTGCTGATGCTGTTGCTAATGCTGTGTATGTTGGGTGGATTGGAGAATCTGTCTTCTAGATCTCTGCTGAGCTTCCCCTTTTACAGTCCTTTGGCCAGAAAGAAGAATTTTTCTCATTTGTTTGTTTATCTGTCTGCCTATCCTTTTTGGTGGTTCTGGAAGGCAGGCTGTTCTGGTGCCCAAACATGGATAGGTGAGAGTTTAAAAACAAACAAACAAACAAACCCAGGGAGCTGCAGTGGTGCTTTTCCTTTCATCCTGAGGTTCCTAGTCAGTCCACCTGCTTCTTTCTACCTTTCAGAATCATTTTATGATTGTTTGTTGAATTATTTCTAGGGAATTTAGTTGTGTTCAGAGAAGAAGAGCAAGGAAATGGAAGCCTATGTCGTCATATTCTAGAACCTCTGGGACTCTAGCAATTTTTATTTTTGTGTGCATGTTGGTATTTATTGGCAATTCTGTGAAATGGTCGAGGCTTTTGCTTTTATAGATAGTCTACTTTTTAGAATGTTTTTCTGCATCTACTGTTGACTATAAGAACAAGTTAAGAATTATTCTCTTGGAGTTCCCGTCGTGGCGCAGTGGTTAACGAATCCGACTAGGAACCATGAGGTTGCAGGTTCGATCCCTGGCCTTGCTCAGTGGGTTAAGGATCTGGGGTTGCCGTGAGCTGTGGTGTAGGTTGCAGACGTGGCTCGGATCCTGCGTTGCTGTGGCTCTGGCGTAGGCCGGTGGCTACAGTTCCGATTCAACCCCTAGCCTGGGAACCTCCATATGCCGTGGGAGCGGCCCAAGAAATAGCAACAACAACAACAACAAAAAAGACAAAAAAAAAAAAGAATTATTCTCTTGTTTGAATTGTGTAAGAATTAGAAATGTCTTGATTGGGGAGTTCTCGTCGTGGCGCAGTGGTTAACGAATCCGACTAGGAACCATGAGGTTGTGGGTTCGGTCCCTGCCCTTGCTCAGTGGGTTAATGATCCGGCGTTGCCGTGAGCTGTGGTGTAGGTTGCAGACACGGCTCGGATCCTGTGTTGCTGTGGCTCTGGCGTAAGCTGGGGGCTACAGCTCCGATTCAACCCCTAGCCTGGGAACCTCCATATGCCGTGGGAGCGGCCCAAGAAATAGCAACAACAACAACAACAAAAAAGACAAAAAAAAAAAGAATTATTCTCTTGTTTGAATTGTGTAAGAATTAGAAATGTCTTGATTGGGGAGTTCTCGTCGTGGCGCAGTGGTTAACGAATCCGACTAGGAACCATGAGGTTGTGGGTTCGGTCCCTGCCCTTGCTCAGTGGGTTAATGATCCGGCGTTGCCGTGAGCTGTGGTGTAGGTTGCAGACACGGCTCGGATCCTGCGTTGCTGTGGCTCTGGCGTAAGCTGGGGGCTACAGCTCCGATTCAACCCCTAGCCTGGGAACCTCCATATGCCGTGGGAGCGGCCCAAGAAATAGCAACAACAACAACAACAAAAAAGACAAAAAAAAAAAAGAATTATTCTCTTGTTTGAATTGTGTAAGAATTAGAAATGTCTTGATTGGGGAGTTCTCGTCGTGGCGCAGTGGTTAACGAATCCGACTAGGAACCATGAGGTTGTGGGTTCGGTCCCTGCCCTTGCTCAGTGGGTTAATGATCCGGCGTTGCCGTGAGCTGTGGTGTAGGTTGCAGACACGGCTCGGATCCTGTGTTGCTGTGGCTCTGGCGTAAGCTGGGGGCTACAGCTCCGATTCGACCCCTAGCCTGGGAACCTCCATATGCCGCGCGAACGGCCCAAAGAAATAGCAAAAAGACAAAAAAAAAAGTATTGTTTGTATCTATCAATTTATTTATTTACTCACTTATATATTTATCTTTAGGGAGTGGAGCAACAGCTGTGGTCCAAGCAGCGTATTGTACCCCTAAAAAGGAGAAAGTGGCAATCAAACGGATAAACCTTGAGAAATGTCAAACTAGCATGGATGAACTCCTGGTATGCACATCTCATATTTCTTGTGTATTCATGTTAGAGTGGAAAATAGCTTGGAGTTTTTTATTTCTTTTAAAAAAAAAGTTTGTGATTTCTTCATTAATAAGTAATGCTTTTTATAAAATTTATAAAATCCAGGTAAGTAGAGAAAACACATTTACTTATAATCCTCTCATTCCAAGTTTGACTTGCTGTATGCGTGCATTTAAACATCCTTGTATTTTTATGATAATGTAATCATATCTTGGTCTTTTCATTGAAAAAATATTTTAATATTTATTTATTTTTCTTTTTTAGGGCTGCTCCCGTGGCATATGGAGGTTCCCAGATAGGGGTCATATTGGAGCTACAGCTGCCAACCTACCCACAGCCACAGCAATGCCAGGTCCAAGCCATATCTGTGACCTATACCGTAGTTCATGGCAACGCTAGATCCTTGCCCCGCTGAGTGAGGCCAGGGATCGAACCTGCAACCTCATGGTTTCTAGTCAGATTCTTTTCCGCTATACCACGACAGGACCTCCCATTGAAAAATTTATCATAGAATTCTTTCTGTGTCTGTAAATATGAGTTAATATAGTTTTCAGTACTTATGTAGTAGTCCATTGAATACTTTTATGTAACCTAGTCTCTGGTGTTGGATGATTTTTATTTTCTTTATATTATTATAAACAATGCTTGCCTACTTCTTTCCTTAAAATAGTATCATGCAATTGTGATTCATGGTCAAATGGAATATCCTTTAAAAGGCTTTTGGTCTTTTAGGAACATGGTACCAATCTACATTCTGATCATTGGTGCAGGATGAGCAACAGAATCTCTCTCATGCACACACATCCCAGCAGCATTGGCTTCTCCAAGGGCTGAGGACAGAGAGGAGGATGCAGGTCCCAAGGGTCCACAGCTGCAACTAGAGGTTCTGTGGTGTTAAAAGCTAGTCACACAGGGATCATTTTGAAATTCTTTTATGCACCATGACACCTAGAGTAGTTTAAGTATGTATAAGTGCTCAGTAAGGGAAATGGGATCGTTTTTCAAATCATTTAACTTTTTTTTTTTTTTGTCTTTTCTAGGGCCGCTCCCGTGGCATATGGAGGTTCCCAGGCTAGGGGTCTAATCGGAGCTGTAGCCACTAGCCTACGCCAGAGCCACAGCAACTCGGGATCCAAGCCACGTCTGCAACCTACACCACAGCTCACGGCAACACCGGATCGTTAACCCACTGAGCAAGGCCAGGGACCGAACCCGCAACCTCATGGTTCCTAGTCGGATTCGTTAACCACTGCGCCACGACGGGAACTCCTCATTTAACTTTTTAATCCTCAGGTTCTTTGGCTTAAAAAGGAAATAACATCTTCTTTGTGTGTGTTCTTCATGAGGTTTTTCTTGAAGATCAAATGATACAGTACTTGAAAACTATAAATTGCCACACAAATATGAAATAATATTGTTAGATAATTTCTGTAAGAAATTATCAACTACAGCTAGTAGTAGAAAGGGCAGGACCTAGGACTGGGATGATCTAACAGTCCCAAAGCCTTTCCAATGTCCCAGACTGGATTTTATTTCTAGTATAGTCTGTACTGAGTATTTAGGGAATAAATGGAATAAGGAGATAATAGAATTATTACAGAACTTTCAGCAGATAAGGGAAATGTATTTCTTCAGGAGTTCGTGATGCATAAACAGAAGCTGAAGAATTGGGTTGCTGGAGTGATCTTGAACTGTCCTTGGTGAGAGAACAGACGTGTAGAAGGAGACGCCGAGGGAAATGCTATGTCATGATCTTGGATTTTCAGATGCCCACAATACCTTAGAACACTGTTTGGGCGTTTGAACTGCTGTGATCATTAAAGAAGTCTAAACTGAAAACTAATTCTGTTAAAGAAAAACAATATTTTTAATCTATATATTAACACTTGAATTTGAGAAGTCCAATATGAATTCCTATCATTTGCCAGTTATTTTACCTTTTTTTTTTTTTTTTGGCCCCTGCAGCAGATGGAGTTCAGGGACCAGTGATCAGATCTGAGCTGCAGTTGCAACATAAGCCCACCTTAACCCACTGTGCTGGACCGGGAATTGAACTTGTGTTCCAGCACTCTAAGGTGCTGCCGATCCTGGTGTGCTGCAGCAGGAACTCCTGTTTTACATAATTCTTAAGGGTAGTGTTAGGATGAATGAAAGTTTTATTATTTATTACTTTATGACTAAAGAAACTGAGGCTGAGTTTAAATACCTTGAATAAGTTCATATGATGATAATACCACACATCTTTTTGGTGCTGGGCACTAAAGTATACTTTAACCTTGTAAACATCTCTGTGAGATAGAAAGGTAGTTACTCCATTTTATAAATGAGGGAAATATATCATGATAACCAACAGAGTCTGGATTAAAAATCAGGCTTTTCTGACTCAAGTGTTGTTTTCCACTTCATATAATACTAACAAATGATTGATTATAATCTTAGTTCAAAAGTAGAAAGAACATGGAGTTCCCATCGTGGTGCAGTGGTTAACGAATCCGACTAGGAACCATGAGGTTGCGGGTTCGATCCCTGGCCTTGCTCAGTGGGTTAAGGATCCACCGTTGCCATGAGCTGTGGTGTAGGTCACAGACATGGCTCGGATCCCGAGTTGCTATGGCTCTGGCGTAGGCCAGTGGCTACAGCTCCAATTCGACCCCTAGCCTGGGAACCTCCATGTGCCACAGGAGCAGCCCAAGAAATGGCAGAAAGACCAAAAAAAAAAAAAGTAGAACATTTATTCTCAAATATCAGTTGACAATTCTTGAAAGTAATATTTGTTATTACATTAGGGTGTTTTTAGAGGAATGCAAACTTGATATACCTTATTAAAAAGAAAAAAATTGGTTAAACCTCCATGAAGTTTGGCCAGATACTTCAATAAGTTTTGCAGTGCAAATGCAGTATTTATATATTTGGCAATTAAGAAAAGGTAGGGGCAAGTGATTTAAAATAAGTTGAAGATAATTGGCTTTCTCGGTGGGTATGTGGGTAAGATTCCATTAAACCCCGAAGAAATATATGTAAAAGAATGTAAAGAATGCCTCATTAACCTCCTTTGTTTGTAATGGTGTCAGGAACTGAGATCTGAGTGCCAGAGTCTCTAAGAAATAGGAAGCCCTTCAGTTTACCTTAAAAATTTTATTGGTTCTCAACATAGTGAACTCTTGATGTTATGACTTTAAAATTTTTTTTTTTTTTGTCATTTCCGCTGAGCCATGGCAGAAACTCCTGACTTTAAACTATATTTTCTTTTCTGTTTTCTTTTTTTGCTTTTTTTAGTGCCGCACCCATGGCATATGGAAGTTCCCAGGCTAGAGGTCGAATTGGAGCTACAGCTGCTGGCCTACACCACAGCCACAGCAACACCAGATCTGAGCCATGTCTGCGACTTACACCACAGCTCACTACACCACAGCTCACGGCATCACCTGATCCCCCTGAGCGATGCCAGGGATTGAACCTGCAGTCCTCATGGATCCTAGTCAGGTTCGTTAACTGCTGAGCCACAAAGGGAACTCCTAAAATATATTTTCAAAAGTATCTTTATTATAGTGCAGAAAAGGTACTGTGGGTTCTCCAGAGAGTACCAATGTAAAGCCACTATGGGTGTCTATTTTGTGTGACAGTTATTAGTGAGACGATAGTGTATTGCTCCTTTCTCTCGTCATAGTGTTTTCTTGTCTGACAGCCTTTGCTAAGTGTGATAGTAAAATCAGCTGTCAAATCTTACTGTGTTTATTTTCTCCAGAGATTTTACTCACTCTTCTCAAAAAAAAAAAAAAAAAAGGCACACAGTGAAGTTGTATTGAGATTTTTAGTCTTCTCTAGTAGATGCTAGGACTGCCTTCATTGGAGGGACCAGTAAGAGGCTTAAAATATCTTTCCTTCTACCAGGAGGCTCACAGTCTAGTTGAATAGTTAAGACCCTTGCCTGTTGTACAAGACTATGTGACAAATGCCTAGGAAAAGTATAAATCTGTATTGAAGTAAGAGGAAGAAGAGAACTCCCAGTTACAAAGATGGAGTCCTTTGTGGAGATGTTTGTGGTTGAAGAGGCAAAGATGGAGACCTTGCCAGGCAGGGGTTTAGAATCATCAAAGAACAGCATATTCATATATATGATATGTATAATATAACTCAACATTTTCATAAAACTGTTCTTCATTATGTGGAACACACTCTGATTTTCTATCTTATTTTTTGTTTTGTTTCTGTTTTTGTTTTTTGACCACACCCACGGCACTTGGAAGTTCCTAGGCCAGGGATTGAACATGTGCCACAATAATGACCCACGCTACTGCAGTGGCATTGCAGATCCTTAACCTACTGGGCCATAAGAGAACTCTTTTTTGTTTTCAATGTGATTTGCCAAATTTATTTTTCAACCTAACTAAATTAAAACCCATAGGTTGAGAAACACTGGGCTTTCACAGAGAGATATTGTGACTCTAAATTCAGGCAGTGACTGTTAATGGAAAGGAAGACGCAGGTTACCTAGACATGTTATAGATGGAAAAATTGTTAGTACTAGAAAGAGCACTTCATAATAGCAGGGACTTTGTTTTGTTCACTCTGAGTGAATGAATGAATGAACGAACTTTCCTTGGGGTCTCACTGAATTGTGTGACCTAACGGAAAATCACCCATATTGGAGAACGTTTTCTAACCAGGGAGAAACAATAGAAACCAAGTAAGTTTCAAGAAGAAACGAACAGTTACCACCAAAACATGGCTTCAGAGTGCTTCAGATGGAGAACTGAACATTCCAGACAAAAGATCTGGTATTAACAGACAATAGAGGAATTTCAAGGAAGTACTTGAAATCACTTATGAGTGTAGAGGAAGCTGCTGGGAAATTTGAGTCAGAATGAGTGCTCTTGCCAAGCACTAAATATATATATATTTTCTCTTGGAAAGGAAAGGGATAACTCCAACAGGAATTAAGATAAAAGAAGATTCCTCTTCCTCCTTAAAGGACTAGCAGAGAAGAAAGACAGTATTTAAGGATCTTTTAATCTTTAAATTTTATGGCTCTCCTATGATAGTCTCCTTTTTTGTTGTTGGTATTTTGCTCGTTTATTTCTATTTTTGTTTTTTTGTTTTTTTTAGTTGAATTATAGTTAATTACAATGTTTCAGGTATACAGCAAAGTGACTCAGTTATACATACATATATATTCTTTTTCAGGTTCTTTTACATTTAAAATTATTACAAGATATTGAGTATAATTCCCTATGCTGTACAGTAGGCCTTTGTTGCTGATCTATTTTTATATATAACGTGTGTATCCGTTAAACCCAGATAAATCTCTGCTCATTTGGCACATACATGCTGTCCTGTCTCTCCCATATGTACATATCTCTTCAAATTCTGTATAACTATGTCAGTAGGCAGGTGCTTACATTAGTTCCTTCCTCCTTATTCTTCATATTTACGTAGCTTTTAGTACAGAAGACTGTGCTAGTAATTTAGTGGGTGTTTTACCAAATTCTCAATTTATCCCCCTCCATAGTCTCCTTTTTTTTTTTTTTTTTGCTTTTTAGGGCCACGCCTGCCACATATGGAAGTTCCCATGCTAGGGGTTGACTCAGAACTGCAGCCGTTGGTCTATGCCACAGCCACAGCAGTGTGGGATCTGAGCTATGGCTGGGACCTACATCACAGCTCACTGCAATGCTGGATCCTTAATCCACTGAGCAAGGCCAGGGAGAGATAAATTGGTATACTGTGTTCCAGGCACAATGATAAGTGCCAGTAATGCAGAGTCTGAGTTCTCATTGAGCTTACAGTTTTGTAAAGGATGCAGAAAAATAAATGGGCAATTACAATTTAGTATGATAATTCCCACCATGTATAGGAATCCACTTTTTTTTTTTTTTGTCTTTTTTCCATTTCTTGGGCCGCTCCTGCGGCATATGGAGGTTCCCAGGCTAGGGGTCCAATCGGAGCTGTAGCTGCCAGCCAACGTGGGATCCAAGCCGCGTCTGCAACCTACACCACAGCTCACGGCA
Organism: Phacochoerus africanus; assembly: GCF_016906955.1. Lineage (NCBI taxonomy): Eukaryota > Metazoa > Chordata > Mammalia > Artiodactyla > Suidae > Phacochoerus > Phacochoerus africanus. The sequence goes on from NC_062544.1 coordinate 103,447,366, forward strand.
ACTCCGGATCGTTAACCCACTGAGCAAGGCCAGGGATCGAACCCGCAACCTCATGGTTCCTAGTCAGATTCGTTAACCACTGCGCCACGATGGGAACTCCAGGAATCCACTTTTAACTGGATGGGAACTCCAGGAATCCACTTTTAACTGCTTGCCTTCTTGAAGCGCTCAGTCTGGCAAGGAAGAACAGATAAATAAGCCCCTGATGTACTATCCAGTATGTATGTGCCATGATGTACAGAGATATGCAGAGAGCTTGGAAGCCAACAAAAGGGACCCCTAACTGAACCTAGAGAGCTGGGAGGAAAGGGTATTTTGGTTGGGATCAGAAGGAAGAATTGGTGCTTTTAGGTAGATGAAAAGGAGGAAAGTGTATTTGAGGCAGACGGAATAATAGGGTTAGAAGAAGCATGGCTAGCCAAGTTACTCTGGCTGGATCATAGGAATGGGGTAGATTGGGAATAGGGTGAGCTAAGACAGTAAGAATGAGGGAGAGGTAAGCAGGGCCCTAATCACACAGGGCTTTTATAAGGCATTTATCATGCCAAATCTAATTTAAATTCATTAGCTGAGATGGTATAACTTAGAGTTTGGGCTCAAGTTTCTGCTTTGGATTTAGTTTATGGCCTCTTTGAAGTGAGAATTATTATTATTATTATTTTTGTCTTTTTGTCTTTTTCCAGGGCTATACCCATGGCATATGGAGGTTCCCAGGCCAAGGGTCCAATCAGAGCTGTAGGCACCGGCCTACGTCACAGCCACAGCAATGTCATATCCAAGCCACATCTGCTACCTACACCACCGCTCATGGAAATGCCAGATCCTTAACCCACTGAGCGAGGCCAGGGGTCAAACCCGCAACCTCATGGTTCCTAGTCGGATTCGTTAACCACTGAGCCACGACAGGAACTCCTGAAGTGAGAATTATTAATCATTTCACAGAAATGCACTGAAGCAATATTTGGGGGAAAAATGAAACAAACAAAAAACAACCATCTGTTTATTAGTAATTATTCTCTATGACTGTAAAACCTGATTTCTCAAGGTGGTTCTTCAATGGCATTTCTTAAAGTAAAAATGTCACACGTCCCAATGGAGGCCTCTGTAGTGCTGTCCAGGGTGTGATAAGTGGTGTGTGTTTCTGGTTTTAGAGATTACTTGTATAGTGAATGAAAAGGGTAGGGTCAGAATGGACTGTGGGAACACCAAGTGGTTTTTTTGGTTTAACCATTCTTTTTTTTTTAATATTAAAATTAATTGATTTATAGTGTTGTGCCAGTTTCCAGTTTAACCATGCTTGAGGAGGTCAGGGCCATGGAAATCCTAGACATAGTCTCAAAATTCCCAAATCTGGATTCAGTAACTTATAAACTTATGTTTTAGCTTACATATTATGAATTATCATGTTTTCTCTTCTTTGTAGAAAGAAATTCAAGCCATGAGTCAGTGCCATCATCCTAATATTGTGTCTTACTACACGTCTTTTGTGGTAAAAGATGAGCTGTGGCTAGTCATGAAGCTCCTAAGTGGAGGTGAGTAGAGTACAATAAAGTATCGTTTCCATGGTTTGGAAAGTTATTACAAATATTTTTCTTTTTATCCTGGTTTGGTTTTCATGGACATTTGTGTTTGAGGAAATACTAAGAATACAGTATCTGCTAACCATGGTAATATATGAGCTGATAGAAGCTCCACTTGTTGCATTTGGTTGTCATGTCTCTTCACTTGCTCTTATTTTAGGATGGTTCCCTTCCATTTCCTCTCTTCCATGACACAAACTTGTTGAAGGGTCTGGTCTGAAGGTCTTATAGGATGTCCACATTTTGGATTTATCTGGTTATTTCCTCCTGGTGATGTTTAAACTGATTTATATTCCTGTGTTTCCTACAAATTAAAATTAGACCTGAAGATCCGGTGTTGCCGTGAGCTGTGGTTATAGGTAGGTCACAGACACGGCTCGGATCCCACATTGCTGTGGCTGTGGCATAGGCCAGTGGCTACAGCTCTGATTGGACCCCTAGCCTGGAAACCTCCATATCCCAGTGCAGCCCCAAAAAGACAAAAAGGCAAAAAAAAAAAAAATTAGACCCGAAGGTTTCTTTGGAGAGAATGTGTTGTAGATGATGCTGTGTACTTCATATTGCATCACATCAGGAAGTAGTACTTGCTGTCTAGTTGTATCTTTGAGTGTGATGTTAATTTTGACTACTTAAGGTTGTAACAGCCAGGCTACCCCATGGAAAAATTAGCTTTATTTCCCTTTACAGCTAGTAAATAATCTGTGGAATGATACTTGGGCATTGTGAGTGTCTGTTTCCTAAAAGGCTTATGTCTAATGATTTTTAGTGTCCATTAACAATCCTTGTTTGAATCAGTTATTTTGTGAGGGATTGCAGACAAACCCTCTTGTTCATATTGTATCCTATTTTAAATATATATATATTTATATATTCATATATATTTCTAAACTTGCATTCTTCTCTGTAGAGGAAATTTTCCTTTTTAACTGGAGCTTTTTTTTTTTTGCTTTTTAGGGCCGCACCCACAGCATATAGAGGTTCCCAGGCTAGGGATCTATTCAGAACTTCAGCTGCTGGCCTACACCACAGCTCATGTCAAAGCCAGATCCCTAGCCCACTGATCGAGGCCAGGGATCAAACCCACAACTTCATGGCTCCTAGTCAGATTCGTTTCTGCTGTGCCATGACGGAGACTCCTAACTGGAGCTTTTTGATTAACCTGTACTGTAGTTCCTACTGAAAAGGCAGGATATATAATTGGATTTTTTTTTAAGGACCAATTTTCAGAGTAAAGGTTTAATAATTAAATTGCTTTAGTGGTAGCAGATGAGAGGGTTCTTTGGGGGTTTTTTTCTCTTTTTTGACATTGAGGCTTTCATTTTTTGGAGTGTCATTATCTAGACTCAAAAGTTTTTATATATTCCTTGTCTTTCAATCAGTTATCCTCTGTTCTTCTCAGGCTCAGGTTATCCAGAATTTTGTCAGTGGGTGCTTACTCTTAGGTCCTTTTGACATGAATCCATCAGTCTTTGATAGCTTCCTTGATTTTTGGTTCAGCATAAATGATTCACAGTTACATTATTTTTCTCAGATTCAGAATCAGCCAAGTCTCCAAGGAGCCCTAATCCTTTTTATGGGGAGTGGTATTTAGAAAGAATAACTTGGATGCTTGGGATGCTTGTCACTACTACTTTGTTACTGCTTCTAGTTGAAAGAGCTTGGAAATACCACATATTAAAAATAATTCACAGGCGTTCCCGTTGTGGCACAGTGGTTAACGAATCTGACTAGGAACCATGAGGTTTTGGGTTCGATCCCCGCCCTTGCTCAGTGGGTTAAGGATCCGGCGTTGCCGTGAGCTGTGGTGTAGGTTGCAGACGCGGCTCGGATCCCGAGTTGCTGTGGCTCTGGTGTAGGCCAGCGGCTATGGCTCTGATTCAACCCCTAGCCTGGGAACCTCCATATGCCGCGGGAGCGGCCCAAGAAATGGCAAAAAGACAAAAAATAATAATAATAAAAATAAAAATAAATCACAAACCGTGATTTGACATTAATATTTCCAATTCAGGTTGGACATTACAGACCTTTAAAACTTTAAATTTATATTTTTTCTCTTTTCTCTTACACAGAAAATCTTGGTTCCCCCATATGAACATAATTAATTGTATGTATTATCCTTCAGTGTTATATATACAATTATTTCTGCTTTAGTCCTTAGAATAAAATGTAAATATTGCTGATGTCAACAGTGGACCCTTGATATGTAACCACTGAAGTTTTGTCCTGGTACCTGAAGGCCCATGCCTTGTAATAAATTAGACATTTTGCCACAGCGTGGATTTGAATCAAGTGGCAAGATGGAGAGAATGAGTGAGTGATGAAGCTGCCCAACTTTTCCATTAATATGCTGCTTGTTTGCATACGTATTTTATATGGGAACGTGATTTTCCATTTTTGATTGTTGTGTTGTAGAAAAGAGAATCCATTTTTATTTGCCATTTCAATACCATTGCTCACTGAATACCTTACTTTCCCAGAGAGGCTTTACAGAAAAGTCCATAGGCTTTAGAATTAAATTTCAGGTTTTCTACTTAGCAGTTGTGTCATTGGGCAAACTTTTAGCTCTTTGAACCTATTTCCTTGTCCATTAAATGGCGATAGCTTTCTACATTTCAGGGTATTGGGAAGGAGTAAATGAGATGAATATGTAAAGCATCTACCATTGTGCTGACTGTAGTAGGTGCACAAGAAATTTTAGTCATTAATAATAATCCCTTGTTATTTGATGCTTTTCAGTGTAGCCAGAATCACCTTTTTGTTTCAATCCCATTAGTGACACACTGGAGAAACTGGATTGCTTTGTTAAAGGCCCTGTTCATATGATGGTTGGAAGCCTTGCTAACACCAACCACCTTTCAAGATGGTGGTCAAGCATGGTTCTTTCAGTATGGACAGATATGGGAATATTAGGTAATACTGTATCTTTCGTTATTGATCACCTATAGCATAATTTTCTTTATTTGTAATTTACAGCAATGTGTAATACAAAGTTTTTAATGTTTTGCTAGAAAGTCCTGACAAATAGGAATAAATTGCCTGTTTAATTCTCATCCATAGCTGTATGTGAGCCCATTCTTCCTGCTACTGCTAAGCAGAATACTTTTTCTAAAAGAATTTTTTCTTTAGGAGTTTCTGCGGTAGTGCAGTGGGATTGGCAGTATCTTGGGAGCACTGACACTCAGGTTCAATCCCTGGCCCCACACAGTGGGTTAAGGATCTGGTGTTGCTGCAGCTGCAGTTTAGGTCATGATTGTGGCTCGGATCTGATCCCTGGGCCAGGAACTTCATATGCCATGCAGCAGCCAGAAAGAAAAAAAAAAAAATTTTAAGAATTACAGTTCTTGGGAGTTCTGGTGCAGTAGAAACAAATCCGACTAGGAACCACGAGGTTTCGGGTTTGATCCCTGGCCTTGCTCAGTGGGTTAAGGAAATGGCATTGCCGTGAGCTGTGGTGTAGGTCACAGACATGGCTTGGATCCCATGTTGCTGTGGCTGTGGTGTAGGCTGGTGGCTGTAGCTCGAGTTTGACCCCTAGCCTGGGAATCTCCATATGCCACAAGCGTGGCCCTAAAAAGCAAAAAAAATAAAAGAGTTACTGTTCTTCTCTCAGGGATTTTATGTCCTGATTACAGAAGGGGCAGGATATATAGCCGTGTAGGATATCTTTTAAACATATCTCTCTGTTCCTCCGGTCTTAAGTTTCCTGGGCTAGTGCCCAAATTTTCTAGCATAGCACTCAGCAAATTTCTTGGGTGATAATTTCAAGCATGTTCCAGGCATTAATTCTTTTTATAATTAACTTAGGCTTACATTAAACAGTCACTTTTTTTTCTTTTTTCTTTTTTTTTTTTTTGGCTGCTCCCATGGTATGTGGAAGTTACTGGGCCAGGTATCAAACCTGTGCCACAGCAGCGATCTAAGCTTCAGCAGTGACAACACCAGGTCCTTAACCCGATGAACCACAGAGGAACTCCAACAGTTACTTTTAAAATACTAAAAATTTTGCATCTTTTTTACGAAAATGTAACCTTTTATAGCTATAAAGTGAACACACATTTAAATGAAGAGATATATTTAAACAGTATTTATAAAACAAAAGATAGAACTAAAGATAACTTTTAAAAAATTTAAATAAGAGGAAACTGTCAAGATAGCTCAATTAAAATGCCTTTCATCAATTGTTGATTACCAACACAGTCATTAATCAAACTGTTAGTTCCTTGTTCTTATGGGCCTTATAGCTAATAAGAAAAAGGTACAATTATGTAATTATACATGTATATAGTGCCATGAAGAACTATCAGATGTCATGGAAGTAAGTACTAGGACAACCTAACTTTATTGAGGGAGAATAAATTTAGTGGAATAGACAAAAACTGCCCTAGGAAGTGATATTCTTCAGGAGACCTGAAGGATAGGTAATAATTAGGTGAAATGTGAGGTAGAGGTGATATATGGGGAAAAAGGAAAAGGGATCCATATAAAGGGAGCACTGTATTGAGAGGGTCTGGAGGCAGGATGGAGGAGTGTGGTGTGTTTGGGGAACTGATGGAGGATCACAGCTGGAGCATAGAGAGTGTGAGGAGGGCCCATTGATAAGCAGGGGCTCCTTTTGATTAATTAAAAAAATATAAGGAGTTCCCACTGTGGTGTGCTAGTTTAAGAATTGGACTGCAGCAGCTCGGGTTGCTGCAGAGGTATGGGTTCGATCCCCAGCCCAGTTTAGTGGGTTAAAAGATCTGGCATTGCTGCAGCTATAGCATAGGTTGCGGTTGCGGCTGGGTTCAGTCCCTGGCCTGGGAACTTGCATATGCCACAAGTGCAGCCATTAAATAAATGAGTAAACAAAAGAAAGCCAGAGTTAACAAATGTGTTTAGACTACACCCATTCACATCAACTTTCAGGCAAAATATTTAAAACAAAAGTGTATTTTTGACTTAGCAGGATTGTACTGATGGAGGTTTTAATAAACTAATTAAATTGTAAAATGAATTACAATTGTCACTCTTAAGCCCATTGACCAGGTAGACATCATGTTTAAAATAAGTTTAAGGGTGTCAGTATTATAATGCTTCATTATGACTATAATATTCTTAACTTTTGTTAATTCAACAATTAAAACTCTGATATAAAATGTTAGAAGTTGTTGATACAGAAAATTAATATTTAAAAATCAGAATCACTTTTGAGAGTTCCCGTCATGACTCAGTGGTTAGCCAACCAGACTAGTATCCATGAGGACTTGGGTTCAATCCCTGGCCTTGCTCAGTGGGTTAAGGATCTGGTGTTGCTGTAAGCTGTGGTGTAGTTCACTGACGTGGCTTGGATCCCACATTGCTGTGGCTGTGGTGTAGGCCAGCAGCTACAGCTCCGATTCAACCTCTAGCCTGGAAACCTCCATATGCTGCAGGTGCGACCCTAAAAAGCAAAAGCAAAAAAAAAAAAAAAAAATTTAGAGTCACTTTTGGAGTTCCTGGTGGTGCAGTGGGTTAAGGATCTCCCATTGTCACTGCTGAGTCTCAGGTTGCTGCTGTGGCATGCATTAAGTTTTTAAAAAAACAAAAATTTTTTTTAAAGAAATTAGAATTACTTTTGACCTAGATAGCTATTTCTACAATTTATTAGCACCAAACTGCAGCATAAGGTTTTTTAAAATCAAAAGTAATTAAGAAAGCTTCTGAAAGGAAAAGAAAACAAGTACCTATAGGACTTAAAGGGATGAACTGCAGAAATACAGAAATCTAATTTAAATTCACTGTCTTAATGAATTTTTTTGTAGTCTAGAGGTGCTCTCTACTTGTCATCTTCTAATGGAGATAAAAAGTATGAAACTTCTTGGCCCTAAGTATGGCCCACATAAAAAGTATTAGGAGTGACCAGCTTTAGATGGTCAACAGTGGAGAATATGTCTGTTGTTCTGAAATAGAATACTCAGACCAAGCAAATTTTGGCCCCTTTGAAAACTTATATGGCTTAGGAAGACACAAACAGCATCTCATGACTGAAGATTGGTTAAAACTTCCTGGTAAAAATACTGGTAACTAAAATAAGTGAGTTAATTTTTGACTCAAAGAATTTTTTTTTTAATAAAAATAAACTGAGGAAATGAACATGTTGACTGAATAATTAATTTGAACTCTAATTATCAGATTTAACAAGTGTCTTAAACCAGCAGCTGTTTCACCACTTCTTCAATATTATTTTATTTTTTTTAAGATTATTTATTTATTTATTTACTTTTTGTCTTTTAGGGCCGCACCCTCGGCATATGGAGGTTCCCAGGCTAGGGATCTAATTGGAGTTGGAGCAACCGGCCTATGCCACAGGCACTGCATGCACCGCCAGATCTGAGCTGCATCTACAACCTACACCACAGCTCACAGCAATGCTGGATCCTTAACCCAGTGAGCAAGTCCAGGGATCAAACCTGCAACCTCACAGTTCCTAGTCGGATTTGTTTCTGCTGCGCCACAACGGGAACGCCAATATTATTTTAATATTTACTAATGATTTTCTTGGGTAGTTAAAGTTTTGCATTGCTACTTATTTATTTGTTTATTTATTTATTTATTTATGCTTTTTAGGGCCATACCTATGGCATATGGAGGTTCCCAGGCTAGGAGTCCAATTGGAGCTACACCTGCCAGCCTATACCACAGCCACAGCAACACCAGATCCCAGCCTTGTCTATGACCTACTCCACAGCTCATGGCAATGCCAGATCCTTAACCCATCAGGGATCGAACCTGAAACCTCATGCTTCCTAGTCGGATTTGTTTCCACTGCGCCAGGACGGGAACTCTACATTGCTTTTTAAATGTTCTGTGCCATAGACTACGAAGGCAGACATGAGATGGTTTTGGGAAAATAGATGATCCGCATTTTAATTTTTTGCTTTGTTATAAAATTTGTACCAAATCCTTCTTGTTTTCCATTATTTAATTTACTTGCCTTCACTCTAAGAAATTCTTGGATTTCAGTGGGCAGTGTTCATCAAGTAGTCTAGGTTGTTAAAATGCAGCTTCTTGGGCCCTACTTCAGATCTTTTGAATGGCAGTCTGTGAGGTCTGGAAATCTACATGTTTTAAGTAGTTTGTTAAGTAATTTCTTCATTATTAAAGTTCGAGAACAGATTATCCTTGTAGAATATTTCTTCCAGATTGTGCCCAAAGGCTATGCTGATAGAGCCTTCCCTCACTCCTTCCTTTCTTTAGATAATAATTTGAATCATCCAGTGATAGTCTGCAGTTTTCTTTTGCTTAGCATACTTTACCTTCACCTTTTTCTTGGTTGATATGAAGTGTTCTCTGTAATTTTGATATTCGAGGAGGGAGGATTGTAGGCACCATCATGTTAGATGCCTCAAGATGCTGAAAAAAATTATGTGGAAAAAAAGGGGGATACCTTCCAGGACCAGTATTCATCAGTTAAAGATGAAGGTCTTTAGTGGCATGATCATCCTTCCACCATTAAAAATCATACTGTTAGGAGATGAAAACTGAAAAGTCATTCTAATCCCAGGGAAGAGGGGGCTTCTTTTGTCTATTTTAGGGCCGCACCCATGACATATGGAGGTTCCCAGGCTAGGGGTCGAATCGGAACTGTTGCTGCTGGCCTACACCACAGTCACAGCAACGCAGGATCCAGGCTGCACCTGTGATCCACACCACAGCTCACAACAAAGCCAGATCCTTAACCCACAGAGCAAGGCCAGGGCAGAACCCACAACCTCACGGATACTAGTCAGGTTCGTTAATGACTGAGCCACAATGGGAACTCCAAGGGAGCTTCTTACAAAGCCTTGTTTGGTATATCCACTCCAGACACAGTGTTGGGATATGTATTGCTTTAATTTCCCTGTTGATCATTGGATGAGGTGAAACCAATAAAAATCCTGTAAGATTTTGGAAAGGAGTTCCTGCTTCAAACTCTTTAAAAATACAGATGTAATAACTTTGACGTGCTCTAAGATCTTTGTTGCTCCATTTCTTTGATCTCCTAGAAGTTCCCTGAAAGCTGGCAGTATAGAATCTCTCTTGACATATTCTGTGGCACCTAGTTCTAGATCTCATATTGCTTAATTGTTGAATAAGTTGTGTTTTTATTTTCTAGTAGGGATTTCTTTCTTTTCATTCCTTATTTTAGATCTTCTTTGCATTATGAACATTCAACTAACATTTATACATGTTTTCTTACTAAGCAGTTCTTCTGTGACCTGGGTTTCTCAGAAGAATGAAATATGCGGCCACTTGGTATAGTCGCTTTGCTTTGGGGGTTGTTGTGTGATTGGTTAAACTAAACAGAACAAAACTTCTCCCTTAGGCCCCCTCTTTATGGATCACAGTCTTGTGAATTTCAGCAATAAGAGGGGAAACTATGGTAATATATTAGGAAACATTATATAGAATCTGGAGCCTTCCTGGTTCTTTGTCTCCTGAGAGTAAACTTAGCCTATCTCCTGCTGGAGGTGGGTATTGGTAGTGGCCTGGTTTCCAGGGTCAAGAGGAGGAATCTCAAATCTTACTCTGCCTTATATGAACTTTCAGCCAGTTTTCCTGTCTTCAACCCTTTCCTTCAGTCCCCCACCCTTCTCCTTATGTGTCCTTGGTGGATGTATACTGAGTTCTGGCTAGGGATCCCCTTTATTCTAACTGCCATATCTCTTCTGCAGGCCCTAAAATTTCAAATTTCTCCACTCTGCATAGTCAGTTACTTTTTCTGCTTTCTCTCTTCCAGAAAGTTAGTGCTGTCTCTCTTCTGTTATCTTCTTTCTTGTTTTCTTTTTTATTCTAGGTGTATGCCCTTTTTATCAAGTTTATCAAGTTAGTGGATTTCAAATGGGAGCTAAAGTAAGCGTGGGTTCAGTCCTCTCCTGTTTGCAGGGATTCCATCTAGACCACTTCTTTCCATCTTCCAAATGTGTTTGGAAGTACATTTTTTCTTTTTAAGTGTGTGAAGTAAAAAGTACTCACCAGGGCGTATTTTCAACAGAAGTGGGTTTTTTTTTGGTTTTTTTTTTTTTGTTTTTTGATTTCAAATTTGGTCATTGAAGTCTTTGCCAAGAAACGGGCATACAGTCTTTTCTGTGAAGTTTATGTTGTGTTCCAGACTTCTTGGCACAATTTTTAATATTAGAGATTGTTTTGCTTTGGTTCTGTGTTCTTTATGGGCTGTTGCACTGCCAGAAATCTTACTGATCTCTAGCAGATGTTTTTTTGTCATCAGTTATGGTAGATAGGGCTATCTGATTTTTTTTGTGGGGGGTAAGGATGAGGGCTGTGCCTACAGCACATGGAAGTTCCCAGGCCAGGAATTGGACCAGTACCACAGCAGTGAACTGAGGCACAGCAGTGACAATGCTGGATCCCTAACCTGCTGAGCCACCAGGGAATTCCAGCATGCTGTGATTTTAATTACTATATAGGTTTCTTTTCCCTCCCTCTCTTTAAGTAGTAGAAATATTATTTCCCATCCTGGGAAGAATAGGATTATTAATACATCTGGGGTGTTATGTAAAGAGATCTTCCATTTTTATTCTTTTCATATTTTTCTTTCCCTTGTTTTATTTCTTTTTCTTTTTTTTTGTCTTTTTTTTTTTTGCTATTTCTTGGGCTGCTCCCGTGGCATATGGAGGTTCCCAGGCTAGGGGTCGAATCGGAGCTGTAGCTGCTAGCCTACGCCAGAGCCACAGCAACGCAAGATCCGAGCCGCGTCTGCAACCTACACCACAGCTCACGGCAACGCCGGATCGTTAACCCACTGAGCAAGGGCAGGGACCGAACCCTCAACCTCATGGTTCCTAGTCGGATTCGTTAACCACTGCGCCACGACGGGAACTCCTCTTGTTTTATTTCTGTTATTTATTAACCAGAAACATAATTTTAACCCTTGAGTTAGTTTGCATACACATATGATATTTACTTTCAAGTTTTCTTGTGTAATTTGACTTAATTTCAGTTGTGTTTTTATGTATTTATTCATACAACATTGCATACTCTCATCTGGTGTTGGAAGCCTAAACTGGTTTGTGATACCTTATACTCAAGGGCATGGTTTAGTATCTCTAGAGAGAGTCTTCAGAAGCAATCAAAAATCCTCTTATTACCTTTTTCAGATTCTCATTAGAAGTTTAAAGAAGAGCTGGTGTAATATTACTATTTGGTTATTAGCAGGCTGCTTTCTGTTTTAGAGTGGAATTAAGAATAAATTATTAATTTTAAACTTCTGAATTTCCTTACATTTCTCTCTCTTCCTTTCTTTCCTACACAGCTAAGTTTATTGATTTCAAAATAGCTCGGAATTATTTTGAATGAGTTAAGAAAATTATGACAAACCATGCCTTCTCTTTTCAGGTTCTGTTCTGGATATTATTAAGCACATTGTGGCAAAGGGGGAACATAAAAGTGGAGTCCTAGATGAAGCTACCATAGCTACAATTCTCCGAGAAGTGCTGGAGGGGTTGGAATACCTGCATAAAAATGGACAGATTCACAGGTATGTAAAGGACACCACTCTTCTCTTTTGGATAAGTGCAGTGATAGTTGGGCTGTATCATTTCATTGAGGCCATTCCCCATTCTTTTGCACAACTAATCATAATCTCTGAGTATAAACAGAGCTCTTTGCATTTCTAGTTCCAGTACATTGTGGTTACACAGCTAGTAAGTACTTAAAAAGTAACAAATACTTAAGTCACATTGGAAAATGCAAAAACAGGGCAAACTCCTAATTTTCTACTAGGAGTCAATCTGTAGTCACTGATAACATTTTGGAATATTCCTTCCCAGTTTCTTTTATATGCTTAAAAATATTTAAAACATAACTATCTGTGGGAGTTCTCTTGAGGGTGCAGCAGGTTACAGATACAGCGTTGTCACTGCTGTGGCTCAGGTTGCTGCTATGGGGTGGGTCCAGTGCCAGTCCTAGGAACTTCAACATGCCATAGGTGTGGCCAAAGAAAAGAACCCTAAAAAACCATATGTATAATTTTGTCTGTTTCTTTTTTGGTTTCTCTTATATCATGACCATTTTCTCAAATTATTAAAAACTTTTGTAAATAATGTTATAAAATTAAAACTTTTTAAAAAATCAAATAACATTTGAGGAGTTCCTGTTGTGGCTCAGCAGAAACGAGTCTGACTAGTATCCATGAGGATGCAGGTTTGATTCCTGGCCTCACTCAGTGGCTTGGGGATCTGGCGTTGCTGTGAGCTGTGGTGTAGGTCACAGGCACGGATCAGGTCCTACGTTGCTCCTGGAAACCTCCATATGCCATGGTTTTGGGCCTAAAAAGACTAAATAAATAAATAAAAGCTGTATAACAGTTCATGGTTCAAATATTTCTGCTATTTATATCTCTTCAGTCCCTGAGTACAGATAATAAGAATTCCAAAGGTAGAGTCTCCCTGGATTTGGTTTTCCTTCTTTAGGAATATCTTTATTTCCCCATCCTTTCTGAAGAATGATTTCCCTGGATACGAGAATTTTTAGTTGGCAGTTCTTTTTTTCCCAGCATCTAAAAGATGCTGTGCTACTTAATTCTGGCCTTCTGGATGGTTTCAGATGAGAAATTTGTCGTGTGAATTGGTATTCTGTGAGTAATATGTTGTTTTTCTCTGGCTACTTTCAAGAGTGTTTCTTTGTCTTTGGTTTTCAGAAGTTTAAGTATGATATATCTTGGTGTGGATTTCTTTAGGTCTATCCTGTTTGGGGTTCCCAAACTTCTTAAATCCATAAGTTTTTGACTTTTACTGGTTTGGGGAAATTTTCAGCCATTATTTCTGTGAATAACTTTGCAACCCATTTCTTCTCCTCTTTTTCTGGGAAGTGTTAGATCCTTTGTTATTGTAGCGTAATCCCTGAGACTCGGTTCCTTTTTTTTTTAACCTTTTTTTTCTCTGTTCGGATTGAGAAAATATTCTTCATTTGTTTTCAAGTTTGCCAATTCTTTGCTGTGTCCTCTCCATTCTACTCTGGAACCCATTTCTTGAGCTTTTTATTTCAGTTGTCATAGGCTTTCAGTTCTATAATTTTCATTAGGTTCTTTTTTTTAGCTTTTTTCTTTTTTTTTTTTGGTCTTTTTGTTGTTGTTGTTGTTGCTATTTCTTGGGCCGCTCCCACGGCATATGGAGGTTCCCAGGCTAGGGGTCTAATCGGAGCTGTAGCCACCGGCCTATGCCAGAGCCACAGCAACTCGGGATCCGAGCCGCGTCTGCAACCTACACCACAGCTCACGGCAACCCCAGATCCTTAACCCACTGAGCAAGGCCAGGGACTGAACCCACAACCTCATGGTTCCTAGTCGGATTCGTTAACCACTGTGCCACGACGGGAACTCCAGCTTTTTTCTTTTTTGCTGAGATTTTCTGTTTTTCATTCGTTTTGAGAATTCTGAATTGCGTGTTAGAAGCACTTTTATGATGGCTGCTTTAAAATTCTTCTCAGATAATTCCAACAATTGATTCATCTTGGTGTTGATGTTAGTTGATTTGTCTTTTCTTATTTAAGTTTTTCCTAGTTCTTGGTATGTTGAGTAATTTTGTTTTATTGTATCATGAATGTTTTGGATGGTATATTAGAAGACTCTTGATCCTATTTAAATAATAATATATTGAAATAATATATTTTAGGAATTGCCCTGATTTTTAGAGCCTTTGCAGTGGTGTTCTAGTTTGTTTTGTTCACATGGCATTGCTGGAGCTCTCTGCTCAGTTCTTGATGATGCCACCATGGGAGCAGAGTGTATTTCCCCAGGCTAGATGCTGCTAGGTGGAAGGTGGAGATAGTGGCTGTGCCTTTGGATCCGTGAGCACTTCCTTGGGCTCAGCTTGTGAGCTAGGCCACCTTGTGCTAGTTGGGCTCCCATTCATTCTCTGGTATTGCCTATGGACATGAAATGCACTTCTCTGGGCCACCTTTTGTTGCTGGGTTGGGTGTTAGGAGACATTGAACCAGGGTCATCCTTTACCACTGTGTGGAGGTCCAAGAGGTGCCAGGCCTAGGTCAATCACTACCCTGAATGAAAGAATGGGAGGTAGCAGCTAAGCCTGAGACAGGTTGGGACCTAGGACCTGGGACCCTTTGCTGCAGTGGCTGCAGTGCTTTCAGCTAGACAAACATCTCGAGCAACAAAATACAAAGCAACTGTAAGGGACTGAAAATAACTGCGGACATATGCATTTGGGAAAAATTATAAGCAAGAAGATACAAAAAGAGCTAAAAACCAGGCTGCCTCTTCTGAAGAGCCAGGAGCAAATCAGGGTGTCAGAAGCAAGAGTAGAGTACTATACATGCCCCCTGCACACACCACCACCAACAGGGTGGGAAGACCACCTAAACCACTCCTCTCACCTGACCTTTGGACCTGCCCCTACCCTCACTGCATATAAGGAACCAGCTCTGTACCCCTTGAGGAGTGAGCAAGCAAGGGCACCTGTTGTCATTATTTCCCCCTGCTACAGCAGGGGCTCCAATAAAGCCTTGCCTGAATTATCCTTTCTGGCCTTTTGTCAATTTTTATTGATTGAGGAAGGCCAAGAATGCAGATCTTAGGGAGTTCCTCTTGTGGCTCATCAGGTAAAGAACCCAACTAGTATCCATGAGGGTGTGGGTCTGATCCCTGGCCTTGCTCAGTGGGTTAAGGATCTGGCATTGGTGTGAGCTGTGGTGTAGGTTGCAAACTCGGCTCAGATCCTGCATTGCTGTGGCTATGGCTTGGGCCAGCAGCTGTAGCTTCAATTTGATCCCTAGTTTGGGAACTTCCATATGCCACCAGTGCAGCCCTAAAAAGCAGAAAAAAAAAAAAAAAAAGTCAGACAGCTACCAACTTGTAAAACTGAAGGTTGGTGGGGTTTTTTTTTGTTTTTTTGGTTTTTTTTTTTTTTTTTGCTTTTTGGGCTATACTGGTGGCATATGGAAGTTCCCAGGCTAGGGGTCAAATCAGAGCTGCAGCTTCTGGCCTACGCCACAGCCATAGGCACACTAGATCTGAGCTACATCTATGACCTACACCACAGCTCATGGCAAATGCTGGATCCTTAACCCACTGAATGAGGCCAGGAATCAAACCTGCATCCTCACGGATACTAGTTGGGTTCATTACCGCTGAGCCACAGCAGGAACTCCTAAAACTCAAGTATTTAAGGGGTAATCAGAAAATGGAGAGGAAAAAAGCAAAATATCCCCTCCCTGAACACAAAAACATTTGATTAGGTTACCTTGAGACTAGAAGCATTTTAAAGAAAATCAAGGTATAATAGGCGAAACCTGCTATCTATAGAAGTATCTCATTTTAGGAAAAAATGAATAATTTTTCCTTCCTTCCTTCTTTCTTTTCTAGCTGCACTTGCAGCATATGGAAGTTCCCAGGCTCAGGACTGAATCGAACTGCAGCTGCCAGCCACAGCCACAGCAACTCAGGATCTGAGCTGCGTCTGTGAACTACACCACAGCTTGCAGCAGCTCTGGATCCTTAACCCACTGAAAAGGGCCAGGGAGTGGACCCTCATCCTCATACAGTAACATTTGTAACCTGCTGAGTCACAATGGGAACTCTGAATAATTCTTTATAGTTGTTTAAATTTTCAACCTGTTTAAGTCTTACAAAGTAAATCAGCTTTCTTTTTATGGGGATAAAAGAGAAGAGTTGATTCTAAGGAATAATATGTAAACCAGAAATCATGGAAACACTGAAGTTGTATATATATTTAAGACAATAGGATTTTTCATCTGAAATGGAGTCATGGCACAGTGGAAATGAATCTGACTAGGAACCATGAGATTGTGGGTTTGATCCCTGGCCTTGCTCAGTGGGTTAAGGGTCTGGTTTGCTGTGGCTGTGGGGTAAGCAGGCAGCTGTAGCTCTGATTGGACGCCTAGCCTGGGAACCTCCATATGATGCTTGTGCGGGCCTAAAAGGCCAAAATAAAATAAGATGAAATAAAATTGTACCTAATCAAAAAAAAAAAAAAAAAAAAGTACCGGGTTCAATCCCTGGCCTCACTTAGTGGGTTAAAGATCCAGCTTTGCCACAAGCTGCAGTGTAGATGACAGATGCGACTCAGATCCAGTATTGCTGTGGCTGTGGTGTAGCTCTGATTCGACCCCTAGCCTGGAAACTTCCGTATGCCCAGGTGCAACCCTTAAAAAAAGAAGGAAAAAGAAAAAAAAATTGTTTTTAATATACGTAATCAATTATTTTGTATCTAGTTAAAATATTGTGTTAGCAAATGACTGTAAAGGGGGCATGACCAAAGAGTAAACACTTGGGAATTTATTTCCCACACTGTTAAGAGGAAAAGGTGCCCTGAAAAACAGCATTCCTATCCTCTGAATGATGATAACCTTGTGTATTATACCTTGATACTAGCAGTGAACATAATTCAGTTAATACCTCAGTTTGATTCCATGTTCTTTGAGTAATCTTTTAGAAGGAAATATGCCAGCGATTGCTAATTGGCCTCTAATATGTCTCCCCTCTGTTATTTTTATTTATTTAGTCTTTTTTTTTTTGCCTTTTCTAGGGCTGCTTCCCACAGTTTGTGGAGGTTCCTGGGCTAGGGGTCTAATCAGAGCTGTAGCCACTGGCCTACACCAGAGCCACAGCAACACGGGATCTGAGCCGTGTCTGCGACCCACACCACAACTCACGGTAACGCTGGATTCTTAACCCACTGAGGGAGGCCAGGGATCAAACCCTCAACCTCATGATTCCTAGTCGAATTCGTTAACCACTGCGCCACAACGGGAACTCCTCCCCTCTTTTAGAATAAGAAAAAAAGGCTTTTTTTTTTTTTTTTTTTTACTGGAAAGATGACCATCCAGAAAAAGGGCAACATTTCATAGCCTCCCATGCAGGCCAGATATGACTGTGAGATTTAGTTTTTAGCCATCGTGATGAGAACAGAAGTGTTGTGTACTATTTCCAAGTTGTTCCCTTAACAGGTTTTATCAACCTCAGCACTACTGATATTTGATCTGAACGGTTATTTGTTGTAGGGGCTATCTTGTGCATTGTAGAATGGATCTAGCAACATCTCTGGTTTCTACATATTACATGCCAGTAGCACTCCCCATCCCCACTCCATCAATGTCCTCTGTGACAACCGAAAATGTCCCTTAACACTGCCATATACCCCGAGAACTACTGCTAACAGAAAGTGACATAACCACTCTTTGCCCTTTTCTTTCATTCCATTGAAATGTGGATGTAGTAGTAAGGCATCATGGACTGTGCAGCAAGAACTTAGAGATGGTAAAGCAATAAAATACGAGGGACCTGAGTCACTCACTGCCTCTATGGAGTCAGTCCATGCCAGATTCATGTCATTCATGCCCAGACTATTATGTGAGAGGGAAAAAAAATTTTTTATAGCCGTAGAGATCACCAGCGATTGATAAACTCTAGCCCACAGGCTGAATTATTTGTTTCTTTTTTAAAACACAACCATGCCTACTCATTTACAGATTGTCTATGGCTGTTTTCATACTACAGAGACAAAGTAGTGGTGATGGTGAACGTGTGGCCCACAAAACCTAAACTATTTACTGTCTGGCCCTTTAAGAAAATGTGGATCTCTGGTGTCCATGATAATGGCAACTAGCAGTCACTGAAACTTGTGTGTGAAATCATTTTCTAAATATGTTTCCAAGCTTTCCTCAATTAATCTTCACAATTACTTTCTGAGTTGGTACTATTATTATTATTCTTCCTATTTTACAGATGACAGACCAAGACAAAGAGAGTTAAGCCAGTGGTTACCCAGCTAATGAGAGAGCTGGGATCTGAATTTAGGCAGTCTCCTTGCAGAGCCTTCTAGGAAAAAGTGGGCTAATCAGTGAAGCTGGGCATACACTGGTTCAATATCAGTTATAGCTTTTAGTTACTAACTCAGTAGAATTTAGGTCTGCCACTGAATTATTATTCTTCAAATAAGCTATATGTTGTCTTATTTAATATATCCATATCTCTATCTTTAAAAGTCAGTCTTAGAGTTCCTTTCGTGGCTCAGTGATTAACAAACCCTGCTAGTACCCATGAGGATTCGGGCTCGATCACTGGCCTTGCTCAGTAGGTTAAGGATCCCTTGTTGCCATGAGCTGTGGTGTAGGTTGCAGATGAGGCTCAGATCCTGCGTTGCTATGGCTGTGGTGTAGGCCACACACAGCTCTGATTTGACCCCTAACCTGGGAACTTCCATATGCCATGGGTGCAGCCCTAAAAACAAAAAAGACACACACACAAAAGGTCAGAGTCTTCACCTCAGAACATGAATAGAAGTGTATATATACCAAGTGTATGAACCTTGGATGTTTTCAGTAGATTTTATTCTCTTCTTTTTAGAGTCCAGTTGTTATTTCATGTAGATTTGTGTCATGGTGGATTAGGGCAAATAATTTTATTCCATCTCCCCTGGGTTTTCTCCTTGACCTTCTAATCTTTAGAGCATTTGACTAGGGTGATCAGGTCTCTAAATTAGACTTAAACTTTTCTCTGTCTCTCTTTTTTACTTACATGATTATTTTTCCAATTTAAAAAGGTTAGCTGATTTGTTTCTTCTCTTGGCCTTTATCAAGTGTTCCATAAACTTTGCCTGTTGATGAGTCATAAAAATGTAGTGGGAAGAAACTTGTGTTCTGTACTAATGAGAAAATCAAGTATGTTTGTGATATTTCTTTTAATTTTAAAAGGAATTTGTAACTTTGGTGCAATAGTGCCATGTAAGAAATGGCATTAAGCTGTGAAAAATAAAACTCACTGTTCTTACTATTTAAGATTTGTCAAAGGATTTAACTATTGTGGTTGCTGGGTTGCTTGGTATTCTTAGTGGTGGGGTAAAAAAAAAAAACAAAAAACTTTTTTTTTTTTTAACAGTCGTATCCACAGCATATGGAAATTCCCACGCCAGGGATTGAATCCGAGCCACAGGTGTGGCAACACCAGATCCTTTAATCCACTGCACTTGACTGGGGATCAGACCCTCACCTCCACAGCACAGCAACCCAAGCTGCTGCAGTCAAGATTCTAAATCCACTGTACCATACTGGGAACTCCAAAAAAGTTTCTTTCATTAAGGACTACTATATTGATTTTCAGATACTTAGTTACAATTTTTCTTCTTTCTTTATGCTTTTTAGGGCCGCATCCAAGGCATATGGAAGTTCCCAGGCTAGGGGTTCAATCAAAGCTACAGCTGCTGGCCTGCACCACAGCCACAGCAACTTGGGATCCGAACCACATCTGCGACACACAGCACAGCTCACAGCAATGCCAGATCCTTAACCTACTGATCCAGGCCAGGGATAGAACCCAAAACCTCATGGTTCCTAGTAGGATTTGTTTCTGCTGAGCCACTACAGGAACTCCCAGTTATAAGTTTTTTTCCTGAAAGGTCTGTTATCCTGTTCTGTGTGAAGACATATTGGTGTGCTTGGTTTTCCAGTGAGCCACTTAGCTTCATGATATTCCTCTGCTTTTACTCTTGGAAGCACTCCAATCTATAGATTATACTTTTGGTTTGAAAAGGGAAATATGAATTGAGTATCTGGGAAATTTATCAGGAAAAATAGTCACCCAAAGTGTAGGCTCTATTGAAAATGGATTACTGTCGTTTCACATAAGACAAAAACTTAGAAAACATTGTTTGAGGGAGTTCCCATTATGGCTTAGCAAAAATCCAACTTTTATCCATGAGGATCCAGGTTTGATCCCTGGTTTCACTCACTGGGTTAAGTATCCAACATTGCCACAAGCTGTGGTGTAGATTACAGATTCATCTTGGATCTGGCATTGCTGTGGCTATGGCATAGGCCTGCTGCTGTAGCTCTGATTCGACCCCTAGCCGGGAACTTTCATATGCCATAGGTGCAACCCTAAAGAAAACAAAACAGAAGAATCACTGCAGTGGCTTTGATCCAATTCAATCACCTGCTGGGCACAGTAAGTTAAAAGATCCCATGTTGCTGCATCTGCAGCATAGGTTGCAGCTATGGCTCAGATTCAGTCCCTGGCCTGGGAACTTCCATATGCCTCAGGTTTGGCCACTAAAAAAAAAAGAGAAAAAGAAAACATTATCTTTATAATTTATCATTATCTTTATAATTTATAGTTTATAACCCTAATATTTAGAATAGAGATAAGATGTGGGAATTGGGGGCTGGGACAGCAGGAGGGAATAATGCAAATACAAGGCTTAAAATTTTTAAACAGCACAAAATGGTGTATGACATGACAAATCTTCTCAATATCATGTTGATACTATGTTCTCTTGATATGATGTGATGAAAATGGCATTTTACAGTTGTGATTTTTCTTTCCCCAAATGCAACACCAGTCTAATCTTGAGGAAAACATCATAAAAATTCCATCAGAGGGGTGTCCTACAAAATACTTGACCATTACTCCTCAAAACTGTCAAAGTCGTTAAAAACAAGGAAAGTCACAAACAGGAGGAACCCTAAGAAGACATGACAACTAAATGGAATATGGTATCCTGGGAAAGAAAAAAGGCATTACGTTACAACTAAAAAACTTGAGTAAATTGTAGGTCTTGGTTAATAGCAATGCATCAGTACTGGTTCATTAACCTGGCAAAAGTACCCTTCTCATATATGATGTTAGTAATGGGGGGAACTGAGTGTCAGGTATATGAGAATGCCTCTGTACTGTCTTCTCAAGTTTTATGTACATCTAAAATTTTTCTAGGAGTTCCTGTCGTGGCTCAGCGATAACAAACCTGACTAGTATCCATGAGGACAAGGGTTCAATCCCTGGCCTCACTCAGCGGGTAGGGGATATGGTGTTGCTGTGCGCTATGGTGTAGGTCATAGATGCGGCTTGGATCTGGCATTGCTGTGGCTGTGGTGTAGGCTGGTAGCTGCAGCTCCCAGTTATGCAGACTAACTGGGAGCCTCCATATGCCATGGGTGCAGCCCTAAAAAAAACAACCAAACAAAAAAAAAGTTTTAAAAAGTAAAGCGTTAAAAAAGTCTCTTTTTTTTCCCTGAACCTCTAGTATCCTGGTCTAAAGGGAAACACTTCTTGCCATTTTCTTGTGAATCCTTTGAGAGAAATTTTATGCCAGTTTAAACCTACTGTATATATCCCCCTCCCTCCTGCATTAAACAAACAAAGAGGGGGGAGTTCTTCCTGTGGCACAGTAGGATAAGGATCCGGTAATTTTCTCTGTGGCAGCATAGGTTCAATCCCTGGCCTAGTGTGATGGATTGAGGAGTGCACATTGCCACAGCTGTGGCATAGGTCAAAGCTGAAGCCTAGATTCAGTCCCTGGCCCAAGAACTTCCATATGCCTCAGATGCAACCAAAAAAAAAAAAAAAAAAGGGCAAATGGCAACATGAAGTATTCTTTTTTCACTTGATATATTTGCAGATTGTCCCATATTAACAAACACATTCATTAGTTTTGGTAGTATTTCATTATATATAGCTATACCATAATTGTCTTCTATTTAGATGGATAGTTGTCCTCTTTAGCTACAACATATTAGTTTATAACCCTAATATTTAGAATAGAGATAAGATGTGGGAATTGGGGGCTGGGACAGCAGGAGGGAACAATTAAGTTACAAAATAATACAATTATTTTGGTATTTAGTTGGATGAATTGATTGATTTAATACTTTCAGAAACAATCACTTTTTGTTTTTTTAATTGAAAATTTGATTTCTTATTAATACAGCCAAAGTTACTCAGTTTTGAATTTCTCCTTATATGCCATTGAGATTTTAAACATCTGACAGAATGTTATGCATAGGCAGGAATAGTTGCTATTACTGAACTGATTAAAGACATTTTCTTAATATTTAATTGTTATTTAAACTCATACATTGTTTTCATTTTTTAAAGTTTTATTGAAGAATTTGATTTAAAATGTGTTAACTTCAGCTGTACAACATAGTGATTCAGTTATACATGTCTACACATCCATTCTCTTTCAGATTATTTTCCCACATAGATTATCACAAAATACTGGGTAGAGTTCTCTGTGCTATTTTGGTGTATAGGTGGATGGATGGATGGATTGACTTACTGCTTCAGTTATCTCCTTAAGAGGATTTGAGGCAGTTGTCTTCTACTTAGTTATTTAAATCTGTTTGATGAATATCTGGCAGGTCCTCTTTATGTCCTAACTGTAATACCAAGTAAGTGCAGGTGATAAAGAAATATATTAAGATACAGGCCCAGATATGGCTAATGGTAAAATGAGAAAGACCCAGAGATAGGATTATATTTTTATGAGCTCTACTAACATTCTACAGTGCAGCCTGCTGCAAAAACACAGAGGAGGAGGAAGTAAGTAAACTGTATGTCGCTGATACAAGATTAACACTCAGAAATCAGTTGCATTTCTGTTTATTAAAAATGAAATATTAGAAAAGAAATACAAAAATACAATACCTTTTAAAATTGCACCCCAAAAAATCAAATACCTGGCAATAAATCTGACCAAGGAGGTGAAAGACTTATATGCTTAGAACTATAAAACATTCATCAAGGAGGAGTTCCTGTCGTGGCTCAGTGGTTAAGGAATCCAACTAGGAACCATAAGGTTGCGGGTTCGATCCCTGGCCTTGTTCAGTTGGTTAAGGATCGGCGTTGCCGTGAGCTGTGGTGTAGGCAGGCGGCTGCAGTTTTGATTAGACCCCTAGCCTGGGAACCTCCACTTGCCGCGGGTGCGGCCCAAGAAAAAGACAAAAAAAAATCACCAAGGAAATTAAAGAGGATTCAAAGAAATGGAAAGATATTCCATGCTCCTGGGTTGGAAAAATTAATATTGTAAAAATGACCATACTATGCAAAGCAATCTACAGATTCAATGCAATCCCTATCAAATTACCCATGACATTTTTCACAGAACTAGAACAAACAATCCAAAAATTTATATGGAACAATAAAAGACCCAGAATTGCCAAAGCAATCCTGAGGAAAAAAAACAAAGCAGAAGGTGTAACTGTCCCAAGACTTCGGGCAATATTACAAAGCCACATTCATCAAGATAGTGTGGTACTGGTACCAAAACAGACATATAGACCAATGGAACAGAACAGAGAACACAGAAATAAACTCAGACACCTACGGTCAGTTCATCTTCAACAAAGGAGGCAAAAATATAAAATGGGAAAAAGACAATCCTTTCAGCAAGTGGTGCTGGGAAAACTGGACAGCCGCATGTAAAACAGTGAAACTGGAACACACCCTCACACCATGCACAAAAATAAACTCAAAATGGCTTAAAGACTTAAACATAAGACAAGACACCATCAGACTCCTAGAGGAGAATACAGGCAAAACATTCTCTGACATCAACTTTACAAATGTTTTCTCAAGTCAGTCTCCCAAGGCAACAGAAATAAAAGCGAAAATAAACCAGTGGGACCTACTCAAACTGACAAGTTTTTGCACAGCAAGGGAAACCGTTAAAACCCAAAAAGACAACTTACCGAATGGGAGAAAATAGTTTCAAACAATGCAACTGACAAGGGCTTAATCTTCAAAATATTACAGACAATTTATACAACTCAATAGCAAAAAAGCCAACAACCCAATTGAAAAATGGGCAAAAGACCTGAATAGACTTTTCTCCAAGGAAGATATACAGATGCCAACAAGCACATGAAAAAATGCACACCATCACTGATTATTAGAGAAATGCAAATCAAAACTACTATGAGGTAACACCTCACACCAGTCAGAATGGCCATCATTAATAAGTCCTCAAATAACAAATGCTGAAGAGGGTGTGGAGAAAAGGGAACCCTCCTGCACTGTTGGTGGGAATATAAATTGGTACAAACACTATGGAGAACAGATGGAGGTACCCTAGAAAACTGTATGTAGAACTACCATATGACCCAGCAATCCCACTCTTGGGCATATATCCAGACAAAACTTTCCTTGAAAAAGACGCATGCACCCACATGTTCATTGCAGCACTGTTTACAATAGCCAAGACCTGGAAACAACCTAAATGTCCATCAACAGATGATTGAATTAAGAAGATGTGGTGTGTATGTATACACAATGGAATACTACTAAGCCATAAAATAGAACAAAATAATGCCATTTGCAGCCAAATGAATGGAACTAGAGACTCTCATACAAAGTGAAGTAAGTCAGAAAGAGAAAGACAAATACCATATTATATCACATAGCTGGAATCTAATATATGGCACAAGTGAACCTTTCCACAGAAAACATCATGGACATGGAGAACAGATTTATGGTTACCAAGGGGGAGGGGGAGGGAGTGGAATGGATTGGGAATTTGGGGTTATTAGATGGAAACTATTGCTTTTGGAATGGATAGGCAATGAAATCCTGCTATATAGCACTGGGAACAATATCTAGTCACTTATGATGGAGCATGATGATGTGAGAAAAAAGAATGTATGCGTGTATGTGTGACTGGGTCACCTTGCTGTACAGTAGAAATTCGACAGAACACTGTAAACCAACTATAATGGAAAAAATAAAAATCGTTATAAAATTTAAAAAAACTGTACTTTTTTTTTTTTCTGTTGTTTTAGATGTCATTATGCATGAGCTGAGAAAAAGGAGTTGAAGGTTCATGGTTGTCTTAGTTGAATGGTCTTTGTCACCAAGGGAAGGGAATATCCTCAGTTCTCTCTTGTTCATGGTCAGAGACTTTAGGTTTGTAGGGCAAAGTGAGTTAACTTCCATTCTAAGTCAGCCTCTGGGGTAAGATCCTATAAATTTCTTGGATTTATAAGCAGAACGTAATACTCAGTAATGTGATGTCCTTAAGCTTTAGTACATAGGAAAGGTATTATATACTCCTGATACAGTGGTGCTGCTACACATAGTTGTGACACAGTTGTTCACTGTTTACCAGAGAATGGTTATATCTAAGGATGGAGGAACGAGGACAGGGGCAGAGAAAGGATGAAGTGTTGTGCTTTTCACAGGTTCTTTTTCCTGACAAGTAGGGCTTTCTTCCGTTTTTCTTTCTTTTCTAACTTTAAGACCTGGCTCTCTTTTGTTTATTTAATTATATTTATTTTTAACTGTAAAATAGATGAGTCCATTCCCACAAGATTATCAAACACTGTTCCCCCTTGACTCCAGCCCCATTCCTCTCTGCCAGGGAACTAAATTGATTTCTTTGCGTTTCGTGTGTATGGAAAGGGGTGTGTGTCACATTAATGGTATCATACAACATGTACTGTCCCTTTTGATTTGTTCACTTAGAGGTATCTTAGAGAGTGTTTGAAGTCATAACAGGTTAATTGACCTTAATCTATTTCATGAATGTAACAGAATTAATTTAACCTTTCTTCTATTGTTGGCTTTCTAACTTATTATCATTTGGGGTTTGTTATTATAACCAAAGCTGTAGAGAATTGCCCTTTACATTTCGTTTACATTGTGAGTTTCTCTAGTTATTAAGGAGCTGATTTGCTACTCATAGAATTTAGAGATTATAGATTTTTGTCAGATACTACTGACATGTTGCATGAGGGAACAAGTTGAAGATTTGAATGGAGAGTACAATGTCATTTATGTTGAAAGAAAAGCCTGGCTGTTTCACAGGAACATATTCTGTTAAGTGGATTTAATGGTTGAACATTTTGGAGAGAAGAATATTGGACTCAAGAATGGTAGTCAAATGAATTTTGACCTTTTCAGTGATGTTTAGGTTTTTACAATAGGAATGTATTTTTGTATTACTTGAATTATTATAGTTATTAATAAAAACAGAGATGTTTGAATAATTTTATCATATTTTATGCTATAGGTGTAGAACAATCCCTGTTGCATATGGACCATTTAAAAATTTTGATCATATCTTAGGGTGTAGAAAAAAAATCAATGTATTTGAAAAAGAAATAACATGAGGGTAAGTGAGGGCCATATTCTTTGGCCACTGTTATTTCAAGTGAGGATTTAATAACCTTGGGTTTTCCAGATTTTATAGTGGAAAGCTATGGTATTGTAGCCTTCTGTATACAAAGTTTGGATTCTAGTACAAGTGACTATAATTTAAAAAATACTGCTCTTGGCCTTAATACCCTTTAATGCAAAATCAAGCATTTAATATTGCCAGTGTTGGGAGTTCCTGTTGTGGCTCAGTGGAAGCGAACCTGCCTAGTATCCGTGAGGATGCAGGTTCGATCCCTGGCCCCACTCAGGTTAAGGATTTGGTGTTACTGCAAGATGTGGTGTAGATCACAGATGCAGCTCGGACCTGGCGTTGCTGTGGCTGTGGCGTAGGCCGGCAGCTGCAGCTCTGATTCGACCCATAGCCTGGGAACTTCCATATGCCGCAGGTGCAGCCCTAAAAGAGCAGTAAATAAATAAATAAGTAAATAAATATTGCCAGTGAATATAGTGAACTGTTTAAATCATGTGACTTCATAGAATAGATGTTTTTTAATGTGTGGTTTTCTTTTTTTCGAAGAGATGTGAAGGCTGGAAATATTCTCCTTGGAGAAGATGGCTCAGTACAGATTGCAGGTAATGATTAGTATTTCTTTTTGTTTTAATTTAATGGTTGGTAGAACCACATTATTTATCTTTTTTCTCAGTTGGTTTTCTCTCCTGTTCCATGGACCATCTCTGGTCAAATATACTATGTTAGCATATCCCTGCTGACTGAAGATGTCTTCCACTACTCATCCTTTAGTTTTATTTTTTTTAATTTTTATTTATTTATTTATTTTATAATTTTTTTTTATTTTCCCACTGTACAGCAAGGGGGTCAGGTTATCCTTACATGTATACATTACAATTACATTTTTTCACCCACCCTTTGTTCTGTTGCAACATGAGTATCTAGACAAAGTTCTCAATGCTATTCAGCAGGATCTCCTTGTAAATCTATTCTAAGTTGTGTCTGATAAGCCCAAGCTCCCCATCCCTCCCACTCCCTCCCCCTCCCATCAGGCAGCCACAAGTCTCTTCTCCAAGTCCATGATCATCCTTTAGTTTTAATCCTAGGCATTTTCTGACCATTCCACATTACCTTCCAGTTATCCACTCCTTACCCTTATTAGAGTCATCTTCTTTGGGTTCTCATAGTACTTCCCTTTAAAGGAGTGCTCAAGAAGCCTCATTACATTTAAGAATAAATATGCTAGCACAACATTGTAAACCAACTTTAATAAATCATCCTTCAATAAAATAAATTTTAAAAAAGAAGAAGAAATATGCTATAGAAAGTTGATACAGAGCTGCTTCTGTCCTGGGGAAAATGAAGTATTTGCCAGTTAGGAAAAGGTGGAAGTATACTTTTGGCAGATTCAGAATTGAAGAGTAAGAGTTGGAGGCCAAAGCCTGCCACTGTTGCTATTCCCGGTGAAATACCCTCTCTACCAGGGTGAGACTCCAGAATGGCTGAACTGCAGGATTGTTAAACAAGCAGATCATCTGAAAAAACCTCAGCTCAGTCCTGTACTGCTGGGATAATCACGTGTTTGGCAGGAGGAAGATAATCACCCAAACCTTGAGTTATTTTTTCAGCCTTAGAAGATAATTTAGGCACACATCTTCATGTCTTCAGTTAAGGCAATGTTTTAACCAAACCACATCATGCTTTACTAAGCCACATTATGCTTTAACATAAAGAAAAATGTTGATAAATTTGACTCCTGTAAAATTTGAAACTTCTCTTTCATTGATAGTTTATCACCATTAATAAGAAAAATAAGGCAAAACCACAGATTAGAGAAGATATTTGAAGTATGAATCATTGATAAAGGGCTTAAATTTAGAATATACAAGAACTCATTAAGGAAAAATCAGATAATGAAGACATGAGAATATAAATGGAATGCAAGATGTTCAGCCTCACTAGTTATCAATTAAATGCAAAGTAAAGTAACCTTGAGATACCGCATTATACTGGCTGACCCAGCAAACACACTAGTTGTCAGTGTGAATGTAAGGGAAAATCTCACACTCTGGTGGTGGGAGTATAAATTAGTACACTTTATTTATTAAGTTTAAGATATGCATACCCAAAGACTTTCACTTCTAGATGTATGGTGTACAGAAATTCATACTTCAGCATGCTATAGTGCTCATAAGCATTAAAAGTTTGAAACAGTCCCAAGCCTTTCATTACTAGAAGGGATAAATTGTAGTTAATTTATACTTTGGAATACCACATGGTGTTGAAAATGGATAGAACTACAACTTACAGAGAAATGTTAAATCAGTTATAAAAACATAGGGTGAAAGAAGCTAGTCAAAATAGAATATATAGCTTGTGATTCCATTTATATGAGTTCAAGACCAGGCACAATTATGTTGTATTGTTTAGAGAAACAAAACCCAGTGGTAAGAAACTAAAGAAAAGAGAATTCTTAGAAGATGGCAGAGTAGAAAGCACCTAAATTCTGTCTCCCCACCTAGACAATAATTGAATTGGCAGAATCCGTCTGATGTAACTGTTTTGAAATTCCACAGTCCATTGATTGCTTGAAAATTCTAGGGGCAGACTTGCAAGGTAAATTGCAGTTAATTTTGGTCAATTTCAGAGCTACTCATTCCTCATCCATCAGCCACATGACTGGCAGCTATGCACATGTTTTTGGAGTAGCTTGCACACAGCTTAAAGGAACCATGGGGGCCAGAAAGGACCCTATTCTCCAAATACCAGGGATCTGCTCTGGTTACTGAGGTGCAGACAAAGAGACGGGCAGTGGCCCCATTGTCATTGCACCTTCTCCCTTCCATGTGATTTTCAGGAGACTTAACTGGCCATCATTTTTTGTTTTTTGTTTTTTCCGTTCCTGTCATTTTTTCCTTCTTCCCCGTTTTGGAGCCAGACTTTAAGACATTAAAGAACAACCACATTCGGAGGGAAAATTGGAAAGTAAATGAATGTGCCCAGAAAAAGGTGCAAAAAAGATCCAAGAAGACCTCAAGTTTATACTTCAGGTTGATGCTTGACACAGATGCAGCCTACAACAACCTCCCCAAACAAAACAGTAACAAAAAACAGCAAACCCTGGGGAAGGGGAAGAATCTGATTTCCAGAGTTAACTGCATTATTAGATTCAAATGTCCATTCTTCAACAACAACAAAAAAATAACAAGGCATTCAGTGAAACAGGAAAGTATGGCTTATGCTAAAAAATAAATAAACCAACATAAACTGTCACTGAAAAAGACCTGATGGCACATCTACTGACAGAAACTTTGAAACAGCTATCTTGAAGATGTTCAGAGAATTAAAGGAAGATATGGGAAAACTCAAGAAATTGATGTGTGAATAAAATATAAATAGCAATAGGAGATAAAATCTAAAAAGAAACCACAAACAAATTCTGGAGCTAAAAAGTACAATGACTTGTATTGTGAAATGAAAAATTCACTAGAAGGTTAAGTTTAAATGAAGCTTTGAGCGGGGAGAAGTATATATCATCATACCCAACAGGATGGCTAATATCAAAAAAATATAAAATAAGAGGATGCGGAGGAATCAGGAATCCTTGTTTACTGTTGGGGGGAATATAAAATGGTACAGCTATAGTGGGGAACAAACAGTATGGCAATTCTTCATATCAATTAAAAATAAAAATACTATATGTTCCAGTATATAACCCCAAGGAACTGAAAACAGGGACTGAAATGGTTCTTTATATACCCATTTTCATAGCAGCATTATTTACAATGACTAAAACGTGGAAGCAGCTTAAGCGTACATCAATGGATCAATGAATACACAAAATGTGGCATATATATATGCAGTAAAATATCATTCACCCTTTAAAGGAAGGACATCTTGGCATATCCTACAACACAGATGAACCTGGAATGTTATGCTGTGTGAAATAAGTCAGTTATAAAAAGACAAATACTGTATGATTCTACTTATATGGAATACTTATTATTTATTTATTTTATTTTTATTTTTATTTATTTTGCTTTTTAGGGCCACACCCTTGGCATATGAAGGTTCCCAGGCTAGGGGTCCAATTGGAACTACAGCTGCCGGCCTACACCACAGCTCACGGCAATGCCAAATCTTTAACCCACTGAGCAAAGTCAGGGATCGAACCCGAAACCTCATGGTTCCTAGTTGGATTCATTTCCGCTGTGCCACAGCAGGAATTCCAACTTATGTGAAATACTTAGAATAGTCAAAATCATGGAGACAGAAAGTAGAGTGGTGGTTGCTGGGGGCTAGGGAGAAGGAGTAGTGGGAATAATTGTTTAATGGATATAGAATTTCAGTTTGGTAAAATGAAAAGAATGAATTGGAGCAAGGAGAAAAATCTGAGATGATGATGTGTGGAGGTGAGAGGAATGGAATGAGGAACCCCTAAGCTGTGTCTTAATTTAGTCAAGAAGTTCTGCAGAAAAAGGAGAAAATGTCTTGCTATGTGTTATAGAACTATATGACAATGTTTTCCTGTCTATTTGTTACTGTACTTTTAATACCTTGCTCTTGTATTTCTATTTTAGACTTTGGGGTTAGTGCTTTTTTAGCAACTGGTGGTGACATAACCCGAAATAAAGTAAGAAAGACCTTTGTTGGAACCCCTTGCTGGATGGCACCCGAAGTCATGGAACAGGTACTGTGTCTTTTATCTTGTTTAAAATGACTTAAG
This sequence comes from Phacochoerus africanus, assembly GCF_016906955.1. Classification (NCBI taxonomy): domain Eukaryota; kingdom Metazoa; phylum Chordata; class Mammalia; order Artiodactyla; family Suidae; genus Phacochoerus; species Phacochoerus africanus. The sequence goes on from NC_062544.1 coordinate 103,478,541, forward strand.
ATTTTGTTAGAACATTAAAAAAACCGAAGGAGTTCCCATCATGGCTCAGTGGTTAACGAATCCGACTAGGAACCGTGAGGTTTCGGGTTCGATCCCTGGCCTTGCTCAGTGGGTTAAGGACCCAGCGTTGCTGTGGCTGTGGTGTAGGCCGCCGACTACAGGTCTGATTCGACCCCTAGCTTGGGAACCTCCATATGCCGCGGGAGCGGCCCAAGAAATGGCAAAAAGACAAATAAACAAACAAACAAACAAACTGAATAGTTTGCGTTTGTTTGGTCTACTGGTTTGGCTTTGGGAAATACATCTCTGTACCTTGTTTAAGACTTTGGTCCATGATTAAAAAACAAACAACCCCTTCCCCCCAAAAAAACCTCTAGAACATTTCAAGAACATATAAACCTCAATATTTATGTGAAAGGCAATCCAAGGAAGGGTATAATCATGATTGGTTTAATACTTTCCTTAGTACAAATTAAATGACCTCATCTTTTTATATGTAGCTTAATCGCTATGGCTCATGAAGGACTAGTTTTCTACATGTCCCTATTTCCCAATTGTCTCACATAACTGCAGTCTGATGTCACTCATCCCATTATTGAACGGAAACTCAGCTAATTCTCCATTCCAGTGCTCATTTTTTGCTACTTGTATTCTTTATGGGTTTTCAAACTGTTGACCTTTTCCTCCTTTATTCACTTCTTAGCTTCCTTATTCTTCTCCTACTTGGGTCATTTCTCTGACTTCTCCTATGGCTTTCCTTCTAATATTTAACAACACTGCTTACTAGTACCTTGTTTCTGAACTTTTCCTTTGAATTTACATACTCAGTAGAAATTTTTATCTCCACTTCCCATCTGTTAATTATTTCTTAATTATATCCTGTCTAGTCTTGTTTTTTAAGCTTGCAGTTAGATATTTCCAACTTGCCTCCTTTGTTGAAGATGAACTGACCGTAGGTGTCTGAGTTTATTTCTGTGTTCTCTGTTCTGTTCCATTGGTCTATATGTCTGTTTTGGTACCAGTACCACACTGTCTTGATTACTGTGGCTTTGTAATATTGTCTGAAGTCTGGGAGACGTTTATTATTTGCATATACACATATCTGGAGGCAGAGGACACTGCATGCCTCACGGGGTTGTACTTAGGAAGGGAGTAAATAAACAGTTGCTATAGGAGACAGGCTTTGTAGTATGCCTATGGGATGTGGGATGCCATTTGGTTTCTTTGTGAAGGTGTGATTGGCTTGTTTGAACAATTTTGAGGGCTGGCACAAAGTGGACATCTGCTGCTCAAGGTGATATACCTGATTGATTTGATAAGCAGGATTGTTGAACTTAGGGAACCTTGTCCTTGGGAGGAGAGTGGGGAAGGGAAATTTTGTTTAGGTCATTAGAGGCCTTCCTGTTTGCTTAATGTCAAGGCAGGACATAATGTAGAGCTTTAATTTTAGATCTCAAACCACACACACCCCAAAACCTGTTTTTCTTCCTATATTGCTTAGGACAGAAAATCAGAATATTTATTTAGTATGCTGGTGACCATGTAAAGGAGAGATATTTGGCAACATATTCACACCAACAACTTTAAGAATACTTTCATCCTTTTCAGCTTTTTTCATTCTAAAAATTAAGGTGAAATGAAAAATAAATAAATAAAAATTAAGGTGATAAGGAGTTCTCATTGTACTCAGCAGATTGCAAACCCAGTTGTATCCATGAGGATGCAGGTTCCATCCTTGGCCTTGGTCAGTGGGTTAAGGATCCTGCATTGCCATTAGGCTGCAGTGTAGGTCACAGATGCAGCTCAGATCCCATGTTGCTGTGGCTATGGTGTAGGCAAGTGGCTGTAGCTCTGATTCGACCCCTAGCCTGGGAACTTCCATATGCTGCAGATGTGGCCCTAAAATAAATAAATAAATGTGCTTCGAAGGTGGTAAAAGTAATCATGTACGTCTCTCTCTCGTTTACAGGTCCGGGGTTATGATTTCAAAGCTGACATCTGGAGTTTTGGGATCACAGCAATTGAACTGGCCACAGGGGCAGCTCCTTACCATAAGTATCCACCAATGAAGGTAAGGTCCATATTCAAAGTACTCCCCCAACTGAAGTCCCAGTTCTCTCAGATTCCTACTTTTTTTGATATTGTTATCCATAGAATTCTGCCCTGAATTCCTTCTAGCAGTTAAAAATCTTATAGATATTTGGTATTTAGCATTGGATGACTTTACATTGTAGTTGATCTTTTTATATAATGACTCACCATCCCTTGACTGTGTAACAGTTTGATATTAGGACCTGATCTGTCTGTGTCTCTCTCTTTTTTTTTTTTAGAGCCGCACACGTGACATGTGGAGGTTCTCAGGCTAGGGATTGAGTCAGAGCTGCAGCTGCCGGCCTTCACCACAGCCATAGCAACAGCAACGCCAGATCCGAGCCTCGTCTTCAACCTACACCATAGCTCACGGCAACCCCAGATCCTTAACCTGCTGATCAAGGCCAGGGATCAAACCCACATCTTCATGGTTACCAGGCAGATTCGTTTCATCTAAGCCACGAAGGGAACTCCTGATCTGTCTCATTTTAATGTGTGTTCCCTGCAATCATCTGTGTAGAGGGGAGATGATGATCATTTCTACCTCATAAGGTTGTTGGAAGGGTTACATGTTTGTTTTTTAGGGCCATACCCTTGGCATATGGAGATTCCCAGGCTAGGAGTCAAATCAGAGGTACAGCTGCTGGCCTTTACCACAGCAGTGTCAGATCCAAGCCACGTCTGCAACCTACACCACAGCTCACAGCAACGCCGTATCCTTATCCCACTGAGCGAGGCCAGAGATCAAACCCGCACCCTCAGGGTTCCTAGTTGGATTCGTGTTTCCTGTGCCACTATGGGAACTCCCAAAGGTTCCATGTTATAGTACTTACAGCTTCCATTCATTGAGCACTTATCTGTGCTTTAAGTGCTTTTTACAAATTAAATAAGATAATCCTTTTCAGAGTGTTCATTATACCATACCTATGTATTATTCTCATTGTTATTGAATAAAACTTTGCTTTGTGATAGGACATTAAGCAGCTTTTATTAAAAGGCCTATTATATCCCATGTAGGAGTAGTTCTTAATCCCAATGTCCCCAGTATTAGTAATAAATTCATGTTTCAAAATGGTCCTGCCAGTACTATTAGTAACCATTTTTCTCTGTATGATCTCTTAGTTATAATATGCATATGAATTCTGTATCTGTTTGTATTTCTAGCTGTTGTTTATAGTTCAGCTTGCATCACTTTGCAAATTGCCCTATGCCTGTTTAAAATGGTGACCACTATTGAGAACTTTTGTCAAAGTGATATTTCACATCTCTATGATCTTGGTGCACTTCAGAACCTTTAAAATGCTATTCTGTCCCCTTTAGGGCTCTGACAATGTGAAGAGAGAGAAATCCAGTAAAAACCTCTCTGTATCTCCATATTTATTTATTTATTTATTTATTTTTTGTCTTTTGTCTTTTTTGTTGTTGTTGTTGTTGTTGCTATTTCTTGGGCCGCACCCGAGGCATATGGAGGTTCCCAGGCTAGGGGTCGAATCGGAGCTGCAGCCACCGGCCTACGCCAGAGCCACAGCAACGCGGGATCCGAGCCGCGTCTGCAACCTACACCACAGCTCACGGCAACGCCGGATCGTTAACCCACTGAGCAAGGGCAGGGACCAAACCTGCAACCTCATGGTTCCTAGTCGGATTCGTTAACCACTGCTCCACGACGGGAACTCCTGTATCTCCATATTTAAACATGAATATTGACCTATGTGTTTGATGGATGAATTTTTTTTTTTTTGGGGGGGGGGTGGCTGCAGGTATAGCACATGGAAGTTCCCAGGCTAGGGACTGAATTGGAGCTATAGCTGCTGGCCTACACCACAGCCACAGCAACACCTGATATGAGCCGTGTCTGCGATCTATACCACAGCTCGCCACAATGCCGGATCCTTAACCCACTAACCGGGGAGCCAGGGATTGAACCTGCATCCTCCTGGATACTAGTTGGGTTCATTTCCACTGAGCCACGATGGGGACTCCTGAATGAAATTTTGATTATATAAAAGGTTAATGATATTTTAAGGCCATGGTTTTCCTAAAGGTCAGAACTGCTAGGTGTAAGTGGATATTCACAAGGTTTTGTAAAGGATGGTTTTTTTGAAACTGTAAGGTGGGAGGCTATTTTTAGACCCAATAAATGGCTTTTTTAAAGGGAGGTAGAGGAGAAAGATAAGGTTTACTTTTTATCATTGTAGGCAGTGACTGCTGCAATTGTAGCCAGACATAAACATGTTAACCTATTTGCTCAAAATGAGAAATATTGCCAACCTTAGTAATTCTCTTTTAGGAAATATAAGTTGACTCTGAATAGCAAATAATAACCCTGATTATAGCCTTTTGATTTTAGTATTGGCTGACTGTGTCCTTAGAGAAATGACGTATACTTTTATTAAGAAGTTAAACAGTACAGAAAAACACAAAACAACCCAAATCCCATTATATGTATATATGACCTTTATTAATTAAATCTTTTTACATCAAGATAGTATGTTGCCATGTAAGTCAAAGAAGGAAGAAATTTAAGATGGACAGAATAGGAGTTCCCGTCATGCACAGTGGTTAACAAATCCGACTAGGAACCATGAGGTTGCAGGTTCAATCCCTGGCCTTGCTCAGTGGGTTAAGGATCTGGCATTGCCATGAGCTGTGGTGTAGGTTGCAGAGACGGCTCAGATCCCGCATTGCTGTGGCTCTGGCGTAGGCTGGTGGCTATGGCTCCGATTAGACCCCTAGCCTGGGAATCTCCATATGCCGCAGAAGCAGCCCTAGAAAAAGCAAAAAGACAAAAAAAAAAAAGATGGGCAGAGTAATGAAGATTATCAGTTGCTACAGGGAAGGCAGGAAGAATGAGAACTGAAAGAGGACTGTGTAGTTGTGTAATCTAGGATATCATCAGTGATTGCTATGAAATTTCTGAGGAGTTATGGAAAGAGAAGGCCGGGTTACAAGGGGTGATGTTGAAACAGAGCCATGAATACATAAAGTAAGCAAGGTCACACTTTTAATTTTGCTATTAAAATAAATAATAAATAAATATATATACATATATGTATATATATCTCCAAGATACGTTGCTGGTGTAAGAATGGGGCCAAGAACACAAAGGATTCCAACTGAAGGACATACAACATTGATACAGTTGGGCCCTTACAGGTGTATTTTCTGGGAAACCAACTATCTATAGGATATTACTTATGTGCAAACAGCTAAAAAAAAAATCTAGTATCAAAACAGCTGTCTAGATGTGAACCTTTTTTTAAATTCTTTTTAGAACCACACCTGTGGCACATGGAAATTCCCACGCCAGGGGTTGAATCAGAGCTGCAGCTTCTAGCTTACCCCACAGCCATAGCAGTGCCAGATCCAAGCTGTGTCTGTGAGCTATATCTGCAGCTTGTGGCAAAGCCAGATCCATAACCCACTGAGCAAGGCCAGGGATCGAACCTCCATCCTTATGGATGCTGGTTGGGTTATTAACCTGTTGAGCCACAATGGGAACTCCTAGATGTGAACTTGTAGAAAATAATTCTGCTTGTATGTTTTGAGGTTGTCTCTATTGGAAAATCTTAGCCACAATATTTAATTTACTTTATGAGTCTTCAGAAGTTTATATTATGTTGAAAATTCTTACAGGTTTTAATGCTGACACTGCAGAATGATCCTCCTTCTTTGGAAACTGGTGTTCAGGATAAAGAAATGCTGAAAAAATACGGAAAGTCATTTAGAAAAATGATTTCATTGTGCCTTCAAAAGGATCCAGAAAAAAGGTAGACTATGAGATAAAGCTTACTTTTCTTCTTGATCTAATATGTAAACCTTTGGGAAAGGCTAAGAATCACATACATACATGCACAGGGAATTATTGGTGCATATTTGAAGGAACTGCATATAAACTTTAGAAAAAATATACACAGACCATTGTATTAGATTGGAATTGAGTAAATTACTTTCTCCCTTCTTTTTAGTATAGAGTATACCCTAAATAAGCTATTTCCTGGTTAATTTTTTATAATCATATATATATATATATATCTATATATATCTCACCAAAATGCCAAGTTAGTGCTAGGGTTTGTTTGCAATTTGCATTTAAAAGTTATGAGTAAACAACTATCTTAATGCACTTTACAATTTTAGTAACAAAAGAAATACACATAGCAAATGTTATATTTAATGTCAAATAGTCATACTTATTTCCTTGCTTCTGCCAAATTAGTTGACTTTAAAAAAAATAAACATTTTATTAATGAATTTTTGAAAGAACCTACAGTAATTATTATCAGAACATTGCTATTTGATTTTTTAAAATTCTGTTCAGTGTCTGTACTGAGTTTATCCTTTTCACTTTTTAGCAGATTAAGGAAAGTGGAGTACACTGAGTTTTTTACCTTGCTGCTCAAGAAATCATTTTTTCATTTTGAATAATGAAAACCCATATTACACTTTAATTAACTCTAAAAACTTTCTTTTCTGGTTTTAGACCAACAGCAGCAGAACTGTTGAGGCACAAATTTTTCCAAAAAGCAAAGGTAGGAAATTTGGACTTTTGATTTCATGTGTTCATATGACCCTCCTCAATTACCTAAATTAGGTTCACTCCTCAAATGTTGTATTATCTTGAAATGATTATTTTTGGAAGAATGATGGTAGGTGAAATGATTGCTAAGGGTACTGTAAAATTATCTTTGGTATTTAAGATAAATGTATTTTTCCTATAAATAAATTTAAATGTCAGGCTAAATCTGTAAGAGGAAAAAGTGAATGTTAAACTTTTCTATTATAAATACAATCAGTGAAAAATTATGTGAAAAATACTGACCTCTAATTTTAGGGTTTACTACTGAACTAGTAAGTAATCTCATTTCCCAAGGATAACTGATAAGTGAGATGTTACTGTAGTTGGAAATGAGGGACTCTGATTCCAAAGGACATCCAGTAAAGCAAAATTTTCATCAGTGATGGCTCATACAGTACACTAAAGCTCTGTCTCAATGTATAAAGCCATGGTAGTGATACATTACATGAAATTCAGAACAAAAGAATGGAAACTTTTCTCAAACTTCTTTATAAAACAGTTATTATTATCACATTTTAATTGTGAATGTTTCTGTGTTAACTTTTTTGTTCAATAAAAAGTTCTTGTAAGAGAAAATACTTATTTTTCCTCTCCAGAATAAAGAATATCTTCAAGAAAAAATATTGCAGAGAGCACCAACCATTTCTGAAAGAGCCAAAAAGGTAAATGGGGATTTAACTGAGTTTTTCTGGGAAATTACTTAGGGTAGATTTACTTTCACATTTTGAAAGTGTATCTAAGTAATACTTTGTTAACAGTACGAGTATTACTCGTCTTTTTTTTTCTTTTTTTTTTTGTCTTTTTAGGGCCACACCCACGCCATATGGAGGTTCTTAGGCTAGGGGTCGAATTGGAGCTGTAGCTGCCAGCCTATACCACAGCCACAGCAGCATGGGATCCGAACTGCATCTGCGACCTACACCACAGCTCCCAGCACCTCCTGATCCTTAACCCACTGAGCGAGGCCAAGAATTAAACCCGCATCTTCATGGATGCTAGTTAGATTCGTTTCTGCTGAGCCACAACGGGAACTCCAAGTAATACTCATTTTCAATCCTTTCTTTTCTTTTCTTTTTTTTGGCCTTGCGCATGGCATACAGAAGTGTCTGGGCCAAAGATAGAACACATGCCACAGCAGCAGCCCAAGCTGCTGCAGTGAGAGCATCAGAATCTCAACCTGCTGAGCAATAAGAGAACTCCTTTCAGTCCTTTCTTTAGCATTCTTTGATATATTCTTTTAGCAAATATTGTTAGTCCACTCTGCTAGGTATTACTCTGCTATCAACTAAAAGGAAAAGGTATATTACGCAGTTGATGAATCAATTCTAAACTGTGGTAACAACAGACATCACAGAAATAGAAAGGATCATAAGAGACTACTATATGCAACTATACGCCAATGAAACAGAAAACCTAGAAGAAATGGACAAATTCTTAGAAAAGTACAATCTTCTAAGACTAAACCAAGATGAAATAGAAAAGATGAATGGACCCATCACAAGAACTGAAATTGAAACTGTGATTAAAAAACTTCCAACAAACAAAAGTCCAGGACCAAATGGCTTCACAGGCAAATTCTATCAAACATTTAGAGAAGAGCTAACACCTCTCCTTCTGAAACTATTTCAAAAAACTGCAGAGGAAGGGATACTCCCAAAATCCTTCTATGAGGCCACCATCACCCTGATACCAAAACCAGACAAAGACTCCACAAAAAAAGAAAACGACAGGCCAATTTCACTGATGAACATCGATGCAAAAATCCTCAACAAAATACTAGCAAACTGCATCCAACAATACAGGATTGTACATCATGATCAAGTGGGATTTATCCCAGGGATGCAAGAATTCTTCAATATCCGCAAATCAATCAGTGTGATACACCACATTAACAAACTGAAGAATAAAAAGCATATGATCCTCTCATTAGACGCAGAAAAAGCCTTTGACAAAATCCAACACCCTTCAGAAAGTGGGCACTGAGGGAACCTACTCAACATAATAAAGGCCATATATGACAAACCCACAGCAAACATCATGCTCAGTGGTGAAAAGCAGAAAGAATTCCCGCTGAGATCAGGAACAAGACAAGGATGCCTTCAACATAGTTTTGGAAGTCCTAGCCACAGCAATCAGAGAAGTAAAAGAAATCAAAGGAATCCAAATTGGAAAGGAAGAAGTAAAACTATCACTATTTGCAAATGACATGGTACTATACCTAGAGAATCCTAAGGACTCTGCCAGAAAACTGTTAGAGCTCATCCATGAATTTGGCAAAGTCACATGATGCAAAATTAATACACAGAAATCAACTGCAATTCTATATACTAACAATGAAAGATCAGAAGGAGAAATTAGGGAAACAATCCCGTTTAACATCCAAAAGAATAAAATACTTAGGAGTAAACCTACCTAAAGAGGCAAAAGACCTTACTCTGATGAAAGAAATCAAAGATGACACAAACAGATGGAAAGAGATACCACACTCTTGGATGGAAGAGTCAATATTATCAAAATGACTATACTACCCAAAGCAATCTACAGATTCAGTGCAATCCCTATCAAATTACCAAGGACATTTTTCACAGAACTTGAACAAAATATTTTAAAATTTGTTTGGAAGCACAAAAGACCCGGAATAGCCAAAGACATCCTGAAAAAGAAAAATGGAGCTAGAGGAATCAGGCTCCCTGACTTCAGACTATACTACAAAGCAACAATCCTGAAAACCATATGGTACTGGCACAAAGACAGAAATACAGATCAATGGAACAGAAGAGAAAGCCGAGAATTAAACCCATGCACCTACAGCCAACTAATCTATGACAGAGGAGGCAAGAATATACCATGGAGAAAGGACAGCTTGTTCAATAAGTGGTGCTGGGAAAACTGGACAGCCACATGGAAAAGAATGAAATTAGAACACTCCCTAACACCATACACAAAAATAAACTCCAAATGGATTAAAGACCTAGATAAAAGACCAGACACTATAAAACTCTTAGAGAGTGCCACTCTCCGAAATGAACAACAGCAACATCTTCTCAGATCTACCTCTTAGAGTAATGTCAAAAAAAACCAAAAATAAACAAATGGGACTTAATTAAATTTAAAAGTTTCTGCACAGCAAAGGAAACCCTAAACAGAAAGACAACCCACAGAATGGGAGAAAATATTTGCAAATGAATCAACTGACAAGGGATTAATCTCCAAAATTTATAAAAACCTTCTGCAGCTCCATACCAAAAAATCCAAACAACCCCATCAAAAAATGGGCAGAAGATCTAAACATTTCTCCAAAGAAAACATACAGATGGCCAAAAAACACATGAAAAGATGTTCAACATCATTCATAGAGAAATGCAAATCAAAACCACTATGAGGTACCACCTTATACCAGTCAGAATGGCCATCATCAAAAAGTCTATAAACAATAAATGCTGGAGAGGGTGTGGAGAAAAAGGAACCCTATTACCCTGTTGGTGGGATTGTAAATTGGTGCAACCACTGTGGAAAGCAGTATGGAGATTCCTCAGAAAACTAAACATAGAACTCCCATTTGATCCAGCAATCCCACTCCTGGGCATCTATCCAGAGAAAACCATGACTCCAGTGTCCATTGCAGCAGTATTTGCAATAGCCAAGACATGGAAACAACCTAAATGTCCATCAACAGAGGAGTGGATAAAGAAGATGTACATATGGTACACACAATGGAATATTACTCAGCCATTAAAAGGAATGAAATACCAGCATCTTTAGCGACATGGATGGACCTAGAAATTATCATGCTGAGTGAAGTCAGTCAGTCAGTGAGACACCAACATCAAATGCTATCACTTACATGTAGAATCTGAAAAAAGGATACAATGTATTTCTTTGCAGAACAGATACTGACTCACAGACTTTGAAAAACTTATGGTTTCCAAAGGAGACAGGTTAGGGGTTGGAGAGATGCACTGGGGGTTTGGGATGGACATGCTATGAAATTGGGTTGTGATGATTATTGTACAACTATAAATGTAATAAATTCATTGAGTAATATAAAAAAATTAACTCTGTTAAATCACTGCAACTACCAGAGTGATTTGAGTTTCTTCATACCGTACAAAACAATGAAGACACCACTTCATGTTCTTTAGGATAACTGTAACAAAAAGGATAGAGAATAACAAGTGTTGATAAAAGATTTGGAGAAATTGGAACCCTTACACGTTACTGATGAGAATGGAAAATGGTGCAGCCACTTTATAAAATAGTCTGGCAGTTTCTCAAAAGGCTAAATAAAGTTGCCATATGAGCCAGAAATGTTTCTGCTAGGCATACCCAAGAGAATTGAAAACATGTACGCATAAAAATACATACATGAATGTTCATGGAAGGTTTATTTGTAAAATGGAAATAACCTGAATGTCCACTTACTGATAAATGGATATATAAAATCTTATATAGCTATAAAATGGAATATAGCTATAAAATGGAATATCATATAGCTATAAAGTGGAATATTTTATTCAGCAATAATAACGAATGAGGTAGTGAACCCATCTAGTATCTGTGAGGACCCGAGTTCAGTCCTTGGCCCCACTCAGTGGGTTAAGGAGCTGGCATTGCCGTGAGCTGTGGCACAGACTCAGCTTAGATCTGGCATTGCTGTGCTGTGGCTATGGCGTAGGCTGGCAACCACACCCCCGATTTGGCCCCTAGCCTGGGAACTTCCATATGCCATAGGTACGGCCCTTAAAAAAAAAAGGGGGGGAATGAAACATTGATACATGCAATAACATGGATTACCATTAAAAAATGCTGGAGTGGAGTTCCTTTCATGGCACAGTGGAAACAAATCCAACTAGGAACCATGAGGTTGCAGGTTCAATCCCTGGCCTTGCTCAGTGGGTTAAGGATCTGGCATTGCCATGAGCTGTGGTGTAGGTTGCAGATGCAGCTCCAACCCCTCATTGCTGTGGCTGTGGTGTAGGCCGGCAGCTGTAGCTCCAATTCAACCCCTAGCCTAGGAACCTCCATGTGCTGGGGGTGCAGCCGTAAAAAGCAAAAAGCAAAAAAAAAAATCATGCTGGAGTTCCCTCATGACTTATCAGGTTAAGGATCTTACGTTTTCACTGCTATGGCTCTGGTTATAGCTATTGTACAGGTTTGATCCCTGGCCCAGGAACTTTCTCATACCACAGGTGGGACCAAAAATATATATATACACTAATTGAAAGACATATTGTATTATTCCATTTATGTGAAAATCCTGAATAAGCAAATGTATTAGAGACAGAGAGTAGCATATTGGTTGCCTCAGACTTGAGCAAATTGTAGAGAAATGGGTAGTGAGTGCTAATGAATATGGGATTTTTGGGGGGGGGGAGTTGGGGAAGTGATGAGAATGATTTAAATTTGATTGTGAAGATGGTTTCACAACTCCCAGTATACTAAAAAGCATTTAATTTCAATACTTCAAAGGGTCAAATTAATCATATATGAAATTTCTCTATATAACTATTACTTTATGGAGTTCCCTGGAGGCCTAGTGGGTTAAGGATATGGTGTTGTTGTCACTGCTGTAACTAGCCCAGGAACTTCTTCATGCCACAGGCACAGCCACATACACACATACATAACAGCTGGAGTTTCTGTTGGGGCTCAGAAGGTTAAGGAACCAACATTTCCTCTGTGAGAATGCAGGTTCAGTCCCTGGACTTGCACAGTGGGTTAAGGATCCGGCATTGTTGCTGCAAGTTGTAGCATAGCATGCAGAGGCAACTCGGATCCATTGTTGCCGTGGCTCTGGTGTAGGCCACAGCTATAGCTCCGTTTCAGCCCCTAGCCAGGGAATGTCCATATGCTTCACATGCGGCTATAAAAGGAAAAAAAAAAAAAAAAAGAAGCATTTAGGAATCCCACAGTGGCACCGTGGGTTAAGAATCTGACTGCTAGAGAGGTTCATGTTCACTCCCTGGCCTGTTGAGGTGGATGAAAGGATCCAGCATTGCTGCAGCTGCAGTGTAGGTCAGAACTATGACGCAGATTCCATCCCTGGCCTGGAAACTTCCATGTGCCGCAGATGTGCCCATTAAAACAAACAAACAACAACAACAAACAAAAAATGCTAAGCATTTAGAGAATGGCCCCACCACCAGAAAATTGGAAATTGAAAACATTAAATTCATTACATAGGTTTTAGGGTTGAGGAAATTTATCAGAAAAGAGAGCCACAAGGCCAAGGGATACATGACAGAAAAAATGAGAACATGAGAGAATTATTTAAGAAAGTTCAACATTTGAGTTTTAAAAAGAGTTCCAGAAAAAGAGAACTGAGAAAAACAGAAGAAAGGAAATTATGGAAAAAAAAAAAACTTCATCAATTTCCAGATTGAAAGAGCCCAGGTACCCAGACAAATAATGAAAATACACTAAGGCTCAGGCACATACTATGGTAGATCAGAATCCTGGAGGTGAAAAGATCCTGTAGCCCTCCAGAGAAGATCAAAAGGTCAGAGATAGGATCATAAGTCATAATGACTTCAGTAGCACCTCTGGAAGCCATATCACAGGGGAGCAACAGTGTGTTCAACAGTATGGAAAAAAATGATTTCTAACCCAGACTTTTTTTTTTAACCAGGCAAACTATATATGAAGTGTGGGGATGGAATCAAGATATGTTCAGAAATGCATGGCTTTAATAAATGCACCATGCTAATAGTAAAGTGCTTAAAGTAAGAACAGGGAAGTCATGTGATTCAGGAAGCATGGTCTTCTGAATGATGGTAGAGTGAGTACCAGACCTGATGTGAATCTGGTGGAGCAGATCAGGAGGCTCTGGTGAGAGGCTTCCTCAAGAAGATGATACCAGTGAATACCTACTGTATATGAATATGGTGAGAGAAGATTTACACAGCAGGGAGAGAATTTGGGGATAAATATGGCAAGTAAGAAATAAGTATTAACTCCAGGAGAAATAAAGTTATTCAGGGGAAGTTCCCATTGTGGCTCAGTGGTAACAAGCCCCACTAGTATCCATGAGGATGCGCATTGGATCCCTGGCCTTGTTCAGTGGATTAAGGATCTGGCATTGACTTGAGCTGTGGTGTAGGTTGCAGATGAGGCTCAGATCCCACATTGCTATGGCTGTGGCATAGGCTGGCAACTTAGCTCCAATTTGTGTGGGGCACTTCCACATGCCACAGGTGCTGCCCTAAGAAGCAAGAAAAAAAAGTTATGCAGGGAAGAAAAGTAATTATAACATGTAATAAGGTTCAGCTGTATAGTTTATATTCATGATGTTATGTAAACATTGAGTATTGATTTAACCAAAATTACAATATATTGGGAGTTCCCTTTGAGGTGCAGCGGAAGCAAATCCGAGTAGTATCCATGAACATGTGGGCTCAATCCCTGGCCTTGCCCAGAGGGTCTGGGATCCGGCATTGCCGTGAACTGTAGTGTAGGTTGCAGATGCGTCTCAGATCACATGTTGCTGTGGCTGTGGCGTAGGCCAGCAGCTGTAGCTCTGATTTCAGCCCTTAAAGAAAACAAACACAAAAAACAACAAAAAAAAACCATTGTGTCTTGAAAAAAAGACAAGGGGATTGATAATAGGGTTAAATTCTCTCTTCTGTAGTGAGAAATCCAATAGATAATTCCTAAAACCAAAAAATCAAGGGGTAATAAAAAATTACTTAGAGAAATAACTGTAAATTCCAAAAGGATAAAATGAATTAAAAGTGGTTGCCTTTGGGGATGCAAAAATTTTTTTTTTCTTAACAAGTCTTTCACAGCTGTAGTACTCTTGAAACACTATACAAGTATAATTGTGACTTTGAAGTTGGAGGGAAAAAAGGCAGAATCTTCTTTATCTTGAGTTTATTTGGGGGCTGAACCCCTCCATTCTTTTTTAATGTCTCAGGATTTGAAACCATTAATTAGATTTGACCTGTGACTTCACATAAGGATTTGTATGATGTTCAGGCTCAGAGTATAGAAATATAGGAAGAAGGATTTGTATGATGTTCAGGCTCAGAGTATAGAAATATAGGGAAAGTCATTGGTTGTGAATAAAGATAAATAGTGGAGATTATGAACAGAAAGCAAGTGAAAGATGGAGGGTGTGAATTTTTATGGGACAACTTATTTGTGGGGAAGATTGTTATCTGCTTACTGTGTTGAAGTTATAGAAAGAGAGAGAAATATGGTTGACTCTTATATATAGTAAGTGTCAAATACTGCCAGAGTCCATGTCTCTCTTCCCAACGAACAGGTTCGGAGAGTACCGGGTTCCAGTGGCCGTCTTCATAAGACAGAAGATGGTGGCTGGGAGTGGAGTGATGATGAATTTGATGAAGAAAGTGAGGAAGGGAAAGCAGCAATTTCACAACTCAGGGTAAGTTTTGTTAAACTATGTGCTTCAGCTAGAGTTCTACCTGCTTGACTGAAGCCTCTGAGGTAATACTACATTCTGTGGTTCTGTTCAGTTTAACCAGCTAAAATATAAAAAATATGGACACATTTCCTTGAACAACTTGTTAATAGGAGCCCAAGTAATTCTAAATGGAAAAGGGGACTGGCCTATCTGTTTGATAATATTTAGGGTATATAACAATGACCTAGATTGAGAGATGAAACCTATAATGTCTGAGATGAAAACAGACTGGATGTGATTATTGACTGATTAAACACTGCAGAAGAGAAGATTAGTGAACTTGAAAGTAACCTTCTACCTGAAGAGGAACTATGCACCTCTTCTTCAGTTGGTATATCCTGCAGTGTGTGTGTGTGTGTGTGTATTACTTTTTGCTAAAAGCATTGTAGACAAGGGTCTTGTTTTAATTCATCACTCTTATATAGCATTAAATTCCTCAAGTTGATTGTTAGGACTCATTGCCAAGAATAGAAATGTGTATAGGAAATATTTGAGGCATCATAGCTTTGACCACTAAGAACCTTTTTGTGGGATGAGTCGTGGTCAGGTGGTATATCTCTGCCTTCTTTTAGAATCTGCTCTGTGATGGTGGTTAGGACTTGCTGATCAGCATTGAATATTTGTTGTTCTTATTTTCAAATGAAGTCTTTGAGACTAGTCCTTTAGGAGAACCAAGTTTTCAAAGACTTTGCCAATGAAAATTGACAAAAATTTTTTTAAGCTCTTGCTTTGAAAAAGCTCTTCAAAAGGTAATAAATGTAAACATTCGTTTGTATACGATTGTGACTTTTTTTCTTTATGGAAGTGAGACTATGGCAGCCTTCCTTTTTTGTATGATTCCTCTCTGAATTTATATTCTCTTATTCTCTCTCTCTCTTTTTTTTTTTTTTTGGTTTTTTGCCTTTTCTAGGGCTGCACCCATGGCATATGGAGATTCCCAGGCTAGGGGTCTAATTGGAGCTGTAGCCTCTGGCCTATGCCGCAGCCACAGCAACGCGGGATCCGAGCCACGTCTGCAACCTACAGCATAGCTTACAGCAACACCGGATCCTTAATCCACTGAGCAAGGCCAGGGATTGAACCCGCAACCTCATAGTTCCTAGTCGGATTCGTTAACCACTGAGCCACGACGGGAGCTCCGAATTTATGTTCTCTTGTAATGTTACATTGAAGTGGCCGGAGGGAGATAGATTTACATGAACCTTGTTGTTCTAGCTTCCCATGAGAGAGACAATGATGCTTTTTCTCACACCAACAAATAATATTTAGAAAGGTAAACAATAGCTTTTCAGTATCTGATTACTATTCTCTATCTACAACAGAAATTTAGTTGTTTAAAGTTTGGTGGTTTTGCAATACTTACAATAGCTTTTTTTTTTTTTTTTTTTTTAAGGGCCTCACCCGTGGCATATGGAGGTTCCCAGGCTCAGGGTCTCATTGAAGCTATAGCCACTGGCCTATGCCACAGCAACACCAGATTCTGCCTCATCTGACCTACTCCACAGCTCATGGCAACGCCAGATCCTTAACCCACTGAGCAACGCCAGGAATTGAACCCGAAACCTCATGGATCAGTTAACCACTGATCCGTGAAGGGAACTCCACCGTAGCCTTTTTATAACCTAATACACTGGTGTCTAAGCTGCATAGAAAATGATATACTCTCAGAGCTCCCAGTGTGGCACAACAGGATCAGTAGTATCTTGGGAGTGCTGGAACGTGGGTTTGATCCCTGAACCAGCACATAGGTTAAGGATCTGGCGTTGCCACATCTGCTGCTTAGTTTGAGGCTGTGGCTCAGATCTGATCCCTGGCCTGAGAGCTCCATATGCTGCAGGGCGGCCAAAAGAAAAGAAAAAGATGATATGTACTCTGTACACAGAATAAGTAGCTTTTTGATTTTCTTGTATTATCCATTATTTCTCATATTATCCTTATAGCCATTTTTGATACCATGTATACTTTATGAAAAAGAGAGTCTTTTAACACTGAGTTGAATTACACTATCTTTTAATGTACCGTAATCGAGTGTGGTGTGATATAAGGATGGTTCAATATTAGGAAATTTTGTAGTATTAATAGACCAAAGTTGAAAAAAATTATATTCTTAATTTTTATACAGCCTGAAAAAGACTTTTGACAAAATTCACATGTTCATAAGGACTTGTGTAGATTCAGATTTCCATCTATATATCATTTTCCTTCTGCAGATGAATTCCACTTAATAGTTTTGTGGTGTGGATCTGCTGGCAATGATTTCTTTAAATGTTATATCTGAAAATATCCCCTATTTCACCTGTATTTTGAAAAGATTTGTTAGCTGAGTAGAGGAATTCTAGATTGATAGGCTTTTTCTTTCAGTACATGCATACCTTAGAAGATATTGCAGGTTTGATTCCATATCACCTCAATAAAGCAAATACCACAGTAGAATGAGTCACACAAATTATTTGGTTTTCCACATTTATTACGTATAAACTATACACATAATAGCATTATGTCTAAAAAAACAATGTACATACTTTAAAGATACTTTACTGGAGTTCCCACTGTGGTGCAACGAGATCGGCAGTGTCTTGGGAGCACTGGGACCTAGGTTCAATCCCCAGCCCAGCACAGTGGGTTAAGGATCCAACATTGCCACAGCTGCCACTTAGGTTGCAACTGTTTCTTGGGTCACAACTGCAGCTCGGATTTCACAGAGTTGTGAGAGTTAAATGAACTGATTTATAAAAAGCATTTTAAGGAAAAAGCACAATGGGAATGCTAAAATTTTTTAATTATCATTTCATTTTTATTTTTTTAATTACTCAATAAATTTTTTTACGTTTATAGTTGTAGAGTGATCGTCACAACCAAATTTTATATAGCATTTCCATCCCTCATCCTTTAAAGTTTTATCATGAGATGGCACCAGTTCAGTCACATCTTCAGGCTCCACTTCTAATTCTAGTTCTCTTGCTATTTCCACCACATCCACAGCTGCTTCCTCCACCAAAATCTTGAACCCGTCAAAGTTATCCCTGGGTAACTTCTTCCAGAATCCTGTTAATATTGATCATTTTACCTCTGCACATGAATTCCAAATGTTCTGAATGTCATCTAGAATGGTGAATCCTTCCAGAAGATTTTCTTTTGACTTTGCCCATATCTGTCGGAGGAATCACTGGGGCAGCTCTTGCCTTACAAAATGTATTTATTAAATAATAAGACTTGAACTATGGGCTCCAGAATGGATGTTGTATTAGCAGATATGGAAATGTTAATCTTTTAAATCATCAGAGCGCTTGAGTAACCAGGTGCATTGTCAATGATCAGTCAAATTTGAAGGGAATCTGATTTTCTGAGCAGTACTCTCACCAGTGGGCTTAAAATAGTCAGTAAAACCACATTGTAAACAGATGTGCTGTCATCCAGGCTCTTTTGTTCCACTTAAAGAGATCAGGCAGAGTAGATTAAGCATAATTCTTAAGAGCCCTAGGATTTTCAGAATGGTAAATGAGTGTTGGTTTCAACTCAAAGTCACCAGCTGCATTAGCCCCCTGCAGGAGAGTGTCAGCCTGTCCTTTGAAGCTTAGAAGCCAGGCATTGACTTCTCTCTAGCTATGAAAGTCCTAGATGGCCTCTTCTTCCAATGGAAGGCAATTTTGTTTCCAATGAAAATCTATTGTTTAGTGTAGCCATCTTCATTAATTATCCTAGCTAGAGACCTGTTTAACTTGCTGCAGCTTCTCCATCTGCACTTGCTGTTTCACCTTTCACTTTGATGTTATGGAGATGGCTTCTTTCCTTCAGTCTCACAAACCAACCTCTGTTAGCTTTAAACTTTTCTTCTACAGCTTCCTCACCTCACAGCCTTCATAAAATTGTAGAAAGTTAGGGCTTTACTCTGGATTAGGCTTTGGTTTAAGGGAATGTTGTGGTGGGTTTGATCTTTTATCTAAACCACAGAAGCTTTCTGCAGTCAGCAATAAAGCTGTTTTCTTTTAAGTCTTTTGATTTTTTTTTAAGGCTTCACCCATGGCATTCAGAAGTTCTCTGGCCAAGAATCAAACCCGTGCCGCAGCAGCGACAATGCTGTATCCTTAACCCACTCAGCCAGCAGGGAACTCCTTTGTTTTTTTAAATCATTTCTGTGTTCACTGGAGTAGTACTTCTAATTTCCTTCAAGAACTTTTCTTTTGCATTCACAACTTTTATTTTTGGTGCAGAAGCCCTAGCTTTGGGCCTGTTTGGGCTTTAAACGTGCCTTCCTCACTAAGATTCCTCATTTCTAGCTTTTGATTTAAAGTGAGAGACCGGAGTTCCCGTCGTGGTTAACGAATCCGACTGGGAACCATGAGGTTGCGGGTTCAGTCCCTGCCCTTGCTCAGTGGGTTAACGACCCGGCGTTGCCGTGAGCTGTGGTGTAGGTTGCAGACGCGGCTCGGATCCAGCGTTGCTGTGGCTCTGGCGTAGGCCGGCGGCTACAGCTCTGATTCGACCCCTAGCCTGGGAACCTCCATATGCCGCAGAAGCGGCCCAAAGAAATAGTAAAAAAAAAAAAAAAAAAAAAAAAATTAAGTGAGAGACCTATGGGAGTTCCTGTTGTGGCTCAACAGTAACAAACCTGACTAGTAACCATGTGGACATGGGTTCAATCCCTGGCCTGGCTCAGTGGGTTAAGGATCTGGAGTTGCTGCAAGCTGTGGCATAAGTTGAAGATGTGTCTCAGATCCTGTGTTGCTGTGGCTATGGTGTAGGCCAGCACCTGCAACTCCAATTCGACCCCTAGCTGAGAATTTCCATTATGCTGCAGGTGCAGCCGTAAAAAGCAATAAATAAATAAATAAATAGGGAGAGATATACAACTCTTCACTTGACCACTTAGAGGCAATTGTAGGGTTATTAATTGGCCTTAAAATTTTTCTTCAGTTTCATTTTGCATAATTTCTATTGCTAGACTTTAAATTCATTAATCATGGAGTTCCCGTCATGGCTTAGTGGAAATGAATCTGACTAGAATCCATGAGGACACAGGTTCAATCCCTGACCTTGCTCAGTAGGTTAAGGATCTGGCATTGCTGTGGCTGTGTTGTAGGCCAGCAGCTACAGCTCTGAATAGACTCCAGCCCAGGACCTTCCACATGCCACGGGTACTGCCCTAAAAAGACTAAATAAATAAACAAATTCATTGATCTTTTCTTCTGCAGTGTAAATCTGCTACTAATCCCATCCAGTCTTTCTGTTTTCTATCTCAGACCTCATACTAAAATTTTGATATGGTGATTTTTGGTTGTTATATTCTAGAAGCTTGATTGGTGTTGGTTTTTGCATCTTCAAGGTCTCTAACTTTTTGAGGATATGTAATATAGTTTTATTTTAATTTAATTTTATTTTATTTTATTGCTTTTTAGGGCCACACTTGAAGCATATGGAAGTTCCCAGGCTAGGAGTCAAATTGGAGCTGCAGCTGCTGGCCTCTGCCACAGCCACAGTAACTTGGGATCTGAGCTGTGTCTGCCACCTACACCACAGCTCATGGCAACACTAGATCCTCAACCCACTGAGTGGGGCCGTGGATCAAACCCTCGTTCTCACGGATAGTCAGATTTGTTTCTGCTGAGCCAAGATGGGAACTCCAATTATAATTATTTTAATGTCTTTGCTGCCAATTCTAACATCCATGTTGGTTTGGGGGCAGTTTTATTTGATTGGTTATTTTCTTCATTATGGCTTGGGAAGTGTTTTCTTTAGTTGAGTAAATAGAGGTAAGAGATCAAGGCAGATAAAATTGAAAAAGTAGAGTACCAGAGAGGAGAGAGCTACACAGAGAAAGAAGCTTAGAGCATTGAGTATTTAGCAGACTATATCCAGACTACTACCCATTTGGAGCACTCACACAAAGCCAGGCACAGTACCTATTCCCACCAGCTAAACTGGAGAAATTTATAATTCACAGGGTATTTGGTAGAGTTCTCAGAGATGGGGTATAATGTGGTGCCCTAGACTGAATACTGCTCTAGAGCCAACTAACAGCTCATCAAAACAGGATCCAGAAGGATTAAACCACTTCCAAGTAACATTACTGTATTCTAGAACAAAGCTTAAGAAGATTTATAGAAATACAAAATTATCAGCATGCAACAAGGTAAAATTCAGTGTCTGGCATCCAAACAAAGATTATCAGATATGCAGAGCATCTGGAAAGCAGTAACAGTAAGCACGCCTTATGCCAAAATCTTGGTTTCTAATGTCATTCTCTACTAAACAAACAGGGGCTCATTAGAGAAATGTCTGATTTCCAGAGTGTAAGCAGGATACCACATGATAAATCTGGAGTGTCTTCTTTTGACAGAAAGAAAAATTTTTTATTTAAAGAAAAGTTCTTAATAATGTAAGAGTCGGGTTGAAGGAGCTCCCACTGGCCAAATTAGGGATAATTTAACCACCAAAATCAATTGTGGTTATAAATTATTTAAAAAGAAATCTATATGTTTATGCCAGTGATAATTAGATATATGAGTAAATGGGGGAAACGGGATGACTTTTTATTACAGTAAACCCACCAGTGCTGACTGGTAAATGTAGGAATGAATGGGGAAATTCATCATTTCACAGTTATCATAAAACAATTGTAAAGATTGAATTGGACAAGTATCATCAGTGATTGATAAATATGTAGGAACAGAATATTTACAAAGTCTTAAGTTGTCTCTCTACAGATTGCCCATTAGTTGCATGGGGAAAAAATAGCTACTGCATACCTGAGAAACTGGAAAATACTTTGGCTAGGCGACTAAAATTAGCATCACATATGAGGGGCAGAGGAATGTGTGGCTGCCTAAGATATGATACCATAGGAAGGATCCATCACTATGCAGAATTCATTTAAGTCTGAAACACGAGGGAACAGACAGACCACAAGCTAGGAATATTCTATTCAAGTGGAGTGTGTAGTAGGCAAGAGCAATGATTATGTGCCAAACTGAAAAAATGCAGGAGTTCTTGCTGTGGCATGATGGCTTAAGAATCCAACTGCAGCAGCTTGGGTCACTGAGGAGGCTCAGGTTCGATCCATGGCCCATTACAGTGAGTTAAAGGGTCTTCTGTTGCCACAGCTGTTGTGTAGGTTGCAGCTGCATCTTGGACTCAGTCCCTGGTCCAGGAACTTCCATATACCATGGGTACAGCTATTTAAAAAAAAAATCTAGAGAGACATGATGACTAACTTCAGTACATAATACCAGACAGCATCCTGAACTAGAACAACAAAGGTTCTAAAGGATATTAGGAAGTCATTGGAAAAGTTGGATTATTAAATTAGAGTGTTATTGTTAAAACTTATTGAATTTGATAACTTTAGTTGTGTGAAGTTATGTAGGAGACTATCCCTATTCTTAAGAAATACTGGGGGTTGGAATTCCCGTCGTGGTGCAGTGGTTAACGAGTCTGACTAGGAACCATGAGGTTGCGGGTTCGATCCCTGCCCTTGCTCAGTGGGTTAAGGATCTGGTGTTGCCGTGAGCTGTGGTGTAGGTTGCAGACAAGGCTTGGATCCCACATTGCTGTGGCTCTGGCATAGGCCGGTGGCTACGGCTCCAATTAGACCCCTAGCCTGGGAACCTCATGTGCCACAGAAGTGGCTCAAGAAAAGGCAAAAAAAAAAAAAAGAAAGAAAGAAAGAAATACTGGGAGTTCCCTTGAGGCTCAGTAGGTTAAGGATCTGATGTCATTGCAGTGGTTTGGATCACTGCTTCAATCCCTGACCTGGGAACTTCCACATGCTGTAAGTGCAGCCAAAAAAAAAGAGGAAAAGAAAGAAATAGTGACTATGCGGTGGTAAACAGCTATGATTATATGTATCTCATTCTCAAATGGTACAGAATTGATTTTTTATATATATGTATTTTATATATATATATTATATATATATTAAAAAGGAGGAAGCACTAAAAAAGTAGTGAGGGAAAAGGTTAGTAATGGGTAAATCTGGGTAAAGAGTATAGCAGTATTCTTTGTATTGCTCTTATTCTAACTGTTCTCTATGTTTAAAATTATTTCCAAATATGAAGTTTTTTGTAAAAGATTTTGTGTTGGCCATATACTTTTATATATACATTAGCTATTGCCTGAATCTTGAGTCTTCTTAATAAAATGGTAATAAAAATTTTAAAAACCTAAACTGACCTTTATAAGAAGTCTAAATTTATACCTGGTAGAACTTATCATAAATTGACACTTGTTGGTATTTGTATTCCCTAGTGCCTATATTGAGAATTTCTACTAACTTGTGTTTTTACACCATACACAAAAATAAACTCAAAATAGATTACAAACCTATATGTAAGGCTGAATACTTTAAAACTCTTAGAGGAAAACATAGGCAGAACACTCTGTGACATAAATTGCAGCATTGTCTTTTTTGATTCACTTCCTAAGGAAAATAAAAACAAAAATAACCAAACAGGACCTAATTAAACTTAAAAGCTTTTTCAGGGAGTTCCCGCAGTGGTGCAGCAGCAATAAATCCAACTAAGAACCATGAGGTTGGAGGTTTGATCCCTGGCCTCACTCAGTGGTTTAAGGATCTGGCGTTGCCTTGACCTGTGGTATAGGTTGCAGACATGGCTTGGATCCTGCGTGGCTGTGGTGTAGGCCAGCAGCTGTAGCTCCAATTGGACCCCTAGCTTGGGAATCTCCATATGCCTTGGGAACAGCCCTAAAAAAGCAAAAAAAAAAACAAAAACAAAAAAACTTTTGCACAGCAAAGGAAACCATAAAAAATACGAAAGATAGCCCACAGAATTGGAGATCTTTGCAAATGAAGCAACTGACAAGGGATTAATCTCCAAAATGTACAAACAGGTCATACAGCTTTATATCAGAAAACAGTGCAACTGAAAAATGGTGAGAAGATCTAAATAGACATTGCTCCAGAATTACTACTAATTTAAGATTTACTAAATCAATTTAGCTTAGATTTTTCAAATGAAAGATTATAATTGGTATTTCAATTTTGGCTTAAGATTTCTGCGTTAGGAATTACCATCAAGGCTCAGCGGTTAACGAACCCAACTAGTATCCATTAGGACACAGGTTTAATCCCTGGACTCCCTCAGTGGGTTAAAGGATCCGGCATTGCTCTGAGCTGTGGTGTAGGTGGG
This sequence comes from Phacochoerus africanus, assembly GCF_016906955.1. Lineage (NCBI taxonomy): Eukaryota > Metazoa > Chordata > Mammalia > Artiodactyla > Suidae > Phacochoerus > Phacochoerus africanus. Next base: position 103,502,782 of record NC_062544.1, read on the forward strand.
AGACGCAGCTTGGGTCCAGCCTTGCCTGTGACTGTGGCGTAGGCCGGCAGCTGCAGCTCCAATTCAACCCCTAGCCTGGGAACTTCCATATGCCTTGGTTGCAGCCCTAAAAAGACAAAAAAAAAAAAAAAAAGATTTCTTCATTAAAGTCCATAATCAGAATTACTCTGCTTTGAGAATGTATTGGATAATTACCTTGAATGTTTACATTGGTTTGAGATACTATGCATTTAATATGTTGATGATTAGTAGAAAGAATTATACTTTGAAGAATGTGATCTCCATACTGCCTGAGAAATTAGTCTCATTATGTTTGCTTATGAACCTCAAGTTCAGAACTCTTAAAATAGCATAAGTATATTGATGTATTAGAGGCTACCTGAACAAAGAATACAGTAGTATCATGACAGCTTTCTTTTTCCAGAAAACTCTCACTAGAATTACCAATGAGTTAAAGAATGAGAATGTTCTTCCTTTCTTGCTTGATCAGAATGAAATGGAGTTGACTTGCATTTCAGCATTCCATGCATGCAGTTTGGAACTGACTACAAGTAACCTGAGTTGTCAAAGTTAACAAGCCTCCTTTTTTTGTATTTTTTTTAGTCTCCCAGAGTGAAAGAGTCATTAACAAATTCTGAGGTAAGTAGATATGATTATTGAATCGTTAAAGTATGTGTGCTTTTTTTGTTTTGGTTTGGTTTTAACATTAAGCACATTTTTTGGTATGTACCCAAATGGAAATGAGAATTTATGCCAGTCAGATTTTATTGGAGGAGTTCCTGCTGTGGCACAGCGGGTTAAGGATCTGGCATTGCCACAGCTGTGGTATAAGTCACAGTGCGACTTGAATTCAATGCCTGGCCCAGGAGTTTCCACATGCCGCAGGTGCAGCCAAAAAAAAAAAAAAATTTACCAGTATCGATTCTGAGTTTGAATGGACCTTTGCAGTAAAGTGGTGCCACTGCACTAATTTTTAAAGTTGGCCTAAGGACCCAGACAGAATGTTCTTCCTTTCTTGCTTGATTTTATGAAGTGCTGTTTTTATCTTAGGCTGCTTAAGTGGAAAGTAGGCTTTGTGTATTAATCTGTCCAGGAATTTGTCATATGCCACCTTTTTCCTTGGCCTCTTCTCTTGTCAAATAGATTCTGATATCTATAGTTATTGCCTCAGTGTGATAGGAGAGCCTACTAATAATAAGTTATGATAAAATACACATAACATAAAATTAACCGTCTTAACCATTTTTTAAGTATGCAGTTCACTGGCATTAAAGTACATTCACAGTGTTGTACAACCGTCAGCACCAGCCATCTCCAGAATTCTTTTCACCTTGTAAAATGAAACTCTGTACCTATTAAGTAGTGACTCCCCATTCTCTTCTCCCCCCAGCCTCTGGCAACATCCGTTCTACTTTCTGACTCTGAATTTGACTACTCTAGGTACCTCGTATAAGTAGAATCATAGAGTATTTGTCCTTTCCTAACTGGCATCTTGCATTTTCCTAACTGGTATAATGCCCTCAAGGGTCATCTGTGTAACATTTCCTCTTTGTTTCCTTTTTAACGCTGAATAATACGTGTGTGTGTGCCACATTTGCGTACCCATTTATCTGTTAATGGACATTAGGGTTTCTTCTACTTTTTGGCCCTTGTGAGTAATGCTGCAATGAACTTGGCTGTACAAGTACTTGTTTGAGTTCCTGCTTTCAGTTCTTTTGGGGCTATACTCAGAAGGGAATTGCTGGATTATATGATAGTTCTATTTTTAATTTTTTTGAGGAACCACCGTATTGTTTTCCATAATGGCTGTACTATTTTACATTCCAATCTGCAGTGCACAAAGTTCCAGTCTCTTCACATCCTCTCATTACTTTGTATTGTATAACCTTTCTGTTTTAGAGCTAAACATATATGTGCATGCAGTTTGGAGGCCACTGTCTTTTTTTAAATAGTGCTGATAATTATAAACATTTAAAAAAAAAATCTTTTGTGTGTGTGTGTGTATGTGTGTTTTGGGGCCACACCATCTGCAGTGTATGGAGGTTCCCAGGCTAGGGATCGAATCAGAGCTGTAGCCACCAGCCTACACCGCAGCAACACTGGATACGAACCGCGTCTGCAACCTACACCACAGCTCACAGCAACACTGGATCCTTAACCCACTGAGCGAGGCTAGGGATCAAACCTGCATCCTCCTGGATGCTAGTCAGTTTTGTTTCCGCTGAGCCACAATGGGTACTCCTCAAAATTAATCTTAAAGTTCTGTTTTTCTACCAAAAACCAGAGCCAGTTAGTAACTTTTGGTTTCCTATGAAGCTAAGTGAACACAAAATTTTACTTCCTTGTCTCTCTTTCTTTTTTTTTTCTTTTCCCTTTTTTAACTTGATCGACTGCACCTGCGGCACATGGAAATTCCCAGGCTAGGGATTGCATTGGAGCTACACCTGCCAGCCTACACCACAGCCACAGCAACACCAGATCTGAGCTGTATCCACAACCTGTCGCAGCTTGCAGCAATGCCAGATAGTTAACCCACTGAGTGAGGCCAGGGATTGAACCCTCATCCTTATGGACGCTGTGATGGGTTCTTAACTCTCTGAGCCACAATGGGAACTTTCTACTTCTTTGTTTCTTTGATATTACTTTAATAACAGCTGTTAGACCTCTCTTTGCCCTTTTAATTTTTTCCTCCTTTAACTCTAAATTTTGGCTGTTGCATTGATTTTGTTTTCCCCACTAACTTAAAATTTTGAATATCTTGTTTTATGCTCAGAATCAATCTTTTTTTCCTATTACATAATTAAAATGTATGAAATATTTCAAACGCCCAAAGTAATATTTAATGTTTATGTTAATTATAAAGCTTCACATCCATTTCAAACAGCATTTCAGATAAGTTAAGGAATCATTGGTTGATTTTCTTTTTCTGTAAGTAATGGAGGGTCCCTAACATAAAAGTATGTTACTTCTGTTATTTCGTACTTCATAACTTAAGTTTGTATTTTATAGGTGCTGTTTTGCTAGGCAAAGGGGATAGAATAAATGCAGTTTAAAATAAACATGGAATTGCTGCTGTGGTGCGGTGGGATTAGGGGTGTCTTACGAGCACTGAGACATAGGTTCAGTTCCCAGCCTGATCCCTGGCCTGGGAACTCCACATACCACTGGGCGGCCAAAAAAGAAAAAAAAAAGATGGTAGTGTTAAAATAAATGTGATACGGTGAACCCAAAGAAGGGGGAAAAAGGGAACTACTTATATCTGCTACAACATGACTGAATCAAAAAACTGCTAAATGAAAGAAGCCAGACACAAAAGAACATACATTGTATGATTTTGTTTATACGTTGTTTCTTTTGTTTGGAAAAAGGCATATTGGTAGAGACAGAGGGTGGATCAGTGGTTGCCTAGGGGCTAAGTGTGGGATTGGGAGTTAACTGTGGTGTTAACTCCCAGTCTTTTCTAAAAACCATTGAATTGTGTACTTACAATTGGTGAATTTGATGGGACATAAATTACACCTCAAAAAGTTCTTAAAAACAGGGGCTTCTAATGCAGCTCAGTGGTTAACAAACCTGACTAGAATCCATGGGGATGCAGGTTCAATCTCTGGCCTGCTCAATGGGTTAAGAGTCCAGCGTTGCAGTGAGCTGTGGTCTAGGTCGCAGACACGGCTCAGCACTGCCTGTGTGTTTTTGTTACAGCTGTTTTCAACCACGCACCCTGTGGGTACTTTACTCCAAGTTCCAGAACAGATTTCTGCTCATCTACCTCAGTCCGCAGGGCAGATGCCTGCGCAGCTGACTCCGGTCTCCCTGCCGCCCGCTGCAGAGTTGGCTCCAGTGCAGGCAGCCCAGGTAGGTGGTGCTGCGGGGCCCTGGGTGGGGGAGGAGGGCCACCTGGGGGAGAAGGTCGAGGTCCAGGTAGGTTCTGAAACAAGGCAGAAGTTCTATTTGCACAGTTTTACTTTTATGCAAATGAGAAAGTCTGACAAGGATGGCAGAGGTTCTTAAGCAACAAAATAAGTTAATGTTGGAAATATTCCCGACAGCAAAAGTTTAGCGGGCATCAGCACTTTTCCCCTGATGCATAGGCAAGGGGTTCTGCCCAAGCCTTGGCAGTTGCACTGCACCACTGCACACTTAAGGGGCAGCAGTTGGGGAGACTTGGAGGCCCAGCACCGGAGGCTCCTTCTTGGGACCCTGGAGGGGGCTTTCTCACCCATTGCGTCATCCCCCACCCACTATCTCCCCTTCTGCCCACAGAAGCCCAAGAGGCACCATTCCCAGCTGGGCTTGGGCTGGGCGGTGTAGTTCGCAGTGTGGGAAGCCTGGGGTGAGCAAAGCCTGTGCTGCCTCATGGCAGAGATTGGGGGGAGTGGAGGCACTTGTCTGAAAAGGGTGATGGCCTCCATTCACATTGCATGGCCCACCACATGCGCCCCACAAGCAGCAAGGAGGACCAGGACCAGAGCACTACCCAGTGGCACCCGGCCCCACAGGAGGAACAGGCCTGCCTGCCTTACTGGCTGGACCCCTCAAGAGAGCTGCTCCCCTGGTGAACCACCACAGTGAGAACCCAAGGGGAACAGGAACCACCTGCACCTAAGGGAGGTCCTGAAGCTCTAGGGTGGGGTGGTGGGTGAGGGCACCAACCTGAGGACTGGACCGCAACAAGAGGGGCTCCCCTGACCCCTACTCCCAACCCCCGCAGGGAGGGCCTTCTCCAGCCAGGCCAGGAGAAGTGAAGGAGAAGAGGGGCCCTGTCCTGTCAGCTTTTTATTAGGTCATTATTATGATCAAGTTCAGAATGTAGCTGGCACTAAGGATCATTTTTGGCTTTTCTGTTTACTTTAATCTGTCTCTGAGCTGTGATTTTCCTGTATTATCTTTTTAAGGTACTTGTCGGAGTTCCCATTGTGGCTTAGCAGGTTAAGAACCCGACAAATATCGGTGAGGATGGGGGTTCCATCCCTGACCTTGCTCATTGGGTTAAAGGATCTGGTGTTGCCGTGAGCTGCAACGTAGGTCACAGGTGCAGCTCAGATCTGCCATTGCTATGGCTGTGGCTGTGGCGCAGACCAGCAGCTGCAGCTCCAATTCAACCCCTAGCCTGGAAACTTCCTCATGCTGCAGGGGCGGCTGTAAAAAGAAAAAGATACTTGTCAAGACTTGCCTAGTGCCTCAGCGGGTTGGGGATCCAGCATTGTCCCAGTAATGGCTCAGATTGCTGCTGTGGCAGGGGTTCCATTCCTGGTCTAGAACTTCTATGTGCTGAGGGCATGGCCAAAAAAAAATACTTCTCAGTTTTGTGGGGGTTGATTTTATTGAAATCTGGTGATGTAATCTGTGAATCCGCACAATCAGGCACACAGAGACGTCATTAAATCAGAGCACACTGAAAGTTGCAGAGGGAATGGGGATCCCCTGGGAATCTCCATGCTCTGTAGCCCCTACACTTCCCTCAGGAAACTTCAAATACTGTCTGCAGTACGTGACCCTGTGCTCCATGGTGAGAGTAAGAGTTCCAGAGTCTATTCATTTATTAAATAATGCAGATGTTTTTGTTTTATTTTTTCCCAAAATTCAGGTGAGAAGAAAAAAAAAAGGAAATTTAGATGTTTTCTTCCTCATCCCAGTGGTGCTCTGCCTTAAGAGACCCCTGCTCAGAGCACTTCCACTTGGACATGTTCTAACTTCATTTCACCTTTTCTTCGCCCAAGCTTTCCATTTCTGTCCATCATGTGGGAAAAGAGGCGATTATCTTATGAAAACTGATGGAAAGATTGGATTCATTTTATAAAGGGCTTAAATAGAATGTATATCCTCCAGGGACAGCTTATAGCTTTCAGAAAGTGTTAGTTTAGTCCTTAAAGACCTAGAAATTCCAGCTTGGATGGATTCCCCAGGGCAAGCCAGTTTAGACCCTACCTAATGTGTTGTATGATACACTGGCAGATTTTTTGGCCCCCTGCACCTGCGCTATATGGAAGTTCCCTGGCCAGGAAATGATCCTTCGCCACAGCTATGGCAATGCCAGATCCTTAACCCACTGTGCCACACAGAAACTTCCTGGCAGATTTTTTAAAGGGAAAAACCCAGCTTCATGTTCTCTTCCCTTGTGGAGGGGAACAGGGTTCTGAAAAATACAACATTGCAGTGTGGCTGTGTATGGAATTTCACGTGGGTTTGAGAATTGCCTTTGTACTTCTGTCTGACTCGGGCTGACATTCAGTTCTTGTTGCTGCCTTGCAGTACATGTCTTCCCACAGCAGAGAGTGTCCTAGGGACTAGGATAGTCACATCTGGAGGTGAGGAAAATGCTGCTGAGTGGACAAGTCCTCTACTGACGAACACAATTAATAGTCCAGGCAATGACTTTATACTTTTCAATGCTTTTTTAGGCTCAGTCTTCAGGAGCAGGTTCACAAGAAACCAAGATCCCAATCAGTCTAGTACTAAGGTTACGGTAAGCAGACATTTTGTTGTTGTTTTCTGAATACTCTGAATAAGCTCATTTCTCCTTGTAAGTTACTCCTTCTAGTAATATGTGCCTGAGAGCAGCTGGGTAGGGTTGTGCATCCTCCCAGTGTCAAGTGCTGTTTGCTTGCAGGTGTATTATTTCCATCAGAAATAATAGCGACCTTGGAGTTCCCATTGTGGCTTAGTGGTTAGCGAATCCGACTAGGAACCATGAGGTTGCGGGTTCGATCCCTGGCCTTGCTCAGTGGGTTAAGGATCTGGCATTGCCGTGAGCTGTGGTATAGTTCGCAGACACGGCTCAGATCCCACATTGCTGTGACTGTGGCGTCAGCCGGCAGCTACAGGTCCAATTGGACCCCTAGCCTGGGAACCTCCACATGCCGTGGGAGCAGCCCTAGAAAAGGCAAAAAAAAAAAAAAAAAAAGAAGAAGAAGAATGGCAAGGACATCAATTAGAAGGGTTATAGGACAGTTAGATGATCACTCAGTTGTTTGCTCTGAGCCCTTAATGTGATCTCATTAGGACAAATCATATGATTCTATGGTCAGAAAGATGTTTCTGGAGGCAAAGTTTGCTGGTATATGTAGGCATAATTTGTACAAATAAATTCAGAACTCATTTAATACATTTTGTTTTCTTTCATAGGAATTCAAAAAAAGAACTAAATGATATTCGATTCGAATTTACTCCTGGGAGAGGTGAGGCATCAAAACATTGAAAACAAAATAACCTCACATTTGTCATTTAAGGAAATGTGTGTGAAGTTTCTATCCATTAGATATATTTTGCTCTTAAAGATAAAAACGTTCCTGGTTTGGAGTTCCCGTTGTGGTGCAGCAGAAATGAATCCAACTAGTATCCATGAGGATATGGTTTGATCTCTGGCCTCACTCAGTGGGTCGGGTATCTGGTGTTGCTGTGGGCTGTGCTCTAAGTCGCAGATGTAGCTCAGATCTCAAGTTGCCATGGCTGTGGCATAGGCCAGCAGCTACAGCTCCAATTTGACCCCTAGCCTGGGAACCTCCATATGCCGTGGGTGCAGCCCTAAAAAGCAAAAAAAAAAAAAAAAAAGTTCATGGGTTCCTGGTATAGGAGTTCCCTGGTAGCTTAGCAGGTTAAGGATCTGGCATTGTCACTGCTGTGGGTCTGGTTACAGCCGTGGCATGGATTTGATCCCTGGCCAGGGAACTCCCACATGTCATGGCTGTGGCCCAAAAAAGTGCAGTTCATTTATTACTACCTCATTTAGCAAACTGAGTATAGTACAAACAGTAATGAATATAGCTCTGATTTGCTCCTTACCATACAGCAGGCATCATGTTAAGCAGTATCTCATTAAATTCTCAGAACAGCTCTTAAGGGAAGATTATGTCTCCATGGCATAGTTGATCAAATGAAGGCTTAGAGAGAGTAAAGTAACTGGTTACAGTTCACATAGCTGAGAAGAGATGTAGCTGGAATTCATACCCAAATCTGTTGGTGCACAGTTCCTGCTCTTATCACTGAATATGGTTGTCCTCTCTGACAGCAAAGAAGCAGCAGGGCTTCCTGTGCCCTTCCTCCCCAGCTGAAGCTATGCCCTGTCATGCATCGTTTCTGGCCATGAACTTCTCCCCACAAACAAGGCATATTTTCTCTCTCTTGCCTTCGTTACTCAGGATTCTTTCTTGGGAAGTGGCCCGAAGCCAGCGAGTATCTGTCCTATGTGCCTTTCTTACTCTTCCCGCTGTCTCTGTATCATGAGCAGCTCACTCTCAAATGCAAAGAACAAATGCATATGTACAGAGGTGTTTCTGTTTTCCTTTTTAAAGCCAGACAGTCACATTTTAAGGTACGATTTCAAATCACTGCTCATTGGTACAAGTAGAGGTCCTCCCATTCCCTCCAGGGGTTCTCTTTAGCCATCAGGAAGGAATCATTTGGAGATGAGGTTAATTGATGGTACTCTGTCCTCATCTTTTTAGTTTCTAGTTATATACCCATTGCTCAGATTGTACTACCTGGAGTAAAAACAAGATATGAAGGAAAGCCCATCAGAATAAAAAAGAAAATGTTTTTTAGCAAAAAAACTTTGAGTGTAATCCCCAAAGAGAAGAGATTACAATTTGTTCTCTTAAGATTTAATTGGGGAGTTCCCATCAAGGCACAGTGGAAACAAATCTGACTAGGAACCATAAGGTTGCTGGATTGATCTCTGGCCTCTCTCAGTGGGTTAAGGATCCAGCATAGCCATGAGCTGTGGTGTAGGTTGCAGACATGGCTCCGATCTGGCATTGCTGTGGCTGTGGTGTAGGCCAGCGGCTACAGCTCTGATTAGATCCCTAGCCTGGGAAACGCCATATGCCGCGGGTGCGACCCTAAAAAGACAAAAGACCAAAAAAAAAAAAAAAGATTTACTTGAGACTAAATTATTCTGTTTTATTAGCCCCGGAGATGTCACACACTCATTGTCGTGTCTCAGAGCTCATAGGGCTTGGGTCCAGGATTGACTTCAGACTAGTAGTTTCCTCTGCAGCATCACTATCAGGTGCTCTTCTGACAAGGACAAGAACTCATCTAAATTATGCCATCATTTAGAAAGTTATCTTTACATTGAGCCTATATTTGCCTTATGGTTGTTACAGGTTCTGCCTTCTAGCTAGACCTGTGAGAGTTCCTCACTTGAGATAATCCTGGTGGCAGCAAAAACCTTTGTGTGGGAGGAAGTCCCACCTGCCGTCATGGTTTTGTGGATTTAGCAGCTAGCCTCTGGCCATGCCAACGCCAGCTCTAGGAGTTAGCAGGGACACGCAGGCACAGGAACTGGAGACCTTCTTCTTTGTCCTTACAGATACAGCGGAGGGTGTCTCCCAGGAACTCATTTCTGCTGGCCTCGTCGATGGAAGGGATTTAGTAATAGGTAACTACTTTGCGTTCTGCTCTTGTGTTCCCATGTCTCTGCATATATACTTAGGATCTGAAAACCAGACTTTTATTCCACTGAGTAGGTCTAATGGTTCTTGGAATGGTTCTTAGTTTTGCTGGAATAACAGGTACAGGGGACAGGTTCTTATAAAAAAGAAAATCTCATTTCTGAGTTTCCTTTGTGACCCCTGATGATAGTAAATGAAAACTTACCCAGGCCTCTGGGAGACTCTGCTAGAAACCATGACAGAAGTCTTAAGTTAGAGTAAGCTTGGCCGTACCTAATCCATTTTGAAGGATAAACTCAACCCTTATGGAGCTAAGAGATAAGCAAAAATCATTAGAGATTTAGTCCTAAAAAAAAAAACCAGGAAATGAGTTCCTGTCGTGGCGCAGTGGTTAACGAATCCAGCTAGGAACCATGAGGTTTCAGGTTTGATCCCTGGCCTTGCTCAGTGGGTTAAGGATCCAGTGTTGCCGTGAGCTGTGGTGTAGGTTGCAGCCTTGGCTCGGATCCTGAGTACCTGTGGCTCTGGCGTAGGCTAGTGGCTACAGCTCTGATTTGACACCTATCCTGGGAACCTCCATATGCCGAGGGAGTGGCCCAAGAAATGGCAAAAAGACAAAAAATAAAAACAAAAAAACAGGAAATAAGAAAAGGCACAGTCAGGCCATGGGTGCATATTACTAAAGGAAAAGGCTATCATCTAGGGCAAGTCAGCAGTTTCAAAGGGCAAAATAGTTTAAGGTCTGCTATATGTGGACCACATACAGTGTCTGTTATTTTTTTGCCCACACCCCCCACCCCTCACCTCACCCCAAGTGTCTGTTTTTAAACCATTCCTAGCTCACAGAACAGAAACAAGCCGAGGGCCGTAGCTGGCCAGTTCCCATTCAAGGGTTTTCTGCCCAACAAATAGGCAAATCATGCCTCTTTCACTTGAGTGTCTTTCCTAATTTAATATAGCATCTTAAAGTTAATTTCTCAGTGAATCAAGATTTATTTTGCTACTTGGAGTTGAGTTTTAAAAAAACCTTTCTGGAGTTCCGTTGTGGCTCAGCAGTAACAAATCTGACTAGTGTCCATGAGGATGTAGGTTCGATCCCTGACCTTGCTCAGTGGCTTAAGAATTCAGTGTTGCTGTGGCTTAGGCTGGCAGCTGTAACTCCAGTTCACCCCTAGCCTGGGAATTGCCATATGCTGCAGGTGCGGCCCTGAAAAACAAAAAAAATAAAAAATAAAAATAGGAAAAAACTTCTGTTCGGGGAGTGATTTATCTTTCTGCTTCTATTTTGATATAGAAGATTCTGAATTACCATTTAAATTTTTTAAATAAGGTTGGAAGTGTATTTACTGAGTTTCTCATTACTTTCTCTGTTTGTATGATTACAGTGGCAGCTAATTTGCAGAAAATTGTGGAAGAACCCCAGTCAAATCGTTCTGTCACTTTCAAACTGGTATTCATCCCTTTCTTCTTGTTAAACCATCTCACCTTTTGCACACCAGTGGCCTCCTCAGACCAACTTCCCTATTCTCCGAGTGATAAGAATATTAAAAGATGGTGGATTTTGTTTGTTTAGCTTCCCCAGTGCCTTGAGCTGATGTCTCCCTCAGTAGCTTCCCTTCTCCTCTCCTTCCAGGAAGCCTCCTACCCAAGGCCCTTGATTATTTATTCTCAAGAGAGATTGTTAATGAACCTGATTCCACTTTTGTATCCAGACTCCATCTTTTCTGGAAGAAATACCATCATCAACCTCTTGTTTGTATCCCAGGGACCTGTCCCCCACTGCCCTCCCTCCTGCAGTCCTCGTATCAGTTTTAATTGCCACCTGTAATTTTGTTTATAACTAGCCACAGCTTCTCATTTTGTTTGGTTCTTAGGCATCTGGTGTTGAAGGCTCGGATATTCCTGATGACAGTAAACTAATAGGATTTGCCCAGCTCAGCATCAGCTAAAACACAGCCCTGGAAGAGGCGGCCTAAGGAGATTCCACACATGCGTATCTCTGTTGCTTCTGTTGGCCTAAACCCACTACTGCCAAAGAACCCAGCAACAAACCTCCCAGCTAGGAGCTTTAGAGGTCTGTCTTTATGTTTTTCCTGCCATCATTACCCTTTTTCCCATAGGGCAAGAAAAGTTGGATCACCAGTGGCCAGCATCCCTTTAAGGAGTTCCGTTGGTAAACGTACTGCACATGTTCCCTGTCTTCCTGCATCTAAGAAGTGGCCTGGGTGCCTCAGAGCCCAGAGGGGAGGTCTGTCAGTCTTGCCTTACTCCAGTGATGGCGCTGGGTGCAAAGTAACAGCTGTGTTGGGCCTCCTCACCCTGCTTACTCTCCCACACCTGACAGGAGTGGGCATCTTAGGATATCTCTTCACCACCGAAGTAGCATTTCAGAGTTGATTGTTCAGCCGGAGCCCAGAGGATTTAATTTAGTGATTTTTTTTTTTTCTTTTTGTATCTGCTATGAATTCTAGCAACCTATGTTAGGAAAAAGCACAGCCTCAGATGGAGGCAGCCTAAACTGTGTTCTAGTTTTGTTCATGACGTTTCTAAGCATTTTGCTGAAGCTGCTCTCAGGCACCCCTCTTCATTACTCCCTCCAGAAAGGGTTGCTAGCCTTAACTTCAGCTGGTGCAAAACATCTGACTGTAATCGAACATCAGCCATTGGATCCTTCACAGTGGAACTTTGGACTATTTTTAGAGAAAACATCAAGTAATGGCTTGTGGAAGAGAATTTTCCCAGCAGAGGTTTTTGAACAGGAGAAATCATAACTCATATCATTGTGGAAGTGTTTATTTTCAAACCTTAAAAATTTGAAGAAAAACTGCTCCTTGATCCTCCCATGAAAATCAATTTGCCTGGCCTCCAAGTCCTGAGGAAATGCAGGCTGAGATTTCTACAGCAATAAAGGAGATTCACACTGGGCCAGAGAGGCCTGCCTTCTGCCCCCTCTCCTGCACTGACCCTTTGGAGGGGGTCCACACTTCTGTGCGCTGAACCTGACCCAAGATGGAAAGTGAAACCACATGTGCCGTGACTTTTAGGATTTATGAGTAGACAGTGTTCGTTTTGATTTTCTACAGAAATAATATAAATTATTCTCTAGGTTTAAAAAAGAGCACTCATAATGCAATATGTGAATCATCAGTGGAGTTGATTTTTCTTTTTTTCCTACTGTTTCACAGCCCTAGTAGTTAGGGCTATCTGTCTAACTGCAGATAGCCCTAACAAGTTTTGTAAATAAAACAGATCCTCAATCTGGCCTTAAAGTGACACACAAAGATGGGCTTTGGCCCCATGGAAAGGGGAGAGTTGCTTCTTAGAGAATCGTGGTAGCCCTCCAGCATTGTTGGTCTGTGAATAACAAGATTGCTTTACCTAGTTTTCTCTTGGAGCACCTGGGAAAGCTTTCCCTACAACCGACTTGCTACAGTTTTGTTTTATTCTGAGCTTGTAGTTTTAGTCATGGGCTTTCTTCACCTGCCCTGGATATAGTGGCTTGTTGGGAAAAGATGGCTGTTGGCAAGAAAAGGAGGGGATGGTTTGGGATGGGGGTTGGGAGGAAAATAGATTAGATGTTCAGATACCAAAGTCCAAGGTTGCAGCAGGATTAGTAAAAGGAAGGAGCCTGCTGAGCCTGGAGAAAGAAAAGATTGATCAGCTTTCTGGACAGATATTTAGCTTTCTCTTTTCCTTTTTTCTTTTTCTTCTTTTTTTTTTTTTTTTTTTAGAAGAGGGTTGGGGGAACAAGGACAGGAAGGTAGGAGTAAATAATGAAAAAGGGATAGTGTCTTTGGTACAGACTAGTGGCTTACCTTGGAATGTGTGTTTTGATTTCAAATCAGCCCATCATAACCTACTTATTTATGAATACAAAGGGTGGTGGCATCACTATTCTGCCTTTTATTTGGAGGTGGTTGAGAGCCTAGGCTTGGAGGAAGCAACAGCCTATCCCCCTGTTCAATTTCTCTAGCCAGCTGTTATCTTTGAACTGCAGTGGGACAGCTGTAACAATAAAAGTGGGCTGGGGCTTTCTTTTTGTTTTCCATTCACCTTTTGCCCTGCTGGGAATTAGGAGCCAGATACCAAGCCCCAGAACAGTGTTATTTCTTCTTCTGCATGATGTATGGTGGACTCCCTTTGCCGACTTGTACGGTGATGCTGAAAAAATGAGTGAACAGAAGCTTCCCAAGTGGGACAGCACGTGACCTAGTGAGCAAACCTCGCTTCTCCCCAGCAGCAGTGGTTCAGGATTCACCTGTTTCCCTAGGGCCCCAGAATGCCCTGGTCCCTGGGGTAGGGACTGACTGAGCACAAGGTAACATGTGCCAATGCTATTTGTGAAATGTATGGTCTTTTTAAATGACTAATGGATTTCTTGGGGTTTTTTCCTGCTTACATTTTGAGCAAAATCCTAGAGCCAGCCCATATTCTAATAATCTGGAGGACAGAATAATGGTATATCACTAAATGGAGGTTCCTCCTTGTGTCGTGTGCTAGATTATGGAAGATGTAAAGTATTTGACTTTTCCCCCTTCCCTTTTTTTTCCTCTTTTGACTTTGTACTTTGCTGCATGTTTCATTCATTTTTAATCAATAAAGAATAAATTGTCTGTCTTGGTGGAAGGATTCTTGACTTTAGTGGCTTTTGGTAGGAGCAGTGGGAAGTGGGTCAGGATATCACTACTAACTTCAGTTTTTGTGGGATGAGAGAAAAGCCAAGGTACACATTAACTAAAAAAAGATAAAGAGCATGAGTTAATCTACAAATTATCTAGAAGAACTTAAAACCATTGTACAAATGGAGAAACTGAAATCTCAGAAGAGAGAGTTATCTGCCCAGGGAAATTTGTTAGGGTGGGATGTGGAACTCCAGCACTGATATTCTGTGTTTAATTCTGCTCATGCTACTGGGCAGGAGAAAGATCCCAGATTCAAGCCCTTGGGAGTCTCTGACAGATCTAAGAACTGTTGATTTTCAGTTCAGCTTTTTATCTGCTGCAACAGAGTGACAACTTTGAAGCTGTTTACATTTTGGAGCAGAAACCAGAACTCCTATCCCTTATTTTTATTACTAGAGTCCTTCTCAGACTTCAAAGAGACTTGAGATACCATCCAGTGCTTCTCTATAGGCGATGTTTGTGGAATACCCTCCCCCACCCCCACCTATACACCAACACACCAACACAGGTGACTGCCAGTGATTGTGTGTTCATTCAGCTTATGCAGCTCCAGTGGTTAGAACACTCTTGTTACACCTCTCTTTGGTCTTAGTTGTGCCCTTGACCGAAGGCAGGTACAAGGAGAGAAGAAGAGAGAGAGACAGGCTGTGGGATCTCACAGGAAGGGCCAGAGCAGCCTGGTCCTACCCTACAGTCTCCTAGAAGACAGTGGAGGTGACCAGACTGCTCGGGGACGTCAGAGACCAGCACCTATACTACTTTGAGCTCATCCTCCCAGGTCAGTGAGACCACAGGGTAGGGAAGTTTCTAGGGCTATGATGTGCCTAGGAGGGCTCCCTCAAAGAACAGAGCCAGTTGTGGGCTTAAAGCATCATGGGGAGCCTTCAGCAGACTGGTGGGGAGCGGGGTTAAGAGGGCAAACAAGAGTTCCTGTCATGGTTCAGCGGAAACGAATCTGACTAGGAACCATGAGGTTGAGGGTTTGATCGCTGGCCTCAATTAGTGGCTTAAAGATCCGCAATGCTGTGAGCTGTGGTGTTGTCCAAGACGTGGCTCGGATCTGGCATTGCTGTGGCTGTGGTGTAGGCCGGCAGCAACAGCTCCGACTAGACCCCTAGCCTGGGAATCTCCATATGCCATGCATGCAGCCCTCAAAAGACAAAAAAAAAAAAGAAGAAGAAGACAAATAAGTTCAGTGGCATTTAGGGGTCATAGTTACAACTGTGGACTGCCTTTGGTTAAGTCCTACTCTTCTATCCAGAGTCTCATCATTTATCTGTGGTTTTAGAATCCCAAACCAAGCAATGGAAGAACCCTTAGCGACCATCTAGCTCAAGCTTTTCCCTTTACATGGATATAGAAATTGAGGCCAGAGAGGTAGAAGAGGCAGACTGAGGGTCACACCAAATCAGTCGGGGAGCCAAGCTTCTGGTCTCCTGTCTCCAACCCCCTTCCTTGCAGCCTTGGAGCTGGAAGCACCAACAGTCCTTTACCTGATCAGAGTGAGGAAACAAGGAGGAGGAGCCCAGACTCCTGTCTCCTCCTCAGTTTCCCCCAAAATGGGAGCACAGAAGTGAGCAATGGCCACTGGTATCATCTGCTTTCTTGGCAGTTCACTCAAGGCTGTGCTAAGGACGAGAACGCACAAGGGAGCCAGGTGAGGAAGAAGAGGTGGGGCTGGGAACAGTGGGGAGTTTGGGATGGGGTGGTCGTGGACCCTTGGCTGTGCCTTCCAGCCTCTGCCCTGCCTGGACCCTCCCTTCATGCTGACTACTTAAGAGGCAGTGGATACAGGCCCACTGTATCCAGAACTGCCCTGCACAGCCTTGCTCCCTTGACCCATGCACCTCTACTCATCTCTTAAAATGGCTCAAAATCAAAACACTTGAAAAGGCTTTTCTGATGCATATACCAGCAAATATGTGAATGTCAGTGTGATACACAAGCGCGTTTTACACCCCAATTCCCATAATTGAACTAGATGTCTTCCAAGCCCTGGGTCTACCTTCAGTAAGACTCCCCCAGGGCAAAAAGGGTGAGGGCCTTTATCTTTGAGAAGGTCCTGTTGTCAGAGGTCCTACCTTCTCTTAGTCCCCAGTCCTGTAAGAATCTTGACCTGCCAGCCACCTTGCTATGCCTCATCCCAACCTTGACTCCCGCCCAATTATAGGAAAGACCCCCCAAAATGGGGGCTTCCACAGCTGGGGCTGCAGCTTTGTCCTTTGTCTGCCTATTCTCCCCAAGCTTGCCCAGGGTAGCTGGGGCTGCTCTTGGGCAGCTTGCATTTGTTTTTGTCTTGGGAGGGTGTTAATGATTTCTT
Organism: Phacochoerus africanus; assembly: GCF_016906955.1. Classification (NCBI taxonomy): domain Eukaryota; kingdom Metazoa; phylum Chordata; class Mammalia; order Artiodactyla; family Suidae; genus Phacochoerus; species Phacochoerus africanus. Next base: position 103,519,176 of record NC_062544.1, read on the forward strand.
CCTTAAGAAGATAGAGACAAAGATGCTCCTGTTAGCCCTTCCGTAATCAGCCTCCATTCTTGAATTGTCTTTGATGCAGAAAGGAAAGGCATTTATGCCCTGCATGGGTCTTCTTGCTTTGATACTACCCTGAGATTGACTGGTACTGCCACCACTGCATGCTAGTAGACCCTGCAGGGAAAAATAAGACCAGGGTCATGAGACCAGATTGGTCTGCTGGCAGAGTTAACATGTAGCCTGCGTCATTGCTACTCTGCTAAATTATCCCCCACTGCCCTGCAGTGTTGAAACTACTCTCAGAATTTGGATTCTCTCATAATGGCAGGGGTTTATGCTGGTGTGAATTGTAGAGGATATTACAGTTAGTTAGGGGTGTTGTTGCTATACACCACATAACATTTGGCTAAAGCTTGCTGATAAGTGCCTGGCCTGAGAATTTCCTCTTGTGGTGCCTGTTACCCAGTCTGTAGAACATCCTCAGGTCCTCCAAGCCAGAGTCATGGACTTTTTTTTTTTTTTTTTTTTTTGCTTTTTATGGCTGCACCTGCGGCATATAGAATTTCCCAGGCTAGGGGTCAAATCAGAGCTACAGCTGCTGGCCTACACCACAGCCACAGCAACAAGGGATCTGAACTGTGTCTGCGATCTACACCATAGCTCATGGCAACGCTGGATCTCTGACGCACTAAGCAAGGCCAGGTAGCAAACCTGCGCATCCTCATGGTTACTAGTCAGATTAATGTCCGCTGAGCCATGGTGAGAACTCCCTGAACTCTTTTTCATAATATTTTATCATTCCTAGACCAGAGCTAGATAACTGAGATGTTACAGTTGGAGTCAGGTGAGGCTGGATTAAACATTAACGGAGCTGCCACCACTGCCCAGAAAAACCAGTGCCCGAGTGAGCTGCAGAGCTGTCTGGTGGTCCCTACTAAGGAGGTGGTGGCCAGTGACCATGGCTCACTTTTCCGAGGTCCTGGCTGAAATCGGCACCTTTGGTCGCTTCCAGATACAGCTATTGATACTGCTGAGTGTCCCCAACTTCCTGACTGCCTTCTACATGTTTGCTCAGGTCTTCATGGTCCTGGATGAGACCCACCACTGTTCAGTGGCCTGGGTCAAGAACCAGACTCTGAATCTGAGCACTGCTGAGCAGCTGGCGCTGAGTGTGCCACTGGATGCTGCAGGCAGCCCCGAGCCCTGCCTCATGTTTCAGCCACCCCCTGATGGTGCCAGCCTGGAAGACATCCTTAGCCACCGTTTCAACAAGACACAGCCTTGCAAGACAGGCTGGGTCTATCCTGAAGGCCGGCCCCGGTCCCTAATGAATGAGGTAAGGCTGCCCTTTGGTCCGTGTTTGTGCCTGTTTGGGGTCTGTCAGCTCTTCTGCCTGACTCTGCTCTCAGTCCCTGGGGTGGCTGCCTCTATAGCTGTTCATGCACCCCCTGTCTGAATGACCATTGGTCCCCTGTCTTTCTCTTTGTCCTTTGCCTGCTGGCCCATCTTCCTCTCTATCCATTTCCTCTGTATGGAGCATCTGCCCATCTATCGTTCATCTCTGCCTGTCTTCCTAATTGTCTCTCCTGTCCTCATGCCTCTCTCTCTCTCTCCCATGTTCCCATCTGCCTGTCCATTTACCTTGGTCTTTCTGTCCACCCCTGCACGTCTGCCTGCTTATCTTCTGTGTTTAACTAACCCTCTGATGCTACCCTTTCCCTGTCCACTCATCTGCCTTCCTGATTGCTTGATTCCAGCTTCCTGCCTTCAGGCTGTCTCTCTAGATCTTTGCCTGCCCACCTGCCTCTGAGATGCTGGAGGACACTCAGAACTCCGGGACTTGTCCTGCACATAACTGAGCATTTGCTTTTGCTTAGTGCATTCTCTTAGGCAGGACTGAGAGATCAGTGGCAAGGGTCCTACCACAGCCACCTCAGAGCAGGAAGGGCTGCCTCCCATACACTACAGAATGGGGAGATGATGTGGCCAGAGCAACATAAAGATTTGAGGGTGGATCTGGGAATCTTATTCAGGACCCCTGCTGCCCAGTTCCTAGTGGGAATCAGGGAGCACAGATAGCCTAGAAAGCTGAGCGGCAGGTGTTGAAGATCTGTGCAGTGCTCACCTCTGCAGTGACAAGTCCCAAGCCTTCATGGAGGGTAATCTGGAGCCCGGAGAATAAACATTCCCTTTTTAATATGTGACCATGGGAGTCCTCTTGTGGTGCAGCAGGTTAAGAATTTACCGTTGTCACTGCAGGGGCTCAGGTCACTGCTGTGGCGTGGGATCTATCCCTGACCCAAAAACTTCCACATTCCATTAGCGCGGCAAAAAACAAACAAATAAGCAAACAAACTGTGACCATAAACCTGACCCCCAAGCCCTGACCCTTCACCTCATTCCATCCCAAGGAGGAATAGTGGCCTTTGAACTCTGCTCACCCTTGGATCTAGCCCAGCCTAGGCTGGTCTGACTCTCAGTACCCTTTCCATCATCTCCCCAGCATCACCCGATAGGTCGGGTCTTCATTGGTCTGTAGATGCTGTGGGGGTGCTTACCTCTATACATACTCATGAACTCTGTCCATCTGGCTACATATCACCACCCTTAAAGCCCAGGCTGACTTCCAGAATGCTCAGGGCAAATACTACCCTTGTTCACAGCCACTATTGGACTATTCATGCAACGATATCCAAACAACACCCACTGAGATTAACTACCCAAGGAACAGTCAGAGACAGAGGCACCCTCTTTGCCTTCTTCAGGAACCCAGGAAGATCTGGGCTCCTTGTAGAGGGACAAAGGACTAGGTGGACCCTCAGCCTCGAATTTGCTTCTTCCTGGAGAGGGAATGGATGGGAAACTCCCTCAAAGTGTTGGTTTGTGAGCTGGTCACCAAGGGACCAGATGGTTGTTGGAGAAGGGGAGAAGGCCTTTGTAGATAGAGAACAGCAAAAGAATGACCTGGTAACAGGAAGCAGATCCCGTGTCTGGGAAGAAGCAGAAACATGCTGTGCCTGGGGTAGGGCTGGGCAAGTGAATGAATGTTCTCAAGGATTTAGGGATCTCTCTTTATTTTCAGTCACCAACTTAGACTTTGCTGACCCTGGGGTTGGACCTTGGCCCTCTTAGCCTTTCCCTTACCTGCTTCCAACGACTGGGACGCCCAAGGAAATGTACACTTTTGGTACTTTGTGCCCCGAATTATATGACAACCCCACACTCTGTTCCAGAGTGAGGCTACCTTGTGTGAGGGCTCCACCTCTGCTTCCTAAATGTCAACAGGGGAGCTGCTACTGCCTCGAAGGACTCCCTCTGAGCTGACATCCCAAGTTTCCTTACTCTAACTAGCAGCTTCACATGTAAGCTGAAACATAATTTGAATTTGAGAAGAAAATAGCATATTTCTTTATAGGCTGTGTGCTCGTGAAGGACAGAGCACATTTCTCCTCAGTCTACCTGTCCACACAAATATCTGCAAAGGAAGGGAACTAGCCCATCAGCGAATAGCAGCAACAGCATGGTTTGTCCTAGGACCAAGGAAGAAATGGGGGGGGGGAGGGGAAGCAGAGAGAAAATAGCCATTTCTAGGGTCTAGAACACAAAAATGCCTGGCCTGTGTGAGCAATGGGGACATAAAAAGGGGGAGAGGGAAAAGGCAAGAACCAACTCTTTCAGATAGAGTGCTGAGGAATTGGGCCTTTCCTCTAGAGACCAGAGGGAGCCATTGATGGTTTTGGATGGGGGAAGGAGGTGTGATGGGATGTGCCCCAAGAAGTGGGCCTGGGATTCTGTGAGCCACTGTGTGAGGCAGGCCTCAGAACTGCGCACAGGAGGCATTAAGGCCTGCGAGGTTGATGACTTGATGACCAGTGTCCCAAGTTGGGACCCTCTTTATCTCTGTCCCGTCTGCAACATGATACCACCATGTGAACTTGGGTAGGTCTTGGCATCTCTCCAAGGCTCTGTCACTTCTGTAGAACAGAGGAGATGATAAGCCTTCACGTGGTTAGGAGGAGGATTTGATAAGATAGGAGATATCTAACCCCAAGGAGGTAGTGAATAGTGTCCACTGAGCAGGATGGCAGCCTTGGAGGACTTGCATGGCACAGGGACCAGGGCACCCTCCCTGAGCTAACATTTGCTGACAGCACAGCCAATGTGCTAAGCATGTTATATGGGTTAATTCCTGTAATCCTATCAGGCTCCAATACTATGGTGTCTGTTTCATCCCCATTTTGAACATGGGAAAACAAAACTTTAGCAGATCAGCTAACAGATTGTGTGTGGGAGGAGTGGGGGGCACACACGTGCATGCATACACACAGGGCTTTGTGTTCTTCCATCATAATCTGCTTCTGCACTGGATCTGCAAGGGCTCCTTAGGATTCTGATTGCCTATGAATGGTGGCAGTTTTGCGGGGATCTTGCAACCAGTTGGGAAAAGTTGGGAAGACCCAAGGAGGTCACAGTGATGCCATGTTGCAGAGGAGAGACCTGATTTGTCAAGAAGACGCAGTTAGTGACTGTCGTATGTTCCCAAATTTTGCGTCCTTAGTGGGTCACTCATTTTTTTTTCCAGTTTATTTTTGTTTTTTCCCTTATAGTTGATTTACCAGGTCACTAATTTTACACGGCATCTTCAGGCCAAAAGAATACCTAACATTTTCATGTATTAAGTAATTTGTCCTAAGCAACTTAAGAAGGATTTATGTACTAACAACCCAGTGGCTGTTTAAAAAATAATAATACGTAATACACATAAACAGAAAGAAAATTTTCATTTCCTCCTAAAATAAATGCAATTACTTCCTAATAGGATGTACTGGGAATCTCATGACGCCTTGATCCTTGAACCCTACCACCCTCATTTTCTGCTATGAAAACAAGAACAGTGATGCTTGTTTTCATAGCAACCACCAAAGACACGACTTCAAACAGATACAATTTCACCAAAAAGAATTGCGTGAACTCTCTGGAGCTAGCAGTATCATATCAATATTGTATTTCCCTATACAATAGGGAAATACAATTCTAAGTATCGTTTTGTGTGCCCTGAGTTCATGGCGGTGCCCTGAGGTGCCTTGGTATACAGTTTGGGAAGCTGCCCCACTTCTGTCCTGAGAGGCTTGTCTTGGATGGGCTAGATGATAAAAAGACTTGCCCCAGCTGCCCCTAGACTCACACCTGCCTGTGTTTGCCCCAGTTTAACCTGGTCTGTGATCGGAAGCACCTGAAGGAGACCTCCCAGTCAGTGTACATGGCTGGCCTTCTCATTGGGGCGCTCATCTTTGGGCCCCTCTGCGACTGGTAAGAGCCTTGACCAACTCCCCCATCCCCAACACGCTCTTGGGCTCAGGGCCCAGGGCTTGGTTCCCCTCCAGGGCTCCCAGGTGGGGCCATGCATCCTCCCACAGACTGAGCGCCCAGGGCAGGGCTGGGGGCTGGTCTCTGTTCCTCTTTCCCTCAGACGTTCCCTTCTCGACCTGCCTGTTTGTTACCCCAGGATTGGTCGGAAGATCACTGTGCTGCTCCAGCTATTACTCTTCGGCATCCTTGGCCTGAGCACAGCCTTTGTGCCCAGCTTTGAGCTCTACATGGCCCTGCGCTTTGCTGTGGCCACAGCCGTTGCTGGATATACCTTCAGCAATATCACCCTCCGTGAGTATATGAGCCCTGAAGCTGTCAGGCTTTGGGGTTTGGGTGGCCACATTCCTACCTTGCCTGTAGGGCCAGTCAGCAACCTGTACCTCACGTGGTGGCACTGATGGGCCAGGACCACAGCTCCTGACACGTGGCTCTGTGGGTGGCAGAGAGTGAGAGGGCAGGGTCCAGCCCAGCCTCAGCCTCTGTGTTCTCACAGTTACAGAGTGGGTAGGACCCTCTTGGAGGACTCGGACTGTGGTTGTGGCCCAGTGCTCCTTCTCGGTGGGACAGATGGCCTTAGCAGGGCTCGCCTATGGCATCCGGAACTGGAGGCTCCTCCAGATCGCGGGCACCTCACCTGTCTTTCTGCTCTTCTTCTACATCTGGTGAGGAGGAACTGCCTGGGCATCAGGAGTCACGTCTGGGAGTGGGAACCTGCAAGGTGTGTGGAGTTGCTGTGTGTTAGAAGGCTCCTGGGGGAGTAGCAAGACTCAGGTCCAGGTCCCAAGGTCACAGCCATTTCCGACCTCCAGGGCTCTGCCGGAATCTGCACGGTGGCTCCTGACCCAGGGGAGGGTAGAGGAGGCTAAACAACTGATCCAGAAGGCAGCCTCTGTCAACAGGAAAAAACTCTCTCCTGAGCTCCTGAGCCAGGTACTTGCAGCAGCTGGGCCAGCCCTGCCCCTCATCTGACCACATAGACCTTCCTGCCTGCCCCTCACTCTGCACTTCCCTCCCAGCTGGTCCCAGAGAAGACCGGCCCCACAGGGAATGCCCTGGATCTATTCCGACACCCCCAACTCCGGAAGGTCACCCTGATTCTCTCCTACGTCTGGTGAGTGCTGAGGGGTCCACGGCCCTCCCTGAGGCCCAAGCCAAAGGGCTGCCATTCTCTGTGGATGGTGGCTGTCTGGGCTGGGCTATGCAGAAAACTCTGGATCTCTCCCTGGCTGTGCTCCTATCTCCTGTTGTCACTTCTGGCCAAGGTGGGTTCTCCTGCTAAGTGTGATGGTGTCCCTTCACCCAGCAGTGACACAGCATCTTGAACACTCTGTAGGTTCGTGGACAGCCTGGTGTACTATGGCCTGGGCTTCAAGGTGGGGGACTTTGGCCTTGACATCTACCTGACGCAGCTAATCTTTGGAGCGGTTGAGGTGCCTGCCCGCTACTCTAGCATCTTCATGATGGAGAGGTTGGGCCGCAAATGGAGCCAAATGGGGACTCTGCTTCTGGGTGGTCTCATGTGTATCGCCATCATCTTTGTCCCAGCAGGTACCAGGGCTGGCCTCTCCAACTGCCTCCCCTCATGCACCTGCTGCCTTTTGAGGAGTGAGCGCTTCTCTGGGTTTGGGTACAGAAGGGGTGAGGAGTTCGGAAGGGCAGGGCAGGGTCAGTGCCCAGGTGATGGGTCTGGCTACTGTCTGTTTGGCTGACTGACATCCTTCACCAGACCTGCCCGTGGTGATCACTGTGCTGGCTCTGGTGGGCAAGTTTGCCACAGCTGCTGGGTTTACTGTGTCCTACGTGTATTCTGCTGAGCTCTACCCCACTGTCATCAGGTAAGGGTTGCAGGTGCAACTCCTGCTCTTCTCCTCCTGAGACCTGATTTGGGCCATCCCTCCTCTGCCCTCACACTATTCCCCAAAGAGCTTATAGAGCTAGCTCTGGGGCAGCAGGGATGGATGGGTCCTGAGGCATGGAGCATTCTATCTAGTCCCAGCTCCCACATTGTCCCCAAGGCAGTGGAGGGCAGATACAGGAGGGACCACACCCTGGGCTTGTCAGGACTAGAACATGGAATAGGTCCAAATTCCGTGAATGGCTCAGAAGGAACACTCTGGTGGGGGCAGGAGGTGGTCAGGAGGTGCAGCCTTTGACCTGAGACTTGATAGGTGAGCAGGCGTGCAGCAGGCAGGCAGAGAGGCCTGGAGGTGGAAGACGCAGGCCACATGATAAGACTAGGAGAAGTTCAGCATGCAGGAGCAGAAGGCTGGAAGGCTGGGTGGGCGCAGGAGCCTGGAGACCCTGCAGACCTCTGGGGGTCAAATGAGGGGTCTGGGCTCTCCCGGGGAGGTGAGCATGATTGGGGCTGTGGCCCAGTGGGACTGAAGCTGCTCAGCTTGCACTGGCCTTCCTGCAGGCAGACAGGCCTGGGGCTGGTGGGCATCCCCTCAAGGATTGGGGGCATCCTGACACCATTCGTGATCATGCTGGATGAGTACCATGCTGCCGCCCCTATGCTCATCTACGGCATCCTCCCCATCGGGGCTGGCTTACTCTGTGCCCTGCTGCCAGAGACACGTGGCCAATCCCTGAAGGATACCATCCATGACCTGGAGCAAAAGTCCTACCCACGGTGAGCTGCTTGCTGTCTGAAGCCTGAGACCTCCCTTTAGTGGCCTCATCCTTGTCCACTGTTGCCTAGAGGCCCATGTGGCACCCTCATGATTCCCCTTCTCTGGGAAGGGGTGGTGAGGAAGAATAATAGGGGGCCAGTTCCTGGTCAGCCAGTGAGGGCCTTTTACTCCCTCCAGGTCTCAGAAGGACTCAGAAGGGGATTTGGAGGCCTCAGGAAGTACTTCCAGCTTGGGGGTAGCTTTTGGAGCAACCCATACCTCTGACTGTGTCTCCAAAGCCAGATCAGCAGCAGCAGAGAGCTGCCTACACACTCCCCTGGAGACAGCTGGACCTAGGAGCTCAGCCAGCCTTGCTGATGGAGACAGCACTCTGTGAGCTGGCCCCAGAGCCAGCCAGCCACTGCCCAGCCCAGTCCCAAAGACATCCTCCTTATAAAACCTTTCTCATCCCCAGAGTACCCCCCCTCCCCCCGCCACCCCGGTACCCTGTTCTAAGTTAGGGTCTTGGGTGTGTCTTGGGCTTAACTTGTCCTCTTGGAAAATATGGTTGCTCACATCCCCTCCATCTGGGATCCCCCCTGCCAAGATAACACAGTCAAGCCCAGAGCAAAACAGCTGGTAGTGCCTCCCAAGTATGTTTGAGTAGGAAGAGAAACACACTTAAAATTGTGGGCTTATCCAGGCAGGTGGAGGAAAAACTGTGGAAGAAGGGACGGTTTGGAGTTCCCATAATGGTGCAGCGGAAACAAATCTGACTAGGAACCATGGGGTTGCTGGTTTGATCCCTGGCCTCGCTCAGTGGATTAAGGATCCAGTGTTGTTGTGAGCTGTGGTGTAGGTTGCAGACATGGCTTGGATCTGGTGTGGCTGTGGCTCTGGCCGGCAGCTATAGCTCTGATTCTACCCCTAGCCTGGGAACCTCCATTTGCCATGGATGCGGCCTTAAAAAGCAAAAAAAGAAGAAGAAGAAGGAAAAGGGAAGGTTGTACTTCCTCCAGTAGCTGGACCAGGTCTGTCTGGATAGGTGGGACATTTGATGCAGTTGAGAGGAGACTGATGCAGGCAGAATGGAAGCTTCAGTCTCTTTCTCTTCAAAGTTTCTCCTTCCCCTGCCCCACCCTCAGGGACCAATGATGGGGAGAGGGAGGGGGTTAGTTCTCTTCCTTTCTGGCCCCTCATGCTTTTCATGCTCTGCTACTCTGGCTTCTGCAGCATCCGTGCAGGCTGAGGGAAAGGGGCAGAGGTCTTCTTACTTGGCAGCCTCTAATGGTAGTTCTTTCTGGACTTGCAGTCATTAATCATCAGTCAGTGGCCCTGGCAGGCTCCTAAAATTCCCTTTTCCACTGGAGTAGTTGAGGGTTCTCAAGTCTCCTCCCAGGACCTCTGCATCAGTCCTTAGTATGAGCAATGTGCTGGCAACAGACCCTGGGGACCCCTCTTCACCTCCTGCCACTGTGTGGCTCCTCTTACTTTAGAGGACAGTCTTCTTAGATGGGGTCCCATCAGGCTCCCTCATGCCAGGCTATCTTCTTTCAGCGTCAATTTGCCCTGAAGGAACACCATACATCCTTATGTCACCCCATGGTAGAAAAAGAGCTCGTTCAGCAAATGACCCCTGCCCCCATACCTTGACTTCAAAGGCATCTCCAGCCATCCTCCCACCAATGAGGTCCAGTGTTTCCTTCCCACTGGCACTACCAGTCCCCCAAAATGTTCTTTCAGATCCTTCCTCTCACACTCCCACCTGTTAAGCAGCCTGGAGTGATGGTAAGTGTGGGGCAATGAATCCAGCATGAAAGCATCCAGCAAAGAAAAATGGCAGGGTGTCATTACAATAATAAAGTTAATTGAAACACTTAAAACCTCCTTTCATGCTCATATCGGTGACAAAGTAGGGTGCTGGCAGCAGAACTGGGAAGAGGCTGGATCTGAAAGCAGGTTAGGAGGTGAAGACCCTTTGAAGCCACTCCCCTGTCCTGTGCCCTGGGTGAGACCTGAGCTTTTTTTTTTTTTTAAATAAATTCTATTTGGAGTTCCTGTTGTGGTACAGCGGAAACGAATCTGACTCTTATCCATGAGGATGTGGGTTCCATCCCTGGCCTCACTCAGTAGGTTAAGGATCTGGTGTTGCCATGAGCTGTGGTATAGGTCACAGACGTGGCTCAGATCCCATGTGGCTGTGGCATAGGCTAGTAGCACTAATTTGACCCCTAGCCTGGGAATTTCCATATGTCACAGGTGTAGCCCTAAAAAACAAAAATAAATAAATAAATAAATAAATAAATAAATAAATAAATTGTATTGAAGTATAGTTGACTTACGAAGTTGTGTTAGGTTCAGGTGTACAGCAAAATAAGCCAGTTACACATGTACATATATCCATTCTTTTTCAGATTCTTTCCCATATAGGTTATTACATGGTATTGAGTAGAGTTCCCTGTGCTATACAGTAGGTCCTTGTTACCTATGTATTTAATATATATAGTAGTGTGTATATTCAATCCCAACCCCCTAATTTATGAGACCTTAGTTTCTAGATTTCCTTCATCTTTACCCATGAGAAGCCCCCTGGCCACCAGGCCCAGTGCCCACCTCTGCAGAAAGCCTCTGAGATGAAGACCCCTCTATTGGCAATTGTGTGCACTGCATTAGTGTGCAGTACCTATGGTACCCCCACACTTCCCCAGCCAGCTCCCCTCCCTTCCATGTTGTCTCTAGTGACTCCAGCCCCACTGACCTAGCCCCAACCCCACCCAGCTCCCCCTGTGATCTCAACCCCCTGTCTTTGTTGGTGCTGCTCCTAATCTGGCAGGAGGTCCCATGTAGTCAGACTTTCTTTTTTCTTTCTTTTTTTTTTTTTGTCTTTTCTAGGGCCGCTCCTGTGGCATATGGAGGTTCCTGGGCTAGGGGTCTAATCGGAGTTGTAGCCACCAGCCTACACCACAGACACGGCAACACCAGATCCAAGTCACGTCTGCGACCTATACCACAGCTCAACGGCAACGGCAGATCCTTAACCCACTGAGCAAGGCTAGGGATCAAACCTACAACCTCATGGTTCCTAGTCGGATTCGTTAACCACTGCGCCACAATGGGAATTCCATGTCCGACTTTCTTAGAAGGTTCCTCCATCTCCTGACTCTTCCTCTGGTCATGCATTGTCTCATGCCCAGGAGCTGGGGTAAGGGCCTCCTTGCTCCCCATTGCTGCTGCTGGACCATTACGGCTCTTCCTACTTGTAAAAACCTCTTCTGTCTGTCGCTTTCTTGCTCCCACCTCCTGACCTCCAGCTCAGATGGCCTCATTCATCCAGAACTACCTGATTCATATTGACCCTCCCACTCCAGCTCCTACAATCATTTTGTGAAAATTCTTCTCCACCTCCAATATCTCAAAAATGTCAGGCCTAGCAGTTCCTGCTGTGGTGCATTGGGTTAAGGATCCAGGTTGCTGCAGCTGTGGTGTAATTTGTAGCTATGGCTTGAATTCAGTTCCTGGCCCAGTAATTTCCATATGCCATGGGTGCAGCCAAAAAAAAAAAAAAAAAAAAAAAAAAAAATTTCAGGCCTGTAAGTGAATGAATGAAAGAATCTCAAATCAGACATCCTGTTCTCTTGACCACAACATCCCATCCTCTGGCTTGTTTGCCCCAGCCTTCCCTCCTGCCTCAGTCTGCCCAGGCTGAAATAACAAACTTCTCTAGACTGGGCGCCTTAACAACAAAAACACATTTCTCACTGTGCTGGAGTCTGGAAATCCTAGATCAGGGTGCCAACAAAATCAGGTTTTGCTGAGGGCTCATTTTCTGACTTGCAGGCGGCCGCCTTCTTGCTGTGCCCTCACACCCCTTTTTCTCCGAGTATGCATACAGAGAAAGAGATCTGTCTCTGTTTCTCTCCCACCTTCTCTAATCCCTCATGACCATCACCCTCATGATCTAATCTGAACTAGATTATCTCCCAAGGGCCCACTTCCAAATCTCTGGGGTGGATTTCTGCTTATAAATTGGAGGGACACAAACATTTGTCCATAACACCATTCTTGGCTTGACTGGATCTTATGGTCTGTTGACTTGTTACTTTCTCCCTACCTCCAACCTCTCTACTGACATTAGAGGAAATAAGCCATCACCTAAACTTCTGTTGTTGCCAACACCCTACAGTTTAACCCTTTCGCCCTTTGGTTTTGTCCGAATACCAGAACCATAGCTGCAAATGAGTCTAATTGTCTGCCTTCTCTCTGCCTGCACCCTGACTGCTGGTCACTCCTGACAAGTCTGTTCTGTGAATCCATGTTTGCTGGCATCAGCTGAGTCTGTTTTTTTGTTTATTTGTTTATTTTTTATGCACCCAAGGCATGTGAAAGTTCCCAGACTAGGGATTGAACCTGCACCATAGTGGTGACATACCATACCCTTTAACTGCTAGTCCACCAGGGAACTCCTCATCTAGGTCTTTAACAGCACCTCATAGTCCTATCTGCTTTTCAAGTCAGCTTGTTTTCCATCTCTCACCAGTGGCTTTTTCTTCTTTTTTTTTTAGTCTCTCCTGCAGCACATGGAAGTTCCTGGGCCAGGGATCAAAAACATACCACAGCAGTGACCCAAGCTATTGCAGTGACATTGTTGGATCCTTAACCTGCTGCACCACAAGGGAACTCCTCACCAGTGCCTACTTCTAACCTCCACCCTGCATATATCCCTTCTTTCTCCTTCCTAACAGCAGAAAAATGAGAAGCCATCTCCCCAGACTTTCCACCACCAAATCTTTAGCCTATACTCCCTCTTCCCCTGGAAGGAAATGTGGGAACAGCTGAGCAGAGGGCCTGTTCTTCCTCCACTCTCCTCTCATCCCCCCCGCTTTGGCATGGGGACTGGGGATGGGAAAGTTATGTCTAGAAGGATGGGAGAATTTCCCTCAGTGGAGGTGGGTCCCTGATGAGGAGGTGGGTACTCCACCAGTTGGAAACAGTCTGCATGGAGGTATGGGGCTGGCTCATGTGGAGATTTTCCCAACCTGCCTTGCCCCATTCTGTCCCTAAAGCCTGTGGCCAGTTTGCCCCAAGGGTAGAATGCAGGTCCTCCTCATGCCCACCCCACCTCAGGACCTCCCTGCCCTGTTGTGACACCACTCCCTGGAAACCATGGAACCCAAGTGTTCTGCTTCCACGGGTCTGGCAGGGCCTGGATTGTGGTCCAGTCTCCAGGGAGGAGGGACCAGGAGGGGTGTGGAAGGTGGCAATTATGATGACACTCAGCAATTGTAGAGCCACATTCTCAGCACAGATGTGGATGGGAGCCTGCCAGGGTCTGTTCAGCTGTGGCGAGTCTGTGGAAAGAACAGGTTGTCCTCCCAGGAAGTGTGAGTTTTTAGGCGTGGCATCAGGTCATTTCCTGTCCTCAGAAGGGGGGCTGCTTTTGCCTCTACCTCCCTGTTCCAGACTTTATTTTTGTATTTTTAGGGCCGCACCTGGGCATATATAGGTCCCAGGCTAGGGGTTGAATCAGAGCTGTAGCCACTGGCCTATGCCACAGGATCCCAGCCATGTCTGTGACCTATACCACAGCTCACAGCAATGGTGGATCCTTAATCCACCGAGCAAGGCCAGGGATTGAAACTACATCCTCATGGATACTGGTCAGATATGTTTCCTCTGAGCCACGATGGGAACTCCCCCGTTTCAGACTTTAGTTTCCTCTTTTTCATTGAGAGGCAATTGCCTGGGGCCTGTCCACCTGGCAGCAGACTTTGGGAACAAGTGCTTCAGGGCCTTGCAGATTGTCAGGGCCCTGTGGGTATTCAGGTATTGCTGGGGAGAACTGAAGGGGACCCTGCAGAAGAAGCTGGCTCCAGACCTGAACAGAGCAAAGGTTTCCTCTCTCCCTCCTTTCCTCCTTCCTTAACTTCCTCTGTCCCTGGGAATGTCCTCTGTTCATTGCACCCCCTCCAACCCTGCCCATCCACTCTGTGTTAGTTTCCTGTTGCTGCTGTAACAAATTACCACAAACTTAGTGGCTTTAAACAACATAGACTATACCTTATAGTCCTGGAGGTCAGAAAGCCAAAATGAGTCTGGGCTAAAAGCAAGTTGTCAGGGCAGCATTCCTTTCAGGAGGCTCTAAAGAAGAATTTGTTCCCTTTTCCAGCTTCTAGAGGCTGCCCACATTCCTTGGCTCATAATCCCCTTGTATCTTAAAAACCAGCAATGGCTGGTCAAGTCTTAACAGATGTAGCTAATGTTTATTCATTTTCATTGCTGTACTGTATTCCACTATATAAAATACTACAACTTATCCATTCCTCCACTGATGGGGCATGTGGGCGCTTTGTTTTTAGATTTTAAGTGTGTTATTATGAATGTTTTGGTATTATTCTTGGATCATATAGACAAATTTTCCCTAAAAGTATATACCTGGGAGTAGAATTGCTGGGTTATAAGGTATGAGAATATTCAGCTCTATAAATCAATGTCAGATTATTTTCCAAAGTGGAACTATGAATAATCCTGTCAGAAATATACAAAAGAGAGACACTTGGTATTATTAGATCTTTTAAGTTTCCTCAAGCAAATGAGTGTATGTCATGGTCTTCCCCACACCAGCCCTGGCTATATCCTGTGGCATATAGGAGTTCCTGAACCAGGGATCCTATCCAAGCTGCAGCTGCAACCTATGCCACAGGTGCAGCAACACCAGATCCTCAACCCACTTGTATGGGACCAGGGATCTGTTGCCCAGAGACAAGCCAGATTCTCTCTCTTTTCTTTTTTTTTTTTAGTCTTTTTAGGGTCACCCCTGCAGCATATGAAGGTTCCCAGGCTAGGGGTAGAATAAGAGCTGTAGCTACTAGGCTACACCACAGCTCACAGTAACACTGGATCCTTAACCCACTGAGTGAGGCCAGGGATCGAACCCACAATCTCATGGATACTAGTCAGGTTCATTAACCACTGAACCACGACGGAAACTCCAGGGACAAGCCAGATCTTTAACTCACTGTGCCGCAGTGGGAACTCCAGTGTATGTCGTGGTCTTCAATTGCATTTCCCTTATTATTAAAGAGAATAATAATTAAATTATTTAAATTTCCTCTTGAAATGCTCATTCATGTCTTTTGCCCCCTTTTCTACTTTTTACTACTTATCTATGGGCTTTACATATTCTTGACCCTTTCCCCCAAACCAGTAATATATGTTTGCAATATATTCTTCCAGTTGTAGCTTCTTTAACTATTATGGTTTTCTTTTTTCTTTTCTTCGTTGGCTGCCCTGCGACATGTGGAGCTCCCAGGCCAGGGATCAGATCTGAACTGCAGTTGCAACCTATGCCCCAGCTGTGGCAACCCCAGATCCTTTAACCAACTTTTCCAGGCCAGGGATTGAACCTGTGTAGTGTTGCAGAGACACTACAAATCCTGTTGTGCACAGTAGGAACTCCTGATTTTCACTTTTGAGTAGTCGAACATAATTTAAAATTTTATGGGAGTTCCTGTTGTGGCTCAGCAGGTTAAGAACCCAACATAGTGCCTGTGAAGATTCGGGTTGGATCCCTGGCCTCACTCAGTGGGTTAAAGATAACAGTATTGCCACTAGCTGTGGAAGAGTTCACAAATAGGGTTCAGATATGCTGTTGCCAGGGTGGTGGCATAGGCCAGCAGCTGCAGCTCGAACCCTAGCCTGGGAACTTCCATATTCCCCTAGTCCAGGAACTTTTTTCAGGTGCAGCTGAAAAAGAAAAAATTTTATAGTTAGCATAAAATAGTATAAATTTTGTCTCCGGATCATGAAATCACTTTTACTCAAAGGAAAAAATACATTCCCTATATTTTCTAGTAGAAGTTTTGTTCTTGAAATTCAAGTCCTCAATAGGGCTGAAATTTTTGTTTATGGCATGAAACAGGAACTCAATGTCAATTTCTTTTCATTTACTGATCTGCAATGGTATTCTCTCCCCCATATACCAAGATTCATTTCCATAGATCTGTTTTTGGACTTTCTACTTACCTGTCCTGCATTGAGAGCAACTTGTCTTTAATTAATATAACTTTAAAATAGATTCTGATGTTTGAAAAGACAAATCATTCCTCATTATTTTTCAGAATTGTATTACCATGCTCTTTGTTCTTCCATATTAATCCATATTAATTTTAGGATTTCACACAAAAAAAATATCTTTCGGAGCATTCCCACTGTGGCACATTGGGATCAGCAGTGTCTCTGGAGCACTGGGAGGCAGGTTGTCCCCAGCCCGGCACAGTGAGTCAAGGGTCCATTTGTGGCATAGGTCACAACTGTGGCTTGGATCTGATCCCTGGCCTGGGAGCTCCATATGCTTCACGGCAGCCAGAAAGAAAAAATGAGGATTTGGGTTCAATCCCTGGCATTGCTCCGTGGGTTGAGGATCCAGCATTGCCGCAAGCCCCAAGGTAGGTTGCACAGGTGGCTCAGATCTCACATTGCTGTGGCCGAGGTGTAGGCCAGCAGCTGCAAGTCCAATACAGCCCTTAACCTGGGAACTTCCATATGCCACAAGTATGGACCTAAAAAGAAAAATGTTTTTAAAATTTTTGGATTTTCGCTGGAGTTATACTGAATCTACAGATCAACATGGAAATAATTGACAACTATTATTTGTGACCATGAGATATCTCTCCATTAATTCTTTTGAACATATTTCTATAAGTTTTACAATTACTTTACACACAGGTCTTATGCATATTTTAAACCATTTTTTGTTGTGATAAAATATACTAAACATAAAATTCGTCATTAGAGTAGTTCTCTTGTGGCACAGTGGGTTAAGGATCCAGCATTGTCACTGAAGCAGCCTGGGTCACACTGTTTCGGTCTCTGGCCCAGAAACTTTCCAAAAAAAGCACTGAGCATTTGAAACATTAAAAAAATTTTAGGGGAGTTCCCGTTGTGGCGCAGTGGTTAACGAAACCGAGGAACCATGAGGTTGCGGGTTCAATCCCTGCCCTTGCTCAGTGGGTTAACGATCCGGCGTTGCCGTGAGCTGTGGTGTAGGTTGCAGACGCGGCTCGGATCCAGCGTTGCTGTGGCTCTGGCGTAGGCCGGTGGCTCCAGCTCCGATTCGACCCCTAGCCTGGGAACCTCCATATGCCGAGGGAGTGGCCCAAGAAATAGCAACAACAACAACAACAACAACAAAGACAAAAAAAAAATTTTTTTTAGGGAGTTCGTGTCATAGCTCAGCAGTAACAAACCTAACTAGTATCCATGACAAAAAATAAAAAAATTCTAGGAGTTCCCGTTGTGGCTCAGTGGTTAACAAATCCAACTAGGAACCAAGAGGTTTCGGGTTTGACCCCTGGCCTTGGTCAGTGGGTTAAGGATCCGGCATTGCTGTGAGCTGTGGTGTAGGTCGCAGACGTGGCTCGCAGACGAGGCTTGTATCCCACGTTGCTATGGCTGTGGCATAGGCCAGAGGCTACAAGCTCCAATTAAATTCCTAGCCTAGGAACCTCCAAATGCCGCAGTGCAGCCCTAGAAAAGACAAAAAAAAAAGATAAAAAATTAATTAATTAATTAATTAATACAAAATAAAAAAATTCTAGATAAAGCTAAAGATAAAATTGGCATAAACTTGTAAGATATTTAAGTGTACTTTATGGTTCTTTGATATATATTGCAAAACAACTCCCCTCATTCAGTTAATTCACACATCTATCACTTCACATATTTATATATTTTTGATGAGAAATTTATGTTCTCTCAGTAAATTTCATTTGTACAATATAGTGTTATCAACTATAATCACCATGTTTTTACATTAGATCCTCAGACCTTATTCATCATAGAGTTGAAAGTAATTACTCTTTTAACGTCTTCTATTTGAGAGTAATTACCTTCTTCCTATTTCCCCACCCCCAACATCTGGCCACCACATTTTCTACTTTCTGTTTCCATGAGTTTGACTTTTTAAAAAAATTTTAAGGCGTTCCCATCGTGGCGCAGTGGAAATGAATCTGACTAGGAACCATGAGGTTGCAGGTTCAATCCCTGGCCTTTCTCTGTGGCTTAAGGATCTGGTGTTGCCAGGAGCTGTGGTTTAGGTCGCAGACGAGGCTCGGATCCTGTGTGGCTGTGGCTGTGGTGTAGGCCGGCGGCTACAGCTCCGATTCGACCCCTAGCCTGGGAACCTCCATATGCCATGGGTGAAGCCCTAAAAGGACAAAAGACAAAAAAAAAGAAAAAGAAAAATTTTAGGATTCCATGCATAGTGATAAAATGCAGTATTTGTTCTTCTCTGTATGTTCAGGAGCACAATGTCCCCAGGATCCATCTATGTTGTCACAAATGGCAGGATTTACTTTTTTTCTCATGGCTAAATATAATTTCAATGGAGATACATATATATATAATACACACACACACACACACACACATATTACATTTCTCCATTTCTCCCTTGATGGACACTTAGTTGTTTCCACATCTTGCTGCTTTTGTTTTCTGTTTCCTTTATTTCTTTCTCTTTTTCTGTTGTTGTTGTTGTTTTTTGTTTTTTTTTTAAATAGCTGCTCGCAGGCCGGGGGTTGAATCAGAGCTGCAGCTGAGGCCTACGCCACAGCCATGGCAACATGGGATCTGAGCTGCCGCATCTGCGACATACACCACAGCTTCTGGCAATGCCAGATCCTTAACCCACTGAGTGAGGCCATGGATCAAACCTCATGGATGCTATGTGGGGTTCTTAACCCTCTGAGCCCCAACAGGAAGTCCTTGTTCCTTTTATTTCTATCTTAACTTTATATAATCTCCTTCCTTTAACTTTATTTAATCTCCTGTTGTTCTTCAATTCTTATCATGGGCATTTAGTTAATTTTCTGTTTTTATGATTTTCTATTCTACAGCAGTTTAAAACTATAAATTTCCCACAGAGTACCACTTTTAAAAAAAAATTCTTTAAGGGCCACGCCTGCGGCCCATGGAAATTCCCAGGCTAGGGGTTGAATTGGAGCTACAGCTGCCGGCCTGCACCACAGCTACAGCAATGTGGGATCCAAGCCTCGTCTGCGACCTACACCATAGCTCACAGCAACACCGGATCCCCGACCCACTGAGCGAGGCCAGGAATCAAACCCATATCCTCATGGATATTAGGTTGGAGTCATTTCCGCTGTTCCACAACAGGAACTCCCCACTTTTTAAAAATAATTCAATTGGTTTTATTATATTTATAGTTGTACAACCATTATCATATCCTAATTTTGAACATTTCCATCCCGAACATAAGGCCACCCCTTCCTCCCCTAACCTGTCCCTTTTGGTAACCATCAAAGTCTGTGAGTATGCTTCTATTTTGCAAATAAGTTCATTTGTATCCTTTTTTTAGATTCAACACATAAGTAATATATGATATTTGTCTCTCACTGTCCAATTAACTCCTATTATTTGTCTTGGATTTGTTTTTGTTGGGTTTTTTCCTTCTCTTCTTCTGTTCTCTTGTGGTGTGATGACTCTCTTTAGTGTTGTGTTTGGATTGCTTTTTCTTATTTGTGTATTTGCTACAGATTTTTTTTTTTTTTTTGGCTTTTTAGGGCCACCCCTGTGGCATATGGAAGTTCCCAGGCTAGGGGTTGAATCGGAGCTGTAGCCACTGGCCTACGCCACAGCCACAGCAACTCAGGATCTGAGCTGCATCTGTGATCTGCACCACAGCTCACAGCAATGCCGGATCCTTAACTCACTGAGTGAGGCCAGAGTTCAAACCTGCTGCGTGCTCATGGATACTAGTCAGGTTCTTTTCCACTGAGCCACGATGGAAACTCTGCTATAGATTTTTGTTTTCAGTTACCATGAGGTTTTGATATAGGAGTCTATATATATACACAGAATTGTTTTAAGTTTTTGGTCTCTTAACTGCAAATGCATCTCCATTATCCTGCATTTGTACTCTCCTCTTCTCACAATTTCTGGTTTTGGCAGCATATTTGTGAGTGGATGATTTCCTGCCTTTACTATATGTTTGCCTTTACCAGTGAGCTTTCTCATTTGTAATTTTTTTGTTTCTACTTATGGCCTTTTCTTTTCCACCTGCAGAATTTCCTTTGGTATTTGTTGTAAAGATGGTTTAGTGGTACTAAATTCTCTTAGCTTTTGATGGTCTGTAAATTTTCTGGTTTCTCCTTCAAATCTGAATGAGAGCCTTGCCGGGTAGAGTAATCTTGGTTGGAGTTTTTTTCCTTTTATCACTTTAGGTATATTGTGCCACTCCCTTCTGGTCTGCAGAGGTTCTGCTGAAAAATGAACCAGTAACCTTATTGGGGCTCCCTTGCATTTTGTTTCTTCTCCCTAACTGCTCTTTGTCTTTAGTATTGGTCAGTTTGATTAATATATGTCTCAGGGTATTCCTCCTTGGGTTTATTTTATATGATATTCATTGTGCTTCCTGGGTTTGAGTGATTCCTTTCCCATCTTAGGGAAGTTATTGGCTATTATCTTTTCAAATATTTTCAATGATCCTTTCTCTCTTCTCCTTCTGGCACTCCTATAATGTGAATGTTGGTGCATTTTAAGTTGTCCCACTTCTCTTAGGCTGTCCTCATTTCTATTCTGTGTCAGTGATTTCCACCAGTCTGTCCTCCACCTTGCTTATTCATTCTTCTGCCTCCTATATTCTGCTATTGCTTCCTTCTAGTGAATTTTTTATTTCAGGAGTTTCTGTTGTGGCTCAGAGGGTTAAGAACCCAACAGAGTGTCCATGAGGATGTGGGTTCAGTCCTTGGCGTTGTTCACTGGTTTAAGGACCTGGCATCACTGCAAGCTGTAGTGTAGATCACAGATGTGGCTTGGATCCAGCATTACTGTGGCCATGGTATATGCTGGCAGCTGCAGCTGTGATTTGACCACTTGCCCAGGAACTTCCTTATGCCACAGGTGCAGCCATAAATTGACCTGTAGGTGCAATATAATTTCAATCAAAAGCACAGCAAGCAATTTTGCAAATATCAACAAATTGATTTTTTTTTGTCTTTTGTGTTTTTATGGCCACACCCACAGCATGTGGAGGCTCCCAGGCCAGGGGTCAAATCACAACTGTAGCTGCTGGTGCACACCACAGTCACAGCATTGAAGGCTCTGAGCCACATCTGCAACCTACACCATAGCTCACAGCAACACGAGATCCTGAACACACTGAGCAAGGCCAAGGATTGAACCTGTATCCTCATGGATACTAGTCAGGTTCATTAACCACTGAGCCATGATGGGAACTCCTCAACAAATTGATTCTAAATTTCACCTGGAAAGGCAAAAGACCTAGATATCCAACACAATAGTGAAGAAGAACAAAGTTGGAGGCTTCACACTACCTGACTTTAAGCCTTGCTAGAAAGTCTTCCATAATCAGGAGTTCTCTTGTGGCACAATGGGTTAAGGATCTGACAATGGTTCACTGCAGTGGCGCAGTTTGGATCCCTGGCCCAGAAACTTCCACATGCCACCAGTGCAGCCAAAAAAAAAAAAAAAAAGTCTTCCATAATCAAAATAGCATGATATTGGCATGAAACCATGAAACAGAATAGAGAGTCTAGAAGCAGACCCACATAAATATAGTCAACTGATCAAAGAAGCATGGTAATTCAATGGAGAAAGGAGGGTCTTTTCAACAATCATACTAGGAAATTCCTACTGTAGCAACGGGATCAAGTGGCTTGTCTGCAGTGCCAGGATGTAGGCTTGATCCTTGGTGCAGCATGGTGGATTAAAAAAGATCTGGCATTGCCACAGCTGTAGTTATTGGTCCCTGGCACAGAAACTCCATATCCTACAAGGTGGCCAAAAGGGAAAAACAAAACAAAACAACACAACAATGGTACTAGAATAATTGGATGACCATGTGTGGAAATTTAATGTAAACACAGATCTTAACACATTTTACAAAAATTAACCTGAAGTGGATCATAGACCTAAGTGTAAAACACACAACTATATGAAACTTCTAGAAGACAACATAGGAGAAAAAACTAAGTGACCCTGGGTTTGGCAATAAATTTTTAGATACATCACCAAAAGCAAAATATATAAAAGAAAAAAATTGGTTAAGTTGGACTTTATTTAAAAAAAAAAACTTCTCTGAAAAAGATGCTGTTAAGAGAATAAAACGTCAAGCCACAGACTGGAGAAAATATTTGCAAATCATATATCTGATAAAAGACTTGAATCCAAAATTTACAAATAACTCAAAACTCAGTAAGAAGGGAAACCTCTCAATTAAAAAATGGGCAAAATATCTGAGGAGAAAACTCACCAATGAAGGTATATATTATTTGTCATTAGGGACTTGTAATTTCAAAGAAGGAAAAAATAAATAATACTACATATCTATTACTGTGGCTATACCAATTGCTGGCAAGGATACAGAACAAGAATTTCCTTTCATTGCTGGTGGGAGTGCAAAATGGTATATAGCCACTCTGGAAGACATTTGGCAATTTCTTACAAAGCTAGACATAGTTTTGCCATATGATCCAGCATTTTGAAAGTGTGTCTTTCAAATCATCTCAACTGATTTGAAAACTATGTCCACACAAAGCCTGCATACAAATGTTTATAGCAGCTTTTTTCACAACTGCCAAACACTGTAAGCAACCGAGTTGTCCTTCAGAAGACTAATGGATAAACAAGCTGTACTACGTGGATACATTGAAATATTATTCGGTGATTTTAAAAATGTGCAATTAAGCCTTGAAAAGATATGAATGACCCTTAAGTGCATGCTTCTAAGTGAAAGAAATCAGTCTAAAAAGGCTACATACTCTTTGATTCCAGCTATATGATGTTCTGGAAAAGGCAAGATACCCTGTAAAAAGATTAGGATTAGTGGTTGCCAGGAGTTTGAGAGGAGAGGAGGGTTTAATAAGTGAAGCAAAGATTTTTTTTTTAGGGCAGTGAGACTTTTGCCTGATGCTCTAATGGAAGATTCATGACTTCATGAGTTTGTCAAAACCCATAGGACTTCACATCCAAAGAGTGAACCTTATCATAAACAAATTTTTAAATCATTTAGGAGATGGAGGAATCCCAGGATGGAATGCAGAGTGTGATAAGTGAAAGTAACTGTATTATACATATATGAAAAATATATGAGAATTTAAAATTATTATTAATTTTAAATATATGAGAATTTTAAATAATTTAATTATTAAATTATTTATTTAAATTTTAAATTATTTTAAATATATGAGAATTTTAAATTATTAAAGACCCAGAATTGCCAAAGCAAATTCCTGAGGAACAAAAACCAAGCAAGAGGCATAACTCTCCCAGACTTCAGGCAATATTACAAAGCCACAGTAATCAAGACAGTGTGGTACTGGTACCAAAACAGACATACAGACCAATGGAACAGAACAGAGAACCCAGAAATAAACCCAGACACCTACGGTCAGTTAATCTTCAACAAAGGAGGCAAGAATATAAAATGAGAAATAGTCTTTTCAGCAAGAGGTACTGGGAAAACTGGACAGCCACATGTAAATCAATGAAACTGGAACACGTCCTCACGCCATGCGCAAAAATAAACTCAAAATGGCTTAAAGACTTAAATGTAAGACGAGACACCATCAAACTCTAGAAGAGAACACAGGCAAAACATTTTCTGACATCAACCTTACACATGTTTTCTCAGGTCAGACTCCCGAAGCAACAGAAATAAAAGCAAACATAAACCAACGGGACCTAAACAAACTGAAAAACTTTTGCACAGCAAAGGAAACCATAAAAAGCACAAAAAGACAACCTACAGAATGGGAGAAAACAGTTTCAAAAGATGCAACTGACAAGGGCTTAATCTTTAAAATATACAAACAACTTATACAACTCAACAGCAAAAACAAAACAAAACAAAACAAAACAAAAACCCAATGGAAAAATGGGCAAAAGACCTGACTGAATAGATATTTCTCCAAAGAAGATATACAGATGGCCAGCAAGCACATGAAAAAATGCTCAACATCCTTGATTATTAGATAAATGCAAATAAAAACGACTATGAGGTACCACCTCACACCAGTCAGAATGGCCATCATTAATAAGTCCACAAATAACAAATGCTGAAGAGGGTGTGGAGAAAAGGGAACCCTCCTGCACTGTTGGTAGGAATCTAAGTTGGCACAACCACTATGGAAAACAGTATGGAGGTACCTTAGAAAACTACAGAACTACCATATGGCCCAGCAATCCCACTCTAGGGCATATATCCAGACAAAACTTTCCTTGAAAAATACACATGGACCCACGTGTTCACTGCAGCACTATTCACAATAGCTAAGACATGGAAACAACCTAAATGTTCATTGACAGATGAATGGATTAAGAAGATGTGGTATATATGTGTACACACACACACACACACACACACACACTGGAATACTAAGCCATGAAAAAAGGACAAAATAATGCCATTTGCAGCAACGTGAATGGAACTAGAGACTCTCATACTAAGTGAAGTCAGAAAGAAAAAGACAAATACCATACGATACCACTTATATCTGGAATCTAATAATATATGGCACAAATCAAACTTTACACATAAAAGAAAATCATGGATGTGGAGAACAGATTTGTGATTGCCAAGGACTATTGCCTTGGGAATGGATAAGCAATGAGATCCTGCTGTGTAGCACTGGGAACTATGTCTAGTCACTTATGATGGAGCATGATAATGGGAGAAAAAAATGTATACATGTATATGTAACTGGGTCACCATGCTGTACAGTAGAAAAAAAATGTATTGGGGAAATAAAAAAACTTTTTAATTAAAAAATAAAAAGAAATTTGTGGAGACTTTATTGTTTAATGCATGATAAAGTTTTGCAAATGTTGGAGTTCCCCTTGGGGCTCAGCAGGTTAAGAACATGACTAGTATACATGAGGAGGCTGGTTTAATCCTTGGCCCTGCTCAGTGGGTTAAGGATCCATCATTGCCAAAAGCTGTGCAGTAGTGGCAGATGCTGCTTGGATCTGGCATTGCTGCAGCTGTGGCATAGGCCTGCAGCTGCAGCTGCAATTCGACTCCTAGCTTGGGAACTTCCATGTGCCACAGGTGCAGGCCTAAAAAAGAAAGAAAAAAAGTTGTGCAAATGTTTTGAGTTGGTCTGAGAAAAAGGTGTATTCTCTAATTGTTAGACGCAGAATTTTATAAATAGCCATTAGATCAAGTTTGTTAATTGTGTTATTAAAATAATCTATATCTTTGCTAAATTTTTACATTTTTGACCCCTTGAAAAAGATACATGCAAATTTCTCATTATGACAGTGGAGCTGTCACTTTCTCCCATGAATTTTATCCCTTATTGCTTTAAATATTTTTGGACATTTACTAACTTCATGTATATTTAAAATTAATTTTTGGTGTACTGAAACTTTTGTTTCTATTTTTTTTTGTCTTTTGTCTTTTGAGGGCCGCACCCGCAGTATATGAAGGTTCCCAGGCTAGGGGTTCAATCAGAACTGTAGCTGTCAGCCTACTCCAGAACCACGGCAACGCCAGATCCAAGCTGCATCTGAGACCTACACCCAGCTCACCAAAACGCCAGATCTTTAACCCACTGAGCAAGGCCAGGGATCGAACCCGCAACCCCATTGTTCCTAGTCAGATTCATTTCCACTGCGCCACGGCAAGAACTCCTTGTTTCTATTTTATTATTTTTTGTTTGTTTGTTTTATTTTATTTTATTTTTTAATTATTTCCCCAATACGATTTTTTTTCTGCTATACAACATGGTGACCCAGTTACACATACATGTACACATTCTATTTTCACACATTATCATGCTCCATCATAAGTGACTAGACATAGTTCCCAGGGCTACACAGCAGGATCTCATTGCTAATCCATTCCAAAGGCAATAGTTTACATCCATTAACCCCAAACTCCCAATCCACCCCACTCCCTCCTCCTCCCCCTTGGCAACCACAAGTCTATTCTCCAAGTCCATGATTTTCTTTTGTGTGGAAAGTTTCCTTTGTGCCGTATATTAGACTCCAGATATAAGTGATATTATATGGTATTTGTCTTTCTCTTTCTGACTTACTTCACTCAGCATGAGAGTCTCTAGTTCCATCCATGTTGCTGCAAATGGCATTATTTTGTTCTTTTTTATTGCTGAGTAGTATTCCATTGTGTATATATACCACATCTTCCTAATCCAATCATCTGTGCAAAACTTTCCTTAAAAAAGACACATGCACCCTCATGTTCATTGCAGCACTATTCGCAATAGCCAAGAAATGGAAACAGCCCAAATGTCCATTGACAAATGATTGGATTATTTTTATTTTTAGGGCCGCACCTGTGGCATATGGAAGTTTCCAACCTAGGGGTCGAATTAGAGCTGTAGCTTCTGGTCTATACCACAGCCACAGCTACATGGGATCCAAACCTAGTCTGCAACCTACACCACAGCTCACAGCAATGCAGGATCCTTAACCCACTGAGTGAGGCCAGGGATCGAAACTGCAACCTCTTAGATACTAGTTGGATTCATTTCTGCTGTGCCACAATGGGAACTCTGAAACTTTTTTTTATTTCTTTTTATTTATTTATTTATTTATTGTCTTTTTGCTATTTCTTTGGGCCCCTCCCGCGGCATATGGAGGTTCCCAGGCTAGGGGTCAAATCGGAGCTGTAGCCACTGGCCTACGCCAGAGCCACGCGGGATCCGAGCCTCGTCTGCAACTTACACCACAGCTCACGGCAACACCAGATCGTTAACCCACTGAGCAAGGGCAGGGACTGAACCCGTAACCTCATGGTTCCTAGTCGGATTCGTTAACCACTGCGCCACGACGGGAACTCCTGAAACTTTTATTTTTAGATAACGAAAGTCTCTATTCCAAATGATACTTTATGGGTTTGTGGGGGGAGGGGGTGGCAGTAATATAGCTTAATCAGATTTCTTTTGATTGATGTTTGCCTAATACAACTTTTTCCATCCTTTTACCTTCAGCCTTTTCATGTCCTTATGTTTCGGAGTCTGCCTTCCTACAGGATGACCAAGTTGTCATCAAAATCAAGACACTTGTAAGAGGGACAAGGGCACCATGAATAATTACACGAGAACAAAAGACATAAATTGAATATGTACTATGGAAATGGAAGATATTAGTCACCTTATTTAAAAACAGCATATGAATTAGATTTTTTTTATTTTTTATTTTTTGCTTTTTAAAAACTGCACCCGTGGCATATGGAGGTTCCCAGGCTAGGGGTCAAATCGGAGCTATAGCTGCCTGCCTACGCCACAGCCACAGCGACACAGGATCTGAGCCGCATCTGCAACCTATACCACAGCCCACAGCAACACAAGATTCTTAACCCACTGAGTGAGGCCAGGATCGAGCCTGCATCCTCATAGATCTTAGGTCCATTAACGACTGAGCCACGAAGGGAACTCCTGATTTTTTTTTTTTAATTTAAAAAGAAATTTTTGGGGGTTCCCATTGTGGCACAGTGAAAATGAACTCTCAACTAGGATCCATGAGGATGCGCTGTAGCCACTGGCCTGCACCACAGCCACAGCAACGCCAGATCCGAGCCACATCTGTGACCTATACCACAGCTCATGCAACCCTGGATCCTTAACCCACTGAGCGAAGTCAGGGATTGAATCTGCGTCCTCACGGATGCTAGTCAGATTTGTTTCCACTGAACCGTGACAGGAATTCCCGAATTTGACTTTAAACAATCTCAATCCAACTATCTCTTTTAACTAGTGATAATTGATATATTTTGATTCATTTGTCTAATCACAATTACTGAAATCCACTTTTTCTATGTTTCTTTTTTTCCTCTCTTTCCTTTACTTTTTCTGGATTGAGGTTTTTTGTTTCAGGTTTTCTTTTTAGTCTACCTTTTTTTCCAGTACTGTTTTCTAGGTACGTTATTGTGGTGGTTATCCTTGAAATTTTATCATGAAAATGTGACTTTGAAATCTTGCTTCTCTCTCCTACACCTGAACAACAGATTTTAGGATACCTCAGCTCTAATTATCCCCATCCTGACATATTATTGATGCCCACCACTTTATCTTTTTTTGGCCACACTCAAGGCTTGTAGAAGTTCCTGGGCCAAGAAATCAAATCTATACCACAGCAGTGACACTACAGTGACAATGCCAGATGCTTAACCCACTGAGCCCCCTGAAACCTGTCTTCTCTCTAGTTTATCGGAAGATCTTTTCTTCGTCTCTGGTGTTCTGCGGCTTTGTTACAATGGGTTTCTCTTTTATTTCTCCTACTCGGGATATGCCATTTTCTGAATCTAAGCGTTCATGTTTTTCAAGTCTTAGAAAATGGAGTGCTTATGGAATTCCCTCTGTGGCACAGGGGGTTAATGACCTGGCTTGTCTCTTGGAGGGGCTGATGTGATCCCCAGCCTGATGCAGTGGGTTAAGGAGCTGGCATTGCTACCGTCCCAGCTCGGATTCAGTCTTTGGCCCGGGAACTTTAATATGCTGAATGGGTGGCCAGAAAAAAAATAAATAAATAAAAATAGAAAATGAATTGCTTTTGTCTCTTTAAGTATTACTTCTCTCTTCCTCCCACTGGGCCTCCAGCTGGAAGCCCATCAGATCTGTCTTCTAAATCTTCTTATTGAATTTTTTTAACCTTCCTTTTAATGTGTTTATTTCAACAACTTATTTTTTGTGTTGTTGCTGTTTTGTGCCTTTAGGGCTGCTCCCATGATATGTGGAGGTTCCCAGGCTAGGGGTCGAATTGGAGCTGCAGCTGCCAGCCTACACCACAGCCACAGCAACGAGGGATCCGAACAGTGTCTGTGACCTACACCGCAGTTCATGGCAACGCTGGATCCTTAACCCACCAAGTGAGGCCAGGGGTTGAACTCACATCCTCATGGATACTAGTTGGGTTCTTAACCCACTAAGCCACAACAGGAACTCCCAAAACAAGAGTTTTAAGCTTAGTTTCGTGTCCCTGCCATATATATCCCTGGCCCCACCTCCCCTTGTCGCTGTTCCAAGGCAACATTCTCACAGTCAGTGTTGATACCTCACTCCTCCGCTTCATCTGTCTTCCCAGGTTGGCCCTCTGCTGCTGTCTGTCACCCTATCCCACCCTGGCTCCCCACCTCTGCGCCCAAGTCTTTCAGCTACCCACCTTGTCCTCAGTTATTGGCCACTTGTAAGCCAGTTTTTTGTTGTTTTGTTTTATTTTTAAGGATGGTGCCCAGAGAACTCTCCTACTTTTTGCAAGGCTTGTGGTGCCTCTGTGGGGTGTGTGTAAACAGAGTTTCAGTTGGGAAGTTGCAGGAAATCTCAGAACATATTCATGGCAACAGAAGCAGAGCATTTTCTAAAACATTAAAACAATCTTGGAGTTCCCGTTGTGGTGCAGCAGAAACGAATCTGACTAGGACCACGAGGTTGCAGGTTCAATCCCTGGCCTCGCTCAGTGGGTCAAGGATCCGGCCTTGCCATGAGCTGTCGTGTAGGTCGCAGATGCAACTTGGATCTGGCGTTGCCATGGCTGTGACGTAGGCCGGTGGCTACAGCTCCAATTCGACCCCTGGCCTGGGAACCTCCATGTGCTGCTGAAGGTGTGGCCCTAAAAAAGGCAAAAAGGCAAAAAAAAAAAAAAAAAAAATCTTGGAATTCCCGTCCTGGTTCAGCAGAAACAAATCTGACTAGTATCCATGAGGATGCAGGTTCAACCCTTGGCCTTGCTCAGTGGGTTAAGGATCCGGCGTTGCCGTGAGCTGTGGTGTAGGTCGCAGACATGGCTCAGATCTGGCCTTGCTGTGGCTGTGGTGTTGGCCTCAGGGATGGGTAGGCCAGTGGGGGATGGGACAAATTAACAAAGAAACTT
Organism: Phacochoerus africanus; assembly: GCF_016906955.1. Classification (NCBI taxonomy): domain Eukaryota; kingdom Metazoa; phylum Chordata; class Mammalia; order Artiodactyla; family Suidae; genus Phacochoerus; species Phacochoerus africanus. The sequence goes on from NC_062544.1 coordinate 103,549,028, forward strand.
CAGAAAAAAAGGAGGGCACCACAGAGAACATCAAGTTTGGAATCAAAAGTGTTTCAAGCCAGATGGACTCATTCGTGGCCAGTGGGCTGCTGTGTTCATCTCTAATATCTAAAAGGTGATATCAATGGAGACTGAGCTGCATCCTTTCTTTGAACAGATGGCAAAGGAAAACGACTTCAGAGTAGAACTCAAATCCCAGCGTCATTTCAGAAACTCCCACCGACCTGAGACAACAGAAGGCCCCCCTCCTAGGTCTATGGACCTGCTATTACGCAGATTAAGGGCCATCGAAGCCAAGCAGAATGATAAGTTTGCCAACATCATGAAGGCCATGGGGGAGTTTGGCACATTCCAGCGGAGGCTGGTGGCCCTCACCTTCATTCCCAGCATCCTGTCCGCCTTCTTCATGTTTGCTGACCTCTTCGTGTTCACACCCCAGAAGCCCTATTGCAACACCAGCTGGATACTGGCCCTGGACCCCAGCCTTTCAGAGAGTGAGCAGCTGAATCTGACCCTGCCCCGAGCACCCAACGGCAGTTTCCTGACATGTCTCATGTACTTGCCTGTGGACTGGGATCTGGAGACTATCATCGAATTTGGCCTCAACCATACAGACTCATGTCAAGATGGGTGGTTCTATCCTGAGGTCAAGTGGCGATCACTGATCAACGAGGTATGCCTTGTCCTGACTTGTCGGTAGCGACCCCAGGGCCCTCACCCTCCCTGGATGGATGGGGAAAGGGAGGCTCAGGGAAGGGAAGCAATTGGCCCAAGGTTACCCCAAAGTCAGAGCCAGGGCAGAAGTAGGGCAGGATTCCTGCCTCCTAGCCCTGGTCTTGCCTATCTTAGCTACGAAGCTAGAGTGGATTGAGCTGGCAGGGGCAGATGGCAGGTGGCAGGCTTTGTCATCTGTCCAGGGGATTGCTTCTATAGTGGTGGCTCTGCCCTCTGAAATCACAGAAGATTGGGAAAAGCAGCAGCTTTGATTATAAATCAACTATAATTTTAAAAAATTAAAAAAAAAAAAAAGGCGGCAACCTTGATTTGGTACCTCCTATGGAGTTCCTAAGCTGCCACCTGGGCCCGTCACAGTACAGACCTGCCCAATCTGATTCTCCAGGCTGGGGCCTCACATCTGTATTTGGGAAAAGATCTTCAATGTTTCTGGCCTTTGCTCAGTTACCTCTCCACCTGTCCTGCTTCTTGTCCCTGTGTCTCTGGTCCCAATCTCCAGGCCTATCCCCCAGAGACTGCTAGATGCAGGATGAGATGCAGAGGTACCAGGCTGAGGCAGGCAGCGCAACCACCTGCCCCTGTTCCAGGGCCCTTCTGCCAAAAGGCCCACCCTGGGGGAGGCTCAGTCTCTGGACCTAGAAGGCCCTGCATGGAGGTCCATGGCCAATCCCTGCGTATAACCTCCAGTTTGACTTGGTGTGCGGCAAGGAACCGAACCCAGAAATGGTGCAGACCATGTTTTTGGCAGGCTTCTTGATAGGAGCTCTCATCTTCGGGTTCATAAGTGACAAGTAAGTCTCTCAGAGTTCCCTCTGGTCCCCAGGACGCCCCTGCCTCCTCTTCATGGCCATTCATATCTGAAGAATCTCATTTTGGGGGAAGCAAGGGTGAGGGCTGTCTGGAGGCAGATGGGTGGCTCAAGACCTGGTGCTGGGTACGGGCTGGGGCCAACCATGGAGGTCCATGAACTTCGCGCATGGCGCAGCCTCCCTTCTACCCCCACAGGCTGGGTCGCTACCCCGCCATCCTGCTATCACTGCTGGAGCTGATCATCTTTGGCTTTGGGACAGCCTTTGTCAAAAGCTTTCATCAATATCTGTTCTTCCGCTTCCTCGTGTCCCAGGCTGTGGTGGGCTACAGCACCAGCAGCTTGTCTTTAAGTGAGTGGGGTGCTGGGGGGTGGGGGTGGATCCAGCCCTCAGAACTGCTGATGGAGTTGTGGCCTAGTTGGGCAGGCAGTAGAAGCCTAGAGATGCTAGAGAATCTGTGTCCTTCATCCTCCTGGTACCCCACATATCTCTTCCCTCATGCCCCTTGCTACACCCTGCTGCCCATGACTTACTCTTATTGAGCCTTTAAGAAGGACCAGTCCTCTATATGTATTGTCTCTTTTAATCCTGGTAGCTCTATATTCACTGGGTACTATTCTATTATTCCTTTAGTCGAGGAGGATATTTGAGCCTCAGGAAGTTAATCGACTTGCTTAGGGTCTCCCCTGGCCTGTGTGGTGCGAAAGCCCCAAGTCCCCATACATTCATTTAGCCTCACAGCTGCCATCACCTGGTATGGAAACTACTTCTTGTTGGGAGCTTTCCAGAGCCCAGCCAGAGGGAACTGGGTCCGCCACAGAGCCCAAGGTCTAAGTGGCCAAAGCACTGAAGCACTAAGAGCCAAGACAAGGACAGCGATGCCTTGTCTTGTGGATGTCAGGCCTCTTGGAAGGTCCTGTGCCCAGACCAGGCCTTTTCAATGAAAGGTACATGGTCCCTTGGGAGATGTTCAGAGGGAACAGCCAGGTTGAGGACAGCCTGGAGGCTATGTCTGGAAATGGGAGCTCAGGCAAGGGCTTACACTGTGCCTTAGGGGCACAGAGGCAATCTGCCTGGCTTTGAAGGACCAGATCTTGAGCAGGCAGAAGAACTTTTGCCCACTTTCAACTGTCCCTAATAGGACTGGGGCATCTCAGAAGGTTGTGTGCAGGCACAGCCCTGAGAACTCTGAACTGATTCTGATTTTGTCCTCTCGGCCTCTGTACAGTCACTGAGTGGCTAGTGGGCATGCACCGGGCCCATGCCATCATCCTGGAAGGCTGCTTTTTCGCTGTGGGGGTCCTGTACCTGACAGGGCTTGCCTACAACCTTCCTCATTGGCGGCTGCTGTTTCTGGTGGGTGGGACACCTGCGTTCCTCCTCATCTCCTATATCTGGTGAGCAAATGAATACAGGGCGTGCACAAGGATGGGTCTGATGGTCTGGAGACTGGGGGGTATGGAGCGTCCTGGGAGGGGCAGGGTGAATTGGATTTTCCCTGGGAGAAAATATATGGGATGAGATGAGAAAGAGCCAAGGGCAGAGCCTCTGAAACCCCAGCATTAACCCATCAGAGGAGATTTTCAAAGAGATGTCAGAGAGGTGGTAAGAAAATCAGAAGGAAAAGGATTGAAAGGCAAGAGTTCAAGACAAGGGAATGGTCAGGGTTGAAAGCAAGAAAGATGAGGAATTCCCATCATGGTCCAGCGGAAACGAATCTGACTAGGAACCATGAGGTTGCAGGTTTGATCCCTGGCCTCGCTCAGTGGGTTAAGGATCTGGCGCCTCCGTGAGCTGTGGTGTAGGTTGCAGATGCGGCTCAGATCTGGCATTCCTGTGGCTGTGGCGTGGGCTGGTAGTAACAGCTCCAATTGGACCCTTGGCCTGGGAACCTCCATAAGCTGCGGGTGTGGCCCTAAAAAGACAAAAAGACACACACACAAAAAAACACCAAACAGAAAGCAAGAAAGATGAGCCTAGGGAAGGGTCTGTTGGCCTTAGTGACCTTGAGGTGCTTCCGTGGAATGGCAGGAAGTTGAGGAGGAGCTGGGAAAAAAAAAAAGGGCCATCCATGAGATGCCACTTTCCCAGTGTCATGCTGAAGCAGGCAGAGGAAAGCGGGGACGTCTGTGAGCAGCTAGACAGAGTCAGAGAAGGGCCTCTGGTGTCTGGTGTTTTTAGTTGTAAGGAGGCCACAGACCTGAACAACTGAAGCTATGAAGGGACAACTGATAGAGTAAAACTTGGAGGAATAAGGAGGAGGCACTGGGCACTAGAGCAAGATGGCACTGCCTGCTGTGGGCAGGTGGCAAAAGGAGAGGAACAGGGACAGAGAGGGCAGATAGGGAGGTGAGAGTGAGAAAGCTGAAATCATCTTGTTAAGGGTCAGGCAGTTGTGTGTGAAGAAAGATCCTATTCCATCTTGACATGATCACATGTATCATGACACCTAAAAGAAGATAGGTGTGAGTCTCTGGAGTGGGGAGCAAGGAAAGAGGCTTCAGAGGGCCAAAATAATTTGCCCAAAGTCATACAGCTAAAAATTAGTAGACGTGGGATTTGACTCAGACTGTCTGGCTGCAAAACCCCCATTTTTTTTTTTTTTTCTGCCATGCTGCGCAGTGGCTTGACGTAGGATCTCAATTCCCAGACCAAGGACTGAACCAGGGCCATGGCAGTGAAAGCTCCGAGTCCTAACCACTAGACCACCAGGAAATTCTGCCTCAGAGCCCCTGCCTTTTAACCACTGCACCATACACAATATGGATCGTAAAAAGTGGGCTTACCAGTTGAGAGTGAGGGCACATAGGTGCCTTGGAGATCTGCCAAATCATGCAGAAGCTAGAGACCATCTTTGATAGTCACTGAGTTCATGGCCATACCACCCTGAATGTGCCTGATCTCATCTGATAGTTGTTGAAATACCCTAGTGAATGTGAGGAGACAGCTGATGCTGGGTGGTGTGGCTCTGTCACATGGCTAAGAAAGAGGATTTCATTGACCTTAAAATACTTTTTAAATGTTATTAATTCAGGAATTCCCGTTGTGGCTCAGTGGGTTAAGAACTGACATAGTGTCTGTGAGGATGTGGGTTCGATCCCTGGCCTCGCTCAGTGGTTAAGGATCTGGCATTGCCACAAGCTGCAGAGTAGGTCACATATGTGGCTCAGATCTGGCATTGCTGTGGCTGTGGCATAGGCCAGCAGCTGCAGCTCCGATTTGTCCCCTAGCCTGGGGACTTCCATATAGTGCAGGTGAGGCCATAAAATTTTTAAAAATCATAAAAATAAAAATAAATGTTATTAATGCAATAGGTGCATATGGTTAAAAATTCAGTAATACCAGAAATTCCCTGGTGGCACAGGGGTTGGGGTTCTGGCATTGTCACTGCTGTGGTGCAGGTTTGATCCCTGGTGGGGAAATTCCCACATGCCGCAGATGCAGCCAAAAAAATCAAGTGGTGCCAAAAGATTCCTGATGAAAAATAAGTCAACAGTGGCAGCTCCTCTCAGCCCTTATATCTTTCCCCAGAAACCGTCACAGTGATCTCCTTTAGCTTTTTCTTCTGGTGGATGTCTACATAGTTTGACATTCTATGAGGAGACAGCTTATTAAAAGGGGCACGGTTTTCTTCAAACACTTACTTCAGACATGTCCTGTTAGCTGTCCCTTTGCTGACACTTGACAATATCTTGGGCAAGTTCCATCTCTTTCCAATTATTCTTAGTTTCAAGAAAAGTCTCATTTTGGAGTTCCCTCATGGAATAGAGGGGTTAAGGATCTGGTGGTGGTGCTGCAGCAGCTGGGGTCACTGCTGTGGCGATGGTTTGATCCTGGACCAGGGAAAATTCTGCATGCTGTAGGTGCAGCAAAAAAAAAAAAAAAAAAAAAAAAAGCTTTAAATATTAGTCTGTGTGGATTCTTCAGCCTGGGAAGAACTGAAGGCCTAAAGTTATTCTGAGGTCAAAGGCAATGGAGGATGTGGCCAGGAGGAGATGGAACAAAGTGGAGATCTCCATTCACGGAGGCAAGGGCTGGGCCCTGGGGTCAAACCTGAGGGTCATGCCCCTTCCCCATACTCTCCAGGCTGTTAGGAAACAGAGAGGAAAGAGGAAAATCCCCACCTTTAAGAAGGAGTCTCTAATAGAGGGTGTGGGCTGGTGCCCTCCGTATGCCTGGACAGGTGGGGTTGACCCTGAGATAGAAAATACAGAACTTGGGGAATTCTCATTGTGGCTCATCAGGTTACGAACCTGACTAGGATCCATGTGAATTCGGGTTCGATCCCTGGCCTCACTCAGTGGGCTAAGGATCCAGCATTGCTGTGGCTGTGGTGTAGGTCACCAGCTGCAGCTCTGATTCAACCCCTAGCCTGGGAACTTCCACATGCAAAAAGAAAAAGGGAGGGCAAAAGGGGGGGAGGAGAGAAAAATAGAGAATTTGGAGTTCCCACTATGGTGCAACGGGGTCGGTAGTGAATTGGAAGCACTGGGATGTAGGTTCTATCCCCGACCCGTCACAGTGGGTTAAGGATATGGCATTGCCGAAGCTGCTGCTTAGGTCATGGCTGCAGCTGGGATCTGATCCCTGGCCTGGGAACTCTATATGGCTCAGAGCAGCCAAAAAAAAAAAAAAGAAAATAGAGTACTCTTCAAGGCGCTTGCGGGGAAGGCAGCTGTAGTGCAGAGGCAGCCAGTGGCCATTGTGTTACGGACAGCAGTGGGTACTGTGCGTAGCTGGGGAAAGGCTTACTGCCAGCGGTGAGGAGGGGGCGTGGGATGGGGCAGAGGGTGATGGTCATCTTCAAGGCCTCCAGCATGTGAGTCACCTCAGGCTGGAGCAAGATGGCCACAGCTGAGGCTGGGATGGGGCTAACCTGGGATGAGTCTGAGGAGCATCTTGGAGTGATGGATAAGAAAAGGATGGGCCCTGCAGGATTCTTCCAGAGTCCCCACGGTGGCTGATGACAAAAGGGAAGCTAGAGGAGGCCACACAGTTGCTGTGCTATGCAGCTGGCGTGAACAAGAAAACCATTCCTTTAAGTCTGCTGAGTAAGGTAAGAGGCCTCAGGCCAGGAGTGGGTAGGACCTCTTCCCTCCGCATCCTTCCAGGTGGGACTTCAGCCCAGAGGGTGTGCCCAACCCACTGCCTGAGGAAAATGGTAACATCAAAATTGAACCCTGCCAGGGGAAAGACAGAGGCCAGGCTGGCCCTGTGGGAGGCAGGTGGGCCTTGTGGGTCTTGTGCGGGGAGGGAGCAAGCTGGGGTCTCAGCCTGGCCTCTGGCTGGTCCTGCTTATCCTGTACCTGCAGCTACCAGGAAAGAAGGTGGCTAAAGCCTCTATCCTAGACTTCTATAGCAACAAGCATCTCTGCCAGGTGGCCTTGATTTTGTGTTCCATGTGGTGAGTGCCCAGGGCTGGCGGCAGGGACTGCAAATGGGTGTGCAGACCAGGGATCTGGGGAGAGAAGGGGTGTGGGCAGGCTGTGGGGGACCAAGGCATGCAGACCCTGGCCGGCCCCCAGATCTTAGTGCTTTTTTCTCTCCCCACTGCCACCCTGCTGCTCTTTCCTCTGCCTCTGTTATTTTTTTTGGCCCCAGCCTTGTGTGTGTCTTTTCCTCTGAGTGTCTCTCTCCTGGCTTCCTTGCAGGTTTGCTATCGGTTGCAGCTATTACATGCTGAGCTTCAAGATGAAGGAGCTGGGTGTGGACATCCACCTCACACAGGTGATTCCCGGCATCATGGAGGTGCCCAGCCGGCTGTGCTGCATCTTTCTCCTTGAGCGGTTTAAGAGGAAGTGGAGCCTGATGCTCACTCTCTTCCAAGGCGCCCTCTTGTGCTTCCTTAGCCTTGTCCTCCCCTCAGGTAGAGCACCCACCCCCCAGCCTTCTGGCTTCCTCAAACCCCTTCCTCAACGCCTCCAGCCCTGACCTGTGAACCGTACCCCCTCAGAGTCAGCCTCATGCATCCACAGCCCCCCACCCCACAGACGCACAAGTTGAGCAGGAGCCATTCACTAGAGCGTTGCCCTCTCCAGGGTTGGGAGGTCCCAAGACAGGGCGCTTGCAGCTCTCAGGGCCCAGTAGGGAAGACATGCTGTCCAGAGGAATTGTCCTTGTGCCGGACAGCAGGCAGCTGTCTTCTGCCGGATTCCAGCTGTTTCCTGCAGCTGCTGCCCCAGCCCAGTCTCATCTGTATCCTCACCAGGAAAATAAACCACCTGCCCACTGAAGGCTGAGCATCACATTGGGCCAAACTCTCAGGAACAATTATTGGATTGAGGCCACGCCTTCCCGGTGGGGGAGGGGGGAGCCCAGAGCCCTGCACCCTGCCAGTTCAGAAGTAGGGAAGGAAATGGAAGGGCTGGCAATATTTTCAAAATTTCAAAGAACCCTAGAACAACACGTATGGCCCTGGTCACAAGGCTAGAAGAGCATGGCAGGGCTGAGGATATGGCCTTTAAGATGCCGGTGTTCGGGAGTTCCCATCGTGGTGCAGTGGAAACAAATCTGACTAGGAACCATGAGGTTGCGGGTTCCATCCCTGGCCTCCCTCTGTGGGTTAAGGATCTGGTGTTGCCGTGAGCTGTAAGCTGTGGTGTAAGTCTCAGACACGGCTCGGATCTGGTGTTGTTGTGGCTGTGGTAGCTCCAATTTGACCCCTGGCCTGGGAACCTCCATATGCCGAGGGTGTGGCCCTAAAAAGCAAAAAAGAAAAAAGAAAAAGATGTCGGTGTTCATTCATTTGATCAGAATTGCTGACCCCAGCTGCTGGGGTCGGGGAAGGCTGCATCCAGGGTCTGCCTGAAGGGGCTCCCTCACTTTCCTTGCAGGCTGGAATTTTGTGTGTCTTGACCTGGACTCTTCCTCCCCCAGATGTTGGCAGTTTTGACTGGCTAAAACAAAATGGTGGAAACAAAGCCATTTATTAAATTTCTATGTTGTTTTTTTTCTAAAGTAGGTCTATAATGAGTCAAACAGAAATGTTTGCAACTCTCCAATGTGTGAGAGGAACTAGAAGTAGTATCCCTAATAAATAAAACTAAATCTCCGATTTCAGTCCCAGAGCCAAGTAAAGCCAGACCCAGAGGGGACAGTGAGGGGTGGGAAGTGGGGCTAGGGGAGGGTCCAGCAGAGGCTGACAGGAGAGGGGCTGAAATTCCTGGCTCCAGGTCACTGAGCGGAGGGTCTGCTCCCAGCTTCCCCTCGCCTGAGAAACAGGGTTTCCCACACAGTAGATGGTGACCTGATTGGCCACAGAGGTCCCACTCCACTGACCAACTCTCTCCCTATAGATACACTAACTCCCCGCCTGCCTGGGCCTCTAGCTGGCTGACCCTCCTCTGACTGAATGCCTGAGTCTGCTGACCAGCTGACCAGGTGGTGGTGGGGGGACTGTTCAGGTGCCTTCTGAGAGGGATCGAGGGAGGGCTGATGGGCAGGCCTCCCCAGCCTGCCCCGAGGGGAGCATGGCCACAGACTCAAGTGACCATGTTGTCTGGCCACAGAGTTGAAATCCCTCTTGGTCTTGATAATCGTGCTTGGAGAGTTCAGCCTGGCTGCCTCGGTCACCCTATTGTTCCTCTACACTTCTGAGCTCCTCCCCACTGTCCTCAGGTAGGCAGCCTGGTGGGTGATGGTCATGGAGGCTTGGGGAGGGTGGGGCAATAACAAGATGAATAACAGCTGCTAAGACTGGGCATTCACCTGGTGACAGGCATCCTGCTAAGCAATTTACATGGATTACTCTATTGAACCCTCACACACAAAATCCCCCCAACACTGTCATTAACCCCATTTCACACCCAAAGTCAGAGAGATAAGGATACTAGCTCAAGGTCAGACATAGCAGGTGGCAGAAGTGGGATTTGGACCTAGGCAGTCCGACTCCAGTCCCTGACTTGCACTGACCACCTGAAATATGTCTGGGCCACTCTGATGTTCAGGCCCTTCTCCATGGGAGCCCCTGGTGATAGCCATGTATCCTCCTCCCCACCCATCCCCACATCCCCATAATATGCTGTATGGGTCTGTCTGCTCCCACTCCTGACCCCATGGAGAAATGACTACTTACTTTGCATCAATGGAGAGCTTAATTCTCCAAGGTTGTACACTGAGTTGGGAGAGGGTAGAGAAGAGGGTGTGGGGTATGGAGGAGCTGTCTTTTCTACCCTCTCCAGTCTCTGGGCCCAAGAAGCCCCCCAAGTGAGCTCTCACCTCCCTTTCCAGGGCGACGGGTTTGGGGCTAATGTGTCTGTTCTGGGCAGCTGGAGGCATCTTGTCCCTGATGCTTGTCAGCCAGAGCACCACCATCCTACCCATTTTACTCTGCACCATCTCAGCCACCATGGCCTTGTACCTTTGCTCCAAGCTGCCAGAAACACAAGGTCAGCCCCTCCTTGATAGCCTGGAGCATCTTCCTCTACTGACAAGGTAGGTGTGTGAGGATCCTGGGTTTTGGCAAGAACAGGGTCTGGTTCTCAAGCTCTTGGCCGTGAGAGTATGTCAGGGACTGTTCATCCCTTCCTCTTTGCCAGAAGGTCTTGTGACACAAGGATGTTCTATGTCCACAGCAGTCTCCCCAGCTCTCCTAGATGCTGTCGCCTACCTCTGTCCAGCCCAGCCTGTGCCAGCTCCCATCCTGCCTGACTCTCCTGACCTAGCCTGGGCCAGGTCTTCTCCTGTCCTCATCCTCTGGTGCCTATTGGGACTGGGTGGTGCCCTTGCAGATGTTCTGGGCTCCCTCCCCTCCCAGGGCAGAGACCCGGCTTAGAACCAGGTTTCTGAGTACCTCTCCTTTTCTTTCTGGACTCCTAGTTCCTCAACAAGGACCTAGTCTTTTTTTTGGGGGGTGGGCAGCTCAGTTACATGCGAAAATGTCCAGGCCAGCCATCTAACCCATGCCACATAAGAGACCTGAGCCACTGCAGTGGCAATGCTGGGTCCTTAACCCACTGTACCACCAGGGATCTTCAAATGAAAAAGACCCAGTCTTGATTTATGATTCTGGTCTTGTTGCCCCTACAGCCCAGGACCCCATTTTCAAAATGGGCTCCACCCAACTGCTTTATGAGCATTTCTGGTCTCTGGTCTCCAAAGTGCCCCCAGAGAAGGTTGTCATGATTGGTAGAACCAACCCTCTCCCTGGACTTGAGCATGTCCCACAGCACCCTCTGCTTGTAGTACAGGGGCCCCTGCCTTTGGCCCTTCTCCATACTCCTCCCCACTACTCTCCTGCCCTTTGCCTTGTTTTCAAACTCTCACTGGCACCACATGTGCTAGGCATTGTACCGGGGCTGGACTGTCAGAGGAAGAGGTCCCCAGACTTAAGCAAGCCATAGCTTACAGGGGGACAGATGTGCAAACAGCTATCACCACTGGACTCTGACAGTAATGTACAGGACCTATAGGAGTTCAGGAGGGAGAAGCTTTGGTTTGGGGAGTTGAGGTAGGCCTCACAGGGAAAGTGACATTTGCGTAGACTTTTGAAGAACAAATAGGTGTTTGCCCCAGTGTAGAGATGGGAGGGCCCTGCAGCAGAGTAACAGCATAGTAAAGAACACAGGCTCTCTGGAGTTCCTGTTGTAGCTCAGTGGGTTAAGGACACAACATAGTGTCCGTGAGGATGTGGGTTTGAGCCCTGGCCTCACTCAGTGGTTTAAGGATCTGGTGTTGCTGCAAGCTGCAGCATAGGTCACCAATGCAGCTTGGATCTGGCATTGCTATGGCTGTGGTGTAGGCCAGCAGCTGCAGCATTGATCCCTGATTAGAGCCCCTAGCCTGGGAACTTCCATAGGTCACAGGTGTGGCCATAAAAAGAAAAAAAGAAAAAAAGAACACAGGTCCAGGAGCCAGAAGGCCTGGATTTCTCTCACTGCTCACACTTCCTAGCTTAGGCACTGGGAAGTTACCTAATATTTCTGACTCAATGTCTATGTCTTCAAAATGGAATGATAACTTAGTAGTAACAATAGCTGAACTTCCCTTGTGGTGCAGCAGGTTAAGTGTTGTCACTATAGCGGCTCAGATCACTACTGTGGTGTGGGTTCAACCCCTGGCCTGGGGAACTTCCATATTCCATAGGCGCAGCCAAAACAAAACAAAAAACTAACCATATTGAGCAATTCCCATTTGTCAGGTCTTATTCTAGACACATGCCTTTTCACCCCTTGACACCTTGTCCTAATGACAACCACATGCAAGGTAGGTCCTGTCATTACCCCCCATTTTATAGGTGAGAAAACCAAGGCACAGAGAGGTAAGGACATGGAGCCTGGCCTTCCTCTCTCATGGGGTTTTGGGGAAGGTAAAACCCACACAGAGTAATTAGCACAGTGTTTCACAAGGCAAGTGCTCGGTAAATGCTATTGATGAAGTTGGTGGACAGTGTCCCAAAGATGCTGAAGAGTGAAGGGTCTCGCTAGGGTTGGGAGATGGGACAGGCCTGATCCTGAAGGAGAGGGTCCCTCGTGGGTTTGTGGCGAAGCTTGACTGGGGACCTGCAGGCATGGGAAAGCCCTACTTCTCAGGAATGCAGGGCCAGGTCTGGCCAGTGCTGCTTTTCTCAAGTCCCCAGAAAATGCAGTTCATAACCTTTTTCTCCACTGGCTTCTTCAGGACCATGAGCAATGATGTTTCCAGTGAGGACATGTTATGTGATGATGTGATGGAGGAAGTGACCAAGAACACCATTCTCAATGCCACGATGATGAATATAGACCAAGACTCTTCCTCCAACCAGTCTTTGCATACCAGAGAAGAGGAAATAGATGGTCAGGAGGACTGAGGGCCAGACCCTCAGATGATCTTGGGTGCATATAGTTGGATACGCGGCCATGGATTCTATGCCATGAATTCCAGGCCCACCCCAGCTTGAGGGGCAGGATCAGTCCTCTAGATCCAAGAATGGCCCCTTTTCAGGGAGCTAGGGTGTAATTCATTCCAATAAAGGTAGCATGCTGGACATGAGATGGCTAGGTCAAAACTGGCTGTGTCTGGAGGAGAGTGAGACCAAGGGCCAGTGGACGAGACAGGAACCTCCAGAGTCCTTAATGTCCTAGGGGGCAGTGAGTTGTCTGACTGGGGTATAGGGGTGGGCCAGCAGTGGGCAGGGGTGCCACTCGCCTCCTCACTGTCCTCATTCTTTTGCCCAGGCGTCTGCTAGCATGGGTGGGCTTCCCACTCAGGTGCAGGCTGAGGACAGATTCCATAGCCCCCAGCTAGGTGCACATCTGTCAAGGCAGGGGTGCAGTGTAAAGGAATAATCAGAGCTCCCTTTTGTGCCATGGTGCAGACTTTCTCAGTTTTTCCCTTGCTGCTCCCAAATAAGTATGCCCTTGGGAATTACCTATCTCAGTCTCATTCTGAGGGGGTTGCCTTCCCTGAGATGGTTCCATCCTAGGTGACCTCTAACCTCTACCACCCTGAGCATAAGCCCCCAAACCCTGGTTCACAGTCCCAACTGCCCTGAGGGTGAAGCTGCCTTCCCAGCCAGAGTGAGGATGCCTCCATGCAGGGTCCAGGACCCCTCATCCATTGGTCATACCTGGAAACATCTGGGTCAGGCCGTGGGCTTTACCTCCAGGGTTGGGGGTCAAAACAGTGCCTCCACAGATACAAGCCAGATCATTCCCACAGCAGGAACTCCCATTCCACTCTATATGAAACTTTTTTTTTTACTGTTTGATTTTATTTATTTATTTATTTATTTATTTATTTATTTATTTATTTATTTTGCTTTTCAGGGCCTGCAGCACATGGAGGTTCCCAGGCTAGGGGTCCATTCGGAGCTGTAGCCACCGGCCTGCACCACAACCACAGCAACATGGGATATGAGCCACATCTGTGACCTACACCACAGCTCATGGCTATGCCAGATCCTTAACCCACTGAGCAAGGCCAGGGATCGAGCCCGCAACCTCATGGTTCCTAGTCAGATTCGTTAACCACTGCGCCACGACGGGAACTGCAGGATGTAAGTTTTTTAAAAAAAAGATCAGCAGGAGGGAGAGCCATAAGCAGCAGAGTAAAATGCCCTTCTGCACTGTGGGTAGGAAGGTACATCGTGCAGCATTTCTAGAGGGAAGTTTGGCAATATGTACAAATATTTAGCATCTGTATACCCTTTGACTCAGGAATCCCTCAGATTTACCCAAAGATAATTACCTACATATGAAAATATGGGTACACAAAGATGTTCCCTACAGCTTTGTTACATTAAAAATACACATTTTTGAAAAACACATTTTTAGTAGGGGATGCTACTGTTCAGATTAAATAACTAATACAATTTATGATAAAGCTCTATCATGAAAAGATATCCATGACATGTTGGCTGCTGTGACTCAGGTTCCATCCCTTGCCCCGAACTTCTGCATGCTGCCGGTGCAGCCAAAACAAATAAAACTAAAAAAATAAATTTCTCTTTTCCTATAGGGATAGCAATCATTGGATTAGGACTCACCCTAATCCAGTATGATGTCATTTCAATTTGATTACATCTGCAAAGATCTTTTTTCCAAATAAGGTCACATTCATAGGCACTGAGAGTTAGAACTTGAACATACATTTTTAGAGCCCACAATTCTACTCACTACTTGGGTTTAATTAATTTCTTTCCACTCTTTAATGAAAGCATTCGAGAATATACATTTAGGAAGTTCCCTTGTGGCTCAGCAGAAACCTGACTAGCATCCATGAGGATGTGGGTTTGATCCCTGGCCTCACTCAGTGGGTTAAGGATCCGGCGTTGCCGTGAGCTGTGGTTTAGGTCCCAGATGTGGCTCGGATCCTGCATTGTTGTGGCTGTGGCAGAGGCCGGCAGCTGCAGCTTCAATTCTAGCCATAGCCTGGGAACGTCCATATGCCTCAGGTGCAGCCCTAAAAAAAGCAAAAAGAAAGAAAGAAAAAGAGAGAGGAAAGGAGGGAATGAGGGAGAAACCCCAAACCCCCCAATAAACAAAACACAAAAGTTGGAATTCTCTGGTGGCCTAGTGGTTAAGCATCGTTGTCACTGCTCTGGTGTGGGTTCAATCCCTGGCCCAGGAACTTCTGTATGCCTTGGGTGCAGCCAAAAAAATAAATTAATTAAATAAAGCAAAAGTCGCCTCTCACCACTGGCCACACAAAGTGGCTCTTCTCTTGCTCTCTGTGCTCACACTGCCTGACTGGTGCCACTTAACCTGTACCCTATGCACTTGACTGTGCACTTGCCCCAAGCTCCAGCTGCTGATAGTTCTTATCAAAGGAGCAGGGAGGAGCTGTTCCCCTTGTTGGTGTCCCTGGTAACTAATGAGCCTACCTGGAGTTCCCCTCGTAGGTGGTAACCCTCCCTCTCCTCAGGAGCGAAGCCTGCTGCCGCGTCCTACCTGCCTTCTGCTGTACAGGGTGTGTGTGTGGGGGGGGGGGGTCACTCCAGGACCTTGCTTCAGATCTGTAAGCTCCCCCATCCATTAAACCATTGATATCTCTATTGCTGGCTCTGGGCCTTGTAGGCGGCAGACTGTAGCCCAACATCCCACTCTTAACAGATAATTGTTAATAATTTGGAGCATATCTTCCCAGACCTTCCTTTTACCTTTTTTTTTTCTTTAGGGCCGCACCAATGGCATATGGAGTTTCCCAGGCTAGGGGTTGAATCAGAGCTAGAGCCGCCAGCCTATACCACAGTCACAGCAACACAGGATCCAAGCCACATCTATGACCTACACCACGGCTCATGGCATTGCTGGATCCTTAACCCACTGAGTGAGGTCAGGGATCGAACCTGTATCCTCATGGATCTTGGATTTGTTTCCACTGAGCCATGACGGGAACTCCCTCAGACCTTCGTTTTAGATATACAGCACTACAGGGTTTAATTACCTGCTTTAAACACTCATGGAGTAGGGGGAAATGTCAGATCTCAAGGGATGAATGCAGTAAAAGCAGAAAAATGCAAGATATCCACATCAACATCTAATTTTCCTAAATCAAATTTGTTTCTGAGTTGAGTGAAAACAGAGAAACAGGAGGCCTGTTCACTTGGGTGAAAATAAGCACTTTTCTGCTCAGAGCTCTTTAGAATCTTTTCAAACATCAAAGTCCATTATACTTTTCTCCAGACATAAGCATAAAATCAGCCTCAAAAAAAGTCTTAATGTCAGCTGCACAAGTTACTTATTTAACTGGAGGCAGGACTCAACCTTCACCTTCAGACTTGGACAAACAAATCTGAATGACGTTTGCCATTCCAGAGGCTGTAGTTCAAAACATTTACTTTCACTCATAACAGCTCCCCACTGATCTAACAAAGAAATTGTACTACCTTTGAGATAGAGCAGAGAGAAGTATTTCATTTCTAACATATCTCAAGATGAAATCTATAAAATTTCAGACCGATATAAATTAGTGAATTTTATTTCTGATTTGTCTAATTCATGTTCCAATTTCTGATTATTTTTGATTTAGTGATTTTTTTAAAATCTTTGTCTTAGCTGTGGAAGGAATAGGAATTAAAGCTACCTGGAGTTGCCACTGTGGCTCAGCAGGTTAAGAATCTGACTAGTATCCATGGGAATGTGAGTTCGATCCTTGGCCTCACTCACTATGTTAAGGATCCGGCACTGGAGCTTTGGTGTACATTGCAGATGAGGCTTGGATTCTGCGTTGCTATGGCTCTGGCGTAGGCCAGCAGCTGCAGCTTCAATTAGACCCCTAGGCTGGGAAACTTCATATGCTACAGGGGCAGCTCTTAAAAAAAAAAAAAAAAAAAAAGCTAACAGTATACTCCTAACTTTTCACACTTAAATTACTCATTTAGAAGAATATAATAAACCTGAATAGTTTCAGTAGTTATCAGTACTAATGAACACAGCTTTGGGTGCGCTAGATAAAAACAGTCTATATATATATATATATATATATATATATATATATATATATTTTTTTTTTTTTTTGTCTTTTTAGGGCCGCACTCGTGGCATATGGAGAGTCCCAGGCTAGGGGTCGAATTGGAGCTGTAGCCACGAGCCTACGCCACAGCCATAGCCACTCCAGATCCAAGCCTCATCTGTGACCTACACCACAGCTCATGGCAACACCGTATCCTTAACCCACTGAGCGGGGCCTGGGACAAAACCCGCATCCTCATGGATACTAGTTGGGTTCGTTAACCACTGAGCCATGAGGGAACTCCAAAAACAGTGTATTTTTACATAAACAGAATAAAATATATTGGAAACAGTATAATTTTAAAACAGTGCACCTTTATCAAGAAAGCATATTTTTCAAGATTTTTCTCAAAGAAAAGGTTAACTGAGAAAAATCCATGTTGTGGCTGCAAACTTCAAAGAATGAAGAGAATGATGTCTGGTGTTCTTTCACTGGCAAGCAGAGTTTAAGAACTGAATGCATGGAGTTCCTGTCGTGGCATGGTGGAAACAAATAACTAGGAACCATGATGTGGCAGGTTCGATACCTGTCCTCGCTCAGTAGGTTAAGGATCCAGCGTTGCTGTGAGCTGTGGTGTAGGTCACAGACATGGCTTGGATCTGATGTTGCTGTGGCTGTGGTGTAGGCCGACAGCTACAGTTCCAATTAGACTCCTAGACTGGGAACCTCCATATGCCACCTGGGTGCAGCCCTAAAAAGCAAAAAATAAATAAATAAATAGGGACTGAATGCATGTTGGTTTCCATTTTCCTATTTTTACAATGATTTTTCATTATTTACTAACAACATATTTGTCTTTCTCTGAAAAGCTTACATCTAGTGCTTACCCTTAGATGAATCAGTTTTCACTGACTTCTGTGTCATGTAAAATATTTAGCTGACAAATATCTAGATTCAGAGAAAACTCAGTGATTCAAAGACCTTGCTAACTGAAGAAAATGTAGGCTAATATCTTTGCAGAAAATGTGAGAAAATAGCTTTGTGGTCTGGGAGTCGGGAAATACTTCTAAGCAAGATCAAATAACCTAAACAATAAGGAGAAAAATTGATGGATTGTATTATTCAAATTAAAGATTTCCAGTCAGCAAAGGATGAGATGGACAAAATTAGGAGATAAATGACACATTGGGAGAAGATATTTGCAACATCGAAGACCAAGTGGGAAATTATAGAAACTCCTGCAAATCCATAAGAAAAAAAGAAAAATACCCAAGTGAAAAATGGGCAAGGGAAATAAGCAGGGAATTCACTGAACGGAAAATCCTAAATGGCCAGTGAGTGTATATGAAGAGATGCTCAAATTCAAAACAATAATGAGAAATCACTCCTCACCTATTATACTGGCAGAAATGAAAAGGATGGAGAGGTTAGGTAGTATGTATAGGATGTGGAGGTAGAGGTACCCTTGTGCATTCCAGGTGGGAATGTAGACCAGCACAGCCATCCTCAGGAATACTCTGCACTGATCCAACTAGTTATGCACATAGAGTGTAAACCCTAGTCTTGGATATAACACCTTCCTACACCCAATTTCGTTATGCGGGTCCATGGGACCATGGATGAGGACGTGCAAATGTACTGTATGCATTATCGGGGAACAGGAGTACACTCAAGTGTCACTCAGGGGCAGCCTGGACAGTGAAATCTGGGGTGAGGACACTAACAAATATGATGGACCATTAGGAGCAGACAAGTGGAGAGTTCCTACTGTGGTGCAATGGGATTGTCAGCGTCTCTGCAGTGGCAGGGACGTAGGTTCAATCCGTGGACCAGTGCAATGGGTTAAGGATCTAGTGTTTCTGCAACTGTGACATAGGTCAAAACTCTAGATTGGATACAGTCCCTGGCCTGGGAACTCCATTTGCCATGGGCTAGCCAAAAAAAGAAAAAGAAAGAAAAGAAAAGAAGCAAACAGGTGGATCAGAGGGTCTCACATGTTCTCTTTTCATGGCGCCCTTAGAATCTCAAGTTTGTCACAGTACTCTACTTATGTACTGTTTGAAGAAAATAATACACAAACTGGGGGAGAAAGTATTTCATTTCATTCTTTTTTTTTCTTTTTTTTTTAACTACCCTGGGCATGTGGAATTTCCTGGGCCAAGGATCAAACCCACACCACAGCAGCAACCTGAGCTGCTGCAGCAACAATGGATCCTTAGCCCACTGTGACACAAGGGAACTTATTTCATTCTTAAATAACCAGAAGTACTCACTAAAGGGACATGTGTGCCTCTTAGGCACTGTACAACCCCTCAAGTGTTGAGATCAGTCCAGTCTTGCTTCACCTTGATTTTCCCCACAGTACTTGAATATGCTTATCCCATGACAAAGTTTTGCAAAGGTATATCCTAGAAAGGGATGCAGCACAATCCAATGTTGGAATGTGAATCACCTCAAGTTAGCAGTTCCCCTGGTTCCTGACAGACTTTCAGTATCACTGGCTTTCCCTAGAAAGGTACAAATACCCTGCTGCACCCCCATGGGTTCCCCGAAGCTTCCCAGAGCACCTGGGTGCACAGTTTGGGACTCACAGACTATATACATCTGTAAAACAGTGTATATAGTTCCCTTGCGGTGCAGTGGGTTGAGGATCCGGCATTGTCACTGCCGTGGTGTGGCTTTGATACCTGGCCAGGGAACTTCCACATGACCTGGGCATGGCCAAAACAAACAAACAAACCAGGAAACAAAAACCAAATACTTAAAAAATATGGGAGTTCACATTGTGGTGCAGCAGAAACGAATGTGACTAGCATCCATGAGGATGTGGGTTCGATCCCTGGCCTAGCTCAGTGGGTTAAGGATCCAGTGTTATGAGCTGTGGTATAGGTCGAAGATGAGGCTCAAATTCCCAATTGCTGTGGCTGTGGCGTAGGCTAGCAGCTGTAGCTCCAATTCGACTCCTAGCCTGGGAATTTCCGTGTGCTGTGGGTGCGGCCCTAAAAAGCAATAATAATAATAATACCTATTAGGCTATGCTTCTACTGAGGTTTCAAATACTTGCCTCCTCACTGCTAAACTGAGGGACAGGTTTCCATGCAGCAATAGACCCTGTCTAGCCTAACTCCCAGGAAATTCTTCCAAGGGCTTCCACCTCACCCCACTCTCAGAGTCTCTTCTTGCACTGGGACATGTCCTTGGCTGTTCCCTCTGGGATTCTCCATCTGTCCCACCGTATAGGCAGGCCACCCAAGATGGCTGTTCTCTTGCTCTCTGTACATCCCTTGTTTGACCAGTACCTGCTTCATCTATAACCGACACACATGACTGATTTTCCTACATACCTGCCTCAGGCCCCAGCTGGTGATGATTCTTATGAAAGGGGTGGTAAGGGGCGTGCCCCTCGGTGGTTTCCCTAACTAGAGAGCCTACCTGGTGTCAATTCCTCTCCCTTATAGCTGGTAACCTCCCACTCTTCCCCCTGCCCCCTGGAAGTGAAGCCTGCCGCCATGTCCTCCTGTCCACTGCACACCCTGGGGAGTTGCTCCAAGACCTTGCTTCAGATGTGTAAGCTTCCCCCATTCATTAAGCCATGGATGTCTCTGTTGCTGATTGTGGGCTCTTTCTTCAGTCTTAAAGCTGGGCAAACACAGTCCTTGTAAACCTATGGGGTGCGTCCTGACACCCATTGTAAGCCTTTCCTGTTCAATCTAGCCCATACCCATTGGGAGATGGTAACACTCTAATCCTTGTCTTCTTCCCGAGCTGAGGCCCCGTATCCAACTGCCTCTTCAGTGTCTCCACTCAGACATCCCACAGGCACCACAGACCTACCAAGTCCTCACAAAACTCACCATCTTCCCCCAACACCTGCCTCTCATCCCACGTTTCCTAACTCAGAATGGAACACCCCTCCATCTGTTCACGGCCTGCTCTAGATTGCATTGGCGGCTCCAATTCTTCACCCTTCTCTGCATCCAAACCCCTACTGTTATCTAACATTCGGAAATAAATTGGACGGGGAGACACACATGTTGACCAAACAAAAAACTACTGGGAAGGGACGCCTGGGTGGAGAGTGGCTGGGAAAGGGAACCCAGGAGAACTGCTCTGCCACATGGGTCAGGGTTTATGGGAATGGGATTAGTTTCCGGGTCTCTGGCTAATCATTTTGCTGGGCCCGTCCTTGGTCAGGCTCAGGGTCCTTCTTGGTGGCAAGGGCACCTCTTAGCCAAAATGGATTCAAGCACCCAGGATTCTGGGAGTTTGGTCGTCTCCTCGCTCCAATTGACCCTTCCTAAATTCTCCTGGTTAGTTTTCACGGCAGCACCATGTTCCTTATGAGGGCCTCTGGTTGTGAGACAACTCGTTCAAGTAGCTGCTACCTTGCCTAGCCAAGGTGGGCAATTTCAGTCAATGGTTCCCTAACATTACTGTGGCCTCCCCCCCACCACTTGCCTTTGAACTGGCCATGAGACTGACCAGTGACGTCGAGGCAGAAGGGTAGTAGGCAGTTCTAAGTCTAGACCTTCAGAGGCCTCACGACTGTACCCTCTTCTGTCCCCCTCCTTTCATGAGAACAGCATGCTCGGAGTCTCTGCTGGTCCCAGGAAGGCAAAAATGAGAGACATGTGGAACAAAGCTACTCTGAGCCAAGTCTGGGTCAAGTGACCTGCTCACATCTGAGGGACAAGAAAAGATTACTGTTTGAGGTCACGAAGTGTGGAGGTGTTTTGTTATGCATCAACAGTTAACTAACTGGAGTTCCTATCATGGCTCAGTGGAAACAAATCTGACTAGTGTCCATGAGGACGCAGATTTGATCCCTGGCCTCCCTTAGTGGGTTGAGGATCTGGTGTTGCCATGAGCTGTGGTGTAGGTCACAGACATGGCTTGAATCTGAAGTTGCTGTGGCTGTGGTGTAGGCTAGTGGTTACAGCTCCCATTTGACCCCTAACCTGGGAACTTCCATATGCCGCAGGTGCAGCCTTAAAACAGAAGACAAAAACAAACAAAAAAACAAAACAGTTAACTAACCAGGTCACCTCAACTGAAAACTTGGGCATTACATTTGACTTCTCCCTCCCTCAGTCCATGGGGTTCTAAGTATCTCTTGAATCCATCTGCTTCTCTCCATCCTCAGCACCTCTGAGGCATAAGCCCTAGTTCAGACCACCTCCAAACACATTCTAATTTTCCCTTCTTCCCCTTTGTCTCCCTTCTCCACACAGCATTTTGAGTGACCTTCCTAATCTGCAAATCTGATTATGTGACTCCTCTTCTGAGCTTTGCCCTCAGGTTGTGGTACCCTTAAGGACCCCAGGAGGATAGGAGCCTTGCTAGGGACTGTGGGCAATCTGGTCAATTGATAAGAGATGCTTCAGGGCAGTCTCTACTCGGTTCCCAATCAGAGCAGGAGTTCTTTGACAGGTTCTATGCAGGGATCCAGGTTCAAGTTTGGAGGCTGATAAGCAAAAGACCAGCCTCAGGCCATTGCAACCTGGGCATCAACAACAGGAGGACAACATGGGTGGTATGGACACCTTGGGTTTTTTCTTGTTTTGGCCTCCCCTGAGGACTGTGGAAATTCCCGGGCCAGGGATCAAATCTGCATTATAGCAGTGACCCAAGCCATAGCAGTGTCAATGTCATATCCTTAACCCACAAGGCCACCAGGAAACTGTAGGTATTAATAACTCAGAATTAATATTTCTGTCTTTAGAGTTACCTCTGTGGCTCAGCAGCTTAAGAACCTGACTAGTTCCAAATAAGAGAGCTTGGAGGGTGGGGGGATGTGCTGGGGGTTTGGGCTGGAAATGCTATAAAATTTGGTTGTGTTGATTGTTGTACAACTATAAATGTAATAAAATTCATTGGGGGAGGGGGGAAGAACCTGACTAGTATCCATGAGGATGCAGGTTTGATCCCTGGTCTCACTCAGGGGGTCAGGCATTGCTGTGAGCTGTGGTGTAGGTTGCAGAGCAGCTTGGATCCCATGTTGCTACGGCTGTGGTGAAGGCTGACAGCTGTAGCTCCGATTCGACCCCTCACCTGGGAACTTCCGTATGCCACAGGTGTAGCCCTAAATGATTTCTGTCTTTGGAGTTCCTGCTGTGGCATAGCAGTTTAAGAATCCAGCGTTGTCTCTGCACTGGTGTGAGTTTAGTCCCTGGCTCAGCACAATGGGGTTAAGGATCCTGTGGCCAGAAAAGAAAAAATTCTATCTTCATTCTTTGCCAATGGATCAGACAGTGGGTGTGTAGTCTCCTTACACAGGCAAATGGCCTCCACACCTCTGGTTTTCTCTGGAGTGAAAAGGCTGTTCTATTAAGAGAAAGGATGAGTCATCAAAATGAGGCAGATGCCATAACCCATAGAGAAAGGCACCCCTCACCAAGAGTAGGTCTCCCTCTGAGGCAGCCTGAGACAGAGCCAGTAGCCTTGGCCTTCGAGAGCCTTTTATATTTTCCCCTGGGCCTTCTCACAAGGCTCTCCAGCAAATTGTCTTGTTTACTGGTTAAACACCTAAGCTCTGGAGCCAAACTCTCTAGATTTGGGTCCAGCTCTGCCACTGACCTTGGGACCTTGGGCTAAGAGGAGGATCTGGGCTCTAAGCAGTTCAAGTTCAGCAAGAGAGATATGGGTAATCAGACCATTCCATCAGGGCTCTGCTGGGCTGGGAACTCCTGGGAAGAGCATCTCACTTGAGTAGGTGCCGGGAGGCCATCCAGGGGACACACCAGAGGGAATAAGGGGATGAGGAAGTGTCTTCAGCTGTAGGAATTAAGGGAGTGGGTCTGATTTGGTTCTCATCCCCCGTCACCATGCATGGCACAGGTGACACCATCAACACCAGCTGATCTCAGGGACAAAAGAGTCCCAGATGGAGGGGGTGGGGGTTCGGGGCTCAGGCTCTGACTTTAAATACAGAGGTGGGATGTGGCACATGTCAGAGCTGGGGAATTACTCAATTTGCTGGCTCAGGACAGGGCCTGCTGGAGCCCAGTGCCTCCATCCCCAGGGCACATTTCCCTGTGTCACCACCATCAGTGGACAGCTTCTCCAGCACGAGAGACAGCCATGGCTGTCCCCAGGGCCACCAGAGAGACAGGCAAGGACAAGCTGGCTTAAAGGTGAATCCTTTGGCCAAGGCGTCCTCTGAGGGAAAGCAGACTGTTAGGGCCAAGCCTTTGCAGGGAGCACGATGGGAGGTGGGGCGAGGCGAGGCGTGGTGGGGTTGGAGGGAGAGGGCTGCGTGGAGGACCCTGGTGTGAACAGCAGGCCGTGGCTGAGTCGCTGCACGTCCCCCGCCCTGCCCACCGGCAGGCGGCGCCAGAGAACCAGGCCGCGGGGTCCCAGAGTCTGGCGTCCAGCCGGGCGGGGCGAGGGGCGGGCCCTGGCGTGACTGCGCGTTGGAGCTTGCAGACAGTCCCGCGGCGGGAGCGACGCGCAGCCGGAACCTCCACAGCCATGGCCGAACACACAGCTCGCCACTGCTGCCTGGGATGGGACTTCAGCACGCAGCAGGTATCAACGCGGGCCCAGACCAGCCGGGCGTAGCCGCCCTCTTTGCAACATCGGGCGGGCTGGCGTCGTGAACCAGGCACCCGGAACCCTGGGCCACGCCACGGGCGCGCCTCTTTCTAGGGCTTCCCGGCTGTGCCTGCCGGTGCCACCAGCGCGGGAGATGCGACCGTGACCCGGCCTGGACCCCCGGTCCTTCCAGAAACGGCTCCCCCACCCCCACCCCACCACCGTGTCCCCTACCCCCGCAGGACCCTGCGGGCACGTAGCTGGAAAGCTCCCAGAGGGCCCTGGGGACCAAAGGGTTCACGACCCCCTGGGCGCAGTTGGTGGAACCCAAAGAATTCAGCTACTGTAAGAGAGAGGACCAGACAGACAGGTAGGCACACAGGCAGAACCAGTAACCTAGAACTAGAACACCGCTTGAAGCCTTTTTTAAAAAGCGAAATTGGCACAATATACACATGAACTTTGTCCCACCTGTGACAGCCATTGGTTGGCACCAGTGTGCTGGGTTAACCTGCGTGCCCAGGGCCCTACAGACAGGCAAGCTGAGGCAAAATTAGCCTTCAGATTGGGCCTGTGGTGTCCAGGGGCTCCTTCTCCTTAACTTGGGAAATTAACACAGTTGCAGTCAAACCTTTCTCTGTGAATGGGTCTCCGGAGCAAGGCTGTAACCAATCCCTTACCAGAAAGTCCTGTGGCACCTTGGTCAGGTTGTCTTGCTAGGCCTCATTTTCTGCATCTGTCCAAGAAAGGAGTTGTACCCTTGGGTTTGGAGGTCTGCTCCATTGGGAAGTGTCTCTGGTCCTTGGGAACAGCCCAGGGGCCTTGCCTGATCTCTCAGACCCCTGCAGGTGTGGAGCCCCAGAGACATCTCCAAACCCACCGTCATATTCCTTCTCCTCTAGGACTTTCTCAGACTTTCTCAGACCTCCTTGCTTGACATAGGAACCAGCTTATCTACCTCTAGAAGAACATCCACCTCTAGAAGGCCTTGGCTCTGGCTGTTTGGAGGACAAAAATTCCCTGAGCTGCATGGGTGTTCGACTTAGCCTCAGCTTCTTCATTTTACTAAGTCTTTGGACATGTCCCCAGAAGAGACCTCTGTTACCATGGTTACAGTGATGCACTGGGGCCTCAGGGAGGGCTCCAGGCAGAACCACTTTCTAGCGAGTTGAGCTGCATTTGGTGATGTTCATATCCTTAGACCAGGTAGAAGCTGAGGAAAATTCTGTACCTTACTTTTTTATTTTATTTTAATTAATTAATTAATTTTGTCTTTTTAGGGCTGCACCAGCACATGGAGGTTCCCAGACTAGGGGCTGAATTGGAGCTGTAGCTGTTAGACTATGCCACAGCCACAGCCATGCTGGATCTGCGCGGCATCTACAATCTACACCACAGTTCACCAGGATGCCGGATCCTTAACTCACTGAGCGAGGCCAGGGATCCAACCTATGTCCTCATGGATACTAGTCAGATTTGTTTCCACTGAGCCACAATGGGAACTCCCTTACCTTACTTTTTAAAATGCCTTCCAGGTAAAAGTTGTTGCTGTTGATGCAGAGCTGAATGTCTTCTATGAGGATAGTGTGCATTTTGACAGAGACCTTCCAGAATTCAGGTATGTACCTAGTGTGTAAGTATGGGGGCGGGGGTTGGGCTCCTCCCTCAACATTTTACATTTGTAAACCACACTATTCTGGCTACATCAAACTGTGGGAGGATGGTCTTGGTGGATCTGTCAGCATCTTTCTGCTATGCCTGGGTTGTGCTCTCCTGCATTCCTTCCCAATTCTGCTCATTACTTCATATACATAGCTGAGACTTTGTGCCAGGCACTGTGCTGAAATCTGATACTGATCCAAAAAGAGGCATGTGGTCCTTGCTCTCCCAGAGCTTCAAACTGAGGGAGAGAGATTGATATTAATCAAAGACGCTCACAAAAGAATATTTGGTTGTAAACTCAGAGAAGGCCATTGAAGGAAAGGAACTATCTTCTTCATATGTTTATTTTAAAGGAATTAGACACAAACTTGGGAGAATGGGTTAGGGAATATACCTAAGGAAGTAGTGCTTAAGCCAAGATATGAATGAGTGGGGTTAACCAGGTGATAGATGGTAGAGAGGAATGGGCATGTGCAAAGTCCCTGTGGCAAGGAGCACTGCTCATTCATGGGACTGAAGAAGGCCATTGTGGCTGGGGAGCAAAGAGGGAGGTGGAAGCTGGGCTGGGCCATATAGGCCATAGAATACAGTTTATCTTTATCCTAAAAGCTTTGGTTACCCACTGAAGGGCGATAGGGATGTGTGTGTGTGTGTGTGTGTGAGACGTAGTTGTATTGGGGGGGGTTGTTTGTTTGGTTGTTTGTTTGTTTGTTTAGGCCATCCCATGGCATATGGAGTTCCCAGGCCAGGGACCAGATCCCAGCCACGGCGTAGGTCACCACTACGGCAATACTGAATCCTTAACCCATTTTGCTGGGCAAAGGATCGAACCTGTGTTCTAGCACTCCAGAGATGCTGCCAATCCCTTTGTGCCGCAGCACGATCCAACATGGCTTATTTATGGGTTTTGTTGGAGTTTTTTTTTTTTTGGTCTATTTAGGGCTGCACTTGTGGCATATGGAAGTTCCAGGCTGGGGATCGAATTGCAGCTGCCAGCCTATGCTACAGCCACAGCAACTCAGGACACTGGCTGTGTCTGTCACCTAAACCATACCTCACGACAATGCCAAATCGTTAACCCACTGAGTGGGGCCAGGGATCAAAGCAGTATCCTCATGGGTTTGTTACCACTGAGCCATGATGGAAATACCCTGTATTTGTGTTTTGAAAAGATGTCTCTGGGTTCAGTGGGAGAACAGATGGGACAAGGCCAGAGTACCATGTCGGGAGCACATCGAGGTTTTTCACAGTCATCGGGGTAAGAAATGATGTTGTCTTGGAGAAAGGGGATCTGGGTGATAACAGTTGACAAATCTGGTGCAGAGTTGAAAGTGAGATGTGAAGGTGAGATTTCTGGCTGGCCTTTGGGGTGGATAGTAAACTTTGCAAAACAATTGGTTTTAGGGAGAAAGATCATGAATTTAGCTTTTAAATTGGTTTGGGAGGGCTACCAGACCAAAATACCACAGACTGGATGGTATCAATAACAGAAATTTTTTGTCTCATATTTCTGGAGTCTGAAAGTCCAAGTTCAAAGCACGGCAGGGTTGCTTTCTTCTCAGGTCTCTCTCCTTGGTTTCCAGATGGCTGCCTCCTTACTACCTCTCACATGGTCACCCTTCCGGCTCAGTCATGTTATTAGTGTTCTAATCTCTTTTGGGCTGCCTCCCACAGGGTGCGGAATTTCCTGGGCCAGTGATTGAATCCTCAGCACAGCATGTGACCCAGGCCACTGAAGTAACAACACCAGATCCTTAACACAATGCACTGCAGGAGAACTCATATATATATCTATATCTATCTATCTATACATATATATTTTTTTTCCACCCTTTTTCAGCCTCAGCTGAAGCATATGAAAGTTCCCTGGGTCAGGGATCAAATCCAAGCCACATCTGAGACCTACACCACAGCTGGGGCAATGCCAGATACTTTAATCCACTGAGCCGGGTTGGGGTAGAAGCGGCAACCCCACAGAGACTGAATCACTAACCCATTGTGCCACAGCAGGAACTCTCCCCCAATCTTTTTTTTATAAGGACAGCAATTATCCTGGATTAGGGCCCACCCTAATGACTTCACTGTAACTTTAGTACCTTTTTAATGGTCCTGTCTCCAAATTCAGTCACATTCTGAGGTACTGGGAATTAGAAGTTCAACATATAAATTTCATTTCAGTCCCTAAACTGAAACAGTTCAGTCCCTAACAGCTGTGGACTTACTGACTGAGGTGGCTGGAGAGGTCCTGGTGGACGTGTCCCTCCATGTCTATTTTATTTTACTTCATTTCCTTATTTATCTTATATCTTATTTTATTTTATCTTTTAAAGGCCACATCCGAGGCATATGGAGGTTTCCAGGCTAGGGGTTGAATCAGAGCTGTAGCCTCTGGCATACACCACAGCCACAGCCACACCAGATCCGAGCCTTGTCTGTGACCTACGCCACAGCTCATGGCAACACCGGATCCTTAGCCCACTGAGCGAGGCCAGGGATTGAACCTGCAACTTCATGGTTCCTAGTCAGATTGTTACGGCTGAGCCGCACCCTCCATGTGTGTTTTAGATGTCACTTCCACTTTCAAGCCTTCCTTGCTGGTCTTTTGTGCGCCTCTCACTGCTTATCAACTTGTGTTGCCCTCTTTTCTCCTCCAGCTGATGTGTCTTCTTAGAACTGAGGTTGGAAGTCACCCTGCTTTCAATTTTACATTACCGCAGGCCACCTGTGTTAGAATTTTGGTAGTTTGTGTCTTTCAGGGACTTGGTCCATTTCCTCTAACTTATCAAATTTGTGGACCTCGAGTTGTTCATACTGTTCTTTTATTGTCCTTTTATGTCTATGGGATCAGTAGCAATGATCCTTCCATCATTTCTGATATTGGTAATTTGTCTCCTCTTTTTTTCATTAGCCTGGCTAGATGTTTATCAATTTCCTTGGTATTTCCAAAAGGTCAGTTTTTGGTTTCATTGATTTTCTGTATTGTTTTTCCTCTTTTCATTTTCTTTTCTTTTCTTTTTTTTTCTTTTTTTTTTTTGTCTTTTTGCTATTTCTTTGGGCCGCTCCCGTGGCATATGGAGGTTCCCAGGCTAGGGGTCTAATCGGAGCTGTAGCCACCGGCCTAAACCAGAGCCACAGCAACTCAGGATCCAAGCTGCATCTGCAACCTACACCACAGCTCACGGCAACGCCAGATCGGTAACCCACTGAGCAAGGGCAGGGATGGAACCCGCAACCTCATGGTTCCTAGTCGAATTTGTTAACCACTGTGCCACGACGGGAACTCCTTCATTTTCTTTTCTTTTATTTCTTTGGTTTTTTTTTTTTGTTGTTGTTGTTGTTTCTCTTTAGGGCTACACCTACAGCAGATGGAAGTTCCCAGGCTAGGAGTTGAAGTTCCCAGCCTACGCCACAGCAGTGCAGATCCAAGCGGTCACCCTACACCACAGCTCCCAGCAATGCCAGATCCTTTAACCCAGTGAGTGAGGCCAGGGATCGAACCCGCATCCTCACAGATACTAGTTGGGTTTGTTAGTGCACAATGGGCACTCCAGAAAAGTTTTTAATTTTGATAAAGTCTAATTACTCTGTTTTTCTTTTGCTTGTATTTTGGATACAGTATTTATTAGGTTTTAGTGTTCGTTTTATATTTGCCTCATAAAAAGAATTGGAACTTTTCCTTCCTTTAGGTGCTGTGGAACAAATTGAATAATAATAGAGGAGTTCCCTGGTGGCTCAGCAGGTTAAGGATCAGGTATCACCACTGCTGTGGCAAGGGTTCCATCCCTGGCTCAGAAATTCCTTAGACCGTGGGCATAGCCAAAAAAGAAAATAGTATTAGAAATACTTGTTCTCTAAAAGTTTTTTTTTAATTTTTTTCTTTTAGGCAGGAAATAGATTTATTAAGATAGGACACTTGTGAGAGATGGAAGCAGGCAGGCAAGGAGGCCCTGCTTGTTCTCTAAAAGTTTGATAAATGTTTTCTGTGAAACCATTCGGGCTTGATGCTTATAGGGGTGTGAGGTAGCTCTGATCTTCCTTCTTAGCAGGAATTGTTAGTTTGCAGTTATTAAATCCTTGGTGGAATGTTGGGTTTCAATTTTCATCTGTTTTGTAAAGGCAACATTTTTTTTTTTTTCTGGTGAGATTTTACTGTCAGTAGGAAAGTTTGCTGCTCTTTTGCACCTTTCTCCTATTTTAAAAAAAATCAATATTATTGAGTACAATTTATGTACACAAAGAAGCATCCATGAAAATGTGCAGTTGGGGAGTTCCCATTGTGGCTTAGCAGTTAACAACCCGACTAGTATCCATGAAGATGCGGGTTTGATCCCTGGTCTCCCTCAGTGGGTTAAGGATCTGACGTTGTCATGACCTGTGCTTCAGGTTGCAGACAAGGCTCGGATCTTGAGTTGCTGTGGCTGTGGTATAGACTGGCAGCTATAGCTCTGATTGGACCCCTAGCCCAGGAACCTCCATATGCTGTAGGTACAGCCCTAAAAAGCAAAAAAATAATATGTGTAGTTGAATTGAATGCATCTTGACAGAGGCAGACCTATACCTGTCAAGATACAGATTGTTCACATCTCCCACCCCCCAGAGAAAGACTCTTTGTGTCACTTTGCAGTCTGTTTCTTCCTCCCCACTGGCCTTAGGAAACCACTGATTGTGCTTTTGCATAATAGGTGGATTTATGTTTTCTAGCATATTATATGAATGGAATCATGTAATACATACTCCTGTGTCTGGCTTCCTTCACTCAGCATGATCATTTCAGAGTCACCCGTGTTCGTGTGTGCATCAATAGTGAGGCTTTTTTTTCCCCCTGACTATTCTGTGCCCTTTGAAGTCATAAATATACCTCATTTTAGCTCTTCATCTTCTTAGGGACACCTGGGTTGACTTCAGTTTGTTATTACAAAAAAGACTGCTATAATCATTTGTGTACAAATCTTTCTGTGGACTTATGCTTTCATTTCTCTAGGTTAGATATTTAGGAATAGAATGGCTGGATCACATGGTTAATAGTGTCTTGGTGTGTATTCTGAGCCTGTTCTTTTTAAACTCAGTGAAAGGGTAGGTTGGAGTTCCTGTCATGACTCAGCAGAAATGAATCTGATTTTCATCCATGAAGACACAGGTTTGATCCCTGGCTTTGCTCAGGGGGTTAAGGATCCAGTGTTGCATGAGCTGTGTAGGTCATAGATGTGGCTCGGATCTGGCATTGCTGTGGCTGTGGTGTAGGCCGGCGATTCGACCCCTAACCTAGGAAGCTCCATATGCCTCGTGTGTGGCC
Organism: Phacochoerus africanus; assembly: GCF_016906955.1. Taxonomy (NCBI): domain Eukaryota; kingdom Metazoa; phylum Chordata; class Mammalia; order Artiodactyla; family Suidae; genus Phacochoerus; species Phacochoerus africanus. The sequence goes on from NC_062544.1 coordinate 103,579,931, forward strand.
CTAAAAAAAAAAATGTGAAAGGGTTGGATTTTATTGAATCAGCTTTTAGCACGAGGTCTGGTAACAATGAGGAGGATGGGGATAGGGTTCCAGGAAACCTTCTAGATTTGCAATCCAAGGACACCCTGGTTGGGGAGTCAAGATGCAGCCCTCAGTACCACACTTCCTCTGCCTCTTCAAGCCCAGCAGATCTAGAAGGGCTTCTAATACACCCAGACTTCTCCAGTCCCTTCATGCCCACTGTGACACTGTGCCCGCCTGGCAGCATGAACCCCTTCTCCTTAGAAGGCTTGTTGTCACTGGTGCTTTCTGAGAATTGCCACCTCTGGGTCGTGGCGGACAATTTCCACACCTTCTGTTTCCATCTTGCCCAGCATCTTGCCTGTTCCATCTTGAGTTCCTGCACAAGGCTGGGGGTGGCGTGCTTTTCCTTCTGTGGAAGGGGCCTCGTTTCTGCCACCGCTGAGCTCCCACCCAAGGCTCTGTTCCATGTTCTCTCTTGTTCTGCTTGTAGAACTCAGGGAGGCGTTCATGTTCATGAGGATGGGCTGACAGTTACTTCCCCAGTCCTGATGTGGGTCCAGGTAAGCACAGGGACTCCTGTCCCTCTCCTGTCCCTGTCCAGCTCACCATCAGATATGGTGATTTGCTAGGAAGAACAAAGGTGGCAGCTTATGAGAGCCTCTTTGTGACCAGGTCCTCCTGGGGAAGCGGGAGCTGCATGGTCCTAGGGCCAGACACAGCCTCTGCTGGGTCAGTGCTCCTGAGCCCAGAGGACTCACAAAGGGCTTCCAGGTTCTGAAGCCAGAGTGGCTGAAAAGTCCTTCCAGTAACTATCTTTAAAATGCCACATGGTGCTGCAATGAGATCCTGCTGTGTAGCACTGGGAACTATATCTAGTCACTTATGATGGAGCATGATCATGGAGAAAAAAGAATGTATACAGGTATGTGTAACTGGGTCACCATGCTGTATAGTAGAAAATTGACGGAACACTGTAAAGCAGCTATAACGGAAAAAATAAAAATCATTATAAAATTTTACAAAAGAACAGAAAGAAAGCAAATACATAGCCTTTACAATTGCAAAAAAATAAAAATAAAAAATAAAATAAAATAAAATGCCACAGGGGAGTTCCCATCGTGGCGCAGTGGAAACAAATCTGACTAGTATCCATGAAGATGCTGGTTTGATCCCTAGCCTCACTCAGGGGGTTAAGGATCTGGTGTTGCTATGGCTGTGTTGTAGGCCAGCAGCTGCCGCTCCAATTCAACCCCTAGCCTGGGAACTTCTACATGCTGCAGGTGTGGCCCTAAAAAAAAAAAAAAGTCACATGGAGTTCCTTCGTGGCTCAATATATTAGGGATTCAGAGTTGCCACTGCTGTGGCTCTAGTTAGTTTTGTGGCATGGGTTTAATCCCTGGTGGAACCTCCGCACACCATTAGTGTGGCCAAAAATAAATAAATAAATAAATGAAGTGCCACAGAGCAAACCTTTCCTGATCACTCTGTGTTCAGGCCCTCCTGCCACTCTTGTGCCCTGAGATCCAAATATGGCCTTTGGGCTTCTGGTGCTCAGCCCCCAGACCCTTCAACTTCTGGGGCCCTCAGGATGGTGGCTTGTGACCTGCCTAGTCAGGCTCAGATCCATCCCAAGCCAGCCTGCCCGCTCAGGATGATGCCTGTGGCCAGATCTGGGCGAACTGTGGTGGCGCAGGATCGGCGTGTGGACAGCATGGGCACGTGTGGTGGGAGCTGAGAGCTGCCTCATAGCCACAGAGGACCTGGAGACCAGCCAAAGGCAGCTCTGAATGTGTCTTCTCAAAGCATTTTCAGTCCTCTAGTCCCTGTGTAACCAATCCCCTGTACTAAATTCTTGTTAAGATATTGGGGATGCTTTCTTTTTTATCAGCCTGACCCTGACTCATCTGGAAGGATTGGGGTAAAGGATGAATGTCTACCAGACGGGCTGGCCAAGATGTACTTCAAGGAGCTGAGCCAGACCACGGGGCAGTGACAGTGGGGGTGGGGGTGACCAGCAGGAGTTGGGGTCTGGAGGTCCCAGTGAGGATGTCATGTGCTTCTGATAGGCCAAGGCCTTAACTTGGGGAGGTGGCAAGAGGGTGGAAAGCCAGGCTTGGGACTCAGATCCAAATCCTGAGCAGTCCCCCCAGGACTGGACCTGTTCTAGCTTTGCCCACCCCTACTCCAGCTTGGCCACACTCCCTCCCTGAGCCTTGGCAGCAGAGGCAAGTTGGCAGCCACAGCCAAGGCTGTGAAAGGAGTCCTTCCAGTGTGGGGTGGGGGTGGCAGGGTCAGGCCAAAGTTCTAGGGGCTTCTCTGTCCTGAGGAAAACACAACGTGGGATCAGTATCTAATTCCTGGGAAAGTGTCAAGCTCTTCTGGGTGGCACCATCCATCCCACCCATGCAGTCTTTTTTTTTTTTTTTTTTTTGTCCCAAGGCGTGTGGAAGTTCCTGAGCCAGGGAGAGAACCCACACCACAACAGTGACCCAAGCCACTGACAATGCCAGATCCTTAACCTGCTGCACCACAAGCAAACTCTCCATTCAGGCAGCCTTGCTAGAAAGACAGTTCCATCCAGGTGGTGGAGGGTAGGATGGGGAGTTTGGGACAAATGGTCACCACCTCTACCTGTTCCTCCAGCCTTGCACTCCTGGACACAGGAGTCTAGGCCTGGAGCTCTGCTCTCTTGGGAGCTTCTGCTTGGTTCTTTACATCACTAATATGGTAGGTAAAAAATGCAAATAAACTAAAATTTGAGCCACCTTGTTTTTACTCTTCCTAAATGCTTGGAAGTTACCAATTGGAGAAGCAAAAAAAAAAAAAGACTGTTTTAAGGGCCTTACCCATGGCATATGCAAGTTCCCAGGCTCGGGGGGTGAATCTACAGCTGCTATGTACCCTAATCCACAGCAACTAGGATCCCAGCCATGTCTACAAGCTGCACCACAGCTCACAGCAATGCTGGATCTTTAGCCCACTGGGCAGGGCCAGGGCTCAAACCCACGTCTTCATGGATACTAGTTGGTTTCTTTACTGGCAAGCCACAACAGGAACTCTGGAGAAGCAAAATTTGAGGATTAAGGACTGCCTGCTGTGGCACAGTGCATTAAGAATCCAACTGCAGGAGTTCCCAACGTGGCTCAACAGGATCAGCAGCATCTTGGGAGTGCTGGGATGCAGGTTTGATTCCTGGCCCAGCACAGTGTGTTAAGGGTCTGGTGTTGCCACAGCTGTGGCTTAGGTCACAACTGTGGCTCATATCTGATCCCTGGCCCTGGAACTCCATATGCCGCAGGGCAGCCAAAAAAGAAAAAAAAAAAAAAAAGAATCTGACTTCAGTGCCTCTAGTCACTGCGGAGGCGTGGGTTCGATTCCTGGCCCAGGGCCCTGGGTTAAATCATCTGCTATTAGGGCAGCTGTGGCATAGGTTGCAGCTGCAGCTTGGATCCAGTCCCTGGAACTTCCATATGCTATGGGTGCAGCCATTTAAAAAAAATTGAGGATTGGCGATTTATCATTCCATTTACTTAAGATATTTTTAGCATAAGCTCCCCCTTCTTTTGGGGGAGAGGTGCTGTGACCCAAGCTACTGCAGTGACAATGCTGAATCCTTAACTCACTGCGCCACAAGGAAACTCCAGCATGGCTCATGTTTTAATCCAATTGCTGCCTACTTGTTTAATTTATCTATTCTAGTGCTTGCAAATCCCAAGTTATCAGTTCCTTCCTCTTTTTTTTTTTTTTTGTCTTTTTGCCTTTTCTAGGGCCGCTCCCATGGCATATGGAGGTTCCCAAGCTAGGGGTTGAATTGGAGATGTAGCTGCCAGCCTATGCCACAGCCACAGCAATGCGGGATCTGAGCCTTGTCTGCAACCTACATCACAGCTCACGGCAGCGCTGGATCCTTAACCCACTGAGCAAGGCTAGGGATCGAACTGGCAACCTCATGGTTCCTCATCGGATTCGTTAACCACTGAGCCACAACAGGAACTCCCAGTTCCTTCTTTACTTCTGCTGGAGGAGAAGCACTTAACAGCCCAATATCAAGGCTTGTATGTTAGCATGATTCCCAAGTTCAGGGCAGTCATGGTGGCTTCTGTGTTTCTTCTCAGGCTTTGGATATCATCTTGGAGAAGATGAAGGCTTCGGGCTTTGACTTCTCTCAAGTCCTCGCCTTGTCTGGGGCGGGCCAGGTCTGTTTGCTGCAGGCTCCTTGGACCTGGGGGTGTCTGTCTTGGGCAGCGGTATGGGTGCTGAGGTGATGGCTCCTCTCGAGGGACGGCGCTCGTCCTTAAGAGCCACTGCACACATTTGTTGTAGGGAAAAGCCCTAGAGCTGTTTCACTTAGGAGGATGTACACTTGCCTCCTTGCAAGAAGATCTGAGACAGTTAAGTGTTAAATACAATAGGACACTGGGTGAGGAGGAACTGAACAGGGGTTTTCCAAGAGGAGGGAGGAAGTGTTTGTAATGAATTTATGATGGCTGTTTGGAGACACAAAATTCCTATTCGCTTTCCTAGAAGTAAAAGCAAAGTTGGAAATCACGCTAATAATGATAGTTTTGGTACCAGAGATATTATTAATTATAATGACAAAGAGCACTGAGCACTACATGTATGCACAAACTTCGTAACGACTGTACGAGATGGTATCGTGCAGAGGCTGGCTCAGGGGCTCTGGGTCTGATCCCTGACTGCCTGGAATTCCTGGTAACCGGAGGCTTCGTTCTGTCATCTTCTATGGGGTCAATGAATGTCACAGAACAGGGCATAAAAACCAAGTTTTAGCTACTCCTTTTATTATCATTGCCCTTTACATAGGGAAATGGAGGCACCCAGAGGTAATGTCATTTGCTCAAGGTTACATAGCTGCTGCTGGTGGGGGCAGTGATAATGTCAGGATCCAAGTCCAGTCTTATCCTCCAAGTCACTTTGCTCTGTGTTGGATTGGTGTGTCTTCACACTAAAGAGTGCTTTCTAGCTCTTCTGAAGATGCCTCTTCTTCCCCTGACCTTACAGAAATGTATTGATAGTGTCCTCGTTGAACTAAACAAAGTCCTGATATCTTGTCTGCATCTCTCACCTGAACCCCTGGCCTGGACCCCTCTCCTTCCCAAGTAGCCCCTCTGCCCCCTTGGTCAGGTGTCTTAGGAACGCCCCAGACTTATCAGATGCCAGACTGAGTGCTCCATCTTTCCCAAGATGTCAGCTCCTGCGATTCCCTTCCTTGGAGAGTTCTCCTCCACCTGGGCCACAGCCCACATGTCATCCCTGACTCCTCCATCCTCCCACCCCCACGTCCAAGGGGTCCCCTCATCCCATGGTTGTACATGACTCTTGAATATGCCACCTCCATTCCCTCCTCTGTTCTTCAGGCCTAGTACTCATCATTTTTCTCTGGGCCTCTGCTTTAGCCTCCCTCGCTCCAGTCTCCCTTCTCCATGACTCCCACAAGCCTTTTCGTACGTTCAGCCCTGGCCACGTCACTCCCCTGCTAATCCAGAGTTTTCCCACCCCACGTCTTGAGCATGGATTTCGGAGCTCAGGCTGCCATCTCCCACTGCAGTCCCCAACACATCCTGCCGCAGCCTCAGGCCCCTTCCCCTCACCTGCCAGCCCCTCTCACCTGTGGTTACTCTTTGCATAGAGCAGCCATACACTCAGCTCTGGGATCCTTTCCCAGTTGTCATGTCCACTTCACCCCTTCCCTGCATTCCCATGGCCCTTTCACTGCACTTAAGAGGGTTTTATAATTGTCCCTTTGTGTCTTTTTTCCTGACTTAAATCCAGTGGCCTGAAAAATAAGGACAGTATTATCCTTTTTATCTGTCTCATGCCTGCTGGTGTGATGTAGCTGATCCATCAGTATTGGTTGAGTAATGGATAAGTGAGTGAATGAGTGAATGTTAGGTAATATTATGAGCAATATATTTAATTTTTTATTTTTGCTTTTTAGGGCCTCACCCACAGCATATGGAGGTCTCCAGGCTAGGGGTCTAATTGGAGCTACAGCCACAGGCACAGCAACGCCAGATCTGAGGTGCATCTGTGCCCTACACCACAGCTCACGACAACACCGGATTCTTAACCCACTGAGCAAAGCCAGGGATCGAACCCGCAACCTCATGGTTCCTAGTCAGATTTGTTTCCACTGCGCCAAAACAGGAACTCTGTGAGCAATATATTTAAATACAATTTTACAAAGACACCAAAATCCAGAGCAATAAGTCTTGCTTGTATCCTTCCTACAAGCTTTGAGGCAAAGAGAGCAGAGTTCCTCACCATATCATAGAACTGAGAACCAAGTCTCATAAAGGCAATGAGCTCTGTCCCTTAGAAGTTGGCAGGGCGGGCTTGGAGTCCAGATCTTTGGCGCGTGGTCTGGGTGGGGCCTTTATGTTTCTCCAGAGCTGTGTGTGTGGCCATGAGAACACAGGCTTGGGTTTTCCCTCGCAGCAACATGGAAGCGTGTACTGGAAGGCGGGGGCCAACCAGGTGCTGACGAGCCTGACACCAGACCTCCTGTTACGTGAGCAGCTGCAGGTAACTGTCACCGTGTTGTGGGAGTCTGAGAAACTTCTGTCAGGGGGAGAAGGGCTTCAAGCCTGGTGGGCTCTGAAGTCGGGGCTTACTTGCATCATCAAGGGTGTGGGGAGGTGGCTTGAGCAGTGTCCTATGAGCGTGGACTACCCTGCCTGCGTGAATATCCCTGCTGTCTGCACAGAGGCTTGGGTTCTAACAGCCCTCATCACACAGTTCCCCTCCAGCCCAGCACGATTTGGCCAGGGTTGAGGGGGGGTCCCCTGCTCAGGAATCCAACCCCTGGGGCGTGGTGCCTCCTGGGGATTCTGGGGAGGCAGGCCCTGGCTTCTCTTTTCTCCCAGGCTCCACAGGCTCTGGGAGAGCTGCCCTTTGACACGGCTCTTGCCCTTTCCCACCTGTCTCTAGGGCCCCCACCAGAAACTTTAACCTCAAGAATTCTGGGGAGAGACCCTTCTAGGCCAGGCTGACATTTGGACATGAAGGGCTTGCCTATGGGTCTTCCAAGGTCACATCCAGGGCAGAGGCATCCACACTGGCTGTGATGGGCAGTGTGACTTCCAGCGCCAGGGTGGCCCCCAGAGTCCATGGGTGGAGCTCACGCCTGTGCCTTTGCCCCTTCTTTCCAGGCCTGTTTCTCCATCAGTGACAGCCCCGTGTGGATGGATTCCAGTACCACAGCCCAGTGCCGCCAGCTGGAGGCCACCGTGGGTGGGGCCCAGGCTCTCAGCAGCCTCACTGGGTCCCGCGCCTACGAGGTAGGCATCGCTTACCATAGGCTGGGGACTGGGGCTGCTTCTGGTCTCTTATCCCTGGGTGTCTTGGAGGACACAGCTGGTGACCTGCCGCTGTGGGGATCACGTGATGCCTCTGGGTATCGCCCTAGTGGAGCCAGGACTAAGCACTCTGGCCCCTGGTTCTGAGCAAGGCCATCTGCGCTGCCCATCGAGCAAGGGCAGGCCTCCTCTCGCTGCTCCCAGGTCACAGCTGAGGTGTGAACATGGCTGTGCTGCGCATGGGGGTGATGATGGCATCTTGGTTTCAGCCTGTCTAACCTGGAGATAATGTAATGTAATGGCATTACATTTTGGGTAGTTTTGAAACTGAAAGGAGTCAGTGCTCATAAGATGCTCAGTGCAGCTCCTGGCAAAAAAAAAAAAAAAAAGAGTGTCTCTTGGAAGTTCCCTGGTGGTTTAGTGGTTAGGACCCAGCGCTATCTCCAGTGTGGCCTGGGTTCATTCCCTTGGAAGTGAGTTCCCACATCAGTGCTTAACATAGCAGCCAAAGGAAAAAAAAATAGAGTGCCTCTTTCCCGCTGGCTTCAGTCATGGTCCTGCCCAGACCACAGGGCAGCTGCTGCTGGCCCAGCTGGAGCTGCCTGAAGGAAGAAGAGTATGGGTGGGGAAAAAACCTGAGTGCCTTGCACAGGTATCTATCCCTTGGTCAGAGCAGATACCCTTCTGTGTAAGGAGTGAGGTCATTATCAAGGGTCTTCAATAGACATCAGACATTTCCAAATTTGTGGCCGCCTTAAGCTCTCCTTATGCTAATATTCAGAGCATGCTTACACTGACTCATTCCATGGTGGATTTGAGTTTTTAAGAATTTGTACTCTTTTTTCCAGCGATTTACAGGAAACCAAATTGCAAAGATTTACCAGAAGAACCCGGAGGCCTACTCACGCACAGAGGTTGGTTAAACATTCCTCTTGGATGGAAAGTCGCAGTTGAATTCTATTTATAATACTTACCTTAAGCATAAATACATTGCGTGTGCATTGGCTAAAATATTGATTAATAGACATGAAAGATGGTACATCTTCAATTTGCTTTTTTCTCATTGCCAGGCTTTTCCCAAAGAGGAGAGAGTGCGGAATTGTGGGAGAGAAAAGTCAGGGGCTCTCCTGACCAGAAGGGGGGCGGTCAGGTCAGGGTGGGAGCAGGGGACTGGTGTCTTCCTGAGACTGCCTGAGTAGATCTAGATGCCCTTAGTATCTGTCCACTCAGTTTCCTATGGTTATTGCAAGAAGACTACCAGGCACTTGATTGGAATGGTCAGTGTTTTCTCAGGAAATTTGTAAAGCTGGACCAGTGTGTCTCCAGCTGTGGCCCTTCCACCAGAGCCCCAATCCCAGGAACTCAAGTTCATTCCTCTTTTTTTTTTTTTCCCTCTTTTTAGCCACACCCATGGCATATGGAAATTCCCAGGCCAGGGATCAAACCCGAGCCAGACCTACAACTTACATCACAGCTGCAGCAACACCTGATCCTTAACCAACTGTTCTAGGCTGAGGATCGAACCGGCACCTCCACAGAGATCAGCCGGATCATTAACCCACTGCACTGTAGCAGGAACTCCTTAGGTTCATTCCTTGATCGACAGTTGCTAAAAACCTACACGTAATGCCACCCGAGAAGCAGCTCAACGTCCTGGCTGGAGATTGTCACTCCGAGTAATTAGAAAATGCTCAGTTATCAGGTTCTTGCTGTGGCACAGAGGGCTCATGATTTGATGTTGTCTCTGTGTTGACATGGATTCGAGCCCCAGCCTGATGCAGTGGGTTAAGGATCCTGCCTTGTGGCAGCTATGGCATTGGTTATAGCTGTGGCTTGGATTCGAACCCTGACCCGTGAACCTCCATGGGCCATAGGTGTGGCGAAAAAGGGGAAAAAAAAAAATAGGGGAATGATCAGTTAAACCAAAGTTTCTTTAAAAAGGGATCAAATCCCATCAAATCCCAAATATGATCTTAGGAAGTTCACATGCAGTTTATTATTTAAGGATTCACGGTTCCAGATGACTATGAAACATAGGCCGTTCATGAAGGTTTTGGGTGGAGGGGGAATTAAAAATTCTCCAAATTCTGTGCGTGGAAAAGGTGGCATGACTGGGGACAGAAGATGATGGCACTGTCTCCCCTGGCCCAGGGGCCTGTGATTCCCATGTGGAAGTGCAGACTCTCAGGCTAATGTTTGAAATCCTTTGTCCGTTCCTCCTGCTCCTGTTTGGGGTCTGTGGCTTCCAAGGGGCCCACTTTCACTTACTTGGTCTGAACCCCCAAGTCTGTCTCTGTTGGGTCTGAGTCCTGTGGCCACGTATCCTATTTCCCATGCACCTGGATATAAAGACAGCAGAAATGGAGGATGGAAATCAGGGCACCACTCTCCTTGGCATAGGGTTCTGTTTTAAATCCTGCTTCCCTAAGCATGGCCTTTGCACAAGTTTTTTTTTTTTTTTTTTGGTTTTGTTGTTGTTTTCCTATGGCCTCTCAGAAAGTGCAGAGCGAGGACCTCTCCCAAGAAACCAGTTGTCAATGTCCCAGCCACTCAGAATGCTTGGGATAGTCAGTCCCTCCTGTTCCTCAATGCTTCTACTTCCCTCCCTTATTTAAAGCTCTTGTCGGAGCTCCCATCGTGGCGCAGTGGTTAACAACTCCAACTAGGAACCATGAGGTTGTGGGTTCGATCCCTGGCCTTGCTCAGTGGGTTGAGGATCCAGCATTGCTGTGAGCTGTGGTGTAGGTCGCTGACGAGGCTCGGATCCCGAGTTGCTGTAGCTGTGGCATAGGCTGGTGGCTACAGCTCCGATTGGACCCCTAGCCTGGGAACCTCCATATGCCACAGGAGCAGCCCTAGAAAAGGCAAAAAGACAAAAAAATAAAATAAAATAAAATAAAATAAAATAAAGCTCTTGTCATGTTGGGCGTGTCTCAGAAGCATTCCATTGCTTTTGGAAGTGAGTCATAACTTTCCCTGTGTTTCTCTCTTAACAGAGAATTTCCTTGGTCAGTAGTTTTGCTGCTTCCCTGTTCCTTGGGTCTTACTCCCCTATTGACCACAGTGATGGTAAGTCGCCAGAGCCCAGGACTTGGGCCTGTTCAGCCAAGCATGTGGGCAGCCTGAGCCTCATCCACCTGGGTGGGGGCCAGCCTGCCAGCCCTGTCATCGCTTGCCAAGAAGGGGGTGTATCGGTTATCTTTTGCAGTGTAACAAATGACCCCAGTGCGTAGCAGCTGAGGGCTGTGTTAACTATCTCACATTTTCCGAAGGCCAGTAATCTGGGAGTGGGTTAGCTGGATGGTTCTGGCTCAGGGCCTCGCAGGAGGTTGCAGTCAAGCTGGCAGCCAGCACTGTGGTCACCTAAAGGCTTGATTGGGGCTGGAGGATCCCCTTCCAGGCCACACATGTGCCTGTTGGCTAGAGGCTTCAGTTCCTTGCCACGTGGCCACCATGGAAGCTGGATTCCCCATAAGTGAGGGGTAAGAGAAGGTGACAGAGGCCAAGCAGAAACAGCAGGGTCTTTTACATGCTAATCTTGGGAAGGTTGCACATCACACAGACCTATGGGTACAGGAGAGGGGACCTTATATGGTGTGAACACCAGGACTGGGGGATGAACAGGACCTGTCTTGGAGCTTGGCTCCCACAAGGAGTTATTTTATATTCAAGTTTTAGTTAACATTTGGGGAAAGCCATGACAGCGGTGAGCTGCTGGAATCAAAACCCGGAGAAACATAAATGCAGATGATGCCAGTGAGGCAGGAGAGCTGGGAGGAGGTTGCTGAGGGAGCCCTTGGATGAGGCTAGAGTGAGAGGAGTGAGCAAGGAGGGAGGGGGATGCAGAGCAGCGTGCAGGCCTGGGAGCGCACCTTTGGGATGGCCTCGGGGAGTCCCATGGACGTGTGTGGGTGCCTTATGTGCCAAACACTGGTCTGGTTGTCAGAGGGAGGGAGGAAGGTGATGAAGGAGTGGTCCCCAAGCTTTACTCACAATCTGGAGAAGCAAAATTTCCTGCGGCCCAGGAGTCCAGCTCCTCAGAGCTCAAACCAACAGAGCCCTAAACATGGAACAGCCTGATTCTCTACACACTCACCTCAAAATCACCTCCTAACTTAGCAGCTGTCTAACCACTCACATGGGCCCATGGCTCCATGGTGCCCACACACCTGTCCGCCTCCACCTGTTCTCTGGGTTCTCCCCGATCTCCATCCTCAGGAGAACCTTGGGAGAAGTAGATCGTTTTAGGAAGACTTAGCTGATCTTAGCGATGAGCGTGAGGAAGAAGCTGAGAGTTTTCTTAGAAAAGTTAAGACTCGATGGGAAATCCCTGAGGGCTGACCCACGTGAGCACTGGGGCTGGTGCCCCAGGGGACACATGGAGCTGTCCTAGCCAGCAAGACTGGGCGCTCCCCTTCCCTGGCCAGGTCTTAGAGTGGCAGATTTCCAGGCTAACTGTGGGATTAGAGCCCGTAAGGGATGTTTGGGGGAGGTGGGGCTGTATGTTTCCTAGGGACTTGCTGGCCTCTGGCTCTCTGGTTCCAGAGTGAGCCAGGTACATTGTTTACATTCCATCAGGACAGAGCTCCAGGTACAGATTTGCTGCCAGAGAATGATCTGCTCTCTGCCAGATTTGTGCCTTTTTTTTTTTTTTTTTAAACGTAAGATGTTTTTCTTCAACCCATAGCATGTCGAAGTTCCCTGGCCAGCGATCAAACGCATGCCACAGCACCAACCCAAGCCACTGCAGTGTCAATGCTAGATGCTTAACCTGCTGCACCACACAGAAACTCCAAAAAGTCCGTTTCAAAGATTTCTGTCTCTTGTTTCCTTCCTTCCTTAGGTTCTGGAATGAATTTGTTGCAGATCCAGGACAAAGTCTGGTCACAGGCTTGCCTTGGTGCCTGCGCACCTGGTTTAGAGGAGAAGCTCGGCCAGCCGGTGCCATCATGCTCTGTTGTGGTAGGTTCCCCTCCCAGGGACATGGCTCATTTATTTAGAGCTGGCAACTACTAGGAAGCAGTGTAGTGTCACAGCCCCACAAACACCCATACACGTACCCATGGGATTTTGTCTAGTATAAGACAAGTGTTTGACGTAAGTCAGAGCACAGTGTCTGGAGCAGGGCCTTGCACTCAGGTGATCAGGTACAGGTATAGACTCCTGCCTTGTGGTGGAAGGGTGGTGGGGATCTAGAGATCACCACCGAAGCTTAAAGTAGGCAGGCTGGAGAAAATAAGAAGTGCCAGCGATCTGGGGAGAGTGCAGGCCCTGGTGCCAGTCTGCCTGGGGTGCAATCCCAGCTCTACTGCTCACCAGCTCTGTGACCTTAATCTGTGCCTCAGTTTCCTCATCATTTCCACTGTTTCTGGGAATAATAATACTTTCCACTGTTTCTGGGAATAATAATACTTTCTGTCTCGTCAGGCTGAAGTGCAATTAAGTGAATTGATACTTTAAGCACTTTAAAGTGCTTAAGGTAGTGCCTGGTCCCAGGAGTAGTATTTAGGAGTTCCCATCATGGCTTAGTGGAAACGAATCCGACTAGGAACCATGAGGGTTAAGGATCCGGTGGCCTTGCTCAGTGAGTTAAGGATCCGGTGTTGCCATGAGCTGTGTTGTAGGTAGCAGACATGGCTTGGATCTGATGTTGCTGTGGCTGTGGTATAGGCTGGAAGCTGTAGCTCCAGTTTGACCTGTGTCCTGGGAATCTCCATATGCTGCGAGTGTGGCTCTAAAAAGAAAAAAAAAAAAACAAAAAACCTTTTAGAATCTGGTGTTGTCACTGCAGCAGCTCAGGTCGCTACTGTGGTGCAGGTTTGATCCCTGGCTCAGGAACTTCCACATGCCATAGGTGTGGCAAAAAAAACCCCACAACCCCCCCCCCCCAAATTTAAAACAGCCACATGCTGAATGAAACTGGACCACTATCTTACACCAGATACAAAAATGCCTCCCCAAATTAACTCAAAACGAGGAGTTCCCTGGCAGCCTAGCAGTTAAGGATCTGGTGTTGTCCCTGCTGTGGTGCAGATTTGATATCTGGCCTCAGGATTTCTTCGTGCCACACCTGGATTAAAGACTTGAATGTAGAGTTCCCACCATTGCACAATGGGTTAAAAGGACTGGGCGTTGCCACAGCTGTAGCTCAAGTTGTAGCTTTGGCTCTAATTCATCCCCTGGCCTGGGAACCTCCATAAGCCATAGGTGTGGCCATAAAACTAAAGACTTGAATGTAAGACCTGAAACCACAAAACTCCTATAAGAAAACTGGTGATTAGCTTCTTGACATCTATCTTGGTGTTGACTTTTTTTTGCATTTGACACCAAAAGCAAAGACAATCAAAGCAAAAACCCACAAGTGGGGCTACATCAAACTACAAAGCATCTGCACAGCAAAAGAAACCATCAGCAAAATGAAAAGGCAGTCTATCAAATGGGGGAAAATATTTGCAAACTGTCAAACTGAGGGCTTAATATCCAAAACAGATATAAAGAACCATACAATAGCAAAAAAGAATTCGGTTAACAACCTTTAATCCTCGTGTGGCACCCCCATTCAGAATAGACACTGGCTGGCAATGTCCTCGTTTCCCCAGTTGACCAGCTAAGTTCATGCCTGGACCTGGTGCTCGGCCCTTTGGCGGGGACAGCACATGCCCCACTGCCAGAACAAGCAGAAATGGCGAGTGGGGCCGAGAGTTGGCTGTTAAGGAAGGACAAGGGTCCCTGAGGCCCTGCGGAGGGGAGAGCCACCCGAGCTGGGGTGGTGGGCCATCCTGAATGCCTCGCACTGGGAGTCCCAGCCACACAAGCACTTTTCTGAGGTCAACAGCGACCTGCGCAAAACAGCCTTTGCCACCATGAGCAGAACCTCAATAGCCAAACCATCATCATCCAGAGTATGCCACGAGGCCAGTGTGCAGTGTTTAAGGAAGGGTGTCCTGCTGCAAAGAAGCAGGCAGTTCAGGACCCACTGAGGCTGACACACAGCAGAAAGAAAAAGGAAGAGTGAACAGAAGGCAGCCAAGCCTCTGGCACTGGTACTCCACACACAGCTTTTAGTTTCATGTGAGATGGAGAGCAGTGTTTTGTTCACGGCCGCCGGCTTTGTTTACCTTATGCCAGGAGCACCTGCTTCCAAGAGGGAGCCTGTGCAGACACTGGCAGCTTGAGGAACAGAAAGGAACTGATTCTGAAAAGTGTATTTTTGTTTGTAACATATGCACCCACATGATGGGGGGAGACAAGCGAAATCCATGTTTCCTTTCCTCTCTCGTGCTGAAGGTGGTGCCCAGATGGCTTTCTCTCCTTTTCCACAGGGAAATATTTGGAGTTGTAGTGGCTCAGATGCTTCCCACCTTGCACCCTCCCAGCCCATCTTGTTCACCTGCCATTGTGGCTTCACACAGGTATCACCCGGCAGCACCCTGCCTGAGCTGCATCTCATCTCCCTCACTCCCTCCCAGGGGCTTCTGGGACTCCACATTCCTGCTCTGCAAACGTGTAGGTTCACAAGTTGCCAGCCCATGTGCAAGCTTCACCAGTAGGACACTGTGGAGAGCTGATCCCTGCTCCGCATCCAGGTGGACAGCCCCCCATCTATTTCACGCAGCTCCTCAGACGCTGCCCACAGCCGTGACCCACTCCACAGTGTGCCCTTGGGTGGGCTTTCCCCCCTTCCCTGTTTTCTCTTCCCTACTTCCCCAAGTAAGCCACCTGCAGAAGCCCTTTATCTCCCAGGCGATAGCTTATTCTGACATAAATCTGAACTTTTGCTGGATGGAGCATAGTTTTCTTCCCAGAGGTCAGGAGCTCCCCTAATTTATTCTAAACTTTTGGAACTAAGAGATAGTCAAGGGGAAAGAGCTTTTTTGCTTTTTTTTTTTTTTGTCTTTTTGCTATTTCTTGGGCCGCTCCCGCGGCATATGAAGGTTCCCAGGCTAGGGGTCGAATCAGAGCTGTAGCTGCCGGCCTACGCCAGAGCCACAGCAACTCGGGATCCGAGCTGTGTCTGCAACCTACACCACAGCTCACGGCAACGCCAGATCATTAACCCACTGAGCAAGGGCAGGGACCGAACCTGCAACCTCATGGTTCCTAGTTGGATTCGTTAACCACTGCGCCATGACGGGAACTCCAGGGAAAGAGCTTTCTTTTCTCCTTTTCCTTCCTTCCTTCCTTCTTGCCACACCCACAGCATGCAGAAGTTCTTGGGCCAGGGATTAAACCAGAGTCAGAGCAGCGACCTGAGCCACAGCAGTGATAGTGCTGGATTCTTACCCTGCTGAGCACCCAGGGAACTCCAAAAGCTTTCTTTTCATAACTCTGCTTTCTAAAGACAGAAGATCTGTCCAGAGGGTGTTCCTGCCCTCTGATCCCACAGCTGCTCTTGGAGAGGCCCTGAGAGCTGTGGTTCCTGACAGTGTCCACCTTCCTTTCCTTTTACTTGGTGTGTTTTCTTTACAACATTGACCTCTGCACATCTGTGTCCTGCTGCTCTTATTAATCTGGTTGCTGGGCTGATAGAGCATATGTATAAGGCATTATCTACTTCCATGAGTCTGCTTAATGGTTTCCTTCTGTTATTTATTTATTTTTGTCTGTTGTCTTTTTTTTTTTTTTTTGTCTTTTTGCTATTTCTTTGGGCCGCTTCTGCGGCATATGGAGGTTCCCAGGCTAGGGGTTGAATCGGAGCTGGAGCCACCGGCCTACGCCAGAGCCACAGCAACGCAGGATCCGAGCCGCGTCTGCAACCTACACCACAGCTCACGGCAACGCCGGATCGTTAACCCACTGAGCAAGGCTAGGGATCCAACCGGCAACCTCATGGTTCCTAGTCGGATTCGTTAACCACTGCGCCACAACGGGAACTCCTGTCTTTTGTCTTTTTAAGGCCACACCTGAGGCACATGGGGGTCTAATCGGAGCTATAGCTGCCGGCCTACACCACAACCACAGCAATGCCAGATCTGAGCTGTGTCTGTGACCTACACGCAATGCCGGATCGTTAACCCACTGAGCGAGGCCAGGGATCGAACTCGCAACCTCATGCTTCCTAGTCAGATTCGTTTCTGCTGAGCCACGATGGAAACTCCATCCTCCTGTTACTTATTTTTAATGTTACAACCAAATTTCGGAGCTTTTAAAGCAAGTCTGCTTTGGGGAATTCTTTTTTGCCTTGAATCTCAAAATTAAGCGGTTCTTCTCAGATACAGAGAACAGACTTGTGGTTGCCAAAGGGGAAGAGGAGGGAATGGGATGGACTGGGAGTTGGGTTTATAGCTGCAAACTGTTACATTTAGAATAGATAAGCAATGAAGTCGTACTGTATAGCACAGGGAACTCTATCCAGTTTCTTGGGATAGAACGTGATAGAGGATAATATAAGAAAAGGAATATATATATGTATGACTAGGTCACTTTGTTGTGCAGCAGAGATTGACACAGTATTGTAAATCAACTATACTTTAATACAAAACATTTTTTTAAAAAATCAAGTGGTCTTGGAGTCCCCACTGTGGCTTAGCAGTAACAAACCTGACTAGTATGCATGAGGATTCGGGTTCAGTCGCTGGTCCCACTTAGTGGGTTAAGGATCCGGCGTTGCCATGAGCTGTGGTCTCAGATGCAGCTCAGATCCTGCATTGCTGTGGCTGTGGCATAGGCGGGCAGCTGCAACTTCGATTCAGCCCCTAGCCTGGGAACTTCCATATGCCTCGAGTGTGGCCCTAAAAAAAAACAAAAAAAATCAAGTGGTCTTAAGGCAGTAGCATCACCTCATGTTCATGGTTCCAACCCTTTGCTGGGCAACTCTGGTGTTCTGTAAACAGGATGTATGTTCCTTGTCCCATCCCTGGCCTATAGTCTCCAGTGGCCCAAGCAGGAAGTGTTTGCCTCAGTGGAGCGTGCTTGTCTTCTCTCCCTAGGGAGCCATTTCTTCCTACTTCGTCCAGCGCTATGGGTTTCCTGCAGGATGCAAAGTGGTGGCCTTCACTGGGGACAACCCAGGTGAGTACCTTGGGGGATTTCACCCTCCAAAAGCCTGCCTTAGTCCTTGCTGGACCTCGGAGAATGCCAGTCCACCATCTCTTGGCGAAGCCTGACTGTGGTAGGCTCCCTGCTCCCTGGCCACCTGCCCCCCTCTGCTGGCCTGAACTCTGGCTCCTTGTACCTGCCCCAATGTGGCCCTGACTCTGCCCATGAGAGCCGTTGGGGGCTGCCCCTCCAGGTAAAACTGATCAGTGATTGAGGAAGACGGTCTTGCCCACCCTCCCTGATTTGCCTTTTCTGTTCCCAGCTGAACTCAGTTCCTCCAGGGCTTCCTCTAGGACTTGGCTTTGCGTATCCGCCCCATTATTTGACCCATAAGTATAAGTTATTCTTCCTCCAAACTCTTTCGTCTTCTCTTCCTTCTTCTCTCCTCCCCTGGGGCTTCCTGAGCCTCCGTATGGAGGACCGTCAGGTCTCTAAAGACTGAAGGCCACGTTGCCTTGGCTGTGCTGCAAGCCGGCAGCTGTGGCTCTGATTCAACCCCTAGCCTGGGAACTTCCATGTGCTGCAGGTGTGGTCCTAAAAAGACAACAACAACAAAAGACTGAAGGCCCAGTGGCCACAGTGAGTACCACCAGACTGCTGCCTCTCACCCACTCCTGCAGCCCTTTTCCTAATGAGCCACCGAGTCAGGGTTGCTCGATCAAGTAAATACAAATATAGATCACCCAGTTCAACTTGAATTTAGAGGAATGACAAAAATTAGGTAGTAGAAGTATTTTCCAGGCCATATTTGAATTTCAGAAAACAAGTGACTTTTTTAGTGCAAGTGTGTCCCAAATATTTTCTCTGAAATTGAAATTCGACTGAGTGTCCTTATCTGCCAACTCTATGTCATGTCGCCATCGTAAGCAGCCATTCCTGGTCTAAGGAAGTGAGTCTCAGGTTCATATGGAAGGATTTGGGCTGCTGCACCGAGTGACACTAGGGTCTGACTTCAGCCCTTCTCTTGGTTTCCACACCCACAAACCTCCCTGTACTTCCCTGCTTGTACAGATGAGGAAGTTGACATCAAAAATAAAAGAGAAAGAGAGAGGTACACGTGTCTAGGAGTGGAGCTGTGTGCCTAGAAATGGAACTGAAAGTCTTGTTAAAATGTATTTATCATCACAATGGTGATATTATATTCCATATTTTCTGCAATATCTATCTGTACTTTTGTGACCAGGAGAAAACATTTAAGTCATTGCCACTGCTGTTTCTCCACTCTGGCATCTGGAGGGACCCCCACAGGAGCCAGACAAGGTACCCCCATCCCTGAGCACTTCATACAGTGATATCACATGGAGCCCTGTTGTCAAAGTGCAACCCAAACACAGAACAGGCTTTGGGGAAGGTACCCTCGTGTTCCTGGTCTGAGGTGAAGGTGGAGGCTCGTGGACAGTGGCCAGTTTCAGCAGCAGAAATGCATGAAGCCTGTCACTCTGTCCCCTGTGCACCTGAGTTGAGAGGCAGCTCTGGCCTGCACTGGGCATGTTCAGGTACCCAGGGTCCTGGGGGATGCCAGGCCACAGTTCCTGTCTGCCCTAAAAGTTGAGGGGTCCAGTCTCCTGAAAAGAACAGTTGGTACACAAACACCAATTCAGGATAGTTCTACATGTTGTGAGCCATGCTTGCTTTCCTTTCAAAATGAAAATTACTTCATCAAGTCTCATTAGAAAAATGACTATTCTTAAGCCTACTCTATCATGCATGCTAGTCAGATTTGTTTCTGCTCAGCCACGAGGGGAATTCCTCTGCTACTCTATCAACTAGAAGAATTTCAGGAAGAATAAAGGTCGTGCTTTTTAACCACTGAAGCATGAGCTTCTGTACATGTTTGAGAAGGAACAACAAAGAAGCAGCTTCCTAATCCTTTCTTTTGTACGGAGGTCTGAGGCTGAATGTTGGAGATACTAAGCAGGCAGCCCTCAGCCAGTCCCTCCCTAAGTCTGACCTTCAGTTTGCTGCTCACTTAGTCTTATGTATTAGTCTTATGCCTTTTTCCTTTTTCCTTTTTTTTTTTTGTCTTTTTAGGGCCGCACCCATGGCATATGGAGGTTCCCAGGCTAGGGGTCAAATTGGAGCTACAGCTGCTGGCCTATGCCAGAGCCACAGCAATGTGGGATCCCAGCCACATCTTCATCCTACACCACAGCCCATCGCAATGCCAGATCCTTAACTCACTGATCGAGGCTAGGGATCGAACCCGTGTCCTCATGGATGCTAGTCAGGTTCATTAATTGCTGAGCCATGATGGGAACTCCTGTGTTTTTCTTATTCACAAGAAATACATCTTCATTGCAGAAAAAATTTTAAGTACTGACAAACCAAAGCAAGGATATAAAAAAATCATCCATCATCCCTTAACCCCGAGATAACCACAGTTAAAATTTTGAGGGCTGTCCTTCCAACCTTCTTTTTCTATGCCCATAAATAAAGATATTTTATTTTCACGAACGAGGAAAATATTTTTGTGCGACATCACACAAAACCCTAGTGGTTGTCTAGGGTTCCATTGTTCTGGCATTTACTTTGCCAGTCTCCCTCTGTGAGGTGGTACCTCACTGTAGTTTTGATTATCATTTCTCTAATAGTTAGCGATGTTGAGCATTTTTTCATGTGCTCGTTGGCCATCTGTATATCTTCTTTGGAGAAATGTCTATTCAATCAGGTCTTTTGCCCATTTTTCCATTGGGTTGTTGGCTTTTTTGCTGTCGAGTAGTATATATTGTTCGTATATTTTAGCTATTAAGCCCTTGTCAGTTGCATCATTTGAAACTATTTTTTCCCATTCTGTAAGTTGTCGTTTTTATGGTTTCCTTTGCTGTACAAGAGCTTGTCAGTTTCCTCAGGTCCCATTGGTTTATGTTTGCTTTTATTTCTGTTGCCTTGGGAGACTGACCTGAGAAAACATTTGTAAGGTTGATGTCAGAGAATGTCTTGCCTGTGTTCTAGGAGGATGGAGGTGGGAGATAGAGGTAGGCTGGCCTCTGGCGTTTAGACAATGCAAACATTGTCTCGTCCCCTGTCCCAGTAGGATAAGCTTTCAGAGCTAGGATTCCTGGACCCAAGGCTCTGACACACTCTCCTGATCGTACCTCAGCAGCAGTGTGTGAGGACGCCTGTTCCTTCCCGCAGTTCTCCTTCCTTCCTTCCTTTATTCACGTGATACTTACAGGGCACCTGCTACATGGCAGCTCTTCTTTCAGTTCCAGGGTATGTCAGTGAGCCAGGCAGATAAACAGTGCTGTCCTGGGCCTCACATAAGGGGGCAGTCAACCTAACCTTGACCCTTTCCTCACCATGGAGGTGGGGAAAGCCCCTCACTCATGCCTCACCTTTGTCTTTCTCTGCCGGATGTATCCTAGCGTCTTGACTTGGCCCTCTCGGTACTCTGCACTCCTGGAAGCACCTGCTGACGGGTGGGGAGTTGGGCACCCTTTAGAAGAGGCTTCACAGCCCTGACCTCCATTCTCTGGCCCTTGGAGCCTCCTAGCCCTTGGTTCACCCTGTTCCTGCCTCTCCTAGCTTGTGGGCAGGGGTGGGAGGAGGGGGCTGCACTCACCTCTGGGGGGTGGGGGTGACTGGTTTGCTTTGTGGCTCCCATGTGACCTCCAGCTAACCATAGGCTCCCCTCCGGTTCTCAGCATCGCTGGCAGGCATGAGGCTGGAGGAAGGTGACATTGCGGTAAGGTGACTTATCATTCCCACAGGCGGGGTCAGCTCTTTCTGCCCAGGGGAAGAGGGTGCTGGGTCTCAGCAATGTCTTTTTTTTTTTTAGCTTTTTAGAGCCCCACCCACAGCATATGAAAGTACCCAGGCCAGAGATCAAATCGGACCTGCAACTGTCAGCCCATGCCACAGACACAGCAACAGGGATCCAAGCTGCGTTTCCAGCCTACACCGCACCTCATAGCAACGAAGGATCTCTGGCCTCAAACCCATCACCTCATGGTTACTAGTTGGATTCGTTTCTGCTGCATCCCAACGGGAACTCCTAGAGAGTATTTAAATCTGAGTTTTGTGGCATGAGGAGTGAAGCCACAGGGGTCAGGGGGGTAGAGCTGGGTGAGATGGAGGCGCCTCACCTCTGCCCATCTCTCTCCAGGTCAGCCTGGGCACCAGCGACACCCTCTTTCTCTGGCTCCAGGAGCCTATGCCCGCCCTGGAAGGCCACATCTTCTGCAACCCAGTTGACCCCCAGCACTACATGGCACTCCTGTGGTAGGTTGGCTGGGGAGGGGGAGGTGTGAGTAGGTCTGGCACCATGCGGAGTCCCCCAAGTCATTTCACGCAGCAGGCTCTGTGGGCACCTGAGGCCCCAGGAACTCAGTGCATCTTTCTGAGAGCAGAGCTGGGTGGGGAAGCACCTGGGGCCTGAAGTCTCCCCAAACTCAGATATAAACCCCCTCCCCAGCACCCGTATCCTGTGTGGCCTGAGGCAGACCCCCTAGCATGTCTAAGCCATACTTTGCTCATAAAATCGGGAGACCAAGGGTTTACTTCATAGTGTTGTCACATATTAGGCATATAGTAGACCTCTGACCTGTAGTGGTAAGGACATCCTTCTTCCTGACTGTTGTCACGGAAGGGGTCTGCTCTCCATGCTCCACACAGGCATTAGGGACCTGCTGGAAGCTACTGAGGGAGGGGGTGTTAACTTCTAAGCTCCAGGAACCACTGGAGACTATGTAGGTTTAGAAAATCTAGCCAGGTGCTGAAACTGCAGCTTCGTCTCTCCCTGGGGCTCATTTGGGGCAACCTCTTTTGTAAACAGCC
The DNA here is from genome assembly GCF_016906955.1 of Phacochoerus africanus. Classification (NCBI taxonomy): domain Eukaryota; kingdom Metazoa; phylum Chordata; class Mammalia; order Artiodactyla; family Suidae; genus Phacochoerus; species Phacochoerus africanus. The sequence continues at coordinate 103,602,088 of NC_062544.1, forward strand.
CAAGACAGGTACACTTCCTGGTGACTCCCAGAGACGAGCATTGGGCCTGATAACTGAGGAGGTACCTCAGGTCCCTGCTGAGCACTGGTTGTGGTCTAGCCTGACCTGCAGCCCGTCTACCTGGGACTCTTCACCAAACTCATGGTCCAGTCAGTAAGCGCTGGGTCCCTTCTTCAGGGTTGTGTGCATTTCTGCAGCTTTAAAAATGGCTCCCTCATGAGAGAGAAGATCCGTGATGAGTCTGCTTCCCGTTCCTGGAGCGAGTTCTCTAAGGCGCTGCGGTCCACAGAGTTGGGGAATGGCGGAAACCTGGGTAGGCTGTTGGGTGATGCCCAGTCTGTGAAGGGGCAGCAGCTGATAGTAAGAGGGGTGGGGCCAGGGAAGCCAAGGGGAGCCCTGACAGTCTCTAATTCCACTCTGTGAGCCTTAAAGCTAATGTGAGACCCCATGATCTAAGCAAGGTGGGGAATGCATCTTCTCTGCCCCTCGAAGCCCTTGGTGACAGCATCAGAGATGGCAAGTCACAGTGCTTACTCTACCTGGTGCAATCTCGCCCATGTCTTTCTGCCCCAAACACAGGGTCCTGCTAGGAAGAATGCCCAGCCCTGGGGCAGCCCTCCCGAGCTAGGCAGCTGCCTCCTGGCCTGTGGGCTGCCAGGTGAGAGCAGGAAGAACTGCCTCCACGGAAAGCTAACCTAAGCCTTTCCAGTTGCCCTCCATCCTGCTGGAGAGAGGAACGTGAGGGTACTCCCAGGGCCGTTCCAGGAAATGATGGGGACAAGGAGATAGGGTCATCTCAGCCTGCTTTTCTTTTCTTTTTTTGTCTTTTCTAGGGTCGCACCAGCGACATATGGAGGTTCCCAGGCTAGGGGTCTAATCGGAGCTGTAGCCACCGGCCTACACCACAGCCACAGCAGCATGAGATCTGAGCCACATCTGCAACCTACACCACAGCTCACGGCAATGCCGGATTTTTAACCCACTGAGCAAGGCAAGGGATCAAACCCCCAACCTCATGGTTCCTAGTCAGATTCGCTAACCTCTGAGCCACAACAGGAACTCCTCACGCTGCTTTTCTAAGGCTGTTGTGAGCTGATCTTTTGTTTTTGACCACAGATGGCTAAACTCTTCCTGGTCTTGTTTCAGGTTTTTATTTTGATGTAATGGAGATCACCCCTGAAATTATTGGGCGTCATAGGTTTAATGCAGAAAACCATGAGGTACGTGTGTTTTTGAAGCCTCAATTTTTGACTATTAAATTTAATGAATCCTGTCAAATCATGTTAGTTTTAAGGACTTCTTCATTCACTCAGCTACTGATAAAACAAATACTTAAAAAAAGCTTTTTGTTGAAGTATAGTTGATTTACCATATTGTGTTAGTTTCAAGTGTACAGCAAAGTGATTCAGTTTTTTTTCAGCTTATATTCCATTATAGGTTAGAACAAGGTATTGAATATAATTTCCTATGCTATACAGTAAATCCTTGTTGCTTATATATTTTGTGTATAGTAGTGTGTGTCTCATACTCCTAATTTGGTAACCTTCCCTCTCCTCTTTGATAACCTTGTTTGTTTTCTATGTCTGTGAGTCTGTTTCTGTTTTGTATATAGATTCATTTGTATTATTTTTAGAGTCCTCATATAAATATCATATAGTATTTGTCTTTCTCTGACTTACTTCATTAAATATACTATTCTCTAAAGTCCATCCATTTTGCTCCCAATGGTAATCTTTCTTCTTTTTTCATCCTTTTTTATAGTACAGTAATGTTCCATTGTATATATGCCTGATCTTATTAAACCAGTTGTCTGTTGGTGGGCACTTGGGTTGTTTCCATGTCATGGATATTGTAAATAATTCCTCTGTAAACATTGGGATGCATGTACCTTATTGAATTAGTTTTCATTTTTTTCCTGATACGTACCTGGGAGAGAATTGCTAGCTCATATGGTAACTCTTATCTTCAGCATTTTAAGGACTCGCCATACTGTTCTCCATAGTGCCTGCCCCAGTTTACATTCCTGGCAACAGTGTAGGAGGGTTCCCTTTTTTCCATACCTTCTCCAGCATTTTTTATTTGTTGACTTTTTTGATGACGGTCATTCTGATCCATGTGAGGTGATAAGGTGATACCTCCTTGTGGTTTTGGTTTGCATTTCTTTTCTTTTTTTTTTTTTTTTTTTTTTTTGCTTTTTAGGGCTGTACCTGTGGCAAATGGAGGTTCCCAGGCTAGGGGTCGAATTGGAGTTGTAGCTGCTGGCTTACACCACAGCCACGGCAACACAGGATCAGAGCTGCATCTGCAATCTACACCACAGCTCACAGCAACACTGGATCCTTAACCCACTAAGCAAGGCCAGGGATCAGACCTTTGTCCTCATGGATGCTAGTCAGATTTGTTAACCATTGAGCCATGATGGGGACTCCTGCATTTCTTTAATAATTAGTGATATTGAGCTTCTTTTCATGTGCTGGTTGGCCATCTGTATATCTTCTTTGGAAAAATGTCTGCTTAAGTCTTCTGCCCATTTTTTGATTGGTTTTTTTTTTTTAATATTAACTTGTACAGCTGTTTGTATATTTTGGATACTAACCCCTTGTTGGTCTCATTATTTGCAAATATTTTCTCCCAGTCCATAGGTTGTCTTTTTGTTTTGTTGATGATTTCCTGTGCTATGCAAAAGCTCAAAAGTTTGATTAGATCCCATTTGTTTATTTTTGCTTTTATTTCCGTTGCCTTGGGAGACTGAGGTAAGAAAGATACTGCTGCGATTTATGTCAGAATTTGTCTATGTTCTCTTCTGGAGTTTTAGGGTATTATGTCTTATATTTAGGTCTTTAAACAATTTTGAGTTTATTTTTGTGTATGGTGTGAGGGAATGTTGTAATTTCATTGATTGACATGAAGCTGTCCAGCTTTCCCAGCCGCACTTGCTAAAGAGACTGTCTTTTCTTCGTTGTATATTCTTGCCTCATTTGTTGTAGTTTAATTGACTGTAAGTGCGTGGGTTTATTTCTGGGCTCTGTATTCTGTTCCATTGATCTATATGTCTGTTTTTGTGTCAATATCACACTTTTTTTGTGTGTGTGTGGTTTTTTTTTTGTCTTTTTTTTTGCCATTTCTTGGGCTGCTCCCATGGCATATGGAGGTTCCCAGGCTAGGGGTCCAATCGGAGCTGCAGTTGCCAGCCTACACCAGAGCCACAGCAACGCAGGATCCGAGCTGCGTCTGCAACCCACATCACAGCTCACAGCAACGCCACTGAGCAAGGGCAGGGATCGAACCCACAACCTCATGGTTCCCAGTCGGATTCGTTAACCACTGTGCGATGATGGGAACTCCAATATCACACTGTTTGGATTACTGTAGCTTTGTAGTACAGTCTGAGGTCTGAAATAGTTATGCCTCCAGCTCTGTTCTTTTTCCTAAGGATTGCTTTTAGCAATTCTGGGTCTTTTTGATTCCATATACATTTTAGGGTTATTTATTCTAGTTCTGTGAAAAATTTCATGGGTATTTTGATAGAGATTGCATTAAATCTATAGATTGCTTTGGGTAGTGTGGCTATTTTAATTCTTCTAATCTAAGAGCATAGGGTATCTTTCTATTTCTTTGAATCATCTTCAGTTTCCTTTAACAGTGTTTTATAGTTTTTAAGGTATAGGTTTTTCCTTCCTTGGTTAAATTTATTCCTAGGTATTTTTTTATGCAATTTTAAGTGACATTGTTTGTTTACTTTCTCTTTCTGATACTTCATTATTACTATAAAAAAATGAAACAGGAATTCCCATTGTGGTTCAGCAGATTAAGAATCTAACTAGTATCCATGAGCATGCAGGTTCAATCCCTGGCCTTGCTCACTGGGTTAAAAGATCCAGTGTTGCTGTGAGCTGAGGCGGTGGTCGCTGATGTGGCTCAGATCTGGTGTTGCTGTGACTGTGGTGTAAGCCAGCAGCTGCAGCTCCGATTCGATCCCTAGCCTGGGAACTTCTATATGCCGTGGATGTGGCCCTAAAAAGAAAAAAAATTGAAACAGATTTATGTATTTAAATTTGTATCCTGCTGTCTTGTTGAATTCATTTATTAGTTCTAATAGTTTTTGTCTGGTGACTCTAGGGTTCTCTATATAAACATCATATCATTTGCAAATAGTGACAGTTTTTTCTCTTCCCTTCCAATTTGGATACCTTTTATTTCTTTTTCTTGTCTGATTGCTGTGGCTAAGACGTCCAATACTATGTTCAATAGAAATAGATGAGAGTGGGCATCCTTGTCTTGTTCCTGAATTTAGCAGAAAGGCTTTCAGCTTTTCACCATTGAGTATTGTGTCAGCTGTGGGTTTCCTGTTTCCTTGGAGGGCCTTATCCTACACCTCCCACCTCCAAATCATGTATTTCTTCCCAATTGAAAGAGCGTCTGTGACAGGAGGCGCTAACATTTCCAACATTTATTGAGCACAGTTTAGTTCCAGGCCCTATGCTGGTGGGTTTCTGTATCTTCCTCATTTACCTTTCAAAGCAACTCTGTGAATTAGGTATTATCATCTCCTTTACAGGTGGAAAAATTGAAGCCCAGTAAAGCTGAATAATACATTCAAGGTGTGAGGGTCTAGGTGGTAGGGGAGGTCAGACCCATCCCCTCTGGTGCTGAAGCTGTTCTTTTATTTGCCACCTGCCACGTGGCCTTTCTCAGGAGGGGTTTGGTCAACTCTTGTTGCTTGGAATTGACTTTTCTGTGTGGTAGTGACCAGAATCATCACCACATTTTAGATTGGATCTGAGAGACATTTCTGACCCTAAAAAATTGTCTGAGGAGATTTAGTAAGTCACTCTGTCTAGTAACTGTAGCAGGTAGAGTTGGTGTTGGGTTATGTACTGATGATGGCGTTACATATTGGATTGTAGATAGAAGGCTTTGTATAAGGTATAGGGAGTCCATCTCCTTCTTCAGTTTGGTTCCTGTCGTTCATAGAATATGTGCCTATTCTCCATTGTATAATCCGCATAGGTTTGTCAAGAAGGTAGTTTTCTTTGTTCATTTGATCAATGTGATTGGCGCTGGGGTGGGGGGGACATAAGAAGAACAAAACACATGGGCTCCCTGCTTCTGCTAGGAGGATGTAAACATGTGAACAAACGTGCACACAACTGTGGTGTGTGATGGGGCTAAGAAGGAAAAGAACAAAGCACCACAGGAGAGAGCAGGGGATGGGCTGGTAACCTGGTGGGCCTCCCTGAGGAGGTGGCCTTGAGGTGCAGACTTGAAGGATAGGAGGAATCATACATGAGAAGCATGGGCAGAGTCCCGGCAGAGGCAGCACTTTAGGAGCACCAAGTGAGTTTGCTTGGAGAAATTCCTGAGGGAGGGAGCAGCAGCATCTGTCACAGGTCTCAGGGCTGGGGAGACGGGCCAGACTGGAGTGAGGCTGGAGTGAGGCTGGAGTGAGCTAGAAGGGCACGCCATCGCCGTGGATCTCAGCACAGGCTCCTGGCTCTTTCTTTGTGAGCATCAACTGCATAGAGCAGCTTCCTGTTATGTGCTTTATAACAATCCTAAAACATAGGTGCCACCATCACTTCAGTCCCTTTGAGAAAGAAAAGGCTTAGCCAGATTTATGTAACTTATTTTAGGTCACAGAGTTGAATGGTAGAGGCTGAACTTGAACTCTCAGCAGCCTGAGACTGAGCTCTCTGATGCTCTGACTCCCCAGAGTGATACAAGTGTGAAGAATGTGTGTGTGTGTGTGTGCGTGTGTGTGCGTTGTGTGTTTGTGTTGTATGAGTATGAGTTGTGTTGTCTCAGGTGAAATTAGTGAGTCAAGGGCCTAGCTATGGATGAGCTCCACTGGAGGCTTGAGTCATGAGCTCTGAATCTAGCTGTTGTTTAAAAAGACACCATACGGGGAGTTCCCATTGTGGCTCAGCAGAAACAAATCTGATCAGTATCCATGAGGGTGCAGTTTCAATCCTTGGCCTCACTCAGTGGGTTAAGAATCTGGCATTGCCATGAGCAGTGGTGTAGGTCACAGTCGTGGCTCAGATCCTGCGTTGCCCATTGCTGTGGCTGTGCAGCTGTACTCCGATTCAACCCCTAGCCTGGGAACTTCCATATGCCGAGGGTACAGCCCTAAAAAGCAAAAAAAAAAAAAAAAAAGGTCACCACACACACACACAACACACTATGCCCGTACCACACACATGGACATACCACACACATATACACACCTCATGCAGTGAGTGGACACTGAGAGTTCTTCACTCTGTGCCCTTTCTCCTGGAGACAGGTCTCAGCATTCCCCTGGGATGTGGAGATTCGAGCACTGATTGAAGGACAATTCATGGCCAAGAAGATTCATGCTGAGGGCCTGGGCTATCGAGTCAGTAAGTGAACTGGTGGTGGGCTGTGTTCTGGGGTGGGGCCAAGAATCCTGCTCACGCCCTGAGGTGCTTGAGACCCATCTTGGCCTTCAGTCCTGTCTCGTAAGGCTCCACTACAGGGGCCTTGTTTGTGTAGGAGGGAGGAGGTGGAGCTGGGCCGCCAGTGGTGGGGTAAGAAGGTGAGCTGACGGGCACTGTGGGCGAGTGTAGCCTCCGAGGCAGGTTGTCCTCTTCTCTGCTCCTCCCAAGTAGCCTTGACTCCTGGCCAGGAATTCTAGGACTTGGGAGAGCTTTCTGTAACCCTCAGCTCCAACCTGCAGACAAAATGTCCTAAGCTCTGGATCCTGAGGCCATGGGCAATGTGGGTGGGAAGGGTCTGGGCTGGGGCCATCATGGGCCTTCACCTTCTAGCCTGGCAGGCGCTATCTGCCCATGGGACACAGCTCTGAAATGATATGCCATTTCAGCCCCAACAAAGAAGAGAGGGGTGTAGAACCACTGTCAAACCTGAGAGGCCTGGAATAGAGGGGGCAGAACCAGGGCCGGGGAAGGCCTTTGGGGGAGAAAAGGACGCCTGAGAATCTGAGCTATGGAATGGGCAGCTTTAGGAGGTCGCGAGTTCCCCTTACTGATGGTTGCTGGAGTGGTTGGGAGGGACTGAAGGAGGCTGGACTGGGCGACCGCAGAATCTGGGGTTCTAAGATTGGGCAACAGCTGCAGTCAAGAAAAGCTAGAAATCCTTCCTCGAATCTTTCTTGCTTGAGGGCCTCCTCATTGATACTTATGGACAATCCAGATTTTATACTTGAACCAACCAAGTAAAAGGATACTTTAAAAATAAGCACTGGTGGAGTTCCCACTGTGGCGCAGCAGGATTGGTGGCACCTCTGCGGCACCAGGATGCAGGTTCAATCCTTGGCCCAGCGCAGTGGGTTAAAGGATCCAGCATGGCTGCAGCTGTGGCGTAGGTCACAACTGCAGTTTGTTTGGATCTGATCCCTGGCCTAGGAACTTGATATGCCACAGGGCAGCCAAAAAAGGGGGGGGGGGGAAAGAAGCACTAGGCAAGCCTTTTTGAAAACCTGTTAGGCAGCATCTGCTAAAGTTGCACACACACCCACCCAGCAACTTCATCTCTGGGTGGATGCATGACAGAGACGTGTACATGTGTTCACTAAAGACATGCAGGAGGACACCCACACTGGCCACATGCTAGAAACAGCCCAGTGCCCGTTGATGGCAGGATAAATTTGTTGTGGGATGTTCAGGCCACATGATTCTACATGGAAGTGAAGATGAATGAGCCTCAACCACAAGAAGCAAACGGAGTGAATCTCACAGAAACACTAAGCAAAGGAAGGCAAATCTGAAAGTATGGGTGGCAGATTCCATGTGCCTCAAATTCAAAAGCAGACAAAGTTCTCTGCTGTTGTTGGCAGTCAGGATAGTTGGCAGTTCCCTTTCGGGGGCCTGGAGGGTCTCTGGGGTGCTGGTGAGGGTTACACAGCTGTGTTGAGTTGTAAAATGTGTTGAGCTATCAGCTTGTGGTACATATGTACATTTTTCAAGGTGTTTGTTACAGTTTAGCAATTTTTTTTTTTTGGTCTTCTTTTTTTTTAAGGGCCATACCCGTGGCATATGGAGGTTCCCAGGCTAGGGGGCAAATTGGAGCTGTAGCTACTGGCCTATGCCAGAGCCACAGCAACACAGGATCTGAGCCGCGTCTGTGACCTACACCACAGCTCATGGCAACATCAGATCCTTAACCCACTGAGCGAAGCCAGGGATTGAACCCACATCCTCATGGATACTAGTTGGGTTCGTTAACCACTGAGCAATTATGGGAGCTCCAGCAAATTTTTAAAAGTAGAATGAACTATAAACCGTCCCACTCCTCTCCATCCCACCACCCAAAGTGTAAAAAGAAATTCCCCAAGAGCTTCCAAGCTCCCTGAGAGGTAAGCCTGGGTGAGGAGGGCAGGTATGCTGCTGAGGAGGGTGTGAGTGCCTGGCAGGAAGGTTCTCAGGTCGTTGTCATCAGGAGGGGCCACTTCAGGGGGCTGTCCTCACCAGCCCAGTGTAGAGGGGAGAGGAATTCCTGGACTGGGGTGGGGGGCAGCTAGTGTAACCCTGTCTTCATTCCCAGCCTCTAAAGCGATTCTTACACAAAACAGCATAAAGATACTTATCCTCTTAGCAGTTTAAGAAAAGAATCAAACCTGCCCTGCCAGCTCTGCTGAGTTTCTCTCAAACAAGATCATGTGAATGAACACATTTGAACCCCAAAAGGTCTGCACAAATGGGAGGCATCATTCTCCTGGCTGCTGTGTGGACTGACTTCCTCGCATTTCATTCTAGAACAATCATAGTCTCATTTTTGGAGTTCCCTGGTGATGCAGCAGGTTAAGGATCCAGCATTGTCACTGCAGCTTCCTGGGTCACTATTGTGGTATGGGTTCAGTCCCTGGCCCAGAAACTTCCACATGCTACAGGTGCAGCCCCTGCCCCCCAAAATCTTATTTTAATAACATCTAGGAAGAATAAAAAGACATTTGAAGTAAGATTAATGATAGTAATAGCTAACATTTATTGAGTGCCTACTGTGTGCCCATCCTGCCCAAGCATTTTATTATTTTTATCTATTTATTTTTTTTATGGATACTGAACTTATTTTCATTTCACTGTTTGGGCTTGAGAGAAGGAGACAGAAAAAAGTAAAGAGACACAAAAGTGCCTGCACAGAGGTCAGCAGTGAAACACGATTGAAGTGGTTCTGCTGCCCCTGCTTCCCTGTTGCTCCATCCGCTCTCCCCTCTGGGGCTCAGGCTCCACATCCTGGCTGTGTGCCCTTGGGCACGCTGGGCCTGCATTTCCCTTCCTGAGGATTGCTGGGTGGGATTCCTAAGCACAGACCAACTCTTGTCTTTCAGGCTGACCTCTTGATGTGACCTCCTCTTTTTCTTCTGGAGTAGGATATCTTTTTTTTTAAGGTTTCCGGTCCATTTGAAGATTGGAAGGTGGAGATTGCTCAGCCTTTAGTTGTGAATTTTGTTGTTTTTAGGAGAGAGGTTGAGCTCCAGTCTTTCTATTCCGCCATCTTCCAAGCACTTTATTATTAACAACAGTGTCACAGGTCTTGTGGCTCAGCGGTAAAGAATCCAACTCTTATCCATGAGAACTTAAGGGCTCATTCTAGAATGCAATTTATTTACATTTCTTTGCATTTACAAATTAAATAAAAATATCTTTTTGTTTGTGTCTTCAGCTATCTCTCATTGTTCTTTCTTGACCATCTATCTCCATTTTAACCCAAAGTGGAACTATATGTCTTTTACTAGATTGTGGTTTATGTTTTATTGTAAAAGATTTCTTGCATCCAATAGAATATATGCTTCATAAATGGTAAAACATTAAATAAATGAAAGGCTTATTCACTGAGCACTCTGGTTAAGCAATAGAACTTTGCTAGAACCTTAGAACTCTCCTGTGTACCCTCCTCAGTTGCCTCCCCAAGAGATGGGTGAGGCAGCAACCTCACAAGCAAATTACGTGTGAGCAGCCTGCATGGACACAGCTGGGTTTGGATCCCCACCCTCCACCTGGTCCTGTGTGACAAGCAAGAGGTGTTGGCCAGACACTCATCCTCGCTGGCTGCAGAACTCTGGAAAACAGCCTATTCTGCCTTGGGGGAATTGTCACAGCCTTTTTTTTTTTTTTTTTTTCCCTTCCTTTATCCTTGCAGTGCCTAAGACAAAGATTTTGGCCACTGGAGGGGCATCTCATAACAAAGACATCTTGCAGGTGAGTTCTGGTAGCAGTCTTTGCATGAGGGCCTTTTCTACATCTGAAACTTTTAAGAGCCAGACACTGAGCAGTAAGGGCCGCCTGTATTCCCACTCCTACAGAGATGGGGAGCTTATAGCTCATTCTGTCCTGGGAAGCTAGCTTTATGGCTTGACAGCTCACATGGCAAGCAGGTTCTATCTTACGCTGAGGTGAAATCCACTGCCCTGTACAGCTCCACTCTCTGATACCAGCACTGGCCTTTGGAGTCACCCAGAAGGTGCCCGTCCTTCATGGCAAACCTTCTGACCTCTAATGCCAGTGTTCTTGTCTTCTTCAAGGTTTCTCCCGTCCAGTTTAAACATCTCTGATTTTCCCAACCATTCCCCTTGTAATCCACTTGCCAGACTTTGTCACTGTCTTTCTAGTCCTTCATTGTGCTGGAAATATATGACCAAAAGTGGAATCACCCTGCAGATACCTGACAATCAGGCTGTCACATCGTGGGGTTGTCAGTGTCTTATTGGGACACTGAGCATTTTTGGTTGTAGCCTGACTTGTAATATTCTTTGAGGTAAGATTCTCTAGAAGCAGAGAGAGTGCTCCCAGGAGAAATGGAGTGAGGGGTGCAGGTAGAGGAGGAGAAGATGGTTAAGCAGGGATGTGCTTTTGGCTGGAGTCAGCTTCAGCTCCATCCCCTGGGGAGATATGGTACGTGAACTGTGCCACAGACAGGGTTCCACCTTGGCTAAGGTGGCCAGCTGGCTACCCCAGGGGGAGCTCTATGAGAGGCAGCCAAGAGCAGTTCTTTTGAGGAGGAGGGACAGCTGTGAGCCATTAGCAGTCAGTACTCAGAGCATCCGGATGAGGGTGCACGCTAGTCCAGTAAGGGGATCCAGGCAGGGCATCAGCAGTATTTCAGGTCCGCAAAGACCCCCCCCAACCCAGGTCTTGTCTACGGAAGCTCCTCTTAGCACAAGTCCTCTATTCTAAATTTATGCAATTTGTTTTGGGGACCTACATAGGAAACTTGATCCCTATAAAACATGCCCTTGTCAGTTTGGGTTTGTTTGGATTTGTTAATATTAGTCATACCTGGCTGTCTCCACCTTGATGGTTTGCTAAGCGTACTTTCTAAATCTTCTTCCTCATGTTTGAAAAATGGTTAAATAGTGCAGGGACAACCCAGAGACCTGTGGCCCTCCACTAGAGACTTCTCCCAAGTTGTCCTGACACCAGGGCGGAATGGCCTAGTGTACCTCCTTTAAAGCAGTAAAGGTGGGATGGAAGGTATCAGAAGACATAAGAGAAATGAAAACCTGGAAAATGCGTATCAGTGTCTATGTTCCCTCCGAGGAATGATTTCACTGCAGTAAGAATCTGTGTCCTTTCCAGGTGCTTGCAGATGTGTTTGGTGCCCCGGTGTATGTCATAGACACTGCCAACTCAGCCTGTGTGGGCTCTGCTTACCGAGCTTTCCATGGTAGGTTGATGGATGGGGGCAGATGCCTGTGGAAGTGGTTAGGGCACTGGCTGGCTGGGCTGAGGACTATGGAAGGGGGAGATTGGGATGTTCCCAGTCTTTGGAGCCTTTAGCTTCATTTTTTCTGCCTTCCCAGCAGGGAAGAGCCAACCCAAACCCTCTATTCCTTTGTTCTCTAACTGGGAGAGGCAGGGTCCTAACTAAACGAGGCCTGTTGTTGAGAGTCAGGCTCAGCATAGGGACGTTGGTTGAAGATTTAGGGCATACTTGAAGGCATGCAGGCATGGGTTTAGACAGCTGGTAGGCAAGAGAAGTTGATAAAATCCAGGGCCGTATTTTCAGCAAGAGCAGGAAGTTGAGACGGAAGGTGAAGGTTTCAGAACCAAACGGTCCAGGACCCTGGACAGCTCCTTGGGGGTGGGGCATGGCTCTGATGGAGGCCTGGCTGAAAGGCCTGATAATGAAGGAATCTCTCTCATCTAAGCAAGTTATGGCAAGAGCAGCACATGCCCACAAGGTGTTCTTCCACCCCTGTGGTCAATTTGCCCTGTGCTCTGCCTACCCAGGCTCCTCCCCTAGGCACCCATGTACCTCAAGGACTTTGTCCTTTCCCTATGGCAGTTCCATTCTTCACGCATTTATCCTTTTTTTTTTTTGGCCTTTTAGGGCCGCACACATGGCATATGAAAATTCCCAGGCTAGGGGTCGAATCAGAGCTGCAGCTGCCAGCCTACACCACAGCCACAGCAATGCCAGATCCAACCCCAATCCGTGACCCACACCACAGCTCATGGCAATGCCAGATCCTTAACCCACTGAGCGAGGCCAGGGATCAAACCTGCATCCTCATGGATCCTAGTTGGGTTCATTACCACTGAGCCACCATGGGAATTCCATGTAGCCTTCTCTCAATAATCAACTTCTTACTCTTTCATTCCCCTCTCTATCCATCTTACCCCACCTTGTGCCACTTCCTGTATCAAGATCATGGGGCAATTTATTTCTAGACTTGTATTTTTAATCAAATGTTACACTATGCTGGCTCTTATTTGCACTTGCACATGGGTTAGTCTTTCTTTTCTTTAACTCCCTGCAGTTGCACTTTCCTTCTTCCTTTCTATCCTAGTTTTGTTGGAATATACAGCCTGAATACATCTTTATTAGGGAGTTCAGTAGGTGATAACTTTCTGAGGGCTTGCATGTCCAGCAAGGGCTTTGTTCCACCCTCCCAAAGAATGCTACCCTGCTGGACAGAGGATTCCAGGTTTAAAATATTTTCCTCAGAACTTTGAAAACACCGTTCCATAAGCTTCCAGCCTTCAGTGTTGCCCATGAGAAGTCTGGGGTCCACACTCTACTCCTCCTTCTGCCAAAGTAGGAAAGAAACCACTGCTTGCTGCACGGTCTTTTTTCCTTGTTTTTCCTTTTCTGTGCCTGTTTAGTTGCCAGCGTTACCTGGGGTACTGCCCTGCTCTGCCTTCCAAAACCAAAGCCTGAGCTAAGTCCTAGCACACCAGTTCCCCCTTTACATGGACATCCATTCTCTCCACTTGGGTCCAAGGGTGAAAGCCAGTCACACAAAGCCAGTCCGTGAGTGAGTGGAGGGGGACCAGTCTTTCGAGTAGTCTCTGCTGGCCACCCCACCACCCACTGCCCCCTCATCCATACAGCCCCAGGCAGGCTACTCCAGCATTCAGAGAGAAAGCCAGGCCTCACATCTTCAGTGGGCTCTCCTCCCCTCTTGGTGGTCTCAGGCTTCTTTTCAGTCCCTAAATTGCCTGGAAATTCCTTACTATTTCTTGCCCATCTGTGGCAGCCTTCCCTCTTTTCCCTCCCTGCCCCTCCTTTGCTTGCTGAGTATTTATTGAGTGCCTCCTGGATGTGGGTGGTGTGCTTGGCACCAATAGAGACCCAATCATGGCCTCTCAGAGCTTCCAGCTCCATAAGGGAGGGACCTAAACCAAGTCTGTGGCAGAAATGGTGAGACGTGTGCCCTAAGGAAAGCGGATGGTGCTGAGGGGGTGGAAGGGTGGAAAGGATATTCTTAGTGGCAACTTCTCCAAGAAGAGGGGAGAGAGGAACATTCCACACAGTGAAAAGGCTCTGCAGCAGAAGGAGGTGAAAGAAGCTGGGGTGGCTGGAGCTCAGGGAGCAGTGAGGGGGGTGGAGCCACGTGAGGGAAGAGAGGCTGGTGGACCCTCCCCTCTGTCATAGGTGGTGGGGGTGGGGACGGGGGTGAGGAAGGGAGCTGCCTCCTGACATGCACTTTAGGCAAATTAGGCCTTGCAGAGAAGAGGCCTGCACTTGAAACTTTTCTCTTTCTCTCTTTTTTAAAAAATGGTTATAGTGGGAGTTCCCATTGTGGCGTAGCAGAAACGAATCTGACTAGGAACCATGAGGTTGCAGGTTCAATCCCTGGCCTTGCTCAGTGGGTTAAGGGTCCAGTGTTGCCATGAGCTGTGGTGTAGGTCAAAGATGCAGCTTGGATCCTGGGTTGCTATGGCTGTGGCTGTGGCCAGCAGCTAAGGCTCTGATTCAACCTCTAGCCTGGGAATCTCCATATGCCTCAAGTGGGTCCCTAAGAAGCAAAAAAATAAAAATAAATAAAAAATAAATTTATATGACATAAAAATCACCCAGACTTAAGTGTGCAATCTAAGTGTGATTTTCAGTAAATTTCCTGAGTTGTACAGCTGTCACCATAATCTGGTTTTAGAACACCTTATCACTCCAGAGATAAAATGCTATTTGGGGGTAACACCTTCCCTTGCATCATGCATTGATGTAAAATGAGCTTTCCCTTCCAGGCCTTGCAGCTGGAACCAACATGCCCTTCTCAGAGGTTGTGAAGCTAGCCCCAAATCCCAGATTAGCTGCTACCCCAACCCCGGGAGCTTTTCAGGTAAGAGACCATCAGAATTTATTTGTGGCATTTGTGTTATGAAAACCCAACTAGGTTCTTTTTTCCAAAAGGTAAGTTTTTCTTTGTCATCTATATTACAGTTGATGTGTTCAATTAAAAGTATAATCCTACATTTTTTCCCCTTTTTTTGGCCACACCCACAGCTTATGGAAGTTCCTGGGCCAGGGATTGAGTCCGAGCCACAGCTACAACCTACACCACAGGCTGCAGCAATGCCAAACACTTAACTCACTGTACCAGGCTGGGAATCAAACCCAAGCTGCCAGATCTTCAACTTGCTGTGCCACAGCGGGAACTCCTTCTTTGGTCTTTTTAGGATGTACCCTTGGCATATGAAAGTTCCCAGGCTAGGGGTCCAATAAGAGGTGTGTCAGCCTACACCACAGCCACAGCAACACCAGATCCTTAACCCACTGAGTGGGGCCAGGGATCAAACCCTCATCCTCATGGATTCTAGTCAGGTTTGTTACCACTGAGCAACAATGGAATCACCCTTTTTTTTTTTTTTTTTTTTTTAATTGTGAAGGAAACAGAGTGAAAGAAGCCAGGTTGTCAAGATTCAGAGACCCTGATGATCTTATAGCCCCAGGGGTCAGATGGCTCCTCAGGGTCTGCCCTTCTAGTTTACTGGGTTCAGAAGACACTGAAAAGCTCTGTCACTTAAGTAGAAGACATGCTGGGTCTCTACCATTCAAATCTGAAGTCTGGATCCAAGACAACTATGTGGTCAATCAGGCCAGGAAATCTCTGTGAAGGCAGACCCCACTTGTTACAGGTTGGCTTCTCCAGAATGCAAACTCTGAGATGTCAGTGAAGATGCAGGAGATTTTCTACGGGGTGCTTTTGGGAGCTGCATCTGTAGAAGGGAAAAGGAAGATCTCAGTGGAGCCCTCAGCAGTCCCACAGGAGGTTCTGAAGCTGGGATGACTCTTTATACCCCATGTCATTCAGTCATTGTGTGCAGGCCACCCCAGGATAGAATAAGGCAGCTCTCTATAGCCAGAGCAATACCCAAAGGGGGCTGTCAGCTGAAGCCTGGGAGGATAAGTTCTCCATTCCTGCAGGACAGTCTGGGTGGCATGCTGTAGCATCCACTGCACCACTGCTCCAATTGGCAGAAGGTTCTTGCAGCCTAGGAGCAAGGGCAACACAGACTTTATTACTTATTATTATTTATTACACAGGCGTTACTACTCACGGTACAACAGGCAGCATAAGCTTCAGGCTTGCCTCAGTTTTCCTTGGCCCTGAAGTGCCATTGGCTGGTGCAGCATGAATCCAGTGGATGCTGTACACACATTGTGTCTGCGTCGCAACTGAAGAACCCTGTGCTTAGGAAACCCCAGCATTATAAAGGAGCTGCAAGCAAACCTGTCTGACCTTTGCCCCCAAAGGAGACATTATCTTTATTATCCTGGTCAAGAAACACATTTTCTCTCTAACTTCCAAGGCTGTTTGCTATACAAACACCCTTGAAAAGATAGTCTGGAATAAAAGCTGTCACGAGATTATGGAAGCAGCCTGGAGAATTGTCCTGCAGCCTGTCTTGGACGTAGGTGACTAGATAACCCACTCACATGCCCAGGCTACTATTATTTTCTGTTGTGTGTCCTTCTGTTTGAGGCAGCTCAATGCAGTAGGAAAATCCTTCATTGAGATAAAGGGCCTTTGAGTTCTGATTCTGGTTGTGCCTCTCCGTCACCATATGACCTTCATGTAATCTTGAGCAGCACTCCTCATCTCCAAACCTCTGTTTCTTCCTTAGGAACATCATGAGAGCCACATATGTCATTTAAATTTTTTAGTGGTCTCATTAAAAAATAAAAGTAAATGAAGGACTAGTAATTTATATATTATTATTTAATCCAACATGTCCAAAAAATTGTCATTTCAGCATGGAACCAATAAGAAAAATTGCTAGGGTGATGCTTTACTTTTTTTGGATGAAGCTTTGAAATCAAGTGTGCATTTTATACTTATCACACCAGTCACATTGCAAGTGCTCAAAGAAAGCCGCATATGTCTGTGGCTACCATATTGGATAATGTCACTCTGGATTTGCTCCAGATGACCAGAGAATGTTTGGAGCTGCTTCTAATGTCATGTCCCCCCACAACAGTATTCATAGGCAGTAATCAGAGAGTGGCCTTGGGCACAGAGTCTCCTCACACACTCTTACTTATCAGAGAGAAACATATTGGTCTGTTGCCCTCAACTCCCCCAGCCAAATACCACTTGGTTGAAAGGTGAACCTTGGCTGTAATAAAGGCTGGGGTAGTGTCTGGGTCTTTCATCCTCTCTAGGAGGGGCCAGCAAGAAGAAGGTAGTTTAGAAACAAAGCTTTAGGGCAGCAAACAGTTGCACCTGCCACATCATAGGTGGCAAATACTCAGGCTGGGTACTGCCACTCTCCCTGGCTTGCCCATGACCACAGTCACTAATAGTGCATGGGACTCTACCAAAGTCCAAGTGTAACTACTGTCTATAAAATAAATAACCATGAGTTCCCATTGTGGTGCAGTGGAAATGAATCCTGCTAGTATCCATGATGAAGCAGGTATGATCCCTGGCCTTGCCAGTGGGTTAAGGATCTGGTGTTCACAGATGCAGCTCCCAGAACTGCTGTGGTATAGGTTGCAGATTCGGCTCAAATTCTGCGTTGTGGCTGTGGTATAGGTCAGCAGCTGTGGCTCTGATTTGACCCCTAGCCTGGGAACTTCCATATGCTGCAGGCATGGCCCTAAAAAGCAAAAAAAAATAAATAAATAAATAAAATTAAGAGGTTATAAAAATTATCTATAAAAAATAAATAACGGACAAGGACCTACTATATAGCACAGGGAACTATATATTTTGTAATAACCTACAAGGGAAGAGAACCTGGAAAATAATATGAATGAATATATATATACATATGTATATATGCATATATATGTATGTATATGTCAGTTTATATATATATAAAAAACCGAACTGCCGTGCTTACACCTGAAACTAAGAAACTAACATGATACTGTAAATCAACTATACTCCAATTAAAATTAAAAAACAAGTGTAACCTTGGGGTCTTTTTCAACCCCAAGTTGCAAGCAGTGACAGTCTATGATTGTTGGCATAAGTGACCTATTTCTGAGTACTGAATTGTAAACACCTTTAGAGGGGGGAAACATCCTCTGTTTTATTTCTGTGGTACCTCTGTGTACTCAAAACAGTAACAGTGTTTTTTCTTAGGCTCAGCTGAATGTTACAGTTTCCTCCTTGGAGAGGAAATCAGAGCTCCCCACAGCATTCAGAAGTTCCTGGGCCAGGGACTGAACCAAAGCTTACAGCAGTGGCAGTATTGGATCCTTAACCTCGTGGACCATCAGGGAAATCCCTTTCTGTTCCTTTTTCCCTTACTGGTTTTTTTGGCTCGGGTTTTACTACTCAGCACACTGAGTGTATCATTTTGTAGCCCTCTTCTTTGAAAATTCTACATTACAACATATGTATTTTATTCTTAAAAGTGTATATACATGTTATTTTTAGTAACTACATAATAAGCAATCTGGCTAATGAGCCATATTTTCTTGAGCATTTTCCATGTCTGAGAGCAGTTGCTTCTAGTTTTTCCAGTTTTTATAATGAAACTTATGTGGCTAAAGGGTTAACCAAACCTTTCCCTAGTCTACCTGAAAATTTGACGTTTTGTTAATGTTCTAGCTCTGCTTCCTTTGAGACTTAATAAAAATGGAGTGTCAACAGTGTTACTAGGCAACATGGCTTATGTAAAAATGGCCATGCATTGGGAAACTGCATCTTCGGGGGGGGGGGGGGAGGAAGAACCATAAATACCTGATGGCAAGTCCTACTTAGGGCTCCCTAAGCACAGTGACTTCTTGTGGGCATGTCTCTTGCCTTTGGAATTGTTACAAGAGATACTCCTGTGGGGTGGAAGTTTTCCCTTACTGGTCAGAGTGGTTTTGCACCTATAAGATGTGGATTTCATCTCCTTGCACCTGAGCTCTAACCTGAGGTGTGGAAAGCAGGGAGAGGAGAAGCCAGGGAGGCAAGAGACCCTTTCCAGGACACCCGTGCATGTTTCTCCAGTGTAGCCTTTTGAGGGCTAAGGTATGGTCTTAGGAATCTAATTGTTTGGTGGTGTCTAGGAAGACCCTCGGTGGGCCTAGCACCCTGCACTTAGGATTCTGTCCTTAGGAGAGCTTTGCAGAAGTGGCATTACCTGGTCAGAGGCTATGGGCATTTTCAAGCCCCTTAATACAGATGTAAAGTTGAGTTGATTTCCCAAAGCATTGTACCATCAACTTCTACCAAGTATGCAATGAGACAGCCATTTCCAGGTACCTTCATCAAAATTTTTAGAATTTTTTGCAGATTTGATAGCAAAAATTGACAATTTCTTGTTTGCATTTTTTTTTTTTTTAAATCTTGGGAGTTCCCGTTGTGGTGCAGCAGAAACGAATCCAA
This sequence comes from Phacochoerus africanus, assembly GCF_016906955.1. Taxonomy (NCBI): domain Eukaryota; kingdom Metazoa; phylum Chordata; class Mammalia; order Artiodactyla; family Suidae; genus Phacochoerus; species Phacochoerus africanus. The sequence goes on from NC_062544.1 coordinate 103,621,124, forward strand.
CTAGGAACCATGAGGTTGCCGGTTCCATCTCTGGCCTCCTCAGGGGGTTAAGGATCCTGTGTTGCCGTGAGCTGTGGCATAGTTTGCACACTCAACTAGGATCCTGAGTTGCTGTGGCTCTGGCATAGGCCGGTGGCTACAGCTCCAACTGGACCCCTAGCCTGGGAACCTCCATATGCCGTAGAAGTGGCCCTAGAAAAGGCAAAAAGACAAAAAAAAAATTAAATTGCAACCTCAAAGAGATAGAAGAGGCACCTTCCCTTCCCCATGCTAAACTGCTCTTTCTACCTCTCCAGGTCTACGAGGCCCTCCTCCAGCGGTATGCTGTGCTTGAGCAGAGAGTCCTGACCCAGACCCGGAGGCCTTCTGAATGAATGCTGCAGGCCCAGGTTCATTGATTCTACTTGGAGACATGGCTCAGGAAAGCAGGGATCCTCTTCCCTGTTGCAAGCAGCTCTGCCTGCCCACCTGACTCCTTGCAGTGCTCCAGCCTTACCTAGGACCAACTTCAAGCCCACCTTAGCACACCATTCCTCAACATAGATGGGTGGCTTGTGTGTTCCTGTGCCCTTGTGCCTGGGGCAGGAAAGCATCTCTCTTTTTCTGTCTTTTTTCCCAGGAGACAAGATAACACTGAGCTTGTGATATGTCTAATAAAACTGTGACTTGTCCCCATTCAGGACCTAAATCAGCAGAAGGAGGGAGACAAAGCAAAATGAATAGATTCTTTCCTCTTTATTCACCATTTTTCAGGATAATGAGTCAATTCCTCAGCATCCTCTAACAGCAACTTGATTTTTAGTGTCAGTATGATACATTCAACATACTTATGTCTTACTCTGTTGCACTAATTATTCTGATAGGTGGCATCTCCAACTGTCCTCCTGCTTTCCTGATCTATCATTAGTTCTTTCTTATTTACTGATACTTCTGCTGCGTCTACTCCTTAATTATTGCTGGGCCCCAAATCTCTGTTCTCATTCCTCTCTCCCTCTGATGCTCTCCTCTCTTGTTGGACAATTTCATCTATTCTTGGGCTTCAACTGCCTCTTATTTACTACTAACGCTGGGCTCTGTGTTTCCAACCAGAACTCTTCTTGGAGTCTGCCAGCATCCTCGTAGGGGTACTGTATACTCTGCTTATCTTCCCTTGCTCTTCTCCAAACCTCCTCATCCAGAGTTCCTGTTTCAGTGAATTAGTACCACCATCCACCCATCCATTCACTCAGGAACCCACCCACTTCAAATCGGTCACTAAGTGATTGTGGTTATTTCTTTGGTAGCTCCTAGAACAGTTCCTTTCTCTCTATCCATCCTCTTTTTACTTTTAGACCCTTTTATTCCTTGATCAAATTATTCCAAAGGCCTCTATAGGAAGCCTTCTGTGATATGCCCCCTGCAAAATCTTCCAGACTTCTTTTTCTTTCTTTCTTTCTTTTTTTTTTTATGGAAATGCTCTGATAAACATTTATTTTTTTTTCTTTTTTTTTTAAATTATTTATTATTATTATTTTTCCCACTGTACAGCAAGGGGGTCAGGTTATCCTTACATGTATACATTACAATTACATCTTTCCCCCAGCCTTTCTTCTGTTGCAACATGAGTATCTAGACAAAGTTCTCAATGCTATTCAGCAGGATCTCCTTGTAAATCTATTCTAAGTTGTGTCTGATAAGCCCAAGCTCCCGATCCCTCCCACTCCTTCCCCCTCCCATCAGGCAGCCACAAGTCCCTTCTCCAAGTCCATGATTTTCTTTTCTGAGGAGATGTTCATTTGTGCTGGATATTAGATTCCAGTTATAAGTGATATCATATGGTATTTTTCTTTGTCTTTCTGGCTCATTTCACTCAGTATGAGGTTCTCTAGCTCCATCCATGTTGCTGCAAATGGCATTATGTCATTCTTTTTTATGGCTGAGTAGTATTCCAGACTTCTTTTTCTTTCTTTCTTTCTTTCTTTCTTTTTTTTTTTTTTTAGAGTTGCACCTGTGGGATATGGAGGTTCCCAGGCTAGGGTCCAATCAGGCCTACAGCTGCCAGCCTGTGCCACAGCCACAGCAACATCAGATCGGAACCATGTCTACAACTGACACCACAGCTCACGGCAATGCCGGATCCTTAACCTACCGAGCAAGGCCAGGGATCGAACCCACAACCTCATGGTTCCTAGTCTGATTCATTTCCACTGCACTGTAATGGGAACTCCCCAGATCCTCCAGATTTTTCTTCTGCCACAAGCCTGTACCTCAGCTGGTACCTCAGCTGGGACTTCAGTTAAATCAAACCACTTATGGTCTCACCTGGAGTAGGAAAATGCTATGAACAGGTTTGAGACCCAGGGGATCAGAGCAGAGACTGGTGGGAAGTCAAGAGAAGGGGTTTAGAAAAGAGTGGAACCAGAGACATCACTTCTAAGAAAGTTGAATTTATCTTGAAAGGGTATGGTGTTCCTTGCAAGCTTGGTGCATGAAGGGAGAAAAGAACGCAAGGAGCTGAGGATGACAGCCTATCAACAGTAGGTCGGAGATTCAGAAGAAAATGGACAGCTCTCCCACTACCACCAGCACCACCTAGACATTACTTATTAAAGAAATTGTACATGATCGACCAACAGGAAAGGGGTCTCTTCTATCAAGAAGCAGAGACAGCCACCATTCCATTCCCCATTTTACCCCTGCCCCCACGGAGTTGCCAGTTATTACAAGGAAATCTGGAGTTCCTCTTGTGGTACAGTGGAAAATCTGACTAGTATCCTTGTGGATGTGGGTTTGATCCCTGACCTTGCTCAGTGGGTTAAGGATCTAGTGTTGCTATGAGTGATGGTTTAGGTCACAGACATGGCTTGGATCCACAGCTCCAATTTGACCCCTAGAGTGGGAACCTCCATATGCCGCGAGTACAGCCCTAAAAAGAAAGAAAGGAAAAAAAAAAGGACATCAACATAAATAGAAAAAGGGACTTATCATCTATACAAATATGGGAAGAAAACATAGTGAGAATCATAGCTTTTCAAGGTGATGAAATAGTCCAAAATAAAAAGGAACAAAGAGAGTAAACTATAGCAACCCTCCAACGTGAACTTTAAAATAAAAACCAATAGTGGATGTGAAAGAATACCACAGGTCAGAAATTCAGAAACTTAGAATGAAAATGAAAAAGCAGCAGACACATGTGAAAAGAGAACTGACCAAACATGGGAAAGAATTTAAAATGATAAAATCACCATAGCTATGAAGACTAAATTACAACACATTCAAATGAAAATGGAAACGGAGTTCCCCTCCAGGCTCAGCAGAAATGAATCTGACTGGCATCCAAGAGGACTCAGGTTCGATGTCTGGCCTTGCTCAGAGGGTTAGGGATCTCGAGTTGCCGTGAGCTGTGGTGTAGGTTGCAGTCACAGCTCAGATCCAGCGTTGCTATGGTTTTGGCGTAGACTGGCAGCTGTAGCTCCAATTTTACCCTAGCCTGGGATTTTAGGTGCGGGACTGAAAAAGAAGACAATAAATAAGAAAATAGGAACGACTGTAAGTACCCTAAAGCATATAGAAGAAAGGAATGAAAAAAGGGCAAAAACAACAAAATGGAAGAGCTGGAAAGGCCCAGGAAGAAAATAAGACAGGCAAATGAAAACTAACACTGGTAAAATTGGAGCTCTTGCAGCCAAAAGATAAGACACTGGAAGAGAGTTAATATTTAAAACTACTCCAAGAGAAATTTCAGAAAACAAAAAACCTGTATCCGTATCTTGAAAGGGCCTACCTTGTTACAGGGAAAGTTGATCCAGAATGATAGATGGAGGCATATTCTAGCAAACTATCATACTTTGAAGGTGAGGGGGAAATTCTCTAGACCAAGACCTAGTCTCTTACTAAGGACAGATCAGGTTGGCATCAAATTTCTCAAAAAGCAATTAGAAGTGGAGTAACATTTGGAGTTCCCGTCATGGCCCAGTGGTTAACAAACCTGACTAGCATCCTTGAGGACTCGGGTTTGATCTCTGCCCTTGCTCTGTGGGTTAAGGATCTGGTGTGGCCGTGAGCTGTGGTATAGGTTGCAGATGAGGCTCAGATGTGGCGTGGCTGTGGCTGTGGCTGTGGCGTAAGCCAGCAACTGTAGCTCTGATTGCACCTTAGCCTGGGAACCTCCATATGCCGCCAGTATGGCCCTAAAAGACAAAAAAAAAGGCCAGGGAGTTCCCGTCGTAGCGCAGTGGTTAACGAATCTGACTAGGAACCATGAGGTTGCGGGTTCGGTCCCTGCCCTTGCTCAGTGGGTTAACGATCCGGCGTTGCTGTGAGCTGTGGTGTAGGTTGCAGACACGGCTCGGATCCCGAGTTGCTGTGGCCCTGGCGTAGGCCGGTGGCTACAGCTCCGATTCAACCCCTAGCCTGGGAACCTCCATATGCCGCGGGAGCAGCCCAAGAAATAGCAACAACAACAACAACAAAAAAAGACAAAAGACCAAAAAAAAAGGCCAAAAAAAAAAAAGTGGAGCAACATTTTCAAGAAACTCAAAGAGAAAATACCAACTGTTTCATGTTCAGCTAAGCTGCCCTTTTAAGTATCAAGGATGTTGAACAATTTTTTTGTTTTTAGAGTTGGTCATACAGCATATGGAAGTTCTCAGGCTAGGGGCCGAATCAGAGCTGCAGCCACTGGCCTATGCCAAAGCAACACAAGATCCAAGCTGGGTGTGTGAGCTACACTACAGCTCATGGCAATGCCAGATCCTTAACCCACTGAGTGAGGACAGGGATGGAACCTTCATCCTCATGGATACTCTGAGCCACAACAGGAACTCCTAACAAGTTTTTTTTTAATTATGCAAGATCTCAGGAAATATTGTACTTAATCCCTTAGGATTCCACTAAAACAAGCTTCATCCAACCAGAAGATGATTGGGAAATGTTTAAGTTCTTATGTTTAAGTCTTTAAGCCATTTTGAGTTTATTTTTGTGTATGGTATGAGGGCATGTTCCAGTTTCATTGATTTACATGCAGAGGTCCAGTTTTCCCAGCAACACCTGTTGAAAAGACTCTTTCCCATTTTATATTTTTGCATCCTTTGTGGAAGATTAATTGACTGCAGGTGTCTGGTTTTATTTCTGGGTTTTCTATTCTGTTCCATTGGTCTGTATGTCTGTTTTGGTACCAGTACCACACTGTCTTGATGACTGTCACTTTGTAATATTGTCTGAAGTCTGGGAGAGTTATGCCTCCTGCTTGGTTTTTGTTCCTCAGGATTGCTTTGGCAATTCTGGGTCTTTTATGGTTCCATATACATTTTTGGATTGTTTGCTGTAGTTCTGTGAAAAATGTCATGGGTAATTTGATAGGGATTGCATTGAATCTGTGGATTGCTTTGGGTAGTGTGACCATTTTTACGATATTAATTCTTCCAACCCAGGAGCATGGAATAGCTTTCCATTTCTTTGCATCTTCTTTGATTTCCTTGATTAATGTTTTATAGTTCTCAGCATATAAGACTTTCACCTCCTTGGTCAGCTTTATTTTGGAGTACAAATTTTTTTTTTGTCTTTTTGGGGCCACACCCACGGCATATGGAGGTTCCCAGGCTAGAGGTCTAATCAGAGCTGTAGCTGCCATCCTACACTACAGCCACAGAAATGCCAGCTCCAAGCCGTGTCTGCAAACTACACCATAGCTTACGGCAATACTTAATCCTTAACCCACTGAGCGAGGCCAGGGATGGAACTTGCAACTGTCATGGTTCCTAGTTGAATTTGTTTCCACTGTGCCATGATGGAAACTCCTTAGAGTACAATTTTAAGAGGTATTGTATTTTTCAGAGTTCCCATTGTGGCACATCAGAAACAAATTCGACTAGGAACCATGAGGTTCTGGGTTTGAGTCCTGGCCTCGCTCAGTGGGTTATGGATCCAGTGTTGCTGTAAGCTGTGGTGTAGGTTGAAGATGTGGCTTGGATCCAGCATTGCTGCGGCTGTGGTGAAGGCCAACAGCTGTAGTTCCAATTAGACCCCTAGCCTGGGAACCTCCATATGCCATAGGTGTAGCCCTAAAAAGACCAAAAAATAAAATAAAGGTATTGCATTTTTATATTCCTTTTATAAGATTGTACAAGCACATGAAAAAATGCTCAACATCACTGATTATTGGAGAAATGCAAATCAAAACTACTATGAGGTACCACCTCACACCTGTCAGAATGGCTGTCATTAACAAGTCAACAAATAACAAATATTGGAGAGGGTGTGGAGAAAAGGGAACCCTCCTGCACTGTTGGTGAGAATGTAAATTGGTGCAACCACTATGGAAAACAGTATAGAGGTACCTTAGAAAACTAAAGAATTACCATATGACCCAGCAATCTCACTCTTGGGCATATATCCAGACAAAATTTTCCTTGAAAAAGACACATGCACCCATATGTTCATTGCAGCACTATTCACAATAGCCAAGACATGGAAACAACCTAAATGTCCATTGACAGATGAATGGATTAAGAAGATGTGGTATATATACACAATGGAATACCACTCAGCCATAAAAACGAACAAAATAATGCCATTTGCAGCCACATAGGTGGAACTAGAGACTCTCATACTAAGTGAATTAAGTCTGAAAGAGAAAGACAAATGCCACATGATATCACTTATATCTGGAGTCTAATATATGGCACAAATGAAGCTTTCCACAGAATAGAAATTCATGGACTTGGAGAACAGACTTGTGGCGCCAAGGGGGAGGGGGAGGGAGTGGGATAGAATGGGAGTCTGAGGTTAATAGATGCAATCTATTGCATTTGGAGTGGATAAGCAATGAGATCCTGTTGTATAGCATAGAGAACTATATCCAGTCACTTGTGATGGAACATGATGGAGGATAATGTGAGAAAAAGAATATATATATACACATGCACATGTATATTTATGACTGGGTCACTTTGCTGTATAATAGAAGTTGACAACACTGTAAATCAACTATAAAAGAAAAATTAAAAAATTATTTATAAAAAAAGGGAGAGAGGAAGAGAGCAGTACAAAGAGCTCTGTTGCAAAGGCAACATGTGCAAATCACAGAATATCATTTAAAGTTGAAAAACCAGGAGTTCCCATTGGGGTACAGCGGAAACCAATCCGACTAGGAACCATGAGGTAGCAAGTTCAGTCCCTGGCCTCGCTCAGTGGGTCGAGAATCTGGTGTTGCTGTGGCTGTGGTGTAGGCCAGCCGCTACAGCTCCAATTAGACCCCTAGCCTGGGAACGTCCGTATGCCATGGGTGCAGCCCTAAAAAGACAAAAAGACTAAATAAATAAAAAAATAAAGTTGACAGACTAAATGGTTGAGAAATAAGCAAAAAAAAAGTAAATGTAGCATCATCTAAACAGTAAATATAGGAAGGACAAGCATATGAGTCAAATTAGTAGATGGAAAGACTCAACTCATGTTTTTTTTGTTTTTTTTCTTCTTTGTCCTGCACAAGACACAGAAATTCCCAGCCAGGGATCAAACTCAGGCCGAAGCAGTGACAATGCCAGATCCTTAACCCACTAGGTCACCAGGGAACACCAACTCAGCTATGTTTTATTATTTATTTTTTGTCTTTTGAGGGCCGCACTCAGGGCATACGGAGTTTCCCAGGCTTGGGGTCTAATCAGAGCTGTTGCTACCGGCCTACACCACAACCACAGCAACGCCAGATCCAAGCCTCATCTGTGACCTACACCACAGCTCACGGCAATGCCAGATCCTTAACCCACTGAGCAAGGCCAGGGATCAAATGCACAACCTCATGGTTCCTAGTCAGATTCGTTAACCACTGTGCCATGAGGGGAACTCCCTCAGCGTTTTTTGTTTGTTTGTTTTTAAAATTTTTTTTTATTTTTAGGGCCACACCTGTGGCATATGGAAGTTCCCAGGCTGGGGGTTGAATTGGAGCTGCAGGCCTACACCACAGCCATAGCAACATGGGATCTAAGCCATATCTGCGACCTAGGCCGCAGTTCTCATGCTTCCTGCTGGGCATGTGGAAGATCTGCCATTCATTCTGCCAAGACTGCTTGTCCCAGACTAGGGGTCAAATCGGAGAGCAATGCCAGATCTGAGCTGGATCCTTAATCTTATGTGCTACAAGAGAACTCCCCCAACAATCTTTCAGCATATTTATGACAGCTTTGAGAAAATCCTTGACTGATAGTTACATCATCGATCATCATCTTGACTAAAATGACATCTGTCATTTCTATTTCTGTTGACTGAGTTTTCTCCTGATGGTTCACATTTTCCTTCTTCTTGTGTCTAGTAATTTTTAATCTATTTTTTATGTTTTGGCCACAGTCTGGTCATATGGAAGTTCCTGGGCCAGGAATTGAATCTGAGCTGCAGGTGCAACCTGTGCCACAGCTTTGGCAACACCAGATTCTTAACCCACTGTGGGAACTCCAAAGTTTTTTTGTTTTGTTTTGTTTTTGGCTGTGCCTGCAGCATGTGGAAGTTCCCAGGCCATGGAACCTGAGCTGCTGCATTGGCAATGCTGGATCTTTAACCCACTGTACCACAAGAGGGCTCTGGTAATTTTTAAATTTAGGTGTTAGGAGTTCCTGTCGTGGCTTAGTGGTTAACCCGACTAGTATCCATGAGGACGTGGGTTTGATTCCTGGCCTTGCTCAGTGGGTTAAGGATCTAGCATTGCCATGAGCTCTGGTCTAGGTCACAGACGTGGCTCAGATCTGGCATTGCTGTGGCTGTGGTGTAGGCTGGTAGCTGTAGCTCAGATTCGACCCCTAGCCTGGGAACCTCTATATGCCATGGGTGTGGCCCTAAAAAGACAAATAAATAAATAAAATTTAAAAATGAAATTAGGTGTTTTGTAAATGCTTTTAAATTGTAGAATGCCAGGTTTGATGAATTAAAAATTGTTGACCTATTGTCTGGTAGGTACCTAAGTTACTTATAGATCAGCTTGATCATTTCAAGGCTCGGTAATGTGGGCTCACAGGGCTAGTTTATTTATTCTAGGGCTCGTTTAACTTCACTGCCATGGAGTGACCCTCTGAATGTGTCTTGGTTATTCAGTGAGGACTTTACACTCTAGCTGGTTAGAACTAAATACTATCCTGTGTCAGTCTTGGGGTTCAGCTTGCTTGCTTTCTTCCCTCACCACACAGATTTTCTTTCTATATATGTGAAACCTGGGATTCAGCAAAAGCCACAGGGAAACTCTCCTGCAGACTCCAGCTTTCTTTATGAAGTTCCCTCCTCTGTAGTACTCAGTCCCTTCAGCTTGCTGCAGCCTTCCTGACCTCCAGTGGCTCTCTCTGTCCCCAGTTCTGCAAGGTTGCCAGGCTCTGCTTGGGATGCACTTCCTGCACCATGGACTGGAATTTGTCTCTTTTTCAGAGAAACAGAAAATAGAATGTCCAAAATAGTTGCCTTATATATTTTGTCCAGATTTCTTGTTATGGCAGGAGGGCAAATACTGTTCCAGCTACTGGATAATGGCTGGAAGTAAAATATCTTATCTAGCTCAATTTTGGTTCCACTTCCAGAAATTTCTCCTTATTGTAGGAACCTGACTTAAAAAGGAGGCTTGGATGGTCAGTTCTAAGAGTTTCCATGGAGAGACTGCTGCAGCTCTTTCTTGTTCTTATCAGAGTCCCCTTGCATTCACTTGCTACTGGACTGGGGAAAACCACTCCCAGTTTTACCTACTATTTTTAAGTTATTGAGCCATGCTTTCCCTGAATCTCTGTTTTTCCAGGTACCTCTTCTACCCTATTGAGTTCCTCATCTTCCCTTTGCACAGATGCTAGTCCATGAAGCTTTTATTGCCCTTGGAAGTTTGTAGTTTGTCTCCACTTGCTTGTATTTTAGGGTTTTAGGGGAAACCTTGTCACCAGTTTTATTGTAAATGTACGTGGATTTTCCTCCCTCCCTTCCTTCCCTCCTTTCGATTTTTAGGGCTGCACCTGTGGCTTATGGAAGTTCACAGGCTAGGGGTCAAATTGGAGCTGCAGCAGCCAGCCTACACCACAGCCACAGCAATGCCAGATCTGAGCCTAGTCTGAGACCTACACCACAGCTCACAGCAATGCCGGATCCTTAACCCACTGAGCAAGGCCAGGGATCGAACTGGCATCCTCATGGATATAAATTGGGTTTTTTACCGCTGAGCCACGATAGGAACTTCTGTACGTGGATTTTCTATCATTGTTTTTTTCTTCCATGTAGTTGTGCTGTGAGAATTTTGGAAGAGTCAAAAGCTCTGCAGCCAGGACTTCCCATGTGGCTCACAACAACAGCTCTGCAGCCACCAAGCTAGCCATCATTTTCTCAGAATCTGGGGGAAGTGTTAGGAACCTGAATGTAATTTACCATGCTGTCTTTGCCCTGTCTCTGGAATATATCAAAATGTAGCCTCCACTCACCTGTATCACTAAGTTGTTACAATGAGTACAGCTGCTTGGTGACCCACAATGGACATGCAGTATGAGTGAAAAGTAAGTTTTGTTGTTTTAAGCCACTGGGGTTTGGGGACCTTCCATTAGCACAGCATCATCTAATCTGCTTTAGAGAGTTACCTTTCCATCTAAGCCAATTAAATCAGTTGGCCTCAAGGTAGCCACCGTGAAGCTGAGACAGGGTGGGAAAAGAACTATGGGGGCAAGGGAGAAAAGAAAACAATTTGAGGACTATGTCTAGGAAATAACTTCTGATGTTGACTGCACATGAAACAGATTGGAAATAAAAGGATAAGCTTGGGGGGAATTGTATTGCCAAAAAAACCATGCACCCATCAAATTATATAGTGTGAATGGTACCCCCTGAAATTATTTATTTATTTTTTGTTGTTGTTGTTATTCTGAAATTTTATTTTTATTTTTTTACAGAATAAAATACATACATTTACACACAATTACATTCTCACAGATTATTATATCATGGATCTTAAGAAACAGATTAAGTGACTCCTCTGGAGAAGTGGAATGGAAAATATGCTGAGACAAATAGGAAATTTATTGTATACTTTATCCCAATTTTATGGCTTTCATCTTTACTACTTAGTTTTATCTATTTCAATTTTTCTTTAAAAATTAGCATTATATTAAATTGTTATATTATGCAACTAAAATTTATAAAGAAGAAAGGCTTATATACCATTAAATATTTTATATAGCATAGTAAAAAGAATAACTCGTAAGCATAACAAAAATAATACACACTCTGAAAATAAGTAAAATATAAAATGCATAAGTTGGTTAAAAAACAATGTAACTATATAAATATGTCCTCACAATTTGTTCCATCTCATTGATTCTTCAATAAAGGCATTACACCATTCTAGGTGATGTGATAAACAAGACACTATAGACTTTACATTGTACCATGGAGAGAAATGGTTATTAATAATACAATTGTAGAACTGTATTATTTAATTGTACAGTGGCATTATTTAATTATAATTATCATAAATTTTTTGATGGAGAGGAAATCAGATCTAAGAAGACATCAGCATTCCAAGAATGATGTCAAATGACCCCCTTCATGGTGGATTATGCACTTATTTACTATGAGATATATTTCTTCTCCAGAGATTCCTTGTTTGTGTATCAATTGTAGATTTTTGGTTTGCAGTTATTCTGAAGTTTTGATATAAGAGTCTATGTGTATATGAGATTGTTTTAAGTTGTTGTTCTCTTAATTGCAAGTTCATCTCCGGTGTCCCGCATTTGTACCCACCTCTTCTCATGATTTCTGATTTTGATGGTATAATTGTGCATGGATGATTTCCTATCTTTATATACACCTTTACTGGTGAGCCCTGTCATTTGTGGAATTTTTGTTTCCTGTTGCTGATCTTTTCTTCCCCGCCTAGAGAAGTTCCTTTAGTATTTGTTGTAAGGCTGGTTTAGTGTTGTTGAATTCTCTCAGCTTTTGCTTATCTGAGAAGGTTTTTATTTCTCCTTCAAATCTGAAGGAGAGCCTTGCTGGGTAGAGTGAAAAACCTGGCGCGCCCCCGCGAGGGACACCCCCCGTGGCGGGGAAGCGCCCCCGCGGGGAGAGGGGGAGCGCCGAGAGGGGGGAGAGCGCGGCGACAGGTCTCACTCCCTCGGCCGGGGATTCGGCGAACCCCCCTGAAATTATTTAATGTGGTACTGCTATACCTAAATCACCCACTAAAAGATACTAATGTATATTGTGCCATATTTCTCACAAATACCCACTATGGTATATCCTTAACCAGGGTCTTCAGGAACTGAGAGAAGCTGGAGACACTTCTGTATGTTTTAGTGATGAGGTCGTCAAATATTAATACAAAAATTGTGGTTACTTGAAGAGTTTAGCTTATCAATGAAATGCATTTACCCCTCACAATAGAATGTATTATAATCATGCAGATACTAATTGTATTATAATGCTATACTTTTCTGCCTTCTCTCGTTAACTTGATACTGAAGGATGCAGTGATCAATTGTTTCTTCCCAATTCATTGGTTTCCAACCTTGATTCTCCCTTCCAACTTAGGAAGGGAGTGACTAGGGGAAGAGTGGTTCTAACACAGAGAATGTCTGAACGGCAGAGTTCCCTGCCATAATTTTTATAGTGGATATTTTTGTTGTTGTTTTCTTTTTTCCTTTTTTTTTTTTTTGCTGCTTTTTAGGGCCACACCATGGCATATGGAAGTTCCCAGACTAGGGGTCAAATCTGAGCTATGCCTGCTGGCCTACACCACAGCTGCAGCGACACAGGATCCAAGCTGTGTCTTCGAACTACTCCACAGCTCATGGCAATGCCGGATCCTTAACCCAATGAGTGAGGCCAGGGATCGAATCTGCATGCTCATGGATCCTACTCAGGTTCATTAACTGCTGAGCCATGAAGGGAACTCCCTGTTTTTTTCTTTTGTTGGCCATGTCTGTGGCATGCAGAAGTTCCTGGGCCAGGGATTAAATCTGCACCACAGCAACAGTCTAAGCCTTAGCCATGATAACACCAGATCCTTAACCCACTGAGCCGCCAGGGAGTTCCTCTAGTGGACGTGTGTTTTGTTTTTGCCTTTCAGCTTCCTGTCATTTTATGTCTGATATCAAATGCAGTATTTAGTACTCTTGTAGTTCAAAAGGGCAGAAAAACCAAGCCAAACTTGCTTTTCAGATATCCATCATCACCTTTCCTAAACAGCCTATAGGCTCATGAACAAATTGTGGCATAGAGAGGCTAATGCTATGAGCTCAACAACATGGATTTTAGCTCTGCAAGAGCATCAAGGGAAGAGCGCAGGGGTTCTAAGGTAGAAAAAACCTTAATGTGTCTCAGGAGCAGAAAGCAGACCAACATGTCTGGCTGATGGTGAGATGGAAGAAGAAGAGTTGATTATGTCCAGTTCTGTTAGACATTGTAACAGGAAGCAATGGGAGGATTTTAAGCAAGAGAGAAATGTGAAGTGAGTTCCATTTTAAAAAGATCATTTCCAGAGATCCCGTCGTGGTGCGGCGGAAAAGAATCCAACCAGGAAGCATGAGGTTGCAGGTTCAATCCCTGGCTTTGCTCAGTGGGTTAAGGACCTGGTGTTGCCGTCAGCTGTGGCAACAGCTTGGATCCTGTGTTGCTGTTGCTGTGGTGTAGGCCGGCAGCTGTAGCTCCGATTGGACCCCCTAGCCTGGGAACCTCCATATGCCGAGGGTAAGGCCCTAAAAAGACAAAAAAAAAAAAAATCATTTCAGTTGCTGTATAGAAGATGTATTATATTATAGCCAGGCAAGAATGGAAGCAGGTGACAAGTCACAATCACTTTCCTTCACTGCTGTTGCACTGGTCCATGTGTGAGATGTTGGGTGGTGACCGTATATGTAGAAAGGAAGTGATTGGATGGTGGATTTTTTTTTCCCGCTATTTTAGGGCTGCACCACAGCTCACAGCAATGCCAGATCCTTAACCCACTGAGAGAGGCCAGGGATCGAACCCCTGTCATCATGGATCCTAGTCAGGTTTGTTAACTGCTGAGCCACAAAGGTAACTCCTTGATGGTGGATTGATGTGTTTTTGAAACAAACTTGGTGATGGACTGAACATGGGAAGAATCAAGAATGACTCATAAAATTTTGATTTGAGCAATTGGTTTGTTATGTCATTAATTCAGACAATTGGAGGAGTAGATTTATGGGGGAAATGAAGAATTCTGCTTTAACTAGGTCAAGTCCGAGATACCTTATAGGCTGCCCAATAGAGATGTCAAGAAGGCAGTTGGTTACACAAATTTAAAGTTCCCAGAGGAGTACCTGTTGTGGCTCAGTGGGTTAAGAACCTGACATAGTGAACATGAGGATTTCGGTTTGATCCCTGGCCTTGCTTAGTGGGTTAAGGATCCGGAGTTGGCACAAGCTTCGGCTAGGTCACAGGTGTGGCTCAGATCTGGTGTTGCTGTGGCTGTGTTGTAGGCGGAAGCTGCAGCTCTCATTTGACCCCTAGCCTGGGAACACATGCCATAGGTGTGGCCTTAAAAAAAATAATAAATTTAATAAATTAAATTAAATTAAATAGGAGTTCCCACTGTGGTACAACAGGATCGACAGCATCTTGGGAGCCCTGGGACGCAGGTTTGATCCCTTGGGCACAGTGGGTTAAGGCTCTGGTGTCACAGCTGTGGTGTATGTTGAAATATCGGCTTGGATCTGATCCATGGCCGGGGAAACTCCATATTGCTGCAGGGTGGCCAAAAAGGAAGAAAAATAAAAAGTTCCCAGAGAAGTCAGGGTGGAAGACACAGATGTGTTAACAGTTTGGTTTACCCTGAGCTCTTATTGTGATACCCATTTAGTGTGAAGTAGAAGAGAGGAAACAACCAGTTTAATTTGTGGTAGACACGTTATAGTTGATAACCTTCCAGAAGGAGGCAGTGATTTATCTTCCCTAGAAAAAGACACTTACTCTGGATATGGAGTTGCTTTTCTTGTCATCATGTGTCTATCAGTATAGCCTCCCATGGAGTTACCAAATACCTAATACAGAGCCCGAGTATCCCATTCTCTGCCGCTTCTTACTTACCACACAGTAGCATTCAACTCTGTGTTAAAAGACCTGTATAGGAGTTCCTGCTGTGCTGCAGTAGGTTCAGAATCTGACTGCAACCACTCAGGTCACTTTGGAGGTGCGGGTTCAATCCCTGGCCCACACAGAGGGTTAAAGGATCCAGCATTGCTGTAGCTGTGGCATGGGTTGCAGCTGTGGTTGGGATTCTTTGATCCCTGGCTCAGGAACTTCCATGTGCTGCCAGTGCAGCCATTAAAAAAAAAAAAAAAAAGTGTTATATAAGGTTAGCAAGGAGGGGCTGTCATTTCTGGTGTATATTTATTAAGAGGCCTTCAGAGACTCCCAAATCTTTCTGGGTAGTGATTCCGAAGTGTTGTTGGCCCCTGAGGTGTACTTGGTACTTTGGAAACGGGATGGTAGACCTTCATTTCAACTTCGATCAAGGCAATATACATTTTACATGGTAGGCTTTTACATAAGATTTTGTTTGAATAAGATTTGTGTAATTAAACAAAAAAATGCATGGAGTTCCTTGGTGGCCTAGGTTAAGGACTCCGTGTTGTCACTGCTGTGATGCTGGTTTAATCCCTGGCCAGGGAACTTCTGCATGCTGCGGTTTGGCCAACAAAGAAAAGACGGAAGGAATCGAGTCTCACTTTTCCTCCCTTATTTATTTATTTATTTATTTATTTATTTAGGCTCCTCACTTTCTGAATAAAAAGGCTCGGAAAAGTGAAACAACTCACTTCCAGGCACCATCTCCCTCCTGGTTGCTCTTGCCCTGCTCCTAGAAAGGCTGTGGCAAATCTGGAGAGGCTGAAGTTCTCTATTCAAGGATTCTGCACCTCATCCCTGAGCTGTGAGGGGGCTTTCCCTCTTTAGCTAGGGGCCCCCCTCAAGACCCTCCCAAACTCTAGCTGTGATAAGGACAGTAGAATCTGAGATAGAGAACTGGGTGGGAGTGCTGAGAATATTTGGGTAAGGGTGGGGAAGCAAGTTGCTACAGGCCTTTTTCCACCTGCTGCTGCTCTGCCCGGCGGGACTCGCGCCCTCCCTCACTAGGATGGGTCAATTTCAAGATCTCTAGTTGTGGCTTTGTGACCCCCATCAGGCGGGGAAATGAAGGCGCAGAGAGGAATCATCGGGGGCGGTCCACTCACTCGGGGTCGCAGGGCAGCATACGTTCCGGGGAGAGTGGGATCCTCAGCGCGGAGCAAGAATCACGGTGCGGGAGGCCACGGGGAGCTGGGGAGCTGGGGAGCTGGGGTTCTGGGGTAAAGTGCTACCGGACACGACCCAGCCAACTCTGCCAGCTGACCCTGCTCAGCCCTCCAAACCCACGGTTTGCACGCGTCCTGCAGGAGGGCGCGGCCTGGGGGCGGAGTCTCTGTGTTGTTGTTTCTCTGGAGCCACGCCCCTGAGGGGGGCGCGGACCACGCGGTCGGAGGGCCCGCCTCCCCTCCCCCTCCCCGCCCAGCTCGCCCGCCTCTTTGTATCCAACATCCGGGTTTCCCTGCTGGCTCGGCTCCGCGGCCGAGGCTCAGGAGCCATTTTGGACGCGGTTCAGCTCCCCTCCCCCCACCCCTCCCCCAGTTCATGGCCCCTCCGGACTCGGCCCCTGCGCCCGGGGCCCGGGCCCAGCCCCGCCGCGCTATGCCTGAGTCGGGCGCGCCCCGGCCCGCGCCCCGCCGCCGCCCCCCGGCCCCCGCGTCGCCCCGGAGCCGGGGCCGCAGCCTGCGCCGCCCGCAGCGGCCCTGAGCCTGGCCCCGCTGCGCGGCCTTTGGAGCCTGCACGCTGCCCTGGGACGAAGGCGCAGGAAGCGCGCGGGGAACAAGACCGAAGGAAGGAGCGGGAAGAAGAGCGCAGCCGCCGCCGGGCCCTGCGCGCCCCAGGAGCGCCGCGCGGCCCTGCCCGCGGGCTCCGGGTGTCCGCGGGGCGGCGCCGCGGAACATGACGGCGCCCTGGGCGGCCCTCGCCCTCCTCTGGGGATCGCTGTGCGTGGGTAAGGACAGGGCGCGGCGTGGGGGGCGCGCAGGTCGGCCTCGGGCGCCGCGCGGTGTTTACCAACAAAGGGCGGGCCCGCGGCCTCCTTATCGCGCCACCTGCACCCAGCTTGCACCTCCCGGGGCGGGGACAGGGGGCGCGTAGCGCGCCCCGCTTGCTGATCTTTTGGGGGATGGTCTTGCCCGTGCGGCGGCCTGCGGGTCTCCAGTTCGCAGAGGCAACCCCGGGGTCAGGGTTCAGACTCCACGGGCGCGTGGCACCCAGGCAGACTAGGAGGAGAACTGGAACGAGGGGCAGGTGGCCAAGCTGAGCTGGCAGGTCTAATGCGGGAGTGGCGGGATTGTAGGTGCAGCAGCGGCTGGCAAGTTGGAGTGCGCGATCTTTAGAGCCACTAGGTGTAGCGAAGGGAAGCGCGTCGCTTCACATAGCCGGGAGGAATCCAGCACCCCATCCCACCAGCATCTGCGTGGTGTTCCTCCGGAGGCGCGCCTTTGGCGCCAGGTCCCACCTGCGCCTGCTTTCCCTGCGGCGATCTGGGACGCGAGATGCCGGCCACCCCGCGGGACTGCTTTGTTTTGGGCGCCTAGGAGGGGAGGGGAGACGGGAGGAAAAACCAACAGGTCTCTGTTCTGTCTGGCCTCCGGGAAGCACGTGGCGGGGGCGGGTGACCCTCGGGACTAGCGTTCGGCTTGCGTGCGCGTGGTTGAGCATATTTGGGTTCGAGTGTATATGCGCGTTTTTCCGCGGGGAGACCTCTTCCCCCAGGCCTAAGCACTGATTTTCCTCTTTTAGCGCTTCTGGGACGCAGTACGTGCGGCTACGGGCTTGGCATTCGGGTTCAGAAAGGCCCGGGCAGCCGTGGGGAGCCACGCATTAAATCTCCAGGGAGAAGCCTGGGGCGGTCGAGGAAGCTGGTGCGCGGCAGCCCGGGAGCCTGGTCCTCCGCGTCTTTGTTCCCAGCCCCCATTACACATGCAGCTCGGGTCCCCCGCCGCCGCCCGAGGTGGCAGCAGCGCGGAGTCTGGGAAACCCGCGAAGGGCGGGGCCCGGGCAGGCAGGGGCGGGGCTGGGATCCCCAGGCTGCTGCGGGGGTGGGAATCCGGGATCTCCTCCTCATCCCCACTCCCACTCCCACTCTACCCGCCTCCTGTGTAGTGTAGCACAGCTTAGCTGTCTACACCAAAGCAAATGAGCTCCAGGCAGGGCTTAAAGCTGCGTGGCCTGAGTGCAGGGACCAGAGAACAGAGACCCCTTTTTGGTGCCTGGTGCTGTATGGAGGGGGTGTCATGACTCTTTTGGAGCCATTACCTGTGTCGTAGAAGCAAAGTTTTGGTGGTGTTGAACCTGTTCCTTTCTCTGCCTTTAAGTGCTGCTTTTCCCCACGAATGAGAACTCTGAAGTGAAAGAAATGCATTGGCCTCTGGAGAGGAGGGCTGCAGCCAGCTGACTTAATGGACAAGCAGCAGGTTACTTGTCTATCTCTGGATCCCTGGCTCTTCCATTCTCAGGTCTGCAGAAGGAACTTCCTTCCAGGACAGGACAGCCTCAGACCTGGAACCCTCTCTAGACCCTCAATGGGTGAGGCAGAGAGGGATTGGGCCCCTAGAAGCACTGTATTTCCCTCCTCTTCCCTGGCTTGCAGAGTGCTGAGCAGTGCACCCTGCAAGGTGGGGCAGCTGGAGTTAAATTGGCATCCACAGACCTGTGTTCCTGCCTTGGAGGAAGGTGGGGATCATTGGGTGTTACTTGTAGTCACAACAGCCAGTTGTCTGGTGGCCACTGTCCTGACTTGGGAGGAACTATAGGAAGAACCTCAGGAGGCCAGAGTGGAGGCAGAGCTGGCCCTCCTGTTCCTATGATTTCGTGGATGCCCTTCCTTCAAGCTCCTGGCTTGCAGTTTAGAAGTCCCACCACCACCTGTGGCACACTGTGGCCTTGTAGGGGGAAGATCTAGAACCGCACTGTCCAACAGAAACGTAGTGTGAACCACACATATGACTTTAAAATTTGCTGGTAGGTATGTTAATAAAAGGAAAAAGAAGCAAATGTGTTTTAGTTTCCTTGGGTTGCAATAACGAGATACCATAGACTGTGTGACTTAACGATTTATCTTCTCGCAATCTGGAGGCTGGAAGTCTGAGATCAGTGTACAGCATGGTTGTGTTTTGGTGAGGGCCTTCTTCCTAGCTTGCAGATGGCTGCCTTCTCACGGCTTCCTCACATGGTCTTACTTGGGGCTTGGGGTAGGGGTGAGGGTTTTTTTTTTTTTGTCTTTTGGTCTTTTTAGGGCTGCACCCACGGCATATGGAGGTTCCCAGGCTAGGTGTTCAATCAGAGCTGTAGCCCTTGGCCTATGCCACAGCCACAGCAATGCTAGACCCGAGCCGCCTCTGCGACCTACACCGCAGCTCACGGCAACACTGGATCTTCAACCCACTGAGCAAGGCCAGGGATGGAACCCATGTCCTCATGGATACTAGTCGGGTTCGTAATCGCTGAGCCACGATGGGGACTCCCAAGGATTGCTTTTTGTTTTTGTTTTTTCCTCCTCTTTCATCTTCATGAAGCAGTCTAAGCCTTTGCAAAGGCCCCATCTTCCAATACCATCATACTAGGCATTAGCACTTCAACAGGTGAATTTTGAGGGGACACAAACATTCAGTTCATGACAAGGTCAAATCAACAGTATATTTTATTTAACCTAAAGTCTACAAAATAATCCTTTTCAGCATATAATCAGTATTAAAACAGACATTTTACATTCTTTATCTGTACTGTCATCCAAGTCTGTGTATTTTATACATATAGAACATTTCATCAGATTTTGGACATTTCAAATGCTCAGTCTCATTTGGCTAGTGCTACCAAAATGGATGATGCTGACCTAGAAAAAAGGGCAGAATTTATGCTCCTTTGGTGCACAGTAGTAGTTAAACGAGATCAACGTTCACTTACTTTTGAAAGTCTTCTGCATCCTGTGTCTGGCCCACTGTTCCTTGGGATACAAGTCATTTGGCTTTTTTCTTGCAGTGGACATCCCTGACACACATCTGTGTCTCCCTCAGGAACTCCTGACATCTCTCTCTCTACTTGGGATTTAAATCAGGGCAAACTAGGAGGTGGTTGGAGAATATTCTGAGTGGGATGTCAGGAGCTACTGGCTGGGAAAGAGGACCTGGTTTTTGTCTGTGCCTCTGGGAAGTGCTGGCCTTGACTGCTCCAAGGTGTCTTCATAGGCAGGCTATTCTCTGACCCAAAGATGTTGTCTGTGTCCTCAGGGGAAAAGTGCGTGTGGAAGTGCTCCCACTGTGGCAGAGTGGGCTATAGGTCACGGTTGTGGCTCAAATTTGATCCCTGGTTTGGGAATTTACATATGCCTTGGGTATGGCTTTAAAAAAGTGTGTGTGGAATGAGCGAAGTGATTCTCAGGCCCAGTGTAGTGGTAACTATCAAGGACATGCACAGAGTCAAGGCCTGTTGGTACCCTTCCCTGGGGAACGATGTCCTCTGCTACCTGTCCTTGTGCCTGCTAAGCACTCTAGGCTCTGTCCAGCTTGGCTGTCCTTTGGGAGGAGTGGGCACCCTCCTTAGCTCTTAAAGACTCTATTCCAAAATAGATGATGTGAGAAACTCACCCAGCCTCCCAGGCTCTCCTCCAGAGTGAAGACTTAAGACACAGAACCCCATGGCCTCCCACAGCTTGGGTGGGCTGCTGTGGTGCTGTGCCTTGCAGGAACTTTCTGGGCACCATGATTCTCCAAATAGCACCTGCATTTCCCCTGGCACTTCACCTAAGGAACTTCCTTTGCAGGGAGCCCAGTGAAGAGCTCCCAGCCTACACCATGGGCCCTTCTGAGAATTTGGTGAAAGCTGTGGACCCTTCCCCTGGAAAATGTGAGAGTACTCAGATGCATTGCACATGCACACTTGCTGTTTGTACTGATACCTAGAAATTGTGGCTCCCTGGATTGGACTCCATGAAGTCCTGGCTGCCCTGCACATTCCCATTGTATCAGTCCTGAGGGGCAACTTGCTGTCCTTACAGGGTGCACTAGGGTAGTTTCCATACTGCTG
This sequence comes from Phacochoerus africanus, assembly GCF_016906955.1. Classification (NCBI taxonomy): domain Eukaryota; kingdom Metazoa; phylum Chordata; class Mammalia; order Artiodactyla; family Suidae; genus Phacochoerus; species Phacochoerus africanus. The sequence continues at coordinate 103,642,217 of NC_062544.1, forward strand.
TCTCCCCCTACCTTTCTAGCCACTGAGTATGGCTTCTTTACTTTTGCCCTATGTGACCCTGCCCCCAGTGTTCACATGCCAGCCGTGGCCTTCCCCTGACCCCCAACCAGGAAGCCCCCCCACCTCACCCGCTGGGGCCTGTGTATTCAGCACCCTACCTGGGAGCTCAGAGTAGTGCAGGTGAGAACCAAGGGACAACAGGCCAGAGTTTAGATCCATTGGCAGACACTGGCCTGTTACCAGGGACTGAGATCTGGGGCCTAGGGGAGGAAGGGGCTAATCTGGGTAATACTTTTGAGAAGGACACTGAGACAGCCCTCAGGTAGGGTCCTGGCTGGGTAGACCTCATTCTGCAACAGGGTTTCTCAACCTTGACACTTGACAGTTTGGCTCCGATGATTGTCGCCGGGAGGGGGGTGGGAGAGGGGGCTGCCCTGGGTACTGTAAGGTGTTTAGCAGCATACTTCACCTCTACCCGCACAATGTTAGTACCAACTTTTTTTTTTTTTTTTTTTTTTGCTTTTTAGGGCTGCACCCTTGGCACGTGGAGGTTCCCAGGCTAGAGGTCAAATCGGAGCTGTAGCTGCTGGCCACAGCCACACAACTCACGGCAACACTGGATCCACTGAGCAAGGCCAGGGATTGAGCCTGTGTCCTCATGGATTAGTTAATGGCTGAGCCATGAGGGGAACTCCACTAGTAGTACTTCAGATCAGGACAACCACAAATTCCCTGGGAGAAGGGGGGGGGTGGTTCTGCAAATCACCTGAGGTTGAGAATCTCTGATGTAGAATGTTCTCATGTTTTTCAAGGGACACACAGTTATGGGAGGTGAGGTTAGTGGCTAATGCCTGTCCTCTTCCCCTCATGGAAATCAGGATGGGAGGATGGATTCTCTCCGAAGCCTAGGAGAGTTCTTGCTTCTCTTAAAGCTGCCCAGCGTCCGTTTGATTCGAAATAGTGGCTCGAGAGCCTTGCCAGCCACCGAGGAGAAACCTGGCGTCCTTGAGTTTTCCCAGAAGTGGTTCGGGTTTCAGGGAGGCAGCGGTTATGGGTAGCCGGGCAGCCTGCCTGCCGCCCCCGCCCACCGCCGTAGCCGCAGCCAAGGCGCCCAGGTTCACATCGTGCCTCGCCGGCCCGCCGCGCAGAATGTCAAGAAGAGCCGGGGCCTGGGCCTCAGCGCCGCCCGGCGCCCCTGTGTGTGCACCTGGCAGCCACAGGAGCTGACGCCGGCTGCTGGCCTAGCAGAGCGCCAGGCATGCCTTCCCCTGGGGAGCCGCCGCCGCCCTGGGCCTGGAGCTCCGAGCCCGCGGACGTCGGGCCGGGGGCGCCGCCTCTCCCCAAAGGTAGGGACTCGTGGTTGCGACCCGGATGGCGCCCCGACTGGAGGGTGGTGTTTACTGGCGCCTGCTGGTTGGGTTTGGCAGGCTGGCAACCTGGTGATCCTTCTCCAGGTAGATCTTCCCCTGATCTACTCGCGGTTCGCTGGGGAGCTTTCTGGGGGTCTCCTGTCTGATCTGAACTCAACAAGACATAGCTTGCTACACTTGGAATGGATTACAGACGCTTCTTAGGGTGGGAGGAAGCACTCTTCAGTTTCCAAGTTCTCCTTGTCGTTGGGGTGTGGAGTGCTTGTCTAAAAGGTTTTTTGTTTGTTTTTGTCTTTGTTTTTGTTTTTTGCTAGGGTTGAGACTTTCTGCTTCTCATCTCTTTTGGGGTCTTTCCACAGGTGGCTCTGTTGCCACCTGTGGCAACAAAAGAATCTCAGAATTCTTTTTTTCTCTTCCTTCCTACTTTATCTCCTGTTGTTTGTTCCAGAATGGACACCCACCCCCTTATTGGGGCTTCCTTTTTTGTTTGTCTCCATCAGACTCACAGGCCTGCTATCCTAGCACAAGAGGTGCCTGGCTCTTGAGGTCCTGGGGTGCTGCTCCTGGATGCCTAGGGTGTTGGGCGGTGGTGGTGGGGGGATAGGGATGGGGGAGGGAAGACGCTGCTGCTCTCTTCTGAGTCTGTTTTTTAAGTTCTCAGTAGTGTTTCTGTCTGCGACAATGGTAGGTACTGGAAAGAGACTGATAAGGCAGGCTGAGATTGTTTGGTGGTCACCAGTGCCTCTTCTGGCCCAGGATCAGTCCTGGCTTCCTGCTTTGGATAGCCCCACGCTTTGCCTTGGCTATTCAGTCTTACCGTACACATACATGTGCCTTTTTCAGACTCAGGGACTGGCAGCCCTAGCTAGGTGTTTTCATTTATGGCCATGTGATTGCTGGAAGCAGGTGTTGGAAAGGAAGCTTGCCCCACTGGGCAGATGTGACCCCTGCCAGGGGACCCTTCACTAGAAGCCTGGTCTGCTACTCAGAGGGACTTCTCCTCTCTGACTGGTTTCTGGGCTGGCGCTAAGGTGTTTTGTGAGGTGAGCGCATGTTCTTGTTTGCAAATGTTCCTCTGCCGACTATTTCAGTTCTACTCTGACAACCAAGGAGGCTAAAATTAGTTCTGGGGAAGGAAAAGAAGACTGCTTGGAAACCCAAGCCCTTGGCTGGAGGATGGAAGAGGCTGTTTCCTGGGGCTTGTGGCCAGACATTTCAGAAGATGTGACCAGACCAGCTGTTGTCTGTCCATCTGAGGAGAGAGGGAGGTGCCCCTGCTTGCCTCCTAGACCCGAACCAATCAAAACAGGAGGCTGATTTGGAAGCTGCTGCTCTTGAGTGTTGATGCCAGGATGTTTTTTCCTTCTGGCTTGTGTAGTGGTGCACGGTGTTTTCAGGTATGAGGACAATGCTTTTAATGCGGTGTCATTGACAACCCTGTGTTCCCCTTTCTCCTCACTGATTCAGAAAGGATGCATGAGATCTCAGATCTCTGGACTGGTAGCCATGGGTTAAGAAACCCTTACTTTAGGTACTGTTTGGGAATTTTTTTTTACCCGAGTTTGTTTATTTATTTATTTGTCTTTTTAGGGCCGCACCCTCAGCATGTGGAGGTTCCCAGGCTAGGGGTCTAACTGGAGCTGTAGCTGCTGGCCTACACCACAGCCACAGCAACCCCAGATCTGAGCCACGTCTGCGACCTGCACCACAGCTCACGGAAACGCCGGATCCTTAACCCGCTGAGCAAGGGCAGGGATCAAACCTTTGGTCTCGTGGCTGCTAGTCACATTGGTTTCTGCTGAGCCATGACGGGAACTTCATCTTTCATACCTGAGTTTTGACAGTCCCTTCAGATGCTCACAAGCCAGGCAGACAAGGGTCTCCCTGGGAACTGTTGACTTGAGTTGAGCTGTGTGACCCCGGCCTCGTAAGTAGAGCTTTGTGTCTTGGTGGCAGAGGAGATCAGGCTCTGGGGCTTGGAAAACAGGGGCAGAAAAGTTAGAGGCGAATTCTGGTTTTGTTTCCTACCAGGCTGGCCCCTCCTGTGAACGCCCCACCTGAGGGTGGGTCCTGTAGGGCTCTTCTGGGGAGAAGAGCCAGGGCAATGCAGACCTGTCTCTCCTTCCCTGAAAACCCCCTCCCAGACCTTCCCTTATCCAGGGATCTCCTAGTTATACCCTGGTATACCTGGCTATAGGTGGGGTAGTAGTAGGCACTTTGGCCATAACTTTTCCCATTTAAGATTTTGTTAATTTTTAGTTTTATAAATAACATACCTAGATTTAGTTGCGGAAATTTAGATGTTACAGATAAAACCAGGGTCTCTTTTACCAGACCTGTCTGCCGTCTGAGTCTTCCAGAAGTGAGCCTTCTCAGGTTGGTGGATATCCTGCTAGACATTTGACCAGTGTATCTATAGAAGTACTTAGAGAAATAGGGTTTTTTTGGTTGGTTGGTTTGTTTTGGGTCTTTTTTGGGCCGCACCTGCGGCATATGGAAGTTCCCAGGTTAAGGGTCGAATCGGAGCTGTAGCTACTAGCCTATGCCACAGCCACAGCAACGCCAGATCCAAGCCGTGTCTGAGGCCTACACCACAGTTCACAGCAACGCCAGATCCTTAACCCACTGAGCGAGGCCAGGGATCGAACCCGCAACCTCGTGGTTCTTAGTCAGATTCGTTAACCACTGAGCTACGATGGGAACTCCTGGGTTGGTATTTTTTTTAACCTAAAATGGTATTGCCTTTTTTCAGACATTTAACTGAAGTATAAAATGCGTATTGAAGAGTGTAATTATCATAAATGACAGCTCAGTGAATTTTCACAAACTGAATAAACAGATATAATCAGCATCCAGATTCAGAATCAGAAATTTACCAGCCCCTCCCCCCACCAAGCCCTCTCTTGCTCCATTCCAGTCTCTATCCCCAAACCCCTAAGGATAACCACCATCCCCACTTCTAACAGCATATCTTAGTTTTACCTGTCATTATGCTTTAAGTGAATGGACTCTTACAGGATGAACTGCCTTATGTCCATTTTTACATTTTGTAACTTGCATTGCATTGGTGGTGGTGTACGTTATGGCTTTTTAAACTCAGAGATCTCTTGGCAATTTTTTTCTCTTTTTTTGGTCATCCAGTAGCATATGGAGTTCTTGGCTAGGGATCAGATCCAAGCTGCAGTTGTGATCTATATCGCAGCTGTTACAATGCGGGATCCTTTAACCCACTGTGCTGGGCCAGTGTTTGAACCTGCATCCTGGTGCTGCAGAGACGTCACTGATCCTGTTGTGCTACTGTGGGACCTCCTTGGCAGTCTTATTAATATATATGGATCTACCTCAGTCTTTTTAATAACAGTGTGAAATTTTATTTTTTTAATTTAATTTATTTATTTTTTGCTTTTTAGGATTGTACCCATGGCATATGGAAGTTCTCAGACAAGGGGGCGAACTGGAACTGTAGCTGCCGGCCTACATCACAGCCACAGCAACTCGGGATCTGAGCTGCGTCTTCGACCTACACCACAGCTCACAGCAACACCAGAGTCTTAACCCACTGAGTGAAGCTGGGGATTGAACCTACATCCTCATGGATACTAGTCAGATTTGTTTCTGCTGTTCCACAATGGGAACTCCCAGTGTGAAATTTTAAAGTTTGAATGTAGACTACATTTTAACTCATTTCCGTTTGATGGACCTTCTTATTGTTTACAGTTTTATGAAAATTGTTTCTTAAAGATAGATGACAAAAGCGGGAGTTGTGGATCATAGGAAATGTGTAGTGAACATTTTAATAGATACTGAGAGGAGTTCCCATCATGGCTCAGCAGACACGAACCTGACTAGTATCTATGAGGATGCAGGTTCAATCCCTGGCCTTGCTCCATGAGTGAAGGATCCAGCATTACTGTGAGCTGTGGTGTAGGTCACAGACGAGGCTCGGATCGCATGTTGCTGTGGTTGTGGTGTAGGCTGGCAGCTGCAGCCTATACCACTGGGAACCTCTATATGCTGCAGGTGTGGCCCTAAAAAGACAAGAAGAAAAGAAGAAAGATATTGAGAAATGGTTATACATTGTTACACTGTGTTGTTATCATCTGCCCCCTTCCCTCCATCCACATAAGGGCAGTGGGGGCAGAAAGTAGGTGACATGGCCTAGCAGGTGGTCCTCTGCAGCCATCTGTGAGTACTTCCTCCCCTCCAGAAATGCTAGATTGCAGAAGTCAGCTATTGATAAAATGAATGAGTGACATTAAGCCACAAATTCAATAAACCCTGTAAACCTCAGTAAGATAATAAATAAGAACTCTGGGTGTTCCCTTTGTGGCACAGTGGGTTAGAGACCCAGTGTCTCTGTGAGGATGTGAGTTCAATCCCTGGCATTGCTCATTGGGTTAAGGATCTGCTGTTCCTGCAAGCTGTGGCATAGGTTGCAGATGTGGCTTGGATCTGGCATTGCTGTGGCTGTGGCATAGGCCGGCAGCTGCAGCTCTGATTTGACCCCCTAGCCTGGGAACGTCTGTATGCTGCAGGTGCAGCCATAAAAAGAAAAAAAAAAAAAAACCCACACTTACTATCACAGCCAAGTTTCTGAAAACCAAAGACAGAGTCTTACAAAATAACCAGAGAAAAAAGGAATTACTATCAAAAGAGCAGTGACTGTATTGATAGCTAACTTCTCAAACACAGTGGGAGGCAGATGACAGCAGAATGGTAGTTTTAAGTGCTGAAAGAAATAATTGTCAACCTAAACGTCCATGTTAATTAAAAACTGCCCTTTGAGAATGAAGGTGTTAGAGTTCCCTCATGGCTCAGTGGGTTGAGGATCTGGTGTTGTCATTGCTGTGGCTCTGGTTACTGCTGTGGCACGGGTTTGTTCTCTGGCCCATACACCTCTGCCTGCTATGGGCACAGCCAAAAAAAAAAAAAAAGACAGAATGAAGGTGTCACGGAAAGTCAGTGTTCTTCAGGAAGAAGGAAATAATCTAGATAGTCAGTGATGCAGCATAAGAACAATGAAAATATTAAGTATTCAGACCTTTATTCTGTGAGAGATTCGTTACTGAATTTGAAATATATAACATAAAAACAAAACATGACAACAATGCTATATGTGAGGGTAGACTGAGAGTGGAATTAATTGTTGTACAAGTTCTTACATTGTCCAGAAAGAGGGTGAAATTACCAATTGATGTTAGATTTACTTATTTATTATTTATGACCACACCTGTGGCATATGAAAATATCCTGGGCCAGGGATTGTGAATCCAGGCTGCAGCTGCAACTTAGGCCATAGCTCTGGCAGTGCTGGATTCTTAACCCGCTGGGCCACAACAGGAACTCCCTTTTGTTAGATTTAGATGAGTCAGCGAAGCATGCTGTAATCTCCAAGGTAACTACTAAAGGTTGGAAAGATGATATGATAACTTTCAAGAGAACAAGTACATTAATAGAGAATTCTCGAGAAGGCGATAAAATGGGAACAGAGGAGGAGAGCTACCTAGAACTAATTTCCTTAATGAACATAAAATGCAAAATTCCTTTGAACATTCACAGAGAGAATCCAACAATATGTAAAAATGACTGTACTTCACAACCAAAGATTTTTATCCTAGAAATGCATACTTGGTGAAACAGTCGAAAAACGAATCTGCTGTGTTAACAGAGTAAAAAACAAACAAACAGACGACTATAGGATTATCTTAGTAGATGCAAAATTAACCTTCTGATTGAATTTTTAGATAGTCCTCAGAGTAAAACAATTTGGAACTGCAAAGGACCAAGAAGAGCCAAGTCTGTCTTTAAGAAAAAAGAATGAGGTGAATCTACCAGATTTCAGGATTCCTGGTGAAGCTACAGTAACTAAGATGATAAGCTTTTAATGCAAGATTGCTAAATTGGCAATGAAATAGAAGAAAAAGGCCAGAAATATAGTCATGCCTATGTGGATGATTAAGATAGAAGAAAATAATACACAAGTTGGGAAATGGACAATTTTCCCAGTAAAAGTCAAAGAATTTCAATTCTTTTTCTTTTTTTTTTTTATCTTTTGTTGTTGTTGTTGTTGTTGTTGCTATTTCTTGGGCCGCTCCCGCGGCATATGGAGGTTCCCAGGCCAGGGGTCGAATTGGAGCTGTAGCCACCGGCCTACGCCAGAGCCACAGCAACGCGGGATCCGAGCCGCATCTGCAACCTACACCACAGCTCACAGCAACGCCGGATCGTTAACCCACTGAGCAAGGGCAGGGACCGAACCCGCAACCTCATGGTTCCTAGTCGGATTCGTTAACCACTGCGCCACGACGGGAACTCCTCAATTCTTTTTGAAGTGATCTTTTGCAGGTATGAGGTTGTTTCAATATTGGGAATAAGTTACAGGGGAGTAAGTTACCCATTTTGGTATCTGAGCGTTGTAAACTTTTATTTTATAGCCACTCTAGCTTATGTTGGTATGGTATGTTTATTTCCATCCATTTACTTTCAGCCTGTCTTTGTGAATTTCTTTTTTTCTTTCTTGGCCACACCCACAGCATAAAGAAGTTCCCTGGCCACAGATCAAATCCAAGTTGAGCTGTGACCTGTGCAGCAGCTGGAGCAGTGCTGGTTCCTTTAACCCATTTCGCTACAGTGGGCAGGAACTCTGTGAATTTTTCATTTCAGATTTTTAATTTTAGAATTTCCATTTTGTTCTTTGGAAATAGGTGTTATTTCTCTGCGGAGATATCACATTAATGCATTCATTTAAGCATATTTTCCTCTACTGCCTTGAGCATACTTTTTTTTTTTTTTTTTGTCTTTTGGGGTCTCATGCGTGGCATATAGAGGTTCCCAGGCTAGGGGTCGAATTGGAGCTACAGCTGCCACCTATGCCACAGCCACAGCAATGCCAGATCCTTAACCCACTGAGCAAGGCCAAGAATTGAACCTGCATCATCATGGATACTAGTTGGTTTATTACTGCTGAGCCAGAACAGGAATTCCGTCTTGAGCATCCTTTTTTTTTTTTTTTTTTTTAAGGGCTGCACCCACAGCACATGGAGGTTCCCAGGCTAGGGGTCCAATTGGAGCTACAGCTGCCAGCCACAGCCACAGCCACGCAGGATCCAAGCTGTGTCTTCGATCTACACCACAGCTCATGGCAACGCCAGATCCTTAACCCACTGAGCGAGGCCAGGGATGGAACCTGCAACCTCATGATCCCTAGTCTATTTGTTTCCGCTGCACCACTACAGGAACTCTGAGCATACTTTTGATAGTTAATTTAAAATTTTTTGCTAATTAGAACATCTGATTATCTTAGAGTCAGTCTCCGTTGATTGTATTTTCTCAAATATGAGACACTTTTTCCTATTTTCCATATAATCTTGAATTATATCTGAATGTTACTTTTGTTTGCTTTTGTATTAGCAGATAGTTACACTGGCTGAACCTATAAACTGTTTATTCTGTAGTGGGTAGCTGCTGAAATGAAATAGCACTTTAATTCCTTTAAGCTTACTTGGTTGCTTTGAGAGTGCCTGTATAAGGGTCAGCCTGAGGTTGGAGTAGAGTTTACTGCTAGCTTTGGCTCCCATCCTGGACTGGCTGTCATCCTGTATCTCCTTTGCACATCATCTTGATACCCATCACTTACCTCCTGTGTTAGGTCCTTGGGTTTTTGTATCCTTCATTTTTGTATCCTTTTTCTGTTTACGCTCTCATCTTGGTGGTGCATATCTTCTAGTATCTTTTGAGAATGGGAGAATAGGTATATTTTTGTGATCTTGCTTTTTCTCTCTTCTGCTTTTATTTTTCATTAATAGTTAAATGGGTATGGGCTTATAAGCAGGAAATCTTTTTCCTTTCAGATCATCAAGCACTGACCTTTTATAGTTAAGCTTCCAAGTACTAGCTGCTAGAATTTTGAAGCCATTCTCATTTCTAATCCATTATAGGATAGGTGATGCTTCACTCTTGCTAGGTATTTATTGTAGGATCTTTTCTTATGCCCACAGTTGTGAAATTTCACAGTTTGATGTGCTTTGGTGAGGGGCCTGTTATCTTCTGCTGTCCTGGTCTTTGATTTCTTCCCTTTTGTTTTCTCTTTCTGGAATTTCCATTATTTAGGTGTTGGATTTCCTGGACGGGGCCTGCAAATTCTGTATCTTTTCTCTTTTTTCCCCTATTTTTCTGTATCTTTGTCTGTTTGCTTTATCTTTTTTTTTTGTGAGGTTTCTTTAATGTTGTCTTCTAATCCTTCTGTTGATTTTCATTTTATATCATATATGTGTATTTTTAATTCTCAAGGGCTTTTGTTAGCTGATCCTTTTTCTTTCTTCTTCCTTTCTTTCTTTCTTCCTTTCTTTCTTTCTTTCTTCCTTCCTTCCTTCCTTCCTTCCTCCGTTTCTTTTTCTTCCTTTCTTCCTTTCTTCTCTTCCTTCCTTCCTCCTTCCTTCCTTCCTTCCTTCCTTCCTTCCTTCCTTCCTTCCTTTCTTTCTTTCTTTTTAGGGCCACACTCGAGGCACATGGAGGTTCCCAGGCTAGGGGTTGAATCGGAGCCACAGCTGCCAGCCTACGCCACAGCCACAGCAACATCAGATCCGAGCCACGTCTGCGACCTACACTTCAGCTTACGGCAATGCCGGATCCTTAACCCACTGAGTGAGGCCAGGGATCGAACCCACAACCTCATGGTTCTTAGTCGGATTCTTTCCGCTGTGCCACAGAGGGAACTCCTGTTAGCTGATCTTTTAGCAATGCCATCCTGTCTGTTTTTCATGAGTGCATTGCCTTTGATCTCTGAGGATACTGATACAGTTTTCAAAGTCATCTTCTTCCTGCATAATCTTTGTCTCCTCCAAGTTTTATTGTGTTTTGTTTTTTCTCCTGTCTTTTTTTATCTTTGTCTTTTAGGTACATAGCTTCCCTAGGCCTCTTGTATTGAAGGATGGATCTGAATACTGATTGAAATCTCTGCCCACTGTAGGATGATTGGAATAGGTTGTTTTTGAATCTAGTCAGATTCTCCTGAAAAGTATCTTCAGTTTTCTGTTTAGGAGTGGGGTGGGGTCTAGGCCTGACTGCCAGCATCCTGGCAACCACAGAGAGAAGAGAGCTGGGGGTATCTGTATTTAGTATATTATGTGTTTTTCTTATTTCAGTATGGTACCTGTACCCTGAAATTTGCCTACTCCTCCCTCTTCTGAGGCTCTCTATTTGTGTGTGTGTGTGTGGGGGGGGGATACCTATGCATGTGAAATTTCCTGGGTCAAGGACTGAACCCTTGCCACAACAGCAGCTCTGCTGCAGTGACAAGGTGGGATCCTTAACCCACTGCGCCAGAACAGAAGGGACTTTCCTGAGGCTATTTTATCTTTGGAAAATTACCGGCTGTGGAGTTCCTGTCGTGGCTCAGTGGAAATGAATTTGACTAGTATCCGCGAGGATGCAGTTTTGATATCTGGCCTTGCTCAGTGGGTTAAGGATCTGGCGTTGCTGTGAGCTGTGGTGTAGGTCGAAGACATAGCTCAGATCTAGTGTTGCTGTGGCTGTAGGGTAGGCTAGCTGCTGTAGCTTTGATTCCTAGCCTGGGAACTTCCATTTGCCATGGGTGCAGCTCTAAAAAGCAAAAAACCCCAGCTGTCTGCAAGGCTAGGGATGGGTAGCCCCCAGCCATGGGAAGTGATAGTGAGATCTGAGGTTCTGACTGTCCCTTACCAACCCATCTATCTTTGGACTTATCTCTGCCCCATTTCCAGATACATCTGGTGCCACAAATTCCTGAGTTTGGGAAGGTTCTGCGGTAGAAATCATGTTGCTTCTCAGCTTTCTCCACAATTTAGAAGTCTGTAGTCATTGACTACTTGTGTATTTGCTTTCCAACTTTAGAACTTCATTTCTGTGGTTCTTTCATTTCTAAATTTTTTTTAAAAGTTATTTTTTAAGTTTTAAAAATTTAAAATTTCTGGCCACACTCATGGCATGCAGAAGTTCCCAGGCCAGGGATCAAACCTGAGCCACAGCAATAACCTGAGCCAATGCTGTGACAGTGGGTATTTAACCTGCTGAGCCACATAGGAATTCCTCTGTGGTTCTTTCCTGTTCTGTTCTTCTTCCTTTTTTTTTTTTTTTTCCCTTTTGGCTGCTTCAAGGCATATGGAATTCTCTGGCCAGGGTTCAGATCCAAGCTGCAGTTGTGACTTAAGCTGCAGCTGTGGCAGTGCCAGTTCCTTAACCCACTGTGCCAGAATGGGGATTGAACCTGCACCCCAGGGCTCCCTAGATGCTGCTGATCCTGTTGTACCACAGCAAAAACTCCTTTTCCTGTTCTTTTTGTCCTGTGGGTTTATGCCTTAAAAATCTTCTTTGCTGTGGTTTTAGTGGAATTACAGAAGGGGGCAAAAGTAATATCTGTCTCTCCTTGACCTTTACCTGGAAGCTCTCTCATCAGTGTTCTTCAGGAAAAATGGGCCCTGGAGAAAGGCAAGTGTTTCAGTGAGTGGCCTTGGACGCATACCTTGTTCTATGGGAGAATGGTGCCAGGGACTTGTTTATAGAGTTGAGGTTGGAAGTGACTTGAGGTGACCTAGCTTGATTCTTTGTTCCTAGGCCCAACTTCTGGAGGCAGATAGAGTTCCTCTTGTCACCCTTGGAAATTGCTCCTGAACTCCCATTTCTGGCAGTAATAGTCATCAAAATAGCTGAAAAACCTCCTTATACAAGATAATGGAAATGTTGGATAAAGTATAACAGATATCCTTTTAAAATGCATATGCATAATTGCATGTGTAAAAAAGTAAGGGAGAAGCAAGCTTGGGCTGGAATCTAGAGCTCTACCCCTTCACTGGCTAAAGCTGCTTATTCCCAGGGGACTTTGCCTCTCCATAATTTAGAGATGTGGGTTTAGTAGCAGTGTGTGAGGCATAGGAGATAAGATGCGGAATTGAGACTGAGGCTCACATGATAAGACCTGCACAGGGTTGTACATTCATTGAAAGTATGGACTAGGGGAAACCTTTTGCTGATAAGGGGATAGATAATGAATTTTTTTTTTTTTCTTTTGCCTATGTTGATGGGGGGTGGGTAGTTTCTCTTGAGCATTTGTAGCTATAGATATGTGCTTCCATGAGCTTGGAGTTGAGGTTGGTACCATCTGTGTTTCCTGGGAAACTGGAAGTTGAGAAATTAAAATGACTCCAGATTGGTAATGTCCTAGAAGATTTGGCAGAAGCAAAAATATAAATTATCTCTGGAAGCTTGCCCCTCAAAATCTTGGCCTCACTTTTTATTCCCACAGAAAAGGCCCCCACTGAACATAAGCTCTGAATCCAAAAACAGAATCCAAAATTCCAAAACACACAGGGAAACAAGAGACCACGAGTGAAAAATCATCAGAAGTAACAAGTGGCAGAAATAAATATTCAAGAAGTTAAATTATGGAATTACTAGATAGGGATTTAAAAGTATGACAAAGATCAAAGTTATCAAAATTGACCAAGAAGATTTTTTCTTTAATAGAATTTCTAGAAATGAAGAAGTAGAGTAATTGCATTTATAAATTAAGTAGAACTAAACTGCAAATTAGACCGAGCTAAAAAGAGAATTAATGAGTTGAAGTTAAACCTATGGAATTATCTGTAATGCTGCTTAGACACAGAATTGAAAAATATGAAAGCAGAGTTGAGATTGGGGATGGTCTGATATTTGTAAGAGGAATTTTAGAATTAAAGAACAGGAGAGATGCAATATTCCGGTTGATAAAAGCCACAAATTTTTCAGAATTGATGAAAGACATGAATCATCAGATTTAAAGCATACTCTTCTAAGCAGTGTAAATAAATTTCACCGTAGACACATAGCTCATCAGTGACACTTTAAGAAATAGATGTGAGGAGTTCCTGTCGTGGCTCAGTGGTTAATGAATCCGACTGAGAACCATGAGGTTGCGGGTTCGATCCCTGGCCTTGCTCAGTGGGTTAAGGATCCGGCATTGCCGTGAGCCGTGGTGTAGGTCGTAGATGTGGCTCGGATCCCGCGTTGCTGTGGCTCTGGCATAGGCCGGTGGCTACTGCTCTGATTCGACCCCTAACCTGGGGACCTCCATATGCTGAGGAAGTGGCCCAAGAAATGGCAAAAAGACAAAAAAAAAAAAAAAAAAAAGAAAAGGAAAAGAAATAGATGTGAGAAATCAGCCAGAGGGAAAAGACAGAGTATCTACGAAGTTAAACTAATAGATGTTTCAGCACTAATGATGGAAGCCAGATGATATTTTCGCTGAAAGAAAATAACTCAGCCTAAAAGTTTATGTTCTAAACTGTCAAGTTACGAAAAAGAACAAAATAACATTTTCAGAAAGGCTAACAAAGGCAACTCTACCGAAAGATCTTTACTGAAGGAAGGTGTTCTTTGGGAAGAACAGTGGTCCTAGAGAAAGAGCAGAGATGCAGAACGGATGGTGAGCAGATAGGTTGGTGAATGTATGGACAGACAAGAAAATGCTGATTGTATCAGATATCTGCTCTGGGAGGCAGGTAAGAAGAACAACAGCCAATTAAATACTAAACACACACGTTATATTAAATTAATTAAATGTAAGTTGGAAGGAGGTAATTGGAGATTAGAACCATTAAGTTCCTATGAGGAATGTGAGAGATGGTGATTAGCTTTAGGCTGTTAGCATAAGTATACATATTAAGATTTAAAGGTTAGACTAGAATAGAATAGAAATAGGGTTCATTATTTCCAGACCAGAAGTGGCTGACATGTGGAATTAAAAAAGATAATCCTGGTACAGTGGATTAAGTATTGGATGTTGTCACTGCTGTAGCATGGGTTCAATCTGGTCTGGGAACTCCTGCATGCCAGGGATAACCTGAGGGTGGCAGTAGTAGAGAAAAAGCAAATTTAACCATAGTGTTAATTATAAATATAATGGGACTTAATTCTAGATCAAAGACAGTGTTAGATTGATTTGAGGGGAAAAGATACAGGAAGATTTAAAATAAAAGTTGGAAGAAGATAAATTGGGAAAATACTAATTACAAGAAGTGTCATATAACATTGAGAATAAAGGCATTACCGAGCAGGACTTCCCATTGTGGCTCAGCAGAAATGAACCTCACTAGGATCCATGAGGATACAGGTTTGATCCCCTCACTCAGCAGGTTAAAGATTCAGCATTTCCACTGTGGTGTAGGGTCGCAGACACGTCTTAGATCCTGCATTGCTGTGGCTGTGGTGTAGGCTGGCAGCTGCAGCTCTGATTTGACCTCTTGCCTGGGAACCACCGTATACCCTAAAAAGAACCAAAGGCGGGGGCATCACAGAACATGTGAAGGGCACGTACTCCAGAGCCAGGCTGCCTGTGTTCAAAACCTGGTTTTGACTCTTAGTAAATAACTTGGATAGAGTTACTCTCTTGTGTGAAAGAAATTCAGAGATGAAATAGAGGCACATTTTAAATTCTTTTCCTGCCTCTTGTCTGTATGTGCCATTCCATGGTCTGTATGTGCACACCTGTGTGTGTGTGTGTGGTGCTAGCCCACGCTCTTGCCTCCTTTTTGGTTGTCTGTGGCCCCTACTACACCTGGCCAGCCTCCCTCTGGTCGTGGGAAAGGCAGTGAAGATGCTCCTCTGTGGACTGGGGAACATGGAGTCAGTATCCACATGGAGTTACAGCTCAGATACTGTCGCTGGGAGCCCTCACCTTCAGGACCCTTTTTGGGTCCTCTGGTTGAGCCTGCTGGGACAGCAGGTGCTCAGCTAACTTTTGGTTAGCATCTAAAGCAGGGCCTCCCAGGAAGGGAGCCTGGTCACTGTTGCGGGGCAGGCGGTGGCTGCCTCTCTCTTGGCAGACCTGAAGCCTGGACCACGAGGAGAAGGCTGGGCTTGCCTCACTCAGCCTCGGCGGTTCCTGGGAGGGTGCACTGGTGCCAGGGGCCTGAGGGAGTGTGGGGGACTCGGGCCTTGAGATGCATCCTGGTCTTGTCACTCTCCAGTGCCTGCAGAGGGAGGTAGGGGCTGCTGAGGGGCCTCCAGGTGCCAAGGGCAGAGTGCAATGACCCACTTGCTGCTGGGGGCTGTGGTACCTCTGGGAGATGTTGGCTGGGCTGGGTGCACCTCCATCCCAGAGTTCGGGGACCCCAGGGGAGGTGTGACTGCTCTAGCTCCAAACCCTCCACCAAGGCTCCTTCTCTCTTTCCCCCTCCCCTGGATTTCCCTCTTTTCTCACCAGTGGAACAAGCCCAGTGCATCCAGGGCTGATTGGCCTGGGAAACAGACCTCAAGTATCACAGCTGGTCCATGTAGCTTCATCCACCTCCTGGAATGTGGGTTCTGAGTGGAACCTGAATATGTTCTTTTGGTGGTGGTGTGTGTCCAGGAGCAGGGTTTCTCTGCCCTGAGGGCTTGGGGAACACTGGGGACTTCTTTCCACCAAGGTGTAACCCCCTTGGAACTTAAGGACTGCCCATTGGAGACACCGCTGCTTGGATACCTGGTTCCTTTGGAGGCCAGAGGTTGGGTTGGCTGGTGCTTGGGGGTAGAGCCAGCCCCTTGCCCAAGTGTCTTTGGGGGGGGTGCTCAGCTTCCTCTCCTGCAGAAATGGGCAGTGGGCTAAGGTCGGGGGAGCCTGCTGTGCTTGGGGCCCTGGCTCTGTGGGTGTGGGCGGGAGCCCCATGCCTGGTAAAAGGCAGAGGGCCTTGTGGTTGGAGTGTTGCCAGAGGCTATAAATAGCTGAGTGTGTGCAGAAGAGGTATGGGGAGGGGATCCCTCTCCAGTTGGCAGCAGAGCCTGAGCTGGAGGTGGGGTAGGCATGGTGTCTCCCAGTCTCCCCTGATCCCCCTAGGGCTCTGAATGCAAAGCTCTTGCAGGTGTGGGTGTACACACTGCCAGCTTGATGGGGTGGAGGCTTGTGTTGTGACAAGATGGCATAGGTAGCAGGGAAGGGGTCTGGCTCTGATAGAACAGCAGCCGTGCCAGGCATTGTTCCAACCACTCTTTAAGTCATTTTGTTCTTGGAACAGCCAAGGCAGTAGGTACTGTTATCACCCCCTTTTTCACAAGTGGGGACACAGAGGCACAGGGTAGCTGGAGGTGTCAGCACCAGGACTTGAATGCAGTCAAGGCCACCTTTTTCTCACTTAGTCTGTAGGAGGATCTTGTCAGGTGGGGGTCTAATGTCATCCTGGACCCTTTGGTCCTACCTGGAGCCTTGAGGTTTGGGGTTCCCAGCCCTGCCCACATAGATCCTGCCCACAGTAGTGTCCAGAGGGTTCCCTGCCTGGTCATCAGCTTGTAGAGTGGAGCTAGACCAGCTTTGGACCACTCTTGATGTCTGCTGGCCTCTCTTGTTTGGGCTCCTGACGTCACATGTGGGAGCAGGGGCTTGTTGTCTGAGGGGAGATGGAAGCTCCTCTGAGGCTCGGGGGCTTGGCTTATAGGCTGAGGCTGCCCTATTGTCCCTTCCTTTCAAAATCCTGCTCTAGCCAGGAGATAACTATGTCCTTGTGTCCGACCATAGATCCTTCCTTCCGTCCTTCCATCCATCCACCTATTCCACCTGTGTCCAGAACCAGTTCTAGCACTCGACAGGCATGGCTTCTGCCTTCATCAACTTTACTGAGGGGAAGGCTGTTTAAAAGACAGTCCTCAAGCACATTTGCTTTGTTTCTTATGTGAGTGTTCATTACATTATTTTCTCTTAGGGATTATTTTTAGTTATATTATTTTTAGACTTCTTGAATGTCTGAAATAATCCTTTAAACAACAACAAGCAACTAGTCAAGGAAGATAAATTGGGTAAATGGAGGATGCAAAAGGCCACAGGGTTGTAGGGGTCCTGGGGACAGTGGGGCAGATTTGGGGGCCGGGACTAGGGGCTGTTTGGGAGGGCATGGTAAGAGGAATGGACTTGGTAAATGTTGGAGGCTGTGTTTGAAGGGGCAGTTAGGCTGAAGTGTTCAGCGACCTGGATGGCCCATGCACAGGGCAGAAGGGGAACGGGAGTGGGTAGGAAGTACCTACAGGGGTCTTGAGGAGCAAGCCCAGCTGGGAGGATCCTCTGTTACCCTTGCTCTCCACCAGCCAGCCCCGCTTGGTGCACACATTCCCCCATGGTGATGCTGGGAGCCTTACCCTTCCTGATCCTTTACCACCTTCTCCAGTCCAGCCAGGCGCAGGTGCTGTTTGCTGGGTGCAGAAGGGACCCTGGAGGGTGCTCATTTCCCATCAGGTCTGGTCAGGGGTGTGTGTTTTGGTGGGGGTCGGGGGACGATGACACACACCAGCATTGTTTCCCTGGAGGACTCTGGTGAGTGTGGGACAAGGCTGAGACAGCGGCAGGAAGTGCCTTCCTAGTTTCTGAGACAGAAGGGGTGGTTCAAAATGTAGATTAAGGCCCACTCTAGTTCAATGGGTCTGGGCTGGGCCTAGAAATATGCATTTTTAGCAACACTCTCCGCTGCACCCTAACAGTGATTCTGACATGCTTTGGAGTTTGAGGGCCCCTCCATTCACTGCTGCAGGCCCACTCCCACTCAGGAGCCTCAGGAGCCGGTAAAGCCCTTCCCTGTGCATCTGGCCCGGGAGTCCAGCCCTGGCCAGCCATCCTCCCTGACATGGCTTGGGTGGCTCAGCATCTCCCTCCCCCGGCACAGGTTCCGGGCGTGGGGAGGCCGAGACACGGGAGTGCATCTACTACAACGCCAACTGGGAGCTGGAGCGCACCAACCAGAGTGGCCTGGAGCGCTGTGAGGGCGAGCAGGACAAGCGGCTACACTGCTAC
The DNA here is from genome assembly GCF_016906955.1 of Phacochoerus africanus. Taxonomy (NCBI): domain Eukaryota; kingdom Metazoa; phylum Chordata; class Mammalia; order Artiodactyla; family Suidae; genus Phacochoerus; species Phacochoerus africanus. The sequence goes on from NC_062544.1 coordinate 103,660,352, forward strand.
GCCTCCTGGCGCAACAGCTCAGGCACCATCGAGCTTGTGAAGAAGGGCTGCTGGCTAGACGACTTCAACTGCTACGACAGGTAGTCGGTGCCGCCAGGGCCGAGGAGGGGCTCTCCTGGGCCAGCAGGGGTGGTACCGGGTCTCTCTGAGTGCGTGTCCACCCTTGGTTGGCCCTCTTGACTTCCTCCTTTAGGGACGGTGGTTCCCCGTGGGGTTCTCTTTGGGGAGGGGTTTGGCTGGGCTGCCCCGGGGAGTCTGTGCCCCTCAACTGAGGGGCGGATGGGAAACTGTGCCTCCAGGCAGGAGTGTGTGGCCACTGAGGAGAACCCCCAGGTGTACTTCTGCTGCTGTGAAGGCAACTTCTGCAACGAGCGCTTCACCCACCTGCCTGAGGCAGGGGGCCCAGAAGGTGAGGGCCACCGGGGAGGAGACGTGGGCCAGCTGAGGTCCTGGAGCGCTCAGCTCCTGCTGGGTGGGGAGCAGCTGCAGGGCTCTCTGGTCTGGCCCTGGAGGTGTGTGGGTAGGCGGGCTGTGTGACGCCGGGCTCCATGTGTCCCCCAGTCACGTACGAGCCACCCCCGACAGCCCCCACCTTGCTCACTGTGCTGGCCTACTCGCTGCTGCCCATCGGGGGCCTCTCCCTCATAGTCCTGCTGGCCTTCTGGATGTACCGGCATCGCAAGCCCCCCTATGGCCATGTGGACATCCATGAGGTGAGACGGGGCTGGCCTGGGGCAAGGCGGGATAGAGGTGGGGAGGCCAGGCCAGGTCCTATTAAGCCCTTGATCTCTCCAGGACCCTGGACCTCCACCCCCGTCCCCTCTGGTGGGCCTGAAGCCGCTGCAGCTGCTTGAAATCAAGGCTCGGGGGCGCTTCGGCTGTGTCTGGAAAGCGCAGCTCATGAATGATTTTGTGGCTGTCAAGATCTTCCCACTCCAGGTGAGTGTTTGCCACTCCAGGGCAATCCCAGGGCCCATGGGGGTGGAGTGGGGCTAGGGTAGTGCTTTGCAAAGCCACAGTCTGCTCTGGTTTTCAGGAATTTGTTTTGACATCAGGTTCTGCTTAGAGGCCCTGGATAGCAGTCCACCCTGAGCAGTTGCTCGGGACACTTAGCGACGACAGGCCTGCTCTGCTTCTCATTGATTAGGTGTTCTCTGGACCTCAGTGGCCCCTTGTCAATCAGATGCTGGCCTCAGTGCTCACATCACTATTGGCTTATGGTCCTGGGCCTGGCACAGCTCTGCTTTGCCTCCTTCACTGAAGCTGAGGTGGGGGCAGGGGTGGGGGAGCAGGTGGGGCACTTCTGCAGGGTGGAGTTCAGCTGCTTCCCCGCCTCAGGACAAGCAGTCATGGCAGAGTGAACGGGAGATCTTCAGCACGCCCGGCATGAAGCATGAGAACCTGCTACAGTTCATTGCCGCTGAGAAGCGAGGCTCCAACCTGGAGGTGGAGCTGTGGCTCATCACGGCCTTCCACGACAAGGTGAGCCATGCTTGTGGCTCCCGCTCCCACGTAGGTGAACAGGCCCTCCTGTGGCTTTCCATGGCTGTGGACGTGAAGGTGTGCAGTCAGAAACCCTAACCCTGGGATCACTTCTTAGGAATAGTAATGACTTCATGATCACCACCCCCCTACAGCGCCTTTCCAACCCCTTGTGGCCTCATCGCTTCCAGCCTATAGCCCACAGAGACAGCCAACCTGGCCTGGGCTGGGTTCTGTCCTGTGCCCAGAGCCTGTGCTGTCTCCTCTAGGGCTCCCTCACAGATTACCTCAAGGGGAACATCATCACGTGGAATGAACTGTGTCATGTGGCAGAGACAATGTCAAGAGGCCTCTCGTACCTACACGAGGACGTGCCCTGGTGCCGTGGCGAGGGCCACAAGCCATCTATTGCCCACAGGTACCTGGGTTAGCAGTTGCCTTCCCTGCGCCTGACTTGGAGTTGCAGAGAGGGTTGGAGGGTGAGAACAGGGCCTGGGGGTCTCAGTTTCATAAACAGGCTTAGCTGCTATGTGGTGTTTCAGAGGTGACTGCACAAAACTCTGGGCCCTCCTGGCCCTTCCTCTGCCTTTCACTGGCATCCTGCAGGCTGACCTTGCAAGTCAGTTTTCTTGTGCCCTCCAGTGGCCACAGGGGGAAGTGCTGACTCTTTTACTTTGGTTGGTGGGTTGGTTTAGCCACTTCTCAAACTTTTTGGTTAGAGTCCCTTTAATTCTTGTGGGTTTTGTTTGTTGATATTTGCTGTATTGGAGCACACATACTGCATTAACTGTCAGAGTGATGACGTGTGTGTAGCCTCTGGAAGATTCTATATTCTTAAGAGAACAAGGATTTTCTAAGAAGGCAAATAACAGATTATTATGAAAAGAATGTTGACCTTGCAGATCCCCTGAAATGCCTCAGGGACTCTCTGGGGTCCTTGGCTGATGCTTTAGGAGTCACTGTGTTAATTCCTCATCACAGTGCTCACTAAATGGCAGGCAGTGCTCTGAACACTTAGAAACACCAAGTCATTTAAGCCTCATAACCACCCTGTGAGATAGGTACTGTTTTTCTCTGCTCATCATTTTTTTGGCTGCGCCATGCAATGGCTTGGTGTGGGATCTTAGTTCCCAGGCCAGGGCTTAAACCTGAGCCGCAGTGGTGAAAGCGCCAAATCCTAACCACTAGACCGCCAGGAATGCCCTCTGCCCGTGTTAAAAATGAGCTGGTGCGGACCTTGTTCCCCAGATATGGTGGAATGGCCTGGGCTGGGGTCTCTGCGAGTCAGGGTGGGAAGCTAGGAACCAGGTCGATTGGACCACATGTCAGCTCCACTTCAGTCCATTGTCTCCACAGGGACTTTAAAAGCAAGAATGTATTGCTGAAGAGTGACCTTACAGCTGTGCTGGCTGACTTTGGCCTGGCTGTTCGGTTTGAGCCAGGGAAACCTCCGGGGGACACTCATGGGCAGGTAATGGGCCTCAAGGGGTGCAAGATGGGGGCTGGCACTGGGTTGGACCCTGCCCTTCTGGTGCTCACCTGGCAGGGTGCAGGGGCAGGGGTTACCTTGAGAGCTCAGAGCAATGCAGTCATTTCACCAGTGGGGAAAGTGAGGCCTAGAGCGTAGTGTGGCTTCCCGGGCCTATCAGTGAGAAACAGATTCTTTTTCCTCTTTCCATTCTAACTGTTTTTTTGCCTGCGACTGTGGCATGTGAAGTTCTTGAGCCAGGGAGCAAACCCATGCCACAGTAGTGACCCAAGCCACTTCCGTGACAACGCCAGATCCTTAACCTGCCGAGCCAGTGGAGAACTCTCAGTTGTAATTATTAAACAAGGTAAAAATAATTATAAATATGGAGTTCCCATGGTGGCTCAGCAGAAACAAATCTGACTGGTATCCATGAGGCCGCAGACTCCATCCCTGGCCTCCCTCAGTGGGTTAAGGATCCGGCATTGCTGTGAGCTGTGGTGAAGGTTGCAGATGCGGCTCAGATCTGGCATTGCTGTGGCTCTGTTGTAGGCTGGCAGCTCCAGCTCCAGACCTCTAGGCTGGCAGCCTTCATATGCCGTGGGTGTGGCATTAAAAAATATATATTATTATTATAGATAAGAATATACTAAGAATCCAAAACCAAAAACCTACAATAACTAACCTAAAGTTAAGCTTAAATCATCCTAGAACAATTGCTATTATTATTTTAAAGTATTCTCCCCCCCCTTTTTTTTTTGATGTTAATCTCTGCAAAATACACACCATCTGTGTAGCCCCTTGTGGTTTTGCTGGAGTAAAGAGGCAGCAGTTCCACATTCGATTACCATTGTCTCTAATGATACTTGAAAATTATCCCTGAAGTGTAATTTACATTCTGACCCTTGTGCTCCCGCCCAGTGGATGTGGCGAATCAGGAACAGCCATCATTGTCGATGGCCCTGCTGTGCATATAGAGTGTAGTTCTCAGGGCCAGCTGTAAGTGCATTAGTGTGTGGTCAGTGCCTGCAGACCCTCCCTGTTCTCGCACAGGTGGGCACGCGGAGGTACATGGCCCCTGAGGTGCTCGAGGGAGCCATCAACTTCCAGAGAGACGCCTTCCTGCGCATTGACATGTACGCCATGGGGCTAGTGCTGTGGGAGCTCGTGTCCCGCTGCAAGGCTGCCGACGGTGAGTGGGCTGGAGCCCCGAGCTTCCTGGGTGTGGGGTGGGGAGGGGGAGAGCCCTCAGGTGACCCCACTGGGCACTCTCTTCCCCAGGACCTGTGGACGAGTACATGCTGCCTTTTGAGGAGGAGATTGGTCAGCACCCGTCCTTGGAGGAGCTACAGGAGGTGGTTGTGCACAAGAAGATGCGACCTGCCATCAAGGATCACTGGTTAAAGCACCCGGTGAGGGCCCTGGGGTGCAGGGGCAGAGAGGGGGTCCTCAGGCAGCAGGACAGTTGTCATCCCCCCAGCCTGGTCAGAGGCCACTTAGTGCACTGCCTTCCTTCCACCAGGAGAATATTTGGGGAGGCTTGTGCCTTTCAGAGCAGCAGAGCTGGGTTTGGCCCAGAGAGTGTGGGCTCCATCAGGGCCTGGGTTGCCCCCAAGGATCACTGGCATGGGGCGAGCCCACCAGCCCTGGGCCTGACACATGTGGGTAGGTAGCCTGGCTCTGCCAGTCAGCAGCTGGGTGACTTCCAGCAGAGTGCTTTATTTCTCTGAGCCTCTGTCTCCGCAGGGTAGTAATAGGTTGAAGGAATTACTTGTATGTCTCTGGGCGGGATACCTATCACATGAGTGTTTAACATGAGTTAGCTCTGATGAAGTAATCTCTGTTCTCTGCCCTCATCATTTTCTGAGCCTGGGCTGAGCCACATGGCACTTGAGCCCCTCCACATCGGGGATACTGTACAGAAGCCCCCAGCAATGTAAATGGTTACCTATCTTAGAAGGGTATTTGCCTTTGGCTCCATTGAGTCCTTCCCCTGCTCCCCAGGGTTTATTTTGAAAAAGGACATCCTTGGGGGTTCTAGGGGCTAGTACTCTTACCATATGGTCAGGGGTAGTCAGGGGTCGCACTGTGAAAGCCAAGTTCAGCTACTGTGCTGTCCCTGGAACCCAAGACTGCATGCATGTGGAGAAAAATCGGGCATGGGGAGAGGAAAGCTGGGCCAGGATCTGACCCTCTAGGGAGTTCCTGTCGTGGCGCAGCAGAAATGAATCCAACTAGGAACCATGAAGTTGCGCGTTTGATCCCTGGCCTTGCTCAGTGGGTTAAGGATCTGGCATTGCCATGAGCTGTGGTGTAGGTCACAGACGCGGCTCGGATCTGATGTTGCTGTGGCTCTGGCATAGGCTGGCAGCTGCAGCTCCAGTTCAACCCCCAGCCTGGGAACTTCTATATGCCTCGGGTATGGTCCTAAAAAGCAAAAAAAAAAAAAAAAGTCTGATCCTCTGTCTGAGACTTCTCAGTCTCCCGGGGCAGAGATGCTGGGGTTGCCAATCCAGTTCCCTGATGGGGAGCAGGTCCAGGGAGATCCGAGTGTGGCCTGGTACTAAGCCAGCCGAGAGCTCCTAGAAGAGGACAGTTTGCCCGTCCTGCTGCCTTTCCCAGCTCCTCACAGTTGGTTCCAGCACATGGTGTCAAGCTTTGTCCCTGGGCTTTGGGGAGGGATCCGGGGCTGTGGGATGCAGCCCTCCTCTGTCCCCACTGTGACTGTGCTTCGGGCCCTTGTGTGATATGGACTTCTCCTGAGATTTAGTTTGAAAATTGCTGCTCTGCAATTTTCAAACAGCAGGCAGTCGTGTTCGCCCCAGGAGGGCCCTGGGTTCCCCCTACTTTCTGTGTCGTTGGCTGTGAAGGAGGCCATTGAGCTCAGGATGGTGACTGCCGGCAGGGGAGCTCCCCCCCAGTTCCCTGCGGGTGGGCCGGTGGGCTCTGCCTGGTCCTCAGAAACATCTCCGGTTTGCTTGTCCTCACTGAGGGCCACTAGCAAGGGAGTCTTTTTCCTCTTTCCCGCTGTGGTGCAGGGCCTGGCCCAGCTCTGTGTGACCATCGAGGAGTGCTGGGACCACGATGCAGAGGCTCGCCTGTCGGCGGGCTGCGTGGAGGAGCGGGTGTCCCTGATCCGGAGGTCGGTCAACGGCACTACCTCGGACTGCCTTGTCTCCCTGGTGACCTCTGTCACCAATGTGGATCTGCCCCCTAAGGAGTCGAGCATCTAAGCCCAGGACACGTGGACCTCCAGACTCAGTGGCTCTGAAGAGGAAAGGAGAAAGAAAAGTTGTGTTTTGTTTTGGAAATCCCATAACACCAACAAACACATAAAATGCAGCTGCTATTTTACCTTGACTTTATTATTATTATAATTATTATAATTATTATTATTAATATTATTTTTGGGATTGGATCAGTTTTTACCAGCACATTGCTCTACTGTATCGCAAACAGTGGACACGTCAGCAGGCGCTGAGGTGCTGAGCTGTGAATGCCGAACCAGCGCCGCTGAAGAGCCTCGGCCACCTCCCGCCCTTGGGGTTCATTTTTCCCGCTTTCTCTTTGTTTGTCGTCTCAGAATCTGTGACACAAAGAAACCCATCTCCTGTCTTAGGAACCTTAATGCTGCAAACTCTACCTAGAGAAACCTTTGAAGACTGTTACATAAGAACACATCTTCCTCAAAGGAGGAGGTTCCCTCTGCCCCCATCCCCCTGCCCTGTCCCTTTTACTATTTTTTTCCCCTTTTTAGACAGTGAGTTGAAGAAGCAGCAGACGTGTCTTTCACGGATTAACGGGTGTTGTCCTGACCGAGGAAAACTGGGCTGAAGATGAGGATGGTTTGGACTGGAGCTGGAAGGGGAGGACAGAGCTGGGGGTGGGGGGTGGGGGCACAGCTACACTGGACTCGGGCACATTCGGAGCAACATCCTTGGCCATGAGACTACTTCTCAGGTAACCAGGAATCGAGGGGAAGGATTGTGAGGAGGCTGAGCATTAACAGCAAGAGTGGGGTTTGGAGAAAGTCTGAAATCAGGTGTGGCTTTGACCCACCTGTTGGCCCTGACCAGTTTTTTCCACTAATTTGGGTTTGGGCGTAGGAGAGAACATTTTTTTCTGCCCTGATTTTAAGGTTAGGCAAGGGTAGAAATCATCACGTTTTACTGAGTATGTTCTTCATTAAGACGTGATACTGTAAATATCTTTAATGGAGAAAAAGTTGAAATTTGTACCTTGCTTCCTCCTGGAGCAGTTCAGGGAAATGCCCATGGGGGGGCGCCCTGCACAAGCAGGGTGAGAGGATTTCCTGGGTGGGGCCTGCCAAGGCCTGCCTCTCTGGAGACCCCCAGAGTCCTGCAGCACTGGCTCTGCCCTGCGTGGTGACATCACTGTCCCTTCATGTGGTACGTGGACATAGCTTTCTCCAGACCCCTTAAAGAGGTGCATACTCGAAAAACTGTCTCTATTATGCCATAGCCTTGCTCTAGTCAGTGAATGTTCCTAATGCTGCTGTTTCAACATTTGAATTTTTTTTAATTTATGAAACATGCAAATTTTTTTAAAAAACAAAACACACACATCCACATATACACACATGCTTTGCTATGTGGCTTCCAAGGTTTAAATTTTGAAAAGTAAAAGAATTGAATCTTCACGACCACAGACCACCTCAAACCAGAAATACCTCAGAATTTTCTACTTGTGTAAGTTTATTATATATTTTATTAGTTGTGTTGTCTTGTAGTAAGTATATTTTAATGTAAGTTGGCTTTTATGACAAAGTTTAAAAGAAATAGAGAAAAAGAAAAAAAAGTTGTGAGTCTTCTAGGGAGTGCTACCATTTTTCTTTGATAACGCCCCCTTGTAAATAACTGTCATCAACTGTAGGTTGGCTGTCTGGGCCGAGTCTGGGCATTCATCACTCTTCTTTGTGAAGGCTTTTCCTTCCAGTTTCTTTAGACCATTTTATTTGAAAATTGGATCTCTTAACTTGAGGGCAGGCAAGTTGGTGGGCGATGGGGAGATAGGGAGAGATTGGCTTGGATGAGGATGGGAGGCGGTGCCTCTTCCTGAGTTATTTGGAGGTTCCGATGTTTCCCTGGACCTGACGGGTGACCCCACTTTCACTTGATAGCACTGTGGCCCTTAGACCCGTGTGAGGTAATTTGGCTTGAGACTTGATTTCTTAAGTAAATGAGCAGCAGTGCTTGTGGAGTTGATCCGTGGGTCTCTGGATCCACAGCGCCCGGGCCAGTCTGTGACAACATGTCTGTGTGGTGAGGGCTCAGTGCCGTGTGCTGCGTGGGGTCTGGGGCCCCTGGGCTGTGTCCGTCTCTCTGCGTGTCTGGGCATAGGGTGCTGTGGGGGGCAAGTTAGCTTCCCTCTCAGAGCTCAGTTTTTGCTTCATGTGTCAGAATGTGAGCTGGCCAAGGTGGCTACAGGGACAGGTTTTTGTTTTTCGTTGTTGTTATTTGTCTTTTTCGTCTTTTCTCTTTTAAAGTGTTTTGTGGTGTGGTATTTTTCTTCCCTCAGAATAATTTTTACAGCAAAATGGGCCTTACAGCAGTTGCTTTTCTTTTCCACTTATTTCTTTCAGAAGCTTTAAAATATTTATTGAAAAGTGCCATATCTGATTTCTCCAGCTTTCTCCTCAGGCAGTGCCAGGCATCTCTACTTTTCAACCCTCAGAAGAAACAAATAAACCCCTAACAAATGTAGCTTATTTTCTAGGGGATGATCAAGTCCCCGATCCTACCCTACTCGGTGTGGAACACTAAACCCCAGCCTCTCTGTTCCATTTTAGATTTCCCCTGGGCGCTTTTTCCTTTGTGTGCTGGCTTGGTTCTTGTGAGAGCAAGTTTGGGCCTGGCTGTGGGGGCCTGTGTGGGGCTGTGCTGTGGGACCTGCAGGGCAGGCAGGCTGGGCAGGGCAGGCCTTTTGTCTGGGGGGGCTCCCTCTTTGCTGACCCTGTGCTCAGTCACTGTCGCTCCCTTTGGGGCCTTGGCCCCAGAGTAAGGAATCCAGAGGTGGCCCCTGTGTGGCCTGGCTGGGCAGAGGGGAGGGTTGAGGGGTGCAGTTCTTGTGGCCTCTGGTGGCCTTTCCCCATGAGCTGTGCCCCTGACGGTGCTCACAGCTAGGAAAGGTGGGTGTCTCCTTCCAGGGCGTGCCGCTGGGGGCCTGGTGGGTCTTTTGCCTCATGCGTTATGTATGTTATGTCTGTTGCCGCGTATTTTCTGGGAAGTGGACCATCCAGAGCTCTGGTTTGTGTTGACTGGGCTGTGAGGCCTCTGCCTGGGCTCTCTTCCACAAAGACTGCACACAGGCTCCACTTCTGGGGAGCCTCAGATCACCGATGCACCTTTCTTCCCTGCCAAGCTCTGTGGAGGACCGGTGGATATCAAGGCTGGCATTGTTTTTCCTGCCTCGTCCCTGGTGGCGGTGTCAGGGGACAGAAGTGGCCCAGGACCCCCATCCTGTCCTTGCTGGTGTACTGTCATCTGAGCAGACTCCTGGCTGTGGGGGGGACTTGTGGGGAGGCCCGTGATCACTGTGGGGTGATAATCCTGAGCCAGAGACATCCAGGAGTGAGCAGGGGAAAGAAGAGACCTGGACAGCCAACTGTGTCATAGTGTCCAGCAGAAGAATCTTAAAGACATAGTCATTAGAGCATCCCAGGGCTGGCGTGAGCTGGGTTTTCTCCCCAGGTCGTTGGTCCCTGCCTGGGGTCCTTTGAGTGAATTACTTGGGTTCAGGAGCTGAACTGTTCGTAGGAGGAAGGGAGGCCCGACTGTGCGGAAACATGAGCTCCATCAGCCTTGTGCGCAGAGTGGCCTTCCTGTCCTGTTGGCTCTCAGTAGGTGCCAGGTTTGGGGGATCAGCCCTAGTCCTGGTGGGGAGACTGACTCAGAATGCATCCTGTCTGGATGAGGAGCATGTGTCAGAACAAGAAGGACCTTGTCCAGCCTCCAAACATCGCCAGGATGCTTAAAAAGCAGCCCCCCCCCACCCCCGCCCCATTTCTCAGCTAAGAGAAAGCTCTGTTATCTGCAGGCCACTGAGATGGTTCTTCCCTGCCCCTAGGGGCCAGCCCTCCTGTCGAGTCATGCTTTAGGAAGCTGAGCATGTGACCCTGCAATGCTGCTCTGGCCCCTTTCTCTCTACTTGACCACCTTCTTGCCCTGCCACTCTGCACTGAGTGCTTGTGCTGCATGTTCGCCGTTTCCTTGGTGGCAAGCTCAGCTGTGCGTTGAGGGTCCACCATGTGCTATGTGGGGCTCAGAAAGCCCGTTATATGGCCCCTGTGCCCCGAGCCTTGAGGTCAGGGAAGCAGCTGTGCCATCCAGGGTGGGAGGACTGGCTGGCCCTCTTGCAAGTGGAACTTTGCCTTTTTTAGAATGCTACGTAAAGTTGACAGCATCTATTGGTAAACGAGGATTTGATGGTGTTTTTTAGTAATTTAATAAGCATAGGTATATAAGTTTTTAGAATTGGTACTAGAAGTTGAATAGCCAAGCATTAATCCAGAAAACTTGGCTCACAAGAAAAATACCTAAATTAGCACTTTCCAAGCGTTTGATTGTCAGTGCCAGCTATTTCAATAGCTGATTGGGTTTTGAATCTTTAGAGAGAATCCAGGCCTGCCTGGTTCACAGTTCAGGGTCCTCAGACCACACCTTTCTAAGAAGCACAGAGAATTGACACTCCACCCTACCCCCCACCCCTGCCCCACCCTAGTCCAGGGCAAGCAGCCAGAAAGGAAAGAGGGCAAGCTGGCTTTTTGTCTTTGTTTAGGTGACTTGAATTTTCCTAGGTCAGTGGCTGTTTACAGAAGCTGAACTAGTAAAATACTCAGCAGCTAATAAGTTCAGCCTGGTCAGCCTAGTAATGACGAGTTTAAGTTTCAGTCAAGAGTAATGTTTTAGAGTAACAAAAGAGGCCCAGTAATTCAGTTGATGAACTGTTTATATATCTTCTCAGTCTAGATTTGTAAACGTTTAATGAATTCAGGGTTATAGGCATAGTTCTTTAAGATTCTTGATAGTTAATTTGTAACCAGCAATTCACCTATGAATGTATCTCAAACCTTTAGGAGGCTTGGGGAAGTTTTTTAAGATGATGATTTAGTTTTGTAGCAAAAGGAAACTGAAGTTTAAAATGCTCCCTCCCCCTTGGAAATTAATTCATTTGATTCAGCCACACTTTTAAAAACAATTACCGTTGCCCCTCTGTGTCCACAGGTTTCTCATTCGTGGGTTCAACACCTTGTATCAAAAACATTTGGGAAAAAAATTTACAGAATATTCTGAAAATCACAACCTGAATTTGCCATCTACTGGCAACTATTTACATAGCATTTACAACTATTTACATAGTATTTATATTGTAAGGTATTTTAAGCAATCTAGAGCCGATTTAAAGTATATGGGAAGGGAGTTCCCTGGTCGCTCAGCAAATTAAGGATCTGGCATTGTCATTGCGCTGGTTTGGGTCATTGCTGTGGCTCAGGTTTGCTCCCTGGCCTGGGAATGTCTGCATGCCTCAGGCGTGGCCAAAAAATAAGTGTAAATAAATAAAAGTGTACAGGTGGGGGGGCGGGATCTGTAGAGGTTATATGCAAACCTTACATCATTTTATATAAGAGTTTTGAGCATCTGTGGATTTTGGTAACCCCCCCTTCCCCCACCCCCACCACACACATAGAGAGACAGCTGTAGTAGGTCCAAGAAACTTATAAACTATCATCAAGATATAATCCAAATTACATAGTGGGATATTTTGAATATTCCTATTTTATACTTATTTTGGGTCCACTGTAAACTTTGGTGTGGACAAGATTTTGAATTTAAAGGATTTACCACTATTTAAATTTTTACCAAGCTCTTATATGTTCATGATGGTATGCTCCCAGTGTGAATGAAGCAGGATTTTTTCATTGTGGTCCTCCACGTATCCCCCTAGTGCCAAAACCAGTGATATTTTATTTGCTCCTATGGCAGCTCGTAGTGATAACACAAGTGTTTTTCCCTCATGAACTAGAATGCATTTTCTCTGAATGCCCACATGTGTGGTGGGCCCCGCGCTGCCCTCTCTTCTCTAAGAGAGTCTTTAGATTGTCCGGGGCCTAGGCAGTTCTGAGAACTACTGCGAGCCAACTACAGGACACTAACAAGAAATACACACACAGACGTGTGTGTGTGTGTGTGTGTGTGTGTGTGTACAGTGGATTCTACACTCGTGGGCTCTTCTGGACATCTGCAGAAAAGCGTTCCATTCATTTGCACAGTTTACATTTTTTAAGCTCACAGTTGTTAAAAAAAAAAAAATGACCCATTAGCCAGGGCTTTTCAGGCAGGTGAGGATGGGTTTCTTGGCAAATGGATGAATTCTGACTTGAGTCCTGGGAGTTTCTGCTGTTGTTTGGGTGTGGGCTCATTGCCTGACTCTCCAATCACGTTTGTGTTGTTGGAATGTCGTGAGGTAGCATTGTAAATAAGAGTCTAGGGTATATAATAGAGATACAACACTTGAAATTTTACTTTAAGAAATCTATAGCACTCCATATATATTTAGTTAAATCATTTGACAGATTCTTCTGCACAGTGTGGAGATTGTTTTATACCACAGATTATTTTTATAAAGTCTAGTGAGTTTGAGTAAAAATGAATTTGTAATCAGAGTAATAAGCTTTACCTTTCAAGATAAATGCACACTGGAGCGTGAGTGGTGTGGAGCTTTCAGTTAGCGCCCCTTTGGGTTCTCGTTGATACACTGGCAGATTGTAGTCTATCTTTGGGTCTTGTTTGGTGAAAACTCTGCTTGTGGCTGTCTGCATATAGGAGAGTCTGCATGGTACTTGGGTGCTTGGCTCTGCTCCTTGCAGGCTGGGAGGAGAGGGCCTGGGGAGAGGCGAGAGGAGCCTGTGGTGTGCTTTACAATTGCACTTCCTCCTGAGGTTTCTTTTGAACAAAGCGTTCTGAGTTTAATAATTAGTTTGTCAGTTACTCTCTTGGGTGTAGCAGTGTGACAGCGTTTTGAACAGAAATTGTATGGGGGTGCAGGTTGGGGTAGGTTGGGGCTAGAATAAGATTCAGGCCACAAACATTTGAAATGAGGATTTGGTGACTTGAGAAATCTGCCAGACTGAATGATCTAGGACCAAATTATCCAGTTTTCAAGGACAGAATTTCCAGTGGAGTAATTATTCAGAAAGGGGGAGGGCTGTGTGTGGACACAGAAATCAGATTAAATGGAGCGCTGCCAGGCCCGTCTTCTCCATCAGGGCTGTTTGGTCGGAGGTGAGGGGCTGGGCTGGCTCCCTGCTTTCGTCTGGGTAGTGACCCCAGGAGCCCATGGAGGAAGCTCAGAACCCTGTATCCGCAGGGCATCTGTCCAGTGTCTACAAGGTTTTCCTGCTCTTCCTACAGAGGTTAGCATCAGTGCCATCACATGGAAGGCAGTCATGTCAGCCTTTTGATTTGGGGGTAGAGAGTGGATGGTTACTGGGATGAGCCTTTTTGATGGGGATGTATGGGAATTGAGTCATGTCGCTAACTCTCTGTATCCCTAATTGCTGGAGGCTTGGCCCCTAGACCCCACCTGCTGGCTTCAGCGCTGTGTTTGGACGTGCTGGTTGGGACAGTGTTGTCAGGAGAGTCCCTAATGAGTCATGGCAGACCGACTGTGCTTTTATTCGGTCTGGTTGGGAGTAAAGTTTTACACTGCCCCTTTTATACTTGAATGAATTTCGTTTTGGCAGATTCAGGAGCACTCTGGGAACCAGCCCCGGGTCCTTTTTTCCTATTCCCCATCTGAGAGCATTTCTCTGCTCTCTAGCCACACGTCTTGGAATGTAATTCTGTTGTGCCTTTGTTTTTGTCACCTGCCTCCCCCCAAAAGCAACTGCTGTAGGCTTTTTTCTACTTGTCTTTTCTAGCCCGAAGCCCCACCTTTTTCCTTTTTCCCAGCTGTATTTTCTGGATGCAGTTCTGTGCTCCAGATGTTTTAAGAACCAGTTACCTCAGACCTCGTGTTGAACAGTGTCACCATCTGGGTCCTCTCGAAACCGCAGGCTTATGACATACACGCAGGAACGCTGCTGAGTATGGGTACTTAATTTGTTTTAAAGTAAAACTCTTCCTGAGGATTGAAAAGGGGGCTTCTGGCAAGTTCTTCACAGTCCTGTGGTGGGATGGGTCTAGAGTGTCATCTGAACGGTGCTTCCTGGTTCCTCTTTGAATTCTGCCATTTTCAGTATTCTCGTGTCTGAATAGGCAAAGTGATTCAACTGGCTGGTCTTGTACACAAATGAGTTCTGAAAATGCACTCTTTGTGACCCATTTCCAGTCACTAAAGCTCAAATGTAGAACATTCCCTTAAATGGCAGGATTGAAAACCGCCCCCATCCACCGTAGTGCATTTCGGGAAGACGTCTGTAGCATATGTTGCTGTGAAATTCTGCCTTGCGGGATGTGGCTGTTTGTCATTTTGATGTATTTTAAATAAATATATATATATATTTTTTAAAGAGCCTTTTTTACCAGTTCAGAAAGTTTAATTAACCAGCAGTCACCATATCTGAATCTTTGTCTCTGGGGCACAGATGGCAGACCAAGTTTAAAGTGGTAAATCAAGCCCTACTGAGCGTGGGCTGCCTGCCTGGGCCGCCCTGTTGACCATGGGACACCAGGGTCAGTGTGTCTACACTGGGTTCTGACTCAACCCTTGAAGCGTCTGGTCTTTGCTGTTTGGGGACTGTTGGCTTCAGTTCCTGCAAGCGCTTTAGCCTAACTGGGCTGTTCTCAGAGCACTGCCACAAGCTCAGTGTATGTTTAGCCAAATAATTTCTCCACAAGGGAAAAACGCGCTCATCGAAATTTTACCAGCAGTGACAGAGGTGAGAGGAGGAAAGATTAGGCAACATCTGGGTTTTGATTTGGAATGTGTTCAAGACATTGTTGAAGGCTGTCTGGGAGGCAGTGATGGCACAGAGAATCTTAGGCAACCTCATCCGAAAGCATGAAGACCTCCTGTGAGGGGAGGAATTGTTGAAATGCCAGCGTCTTTTTCCTCCCCACCCCCTTTTTTTTCTCTAGAATTCTGTAAAAATGCAAAGAAAATTGAGTGGTACTTGAGAATTGGGGGTGAGGGTTACCGCAGGTGAGAAACACACTTTTAGATTTCAGTTCCATGCCACAAATCCACACAATGCCATTTTTCAACTGTACAAAAGAATCTGCTTATGAATTTGACATGACCTTAATGGTAGCATCAGGCCGGATTTTTCACATGTTAATATTTTTCCACATTTGTCCTTGAATCTGAATGACTTCATACAGTACTGTAAATTAAACTTATATTGAGTTTGATGTCAATTCTTCTGAAAAGAGCTTCTGCATGTAACGCACAAAGAACACAGCAGAGTATAACATTTGCAGGACCAACTTTGCAACCAACAGAAGATGTCATTTCTCATTTGCCATTTTATATATTAGTTTTACCAGCAACTTCTAAATTTGTATATTATTTGTAAGGAAAAGAAGGAAAACCTAAGACTTGTCTAATAACTTAGCGGAGAATGTGTGTTGGGTTTAGGATGGATAGCGAAGTCTTATTGAGCTGTGTTACCTAACTTGTATATAAAACTGTAATTAAAAGTTTGGATTCACCTGTTTCTCGCGGTTTACAATGATGAGTCATTTGCAAACTTTGGAAATGTGACCAGGATGTGATTTAAGACTGTAGAAGTGAGGAAGCTCTTCAAGTCCTTAAACTAAAGACGTCTAGTTTTTGGCTCAAATTCAATAAGTACTGTTTATATACCAGGATACGTGAAGATGTACATGTAATAGGTCACTTTGCAACCTTGTAGCTATAAAATAAAAATTTTGTAGAACAGAAATAGCTTGTACTACTGAATTAACAAAAGTTATACTAAAGTATCATGTTTAAAAAAAATATATATATATACACACACAGAGTTGAGCTTGTTGCTGTTACCCTGTCTGGATTTGAAAAGTGTGCTGATTTTTACACACACACACACACACACACACACACACACACACACACACACACACACACATATATATACCGGCCACACACACACACATATATATATATATATATATACACCGGCAGACATCTAAAATGGCCTAAAGCAGACATCTGTGTAATTACAGTTGCAAAATGAAGACATTTGGGAAAGAACATTGTATCATAGTTCATTCATTTGCAGTGGATCTTTGTTCTTTTTTTACTGTGGTAATTTTAGAAATGAGTGTCAAGTTTGAAATTAGATCTGCTACGTTGGGGTTTTGCTGCTTGAACTCTGCACTGGGTCCTCAAATAAACCGATGTGAATGTAGTTTTTTCCCCTGTGTGAAGCAGCAGCCACACCCCAACAGAATAGGAGGAAAAATCTAGAACTATTTCAAGTTTTATCTTTTTGTATATGAAAATAAAATGATAATAATAATAAAACCCTGTTGTCTTTTAATCACATGCAGGGGATTGAGGTTTCTTTTCATGGGATTTAGAAATAATAGAATGGGGAGTACCCATTGTGGCGCGGCGGTTTACGAACCCAACTGGCATCCATGAGGATGAGGGTTTGATCCCTGGCCTCGCTCGGTGGGTGTGAGTTGTGGTGTAGGTCACAGATGTGGCTCAGTTCTCTAGTTGCTGTGGCTCTGGCATAGGCCGGCGGCTATAGCTCCAATTTGACCCATAGCCTGGGAACTTCCATATGCTATGGGTGTGGCCTTAAAAGATAAAAAGAGAAATAAATAAAATCATGTTTTCCCACTTACAGGACCAGCTTGAGCACCCCCAAGAGTTTCTGTTTGTTAACTTGCAGTGTTAATAGCTGAGGGCCTAGGCTGCCAAAGGCTGCGGGCTGGGCTAATCACAGGTCCCCAGTTTTGCCCTTTAGAGGCTCAGGACCTAGGTGGAGACACTGTGGGCTTTTCCTTAATGGACTGTCCTGGGACTTTCAGTTTGTTTCTTCACTGGGGTGTATCTTCCAAACCCCCAAGATCCCCGCACATACAACCCTACCCCCTACTCCCATACTTTGCAGACAACTTTGAGCAATATTTTGTAAGTGGAGCAGAGAAACCTAAAAAATAAGTTATATTCAGGACTACTGCACAATACAAGCTCTGCCATTTCCAAATGTGGCTGAGTACCAGGGTGATTTGCTGAGCTATTAAAAATACAGTGAATCAGCAAGCCAGTCCCCCATTTTAGGGTTCCTGACTTATCTCACTAGATGAAAACATGGTTCCCTGCTAATAAAATAATGATAGTCCCTACTAAAACAGGAAAGCCCCAGAAATCACCTCACTGCTCTCTGTAGTAACATAAAAGATTTTTCTGGCCTATGACTAATATTTACTAAGCGGAGAAACACCAGCTTTGAATCCTGGGGGAGGGGGTCAGGGGGTCAGTGCCTTTTTTGTTCATTGTTTATTATAAACCTTACATAACCTGCTTGGAGCTCTTTGGAATAATTTTTTTTTTTTTTTTTTTTTTTTTTTTTGGCTACGACTGTGGTATGTGGAGGTTCCTGGGCCAGGGTCAAACCTGAGCCAAAGCAGTGACACCACCAAATCCTTAACCACTAGGCCAGCAGGGAACTCCCTGTAGGAAATGACGGACACGATTAAACAGAAAGGGGGCTTTGCTAGAAGGATCCTGGGGGAAAGTGGTCAGCCCAGCCCTGGGTAAAGGCAGGAGGTGTCTGGGCTTCTTTCAGAGGCTTAGAAGTTGGGGTCAGCATTGCAAGCCTTCACCTGTGTCTCAGCACTTGTTCCAGAGGTGCTCAGTGGGAGACTAGATGCATCTGCTGTTGTCTACTTGGAAAAAAGGCTGTGTGGGTAGTGCCACAGTTTTATGTGTCACAGCTTTGCTATCCTGAGAAAGTTCCAGATCCAAAATCCATAAAAAGAATCTGGTTGATCTGGCTCAACTAGTTAGTGTCAGAGGCCCTGAGGATTATACAAAATGACCTCATGACAGGTATTCCTAGGGGGAAGGGGCATGGGGCCATGAAACTTAAAACTACACTTCAGCTGGTTATTAGACATGGCCTCCTGCTTAAACTAAATCCAGATGGAATGCTGGAGTTTGTGCTGCAAAATTAAGAAGACACATTTATTTGTGAGTGAGAGTGCAGAAAACAATCATCCTTCCTGGAGTTCCCTAGTGGCTCAGCAGGTTAAGGATTCAGCATTGTTACTGCTGTAGATTGAGTTGGATCTCTGGCCTGGAAACTTGTGCATGCCACAGGGCCAAAAAAATCCAATGACATAACGTCCTTCCTTTGTTGGTGAGCATTCAGCAATCTGAATTTATATTCTATCAAGATAAATAAAACAGGAGTTCCCATCATGGCTCACTGGTTAATGAACCTGACTAGTATCCATGAGGATGCAGGTGTGATCCCTGACCTTGCTCAGTGGGTTAATGACCTGGTATTGCTGTGGCTGTGGTGTAGGCTGGCAGCTGTAGCTCCAATTCGACCCCTAGCCTAGGACCCTCCATATGCCATGGGTGGGGCCTTAAAAAGACAAAAAGACAAGAACAACAAAAAAAGATAAAACCATTGACTAAATAAAAATTTCTAACATTAGCAGCGCTTAACAACATGCCCCAGCTCCCTCCCTAAGCACTTTACATCGTTAACCTCCCTTAATCCTCATAAGAACCCTATGGCCTAAGAGTATTATTATTATAATTATTACTATTATTATTTTTTGCTTTATAGGGCTGCACTAGAGCATATGGAAGTTCCCAGGCTATGGGTCAAATCAGAGCTACAGCTGCCGGTCGGCACCATAGTCACAGCAACAGCCACAAAACTCAGGATTCAAGTGGCATCTGGAATCTACACCAAGCTCAGGGCAACGCGGGATCCTTAACCCTCTGAGCGAGGCCAGGGATGGAATCCGAATCGTCATGGATACTAGTGGGGTTCGTTACCAATGAGCCACAATGGGAACTCTTCCTATTCCTGTTTTAAAAAGGAAATGGTTGGGTGGGGATCCAAAGCTCTGCATCTGGATTCAGAGTCCTCAGCCACCATGGAGTACTGTCTTGTCAAGAAACCCCTTAGGAGGTGCAAAGCTATTTTTAGAAGTTATGATTTATATACCATGTGACTTCAAAGCCAAGTGTTATAAAGACATCCAATGTGGCACAGGTTTTGGAATCAGACCCGAGTTGGAATTTGGGCTCTGAAGAACTTTGTGTAAACATGTGAAAATGACTTACTACTCACCTATTAAGTGGGACTAAAGGTATTTTCTTCTTAAGACTGTACATGCACATACTGAGCCTTCAAGGCATCATGCTGTTATCCGTCATCCAGCAGACCAAGGGTGGAGACAGGATGCCCCTGGGCCTCCAAGCTTGTCACCAGGGGGCGCGCGAGGGCTTGGTAGGAAAGGCACGCCCTCGCGCTCCGGGAGAGGCTCAGGGCCTCCAGGGGACGCCAGGGGACGCATGCGTATCTTGGCCCCAGGGTAGCGATTGGCTGTCAGGTTTCCGGGGCGCGCATGCGCTACGGCGAAAGGCAGGCGCCGCGGGCAAGATGGTTGTCAAAAGTTTTGCTTCCCGCTTCCGTGGCTCCCGGCGCTTTTTGAGTAGTTTTGTGGCCGGAGCTGTCGTGGGCGCTGCAGGAGTGGGGCTTACTGCCGTGCAGTTCCTCCGGAGTCGGGACGCTGAGCCTGCGTTGGCGGTGAAAGAGCCGGACGGTGAGTGTGTGGGCCCCTAGAGCTCAGGCCCGGGTTCCTATCTTGGGTAGGAGCCAGCCGTAACCCTAGATGCGCGCGGTCTCCACTCATCCGGCCCCGGGTTGTCCGCGGTCCAGTTCCCCGGCCCGGCCCCCACTCTGCGTCGCGTCCCGCCTGCCTCCTTTGTGCACTTCCTTCCTCTGGGGATCTGCCCCCGCCCCCTTGCACCAAAGTATTAGTCTCGACATGTGTGTTTTACTATGCCATCCCCTAGATTGTTAGTCCCATAACCATTCGGACCGTGTCAGTTTCGTTCTCCACCATTTACTCAGCCTGGGACCTGGCACATAATTGGCTTCCAGTAAGTACGGATGAGTGACATATATTTAGTAGTCCTCATTTTATCATTGTTCAAATGAAGAACACCTGCTAGCCTTTCTTTAACGTATGTAAATCCGCAGGTTATCAGGGATACCTTATATTTGACATAGTAAATGAGCTCATGCTCATCTCATCTCTTAATGTCCCCGTCGTGCTAATTTAACTTGGTCCTTCTGATACTTCGCATTTAGCAAGAGAGCTATTCTGGTGGGTTGAAACCTGCAGAGGGCACCAAGAGGATTATTTTGAAAACAGCTCTCTCTTCATTGTGTATTTGGTTTCTCTCACTAGGAAAAATTGTACTAGTTTTACCACTGCCTTGCTGCAGCACGTGTCTCTGCTTCAGTATGGGAGCATTGAAAATAGTGTGGAGGAACCATGGTCCTTTACAAATACTTAAAAGGCTGTGCTTTTGTCTCCACACTAACTTTTTTTTTTTTGTCTTTTTGCCATTTCTTGGGCCGCTCCCGCGGCATATGGAGGTTCCCAGACTAGGGGTCAAATTGGAGCTGTAGCTGCCAGCCTACGCCAGAGCCACAGCAACGCAGGATCCGAGCCGCGTCTGCGACCTATACCACAGCTCACGGCCGGATCGTTAACCCACTGAGCAAGGGCAGGGATCAAACCCGCAACCTCACGGTTCCTAGTCAGATTCGTTAACCACTGCGCCACTACGGGAACTCCACACACTAACTCTTTAAACATAATGAGTTGGCAGGCTCTCTCCCATTTAGTCATATCGATGACTAGTAATGACATGAGTTTTTCCTTGGCTGCTTTTGAGTACACTGTACTTTGTGTACAGTGAGACACCAGCAAGATCAGGTCCTTATCCCCCTCCCCGGCCCGTGGGTACTTCTTTATTAGGAAAGAAACTAACTATTTTCAGACTAGAGACTGCAGAAGGGAACTAACTTGATTCTGCAATTCTAGAACAAACTGCGTGATAAAGGATTCTTGAGTTTTCACAGAGTGAGGGCGGGGGGAGAGAGAATCATTTAAACAGTGTTTCCCAAATTTGGCTGTTTTTACAAACATATGCTTAGAAGAGGGAGTTACAAGTTTTCCATGGTAACATTTAAATCTAAACCAATTAATTCACTTGTTCGGAATGGCCTGACAACCAGCTTACCTAGCAGAGGGTTATCACGTGACCGCAGCACTTGCTCTTGTACCTCTGACCCCTATGGCACCAAGTAAAGACCAGCAGTGCTTCACTTTTCATGTGGCATCTCTCACACTGGGTGCTCAGGCCCTTCACACCATTGTTGAACACTTCCTATGAGACCTGTGAGTTGTCAAGGTTCAGGACACTGGGTCACAGCATTTCTTCTCAAAGTAGGGTGGTGTGGTGTGTGGATGGTGGCCAGGGAGAGACATGAACTGTGAAAAGGCACATTCAGACTACCTATTGACTTTATCATACAAAAGTCTATAATGTTAAACTCGACAAAATAATTTTCGGGCAGTAGCAGAAACCCAGCTAGAGATTCACCCAAGGGAGCCTGGGATAAATATGGCTGAGAAAGACTGGTGTAGAGGTAGAGGAGTCCCAGCACATGGAGAACAGTTAAGAACA
Source organism: Phacochoerus africanus (assembly GCF_016906955.1). Classification (NCBI taxonomy): domain Eukaryota; kingdom Metazoa; phylum Chordata; class Mammalia; order Artiodactyla; family Suidae; genus Phacochoerus; species Phacochoerus africanus. The sequence goes on from NC_062544.1 coordinate 103,682,001, forward strand.
TGTGCCAGGAGTTCCCGTTTTGGCTCAGCGCAAACAAACCCAACTAGTATCCACGAGAATGCTGGTTCAATCCCTAGTCTTCCTCAGTGGGTTAAGGATCGGGCCTTGCTGTGGTTGTGGCATGGACAGGCAGCTGGCTGCAGCTCCAATTCTACCCCTAGCCTGGGAAGTTCTGTATGTCACAAGTTCGGCCCTAAAAAGCAAAAACAAAAAACAAAATAAAAAACATCTTGCAAATGTATGTGTAAGGAACATCTTTGGGTTTAATGAGTGACTCCTAAGCCATAACTTGTCATGGTCTTTTGGACCCAAAGGGCCAATCCACAAGAAACCCAAGACATCCATCAGACTTCTCAGACCTGTTTGGGGCAAGTCGATCCACTTTTAATACGGAGTCAGAAGAAAAATCTGGTTTGGCCTCCCCACATCCGCCCGCCCCCAATTATTTGGGTTAGCACATTTCAGAATTATAAGTAAACAGTTGTTGCAGCTGAGCGAAGGTAGTCCCGGGTCCATCCACCAGGAAGTGCTGTCATTATCTGCAGTGCCATCCAGCTCTCAAGGGGCCTATCAGCTTGGGGTCTGCTCTGCTGTAATTATTTCAGAGCTCCAATTTACTTCAGGTGGGTCAACAGCTCCCCTCTCGTGCATGCTTACTAGATCGGTGCATCCATCTATACACTCTTTATCGATACAGACCCAAGGTACCATTCTGGCTCCCTCGAGCTGTTGCAGATAATCTTGAATCTCGTTGGTGTCACTGGTGGCTGTGATATCGACAAATTCCAGAAGCCCTTCTTTGAAGGGAAGTTGGCTGAGGAGCTCCTGGGTCCTTCTGCAGTAGGGGCAGGTGGGCTTGATGAAAACCACCTTCCCAGGCTGGATTCTGCTGTTTACAAATGTTTGAGCCATGCTGACAGGCAGCTGCCTCCGGGAGGAAACCTCAATTGCAGGTATTGCTCAGATGTAAATGGAGGCCCCGGCCAGCGGGCTCTCATTTAAAGGAACCTCCCTGGAGGAGGATCAGGTCCTTACTTTTATTTTAATTTTTTTTGGTGGCCGCATCTGCAGCATATGTAAGCTCCTGGGCCAGGGACTGAATCCTAGGCCGCAGCTGTGGCATTGCTGGATCCATTAACCCACTGCTCAGGGCCAAGGATGGAACCTCTGTCTCTGCAGTGACCCGAGCCACTGCAGTCAGATTCCTAACCCCTGCCACAGTGGGAACTCCTCATGTCCTTATTTGACAGTTAATGAAATAGCTACAGTTTACCTGGCTAGACCTGTACAACTGATTATAGACAAAACCCAGTATTTTAGCTGCCGTCTCTTTTCTTTGCATTGTAAGTCATTGTAAAAATGAGATCTGGTTGATTAAACCTTTGAGCCAGTCCTTTGTAAGACTTACCCCTCTTCCTTACAGTCTTGTTCCTGATAAGAGTCACTAACTGTTATTCCCCCCCCACCCCCGCCCACCCCTTGTTTCATTTTTAGGTTCTTCAGAAAAGGCTCTCTTGGAACAATTTGGATTCCCATTAACTGGAACAGAGACAAGGTGTTATACTAATCATGCTTTATCTTATGATCAGTCAAAGCGGGTGCCTAGATGGGTTCTCGAACATATATCCAAGAGCAAGATTACAGGTAGGTGGTTAGAAGCAAAGACGTTGATGAAAAATGCTTCCAAATTTAGAACAAGGAGGGTTATTAATAATCTCAGCCTTTTTTTACATTACAGCACCTTAGGAAAGATGTTTGTGTGGCTCACTAAAGAGATGGACCCTGCCTGGCAGCCAGGGAGCCCCAGACCCTTCAGGCTGTCTCAGGGGCTGAGAGGATCTGTATCTTGACACATGAATTAGAGGCTTTGTCATAAACATTACAGCGAGCACCACTTGTGCTGTTCATTACCTCTACAAATATTTGTGTCTCCCATGTGTCTGGCACGGTGCTGAGCCTTGGGGTTATATTAGTGACCAGAGTAGATAGTTTCCACTCCCAGGCCTAATTACAGTTGGTAATTACTGTGCTGAAGGCAGAGCGATTGCAAGTTGGGTTAGTATAATTAAGGAACAGTAAAGAATAGGGTCCGGAGAACTTAATGCTGATTAGCGAGTTTTCTCTGAGAAAGTGGCCTGAAGGATGGCGATTACCCAGGCAGAGGAGGAGGGTGGGCAGCAGGATACAGAGACAAGCATTCCAGGCAGAGAAAGAGAAGCATGGCTGCATCATTCAAGGCCCCGATGTGAAGAATTTTGTTCCTTTAGGAAACTAAAAGAAGGCCAGCATGGCAGGAGCAAGGGAGCACGTGATGTGAAATGAGACGAGAGGTAGGCAGATATGTGAGTCTGTTTGTGTGTCGTCCTGCCTTGCTTCCCTGTAGTGAGGATGGTCAGGTCTTGATGTTCAGTGTAGACTATTTCCAGTTTGTACTCCCACCATCACTATTTGTTCTCTCTCCCAGCCCTCAACCATAATGAGCATTATTGCACTTTACCAATTTATTAGTTGATTTTATTTGTGTTTATTGGTTACCAGTAAGGGTTAATATTTTGAGAATTATTCTTTGTGATTTATTCTTTACCATTTTCTTTCTTTTTTTTTTTTTTTTAGGGCCACACTCATGGCACATGGAGGTTCCCAGGCTAGGGGTCTAATCAGAGCTACAGCTGCCGGCCTACATTACAGCCATAGCAACTTGGGATTGGAACCACATCTGTGACCTACACCATAGCTCAAGGCAACGTCGGATCCTTAACTCGCTGAGCGAGGCCAGAGATCAAACCCACAACCTCACAGTTCCTAGTCAGATTTGTTTCCACTGCACCACAACGGGAACTCCAATTCTTTGCCATTTTCAGTGGGGATGTTCTTCTTTGAATTTTGTGGGAGTTCTTTTATATATTCAGGATATTACTTTTGTTATAGTTTTCTTATCCCTATTTGGTTATTTGCCTTTTAATTTGCAATATGGCCCACAGATGACTTCTTCATTGTTTTACAAGGCATGCTATCTTTAAATATATTAAAATGCTGATGTTGGTGTAGGTTGCAGACACAGCTCGGATTTGGCCTTGCTGTGGCTGTGGTGTAGGCCCCCCCAAATTTTTTTAAAAATTAAAAAAAAATGCTGTTATTAAGATGAGTGAGTGCCTTTATGGAGTACACATCAACCAGCAGAATAGCAAGAGGCTGGGAATGTACTTGCTGCTAGAAGGAAACTGATGTAAGGGTAAACTCATAGCAGGTGAGACTGGATTATAAATTTACATCAAGAGAAACTCACTTGATTTAGTCTCAAGCCTGATAAGTTTCCTTTAAATGCAAAGATGATCCCAAGATGGAATTCCAGCTTAACTCATTTTATCTTGCTATTAAGTTACCATTTTCAGAGGCATTTAAGAAAGGCACTGTGTTTTATATTGTAAATCCTGGAAACTGTATAATTTTGAGGAGGTAAAATAGAGCTAATGAGTATTATTTGAAAGCAGGAAGCAATATACCTGTGATTTACTTGATTTTAGGGTAAAGCATCTTCTGTTTTTAGTAATGACAAAGTTATTTAGATTTAAACTCCTCTGCTAAAATTTTTTAAAACATTTCTCTCTTTCTTAAAAAAAATTTACACAAGCAGAAGCTGATCTTTTATTATTGTTATTTTTAATTTTAAGTCTTTTTTGGCTGCACCTGCGGCATGTGTAAGCTCCTAGGCCAGGGATCGAACCCATGCCACTGCAGTGACTGGAGCTGCTGCAGAGACACCACCAGATCCTTAACCTGCTATACCACAGAGAATGCCTAAAACCAAGAAATTTTATTAGTATATAAAAAGTATATAGAGGAAGTCTCTTGTAGTGCAGCAGGTTAAGGATCCCATGTGGTCACTGCTATGGTGTGGGTTTGATCCCTGGCCTGGGATCTTCCACATGCTGCAGGTGTGCTGTACCCTCCCCCACCGAAAAAAGCTTGTAGGAAAAAAAAAAATTAACAACACGAAGAGCTACCATGATAGTAGAGATTTGCCAGGCCATTATTTGGGGGAACTCCAGAATCCAGAAGGGTAAGGGCAGTGCTGGTAAACTGAAGCCACATTGCCTTTTGTTCCGCAGTCTTAATGGTGTGAAGGGGGCTGAAGGCAAAGTCTAGGACTCACAGAAGGCAGTTTGGCTTATGGGAGACCCTTCCCATATTACCCTGGAACCCCAGAGGGCCACATCCTCAGGAAAGGGTGAACTAGATCTAACCTGCCTGCTCACCATAGGGAAGTACAGAGAAGGCTGCCTTGGCACTGAGCAAAGGAGGGTCAAAAAGGAAAATAAAAGGAGTTCCTGTCATGGCTCAGCAGGTTAAGAACTCGACATTCCCCGCGAGGATATGGTTTGATCCTTGGCCTCGCTCAGTGGGTTAAGGACCCACCATTGCCCCAAGCTGTGCAGTTTGCTACAGGTGCAGCTTGGAACCAGCGCAGCTGTGGCTGTGGCGTAGGCCAGCAGCTGCAGGTCTGATTTGACCCCTAGCCTGGGAACTTCCATATGCCGAAGGTACGGCCATAGAAATTTTGTTCCAAAGAAGCTGAGGCCACACACTGGCTATCATGCAGACTTGTAGCCCAAACTCATGTAGCTCTATAGATCAAGGAACCTTAAAGCCAATCTCCACTGCTGATGGCTCCAAATACTTGACAGAAGTCAGTTTACAGCCTTTCTCCAGGAAGTTGTCTTCATCCTAGACTCTTGGAAATGATTTTTCAAGGGCAGTGAACACCAGGCAAAGAAAACCGGACATACCGGGAAGCAATTCCAATGGTAATAACGCAGAAGTTTACTAGTATTTCTCTGTATTACCAGGTTTTTGTTTTGTTTTGTTTTTTTGTTTGTTTGTTTGTTTTTTAAGTAAAACTGGAGAGGTTCTAAAAAGCTAGATACTTTGAACCTTGAGGTCTGATAATTTAACATTTTTCTTGATTGAATGAAATGATGCAAGAATCCCCCACTTTATACGGATGCCCATTTTATACTTTTTGAGTAGCAGCCCAAGTATATTCCATTTGTCCTCATAATTTTTATAGTTTAGCAAGATCTGCCCTAATGACAGCTGAAAATGTAGTGTTAGGACCCACTGATTTCTACCATGGCAGACTGCTCTGGAGGTATAGAATATAAGTAAAATTGAGATTTTTGTCTCTCTCATGTGGCACCCAGATATTTTGTGTCAGGAGTTTCTGGATTGAGCTCATAACTAAATGTTTATTTTGTCATGGCTTAAGAGGCTGTAAGCAAGATATCAGAGGCACTCTCCCCCTTCCCTGGGCTCTGCCTGCCCAGAACAAATTGTTTTGTGTCTATATTTATCCATTATTTCAGTACATATAAACCTGTCAAATACCATTGTACAGAATACAATGCATGGGGGTCTTTTTAAAAAGCAAGGGTGTATTTAGTAGCTAAGCTTTTTATACAGCTCAGCTATTTGATTGGTCATTGTTTTTACATAAATACTGTCCCGGTTATTTTTTCCTTTTACTTAAAAGGCCAGAAACAAAAGTAGATGAGGTAGCTGCATTGTATGAAAAACATTCTTTCCTGGACTAGTCCTCACTAAATTCAGAGTAAGTATCCGAACTATCCCAGGAACTTGAGACGTGGGTGCCGTCACTAAGTATTGGCTGCTCAGAAAGATACTAGCTGGCAGCCAGCAGCTTGCCTTGCTTAGAGAGTCTTGAGGGATTTTTGTCCACTGGCAACTTACCCATCTTGTGTGTTTTCCTTCAGGTGATGCAGACAGAAAACATTGTAAATTCAAGCCAGATCCCAACATCCCTCCAGCCTTCAGTGCCTTCAATGAGGACTACGTTGGCAGTGGGTGGTCACGAGGCCACATGGCTCCAGCAGGAAATAACAAATTCTCATCTGTAGGCATATTTTGGGGAAGGGATGGGAATATACGGGGCTGGTATTTTGTCTACTGTGGGACTTGGCGGTTAAAAACCTAGGAGTCAAACCCTAACGCTTGAGAATTGTCATACCTTGAGAATTGTCATACCTTGTTTTGTGTTTTTCTTCCTGACTTGACTTCCTTTCTTTGCTCAGATGCTCAGACATTTTTAAACAGGTTGAATGAGGGAACTAAATGCTATGGAATGGAAGGGGAAAGCCAACAGGAGTCAAAGCTACTCACCCTTTTTTATCTTGAAAAATTTCAGACCTGTAAAAAAATTGAAAAGAGGACAGCAGAAACATTTTGGCTGGTGGGAAAGTTGAAGACAGTGCAGATATATCTTGATACGTATCATTTTTTTTACTTAGCATTTTTTTTTTTTAACCATTGACAGTAAATCGCAGATATCATAATGCTTCATTCCTAAGTAGATTGCTCAGGAGCTTGTGTCGCCTAAGAATGAGGATGTTTGTATATATGTCAGGTGTGGTGTTATACCAAGAAATGTGTGCAATTGTATTTTTCTTCTCTTTTCTTTTCTTTTTTCATTTTCAGCCACCCCAGGCATATGGAGTTCCTGGGCCAGGGATCAGATCCAAGCCACAGTTGCGACCTAAGCCAAAGTTGTGGCAACGCCAGATCCTTAACCTGGTGTGCCAGGCTGGGGAACGAATTCATGTCCCAAGATGCTGCCAATTCCCTTGCTCCATATATATATATATATATATATATATATATATATATATATATATTTTTGGCTTTTTAGGCCTATGCTTGCAGCATATGGAGGTTTCCAGGCTAGGGTTCTAATAGGCCAGCTGCTGGCCTTCACCACAGCAACGCCATATCCAAGCTGAGTCTGTGACCCACACCACAGCTCATGGCAATGCTAGATCCTTGACCCACGGAGCAAGGCCAGGAATCGAACCCTCAACCTCTTGGCTCCTAGTTGGATTTGCTTACTTTGCACCTTGAAGGGACCTCTGGGAACTCCTATTTTTGTATATTTATACAATAGTAGACAATTTACATTCAGGTTTGCCAAATTGTCCCAATTATGTTCTTTACCACTTTTTTTTTAGATTCACTACCTGATCATGAATCACATATTACATTCAGTTGTCCTATCTCTCTAGGCTCCTTTAATTTAGGATAATTTCTCTGCCAAAAAAGGGGAGGAATGTCTTTTTTGACGTTGACATTTATTGCATGATTTGTTGGTGATTATTGTCATTAGGATTGTGGTTCTCAACCTTAGATACGCACTGTAATAACCTGGGGACATTTTATTTTATTTTACTTTATTTTTTGTCTTTTTGCCATTCCTTGGGCCGCTCCCAGCAATGGAGTTTCCCAGGCTAGGGGTCTAATCGGAGCTGTAGCTGCCAGCCTACGCCAGAACCAAGGCAACGTGGGATCCAAGCTGCATCTGCAACCTACACCACAGCTAATGGCACGCCGGATCCTTAACCCACTGAGCAAGGCCAGGGAGCGAACCCGAAACCTTGTGGTTCCTAGTTGGATTTGTTAATCACTGCGCCACGACGGGAACTCCCCTGGGGATGTTTTAAAAAAAATCCTGATGCCCAGAGATGTAACCCAGAGTAGTTAAATCAGACATTGTAGGGGATAGGACCCAGGCATTATGTTTTTGAAGCTCCTAGGTTACTTCAATGTGCATTTAAGGTTGAGAATTGCTTATTTGAGGAGAAGGTATTTGCTGGCCTTGGCAGTTAGTATAGATCAATGAAGGGGAATTCAGTGACAGAGGCTGTTGTTTGTAGGTCAGGAGTATGACTTGAATGGACACACGGCCAGAAATTCAGAATAGGAATTTTTTTTTTGCACTTATGAACTAATATGTTTGTGCTGTACTACTGAAATACTACTGTGTTCTCAAAAGCTGACCATTATTGAGAAATTCTGTGCCAGAGGCTTAAAACCAAAATTCGCCTTCTAGCTTTATATTGGAAATTTTTAATTCATATGAATTTGCTTGACTCTTGTAAATTATGAAGAAAACGTGCACACCAAACTCCTTTTTTGTTATAGTCCTTATTTAGAATAATCATCATTGAGCTTTTTGTCATGGAATAGCTGTGGCTTTCATTTTTCTAAACAGTTACTGTAATTGCCCGGTGCTAGCATAGGAATAAGGAACTTTTTGTCTATGTCTGCTTTGTAAAATCTCTGTCAAAGGGGAGGGCATTTTATTGCAAGTTTTCTATTTCTTTTCACAGAAAGCCATGGCTGAGACCTTTTACCTTTCTAATATTGTGCCTCAGAATTTTGATAATAATGCTGGATATTGGAACAGGTGAGGGCTGAGAGTTTTAAAACTCTGATTCTGTGGGAGATGACTGATGTGGCAGGAGAGTGGACTAGTGTGCCTAGCAGCTGTGTGTGTGTCTGCCATTGTTTTTCAAGTGCTAACACTGCTGGAGGTAAGTACCTAGGGCTAGTTTTCTTTGCTGGATTTGGGGAGTACAGTTGTCTATGGGAGGACAGACTTCAGAACGTGTCCAGCCATTGTGGTCATGTTTGCCACTTGTGAGAAGTCAAGTTCTGAAAGAAACTTTTGAAAACATTATTCAGGCAGTAGAACACTATGTTTTAGGCTGAGGGCGCTATATTATTCTATACTTGTATTTAAAGAGTTGCTGCTTTTTCAGAACAATTTGGGTAGAATTGAACATAACTGTTGCTAGTTTTTAATAGAACCTGACTACAGTAGTCCCTTCTTATCCATGGTTTTACTTTCTGCTGTTTCAGTTACCCACTGTCAACCACAGTCCAAAAATATTAAGTGGAGGGAGTTCCCGTTGTGGCTCAGCATGTGACAAACCTGACTAGTAACCTTGAGGATGTGGGTTTAATCCCTGGGCTTTCACAGTAGGTTAAGGATCTGGTGTTGCCATGAGCTGTGGTGTAGGTCAAAGATGTGTCTTGGATCCTGAGTTGCTGTGGCTGTGGGGTAGCCTGGCAGCTGCCGTTCCACTTCAACCCCTAGCCTGGGAACTTCCATATGCCACAGGTTTGGCCCTAAAAAAAAAAAAAAAAAGGAAAACAAGTAACTGGAAATTTCCAGAAGTGAGCAGTGTGTAATTTAAATTGGCGTGTAGCTGAATAATGAGATAAAATCTGTTACTTCCTGCTCTGTCCAGCCAGGATGTGAACCATCCTGTTTTCCAGTGTATCCCACTCATTGGGCAGTAACCCTCTTGCTTTCATGGGGCTTGTGTTCAAGTGACCCTTATTTAATAATGGCCCAAAAATGCAGGAGTAGAGATGCTGGCAATTTGGATTTGCCAAAGAGAAGCTATAAAATGCTTCCCTTAAGTGAAAAGGTAGGAGTTGTTGACTTAAGAAAAAAAAAAATGCATGCTGAGGTTGCTAAAATCTATGGTAAGAAGTAATCTATTCATGAAATTGTGAAGAAGAAAAAAACTCATGCTACTCTTGCTGTTGCCCCTCAGGCTGCAAAAGTTACAGCCACTAAGTATGATAAGTGTTTAGCTTAGATGAAGAAGGTGTTAAGTTTGTACAGTAAGATATTTTGAGAGAGACCACATCCACATGACTATTATTACAGTATATTGTTATGATGTTCTGTCATTATTGTGTTAATCTCTTACTGTGTCTAATTTATAAATTAAATGTTATCATAGGTATGTTTAGGAAAAAACAGTGTGTATCATATTTGATGCTATTCACAGTTTCAGGAATCCACTGGGGATCTTGGAATGCATTCTCTGTGGATAAGGAATATCTATTGTATGAAATATTTGGGCCTTCTGTATTTTTCTGACACTCATTTAGTTCTGTCAGAGGATTCAGGGACCTTTCTTTTTCTTTCTTTCTTTTTTTAAAGGGCTGCTCCCCGAGGCATATAGAAATCCCAGGTTAGGAGTCTAATCGTAGCTATAGCTCCTAACCTACTCCAAACCACAGCTCACATTGATGCCAGATCCTTAACCCACTGAGCAAGGCCAGGAATTGAACCTGCAACCTCATGGTTCCTAGTCAGATTTGTTAACCACTGCGCCACAATGGGAACTCCAATATACACTTTTTTAATTAATTAATTAGTTTGCTTTTTTAGGGCCTCATCCACGGCATATGGAGGTTCCCAGGCTAGGGGTCAAATTAGAGCCACAGCTGCGAGCCTACACCACAGCCACAGCAACACAGGATCTGAGCCGTGTCTATGACCTATACCCCGGCTCACTGCAATGCCAGATCCTTAACCCACTGAGCGAGGCCAGGGATCGAACCTGCAACCTCATGGTTACTAGTCAGATTTGTATCCACTGCGCCACAACAGAAACTCCTCAATATATATTTTTAGAAGATAAGAATTCTTTTAATATAATCACAGTACTGTTATTGCCCCTAGAGATTTAACACTAATTCAGTAATTCCTTATTACCAATTTTGCAGTCAGTGTTCAGATTTCCCTGATTGTCTTTACCCTTTTTTTTTTTTTTTTTTTTTATTCTAATGTGGTCTACACATAGGTTTGGGTGATATGTCTCTTTGGTCACTTTTAATCTGTAGGTTTCTCTTCCTCTTTTTTTTACCCTCTTGCAAATTATTTGTTGATGATCTGGGATGTTTGTCCTATAGAGTTGCCTTTCCATGTTCTGACTGATTACATACCTGTGGAAGCATTTAATATTTTCCTTTTTCAGGGAATATATTTTTGGGAGGAAAACTTTACTTTTAATTGGTTACATGTGCTATAAGATGAAGTAGTGTTGATTTTACTTTTTAGATAAGAAAACTGAAGAATGAGGTCCTGCTTTGTTATCTCTCATAAATCTCTTCCAACTGTCATACGACAAAGTGCGTATTAAAAGTGCTTGCTATTTTTATCAAGTAAATTAGCAAAAAAGAGGTTTTAAAACAATTTTTAAATTTATTTATTTATTTTTGGCTGTGCCTGCAGCATGTGGAATTTCCTAGGCCAGGGACCAAACCCACACCATGGCAGCGATCCAAGCTGCTGCAGTGACAACACTGGATCCTTAACCCACTGGGCCACAAGGGAACTCCCCTCAGAACAGTTTTTAAATGATAAGTCTCAGTGTTAATAAAGATTGTTGTGCAAATGTTATGTCATATTTTGGAATTTATAGAGTAAATTTGTACAGTGTTATTAAAAATATTAGTTTTACATAAATAATCAAGCATCATTACAGTATTTATTCAGTAAAGTAATTCTGGTCCTTGAAATTTCTTCTAAGGAATTACTGCATTGTTGCATTAAAGAAACGTTAGGATTAGGGGTTCCCATCATGGCTCAGTGGTTAACGAATCCGACTAGGAACCACGAGGTTGTGGGTTCGATTCCTGGCCTCACTCAGTGGGTTAAGGATCCAGAGTTGCCTTGAGCTGTGGTGTAGGTCGCAGACGCGGCTTGGATCCCGCTTTGCTGTGGCTCTGGCGTAGGCCAGTGGCTACAGCTCCGATTAGACCCCTAGCCTGGGAACCTCCATATGCTGCTGGTTCGACCCTAGAAAAGGCAAAAAAAAAAAAAAAGAAAAATGTTAGGGTTAGCTCAATTGTCCTACAGTAGGAGTGATTACATAAAAAAAGATACATCAGAGTTCCCACTGCGGCTCAGTGTTGTGGCTCAGGTTTAAGAATCCAACATTGTCTCTGTGATGTGGGTTTGATCCCTGGTCATGCTCAGTGGTAAGGATCTGACATTGCTGAAGGCCATGGCCTAGGTCGCAGTTGTGACTTGGATCCAGTGACTCTGGCTTAGGCCGGCACTTGGAGATCCAATTCGACCCCAGCCCAGGAACTTCCATATGCTGTGAGTGTGGCCATAATAAAAGAAAAGAAAAATAAAAGAAGATATATCAGCTTGTTGAAATGATGCATATAATTTTTGAAAAAAAAGTTTGAGAACTACAGGAAAACAAGGGAGGAAACAAAGCAAAATTTTGGTTCTAAACTGCACATTGAATGCACACATAGGAAAAATGTAGATAGTTGTATAAATGTTTGTAATTTTATTTTATTTTTAATTTTTTACTTTTTTTGGTTTTTTTTTAGGGGAACACCCACAGCACAGGGAAGTTCCCAGGTTAGGGGTCAAATTGGAGCTGTAGCTGCTGGCCTACACCATAGCCGTAGCAACACCAGATCTGAGCAACACCACAGCTCAGTGAAGCACTGGATCCTTAACCCACTGAGTGAGGCCAGGGATCGAACCTTTGGCTTTATGGATACTAGTCAGATTCCTTTCCACTGCACCACAATAGGAACTCCTAAGTGTTTGTAATTTTAAAAAGTTTTTTTATACAGTAAACAAACTGGTATAACATCACTTACATGCTTATAGTGTTTGTGCCATAGTCTCCAGTTTACATTGGTATCTCTGATTCAGTATTCTTGGTGTCTTTCCTAAGGACTTGATATGGTTTGACTGTTTTCTACATGAATGTCTGTGACCCTATCATACATCTTTTTGCTTTGTTTTTCAGAATAGAAATGTACTGTCGAGAACTGACAGAGAGGTTTGAGGATGTTTGGATAGTCTCTGGACCGCTGACATTACCTCAGACTGGAAGTGATGGAAAGAAAAATGTTAGTTACCAGGTAGGAGCATATTTTAACATTCAGGCTTATGTTATTTGCATGGGATTATAATCTCATTCCGTATTCTACTTTTTACTCTCATTTATTCATTTATTCAGGACTTATTGAGCACCAGTTAGAATGGGAGGCATAGAGGATATAAGGATAAATTAAAAAAACAACCAGTGACTTCAGGAAACTGACAGTTTAGAAAGGGAGACAGGAGTTCCTGTTGTGGCTCAGTGGAAACAAATCCGACTAGCATCCATGAGGACACAGGTTTGGTTCCTGGCCTCTCTCAGTGGGTTAAGGATCCGGCCTTGCTGTGAACTGTGGTGTAGGTCGAAGACACGGCTCGGATCCTGTGTTGCTTTGGCTGTGATATAGGCCAGTGGCTATAGCTCTGATTTGACCCCTAGCTTAGAAACCTCCATATGCCATGCGTGCAGCCCTAAAAAGATTAAAAAAAAAAAAAAAAAAAAGGGTTCCTTTCGTGGTTCAGTAGTTAGCGAACCCAGTTAGCATCCATGAGGACGTGGGTTCAATCCCTGGTCTTGCTCAGTGGGTTAAGGATCCAGCGTTGCTGTAAGCCGTGGTGTAGGTCGAAGACGTGGCTGGGATCTGGTGTCTCTATGGCTGAGGTGTAGGCCAGTGGCTACAGCTCTGATTGGACCTCCTAGCCTGGGAACCTCCATATGCCACCAGTACGGCCCTAAAAAGACAGAAAAAAGACCAAAAAAAGAAAAAGGGAGACAGACATGCTATCAATTAGTTATATTAAGGTGTGATCTGCTGCATAAATATATAGATGACCTGGGGTCCGAAAGCTATGACCAACCCCATTTGCAAAGGTCAGAAGGACTTCACAGAGGAGGGGATTATTAAGCTAGATCTTGATAGTTGAGTAAGAGCAGACTGAGTCCGAAGGGGAGCATGGAAGCAGAAGAGGGGGCTGGGTGAGACAGGACACTTTAGTAGAGTTCTGGGATTTAGGTGTCATTGATCAAGACTGGCGCTTATCTCATTTCTCCACCTTTTGGCTCAGATCAAGTGTAGTATCTGTTCTTAACAGTTTAACATCTGATACATTCTCTATCCAAGGACAGTATATTAGAATCTGAAAAGCAGTGGATATATGTATATGTATAACTGTTTCACTTTGCTATACATGTGAAACTAACACAACTTTTTCACTCAACTGTACTCTAATAAAATTTATTAAAAAACAGACTGCAACTTAACGGTATAAAACAGGATGAGTGGCTCAAAGTGGGAGTGAAGATTTCTACAACAATAGATAGAAAAATTCCCTGGTGGCTCAGTGGGTTAAGGATCCGGTGGTGTTACTGCTGTGGTGCAGGTTCAATACCTGGCCTGAGAACTTCTGCATGTCATGGGTGTGGAAAAACAAACAAACCCCAAAACCCCAGCATAGGTAGGACAGGGGCCAGATAATAGTGGGCTTTGTATTCCTTGAAGACTTTGATTTTAATTTTTAGATGCTGAAAAGTCAGAGGTTTTGTAAAATATGGGTGTCGTGATTTGTTGGGGGTTTTATAAAGAGTATTCTGGTGGCACTGTATGGAGTGGTGGGTGAGGAAGGCAGTGTTTGGAGGAGAGGTCTGATGCAAGGAGCTGACTGGGACATGACTGCAGAAGCCTGGTGAGGACAGGTGCCGGCCAAGCTCAGGCAGGTGGGGTGAGGAAGAAAAGAGCAGTGCAGGGAAGAATAACCACAAATTCCCTTTTTGGGTGAGGAAGAGAGAAAAATTCAGGAACACATCCAGATTGCAGTTAGTTGAATAAGTGGGAGGAAAAGCTTTGCTTTTTGATGCTTGGGTTTTCTTAAAAAGGTGAAATTTTTTACATGCAAGATATTTGAGAACTTTATAGACTGAAAGAAAGATTAAAGATATGAGATTAATGGTGTGAATGCTGTAGACGGCTCTGTTGACCTCTAAGATTAAACATAGACCTCTCAAAAAAGAATTAAATAAACATAGACGTCTCAAGATTTGAAGATTCTGTCAGGTGGGTGGCTGAATTGATGTACTGTGAGGCCTGCAGCGGGTGAGGAACAAGTGGAGTGAGGAGGAAGGAAGGTGACAGAGTCAGTAAGGAGAGAGAGGGACCCAAGGACTTCGGGGTGTGGGTGTGGGTGGGTCAGAGAGGGGGTGTGTTTGGGGGGAGCACCTAGTCAGTGTGTAGTAAGTGGTTCCTAGGTTAAACGATTACTTAAGGAGACTCTATTGTAAAATTGAATGACCTGAGAAACAGAGTTAGGAAAACAAAATCGACATTAGTAGATATTCTTTCTCCCCTTGACTGGCCTGTTGCCTGTCTGGCTCTGATGAGCAGTGATGCAGAAGAATTCAAGGTGTTCACCTGGGTGCCTGGCCCTCAGGGTGTTCCAGTGGTTCTTGTGAGAGGGGAGGAGTGGCTTTGGGGTTAGTAGTCTAAGCAGATTAATCTCTCTCTCTGATCACCTTGATAATTTTAGTATTTTTTGTAATAGAAGAAAAAAATGGCTTAAAGCTCCCTCTTATTTTTCTTATCTTTCAGATACTAATTATTCTTGAGCATTGGTAAATCGTCTTTACTCTTACCTTTGGAATGTAGGTTCTCCCAGCTTTTACTTCTAAACCTTAAGTGATCAAATTGCAGATTTGTGCTTTGTTTTCATAAAATTGAAAGATTTACATGATTAGCCTACTGTGTAGTAGAAGAAAAATGCATACAAAGTTTAAAAGGGAAATTTAGCCAATAATAGCATTTCACAGAGTTCCCACTGTGGCCCAGTGGAATTGGCGGTGTCTCTGGAGCACTGGAACACAGGTTCGATCTCCAGCCTGGTGCAGCGTGTTAAGGATCTGGCATTGCCGCAGCTGCAGCTTGGGTCGCAGCTACAGCTCAGATCTGATCCCTGGCCTGGGAACTCCATATGCCATGGGGAGGCCCAAAAGGAAAAAAAAAAAAAAAAAAAAAAGAGCACTTCATGAAACAGCTTTTTTGTTTGTGTGTCAGTATTTCTGTTAAAAATGTTTTGGCCAGATGCTGTCATGGAGAGTGAATTGTTTTTCTTAATTTGGATATAATTTGTGTTACATATCTGCTAAACTTATAAGTTGGATATATTTGTAGAAGCAGTGAGTGTACCTTGAGGCCAGATCTTGGTTTCTAAAAAAAAAAATCATCTCCTGCTGAAAGAACCCAGTGCTTGCAGAAATGGCTGATTCCATGGGCTGGTACAAGGAAACTACAAAAGGGAACATCTTGTGCCAGAAAGCAAGGAAGTGCTCAGACAAATGGTGAGGACACATCAAAAGGACACGGGAATTAGCTTGACCGAGTTCTAACTTACTGTGTCTGGAAGTATTTGATTTTGAAATAAAATGGATTATAGATGTATTGGATTAAATAAGAATTCAAACTTTTAATACATAGGTAAATACATGGGTGCAAGGAAAGCTTCTGCTTACCATAGACTGTCAACGAAGATGTTTATAAGAGTGAAAGAGGAAAATCAGTTTGTAGCCATCATCTGTTGGGTGTATACCTAGAATTGAAATTGCTGGATCATAGGCCAGTTCTAGGAGCTAACATTCTGTTTCCATAGTGGCAACAGTGTATTTAACATCCCCACCACCAACAAATAGTGTCCTAATGTTAAGCCATCTTTGTGGTTTTAAAATACCCTGCTTGGTTTTGGCTCTTTTGCCAGTAGTGGAGGAAGTGCTGTTGTATTGCTGTCTATGGCCAGGGCTTCCAGGTTGTAGTATTCTTGGTGGCCCTGTTCACCACGAGGTTGGTGTAGCCTGTTGCCCTGGCTGGAACACAGATTTTTGTGGCCAAATCAAGGGCATTAAGGGATAGAAGATAAGGTGAAAAGGCTAGGCAGAAGCCTATTTGTTAATAAAGCTGGTAAGTTTGGAGCCAACTTGGTAAATAAGCCTGGTAGCAGGTTACTACTTGTGTCTCTGTTTCCCTGTATATTAGTGTGATATGTCTCTGTGCTCTGTGGACTGTGATCCAGTCTGTTACATTACTGTTAGAATACCATTCCATGGGATGGTCAGGCCGCTTTGAGAGATTTTCTTTGTTCTGTAGTTTTCTTTAAATAGACCTTGGGCACAAAGGGTTACTGAGTTATCATGCTCGGTTTGTGGTACATTAGTGTCATTGATTCCTGTTAGAGTCCTCTCAATGTTTTTATATTGGTTGTGCAGGTATCTCTCATTTTATATAGTGCTTTGTGTTTTTTACAAACTGCAGCCTTGCAGTTCGGTAGCCCTGTGCCAAGTAAGTCTTATCGGCATCATTTTTCCAACAGCATTTGCTCACTTTGTTTCTCTGTCACATTTTGGTAATTTTCATAGTATTTCAAACTTTACCATTATTATACCTGTTACGATGATGATCTGTGATATTTGTGTTATTATGGTCATCAGTAATCTTTGATATTACTATTGAAAAAGATTAATCTGAAAGTTAGCTCCTCAGCCTTTTAAGGATATAGAGAATTTTGAAGAATACAGGCCAGTTGTTTTGTAGTATGTTCTTCAGGTTGGGTTTGTCTGTTGTTTCCTCCTGATTAGATTTGGTTATGTTTCAGGCAGAACACCACAGAGGGAGGTAGTCTTGTGTGCTCCCCAGAACATCATGGCAGGACGCACGAGATGTCAGCTTGTCCTGTTACTGTTGGCCTTAGCTTTGATCATGTGGTGAAGGTGGCATGCTCCAGGTTTCTTCACTGCCGAGTCACCATTTTCCCCTTTGAAATTAATCATGTAGTCTATGAAAATACTTTGAGACCATGTATGTGTTCCTTTCCTCTTCAGACTTTCACCTGCTGGTTTTAGCATCCATCGATGATTCCTGCCTAAATCAGGGTTTCTATGAGTTGCCAAATTATGATTTTTCTAATTCTTATTCCTTTCTACATTTATTAGCTGACATTCTACTGTAAGAAAGAGCCTTTCCTTCTTATTTATTGTCAGTGGGAATTCATGGATTCTAGTTTTATTCAGTGAGTTTTAATTGGTTTACCATATATTTATTTTGAGGCTCAAATTATCCCAGATTTGGCCAGTGGGAGCCCTGTCAAGCCGTGTCCTTTTGACACAGTTTCATCTTTTTTTTTTTTTTTTTTTTTAAGTATTTCCTACTTTTAGGTATAACAGGATGCTCCAGGCCCATCTTGCACACACTCTGGAATCCAGCCATTTATCCTGGTTCCTTTTAATGGGGATTGGTATATAGAAACCAAGATCTGAACACATTGATTCTTGAGTACTCGGTCTGCTGTTTGGCTTATTGTGTGTGTTCACCACCCACTTTTTTTTTTTTTTTTTTTTGGCTGCACCCACAGCATATGGAAGTTCCTGGGCCAGGGATTGGAACCGAGCCATAGTTGCAACCTGCGCCACAGCTGTGTAACACTGAATCCTTAACCTATTGTGCTGGGCTGGGGATCAAACTCAGCACTGCAGAGACAATGCTGGATCCCTAACCCACTGTACCACAGTGGGAATTCCATTACCACATTTATTTTTAGCCTTTTATAGTGGGTGGAGAGAGCCCTAAAAAACATAGCACGTGAATTCTATTGCCTTTATGGCTCACTGTTGGGAAGGCCTTTTCTCTCTATCTTCAATATTCATATGCTTTTTGAGAAGATTTATAGACTCTGCTTAAAGAAAGCAGATAACTGTGTGTTATGTTTGTGTATATAAAGTTGAATGTTGGTAGGAATCTATATCCCTGGACAGGTATACAGTTTTTCATCTTTCTTGGAAATCTTACCAAAGTGACATCTACTTTTATATATGTTTTTATATTTTTCACTAACCATTTCTTTTATAGCTTTTGTTAGATTGAGCATTATTTTTTAGATCAAACTTGCTTTCAGGTGTTGCTATTGTGGTTCAGCAGAAATGACCCCAACCATTATCCATGAGGATGCAGGTTCAATCCCTGGCCTTGCTCAGTGGGTTAAGGATTCGGCGTTGCTATGAGCTGTGGTGTAGGCTGCAGATGCAGCTTGGATCTGGTGTTGATGTGGTTGTGGTACAGGCCATTGGCTACAGCTCCAGTTCAACCCCTAGACTGGGAACCTCCATATGCCATGGGTGTGGCCCTAAAAAACAAAAACAAGAGCAAAAACTTCAGGTGAATTTTTTTTTTTTTTTTTTTTTTTGTGGCTACACTCAGGGCATATGAAAGTTCCTGGGCCAGGGATCAAACCCATCTGCACTTGTGGTCTGCCCCACAGCTGTGGCAATGCTGGATCCTTAACCCACTGTGCCACAAGGAAACCTCATTAGGTGAATCTTAAATTTAAAAATCTCCAGTATGTCTACTAGCACGAAAGCAAAATATCCTTCAGTAAATTAAATTGGAAAAATTGTCTCACAACTTGTCATTTTAAGAATTTAATTGGGTCAGTAACTCTATACATTTCCTTATAATACATACACATATAAACTTGGGTGAATTTGGTTAAGGAAAACAGACATGGGAGGCAAAGCTGGGCGAGGGGAAGAGAGAGAAAGACTGTTTCCGTGCAGAGAAACAGTCCTGCAGACAGTTGGATTTGAGCATTTACATAGGGGGGGAGACAAAAATGAAAGGATAAACAACTAGGACCTACTGTAGGGCACAGGGAACTGTATTTAGTATCTTGTAATAATTGTAATGGCAAAGAATCTGGAAAAGATATGTATATCTGAGTCACTTTGCTATACACTTAAAACTAATATGTTGTAAATCAGCTATACTTAAGTGAAAAGTTGTTTTGAAGGCACCAGGCGGTAGAAACCTTGAGGGCCCAGCTAAAAGTTCAGGTTATTTTCTAACAATTCATAATAAAACAGTTGTGGATAAAACCATGTCCTTTAATGAAGCTGAGAAGGGGACACAGCATTGCTCATCCCTCAAGGTGGGTCTGTGCCTCTTGAGAAATAAAAACGTGTTTAGGAGTTCCCATTGTGGTTCAGTGGAAATGAACCTGACTAGTATACATGAGGATACGGGTTCAATCCCTGGCCCTGAAATCAGTGGGTTGAAGAGTGGCATTGCTGTGAGCTATGGTGTAGGTTGCAGACGTGGCTCGGATCCCATGTCACTGTGGCTGTGGCAAAGCCTGGTGGCTACAGCTCTGACTTGATCCCTAGCCTGGAACTTCCTTGTGCCATGGGTGCAGCCCTAAAAAGCAAAAATAAAATAAAAACATGTTTGAATTATGAATTCTTGTTTCCAAGGGAATGTTTTGAAATTATGTGTGGCAGTTTAGAATGCCTGAGAAGTGTTCATGTTTTGTTTTCGTAAATCCAGCCATTTAGTAATATTTACTTCTTTCTTTTTTTGAAGAGTCTTCTTTATTTTTAATTTTTAATTTTTTTTTTGGCTGTGCCTGTAGCATGTGGAAGTTCCTAGGCCAGGGATTGAACCCGTGCACAACAGCAACCCAAGTCACTGCAATGATAACAATAGATCCTTAACCCACTGAGCCACAGGAGAACTCCAGTATTGGCTGCTTGTTTACAGCTAAGCTCTGAACCTTATTTTAGAAGAATGTAGCTAATAAAAATGAGGGTTGTATTTACTTTTCTATCTAGGTAATGCAGTATACATGTAAGACCTCAGAGGATGTGAAGCAGTTGAACTGGCATTTTTCGGGGGCCACATACACCACCTACTCTGTAGGTAGCTTTATTCATGCTATCCTAGTCAGTCCTCACAAACAGCTCTTACGGATAAGTAGTAGTTATCTTCTTTTGTAGGGTAGGAAATTAGGTTTTCAGGGGTCAGGTCCAAGTCACATCACTAGTAATTGTCAAAGGACAGATCTCTCTAATTGTATGAGAATTGCCGGTCATTGATAGCATGGTTTTTGAATCTTTCAGAAATCTGCAGTAAAGGGATTGCTGTGATGTTCATATATAGGAGCTTAAGGCCAGGAGGTAAAAATGGTGTGGGTGGAGAGCAGTTACAAGTGATATTTGCTAGCAAGCAAAAATAAACCAAAAGTGGGCCAAGAGGAGGATTCCTTATAGTCAGGCAGAAACGTCTGATAGAATATGTAGGAAGGAATCACGGCATCATAGGACTTGAGTGGATGTGAGCCTTAGGGAAGGTGAGTAGCAGTGATTTTATCAGAAGTGAGTCATCTGACAGCTCTAATCAGAATCACCCCCTTTATTATAGCTTAGGTCATCCATGTGCTTTCTCTGATGTGCCTGTTTCAGGAAGAGATGGAATCCAGACAAGTGAAACATACCTGAAGATTCTGGCCTGAACATTATAATTGACCTGACAAGAAAGTGAGCTTCAGATTTTAGTTTGATGGTGATGGCGGTGATGTTAGAAATACTTAGCAGTCTGCATTTTCCTACTACAGCATTATTTCCCAAACTTCCACCAACTCCTAGAAGGGGAGGAAATTGAAAATATGCCTCCAGAGATCTAGAGGCAATCTTTTGTTCATTTCCATATCTGTTTATTTTAATTGAAGTAAGTTATCGGTTAAATATTTCCCTACCCCCATCTTAAATTGCCCAGTAGAATTGACAGGGACAATGTGCTTGGTTCTCAGACTTGGCATCTCCCCCTCTGTCCAGGGCAGGTACCCAGTGTGAGAAGCATCATTTCCCAGGGTTTGCCCTTTCGTGGAGCTCCCACAGGGGCTTTATAGGTGGCACACGGGGCGGGCCACACCCCTGCTAACTCCCCACCCCTTGTGACACCTCACTTCCTGTTCCTCTGTCCTCTAAGGAGTCCCTCTTTGTCACACTGTCATGGTCTCTTTCTTTCACTTGATGGGCATGACTTTATTCTTTGTCTCTAGATGTGTCCAACAGTTTTATTTTTGGAATTTCTTCTTTTGTCTTTCCGTGGGACTGTCACCAGATATCTTACCTCTCTATCTGAGTCTCAAGATACATGTTTTTTCCTTGCAGTGCTGCTTACTATTTGATTTAAGGCATAGTTGCTGTATATATGACATGACAGGAGGCTAGCCTGGGTGTTGTTTGTGGCCAGTCTCTTCCAGTGCTGAGTCAGCATGAAGGTCCCTCTCTGTGTGTGTGAAGTTGTGGGCGGGTGGGATAGAGGAGCAAATTGTCATCTCTCTCTCTCGGATGGGAGGAAACAAGCTTAGGCCAGCATGTACTAAAACTAATTTCAGGTCTCCAGTGATGGTCAGCTTTATGATTGTTTATGTATATTGTATTTTCTAGTCACTCACAGTTGATTTCCAGTTTTTGTTACAATCTTGACAGGAGTTCATTGCTTTTTTTTTGGTAATTTACCAGCAGCAAGGAATTCCTTGGTACAAGTATTTTTAATACCTAAATCTTATACGAAAATAATATAATTTGCTGATTTACTGATACTGAAGACTTGGTTCGAATTAAGACCTTGGGTCCTTTGTTTAGGGCATCATTTATGCACTACTTGTTTTCTTCTCCTGACACCCTATTGTCCACCTTGAACTGGTCTAATCTTGCTTGATCCTGTGTTTCCCCACTGTCCCTCTGCAGAGCCATCTTTTGTACCAAATGCAATTGCAGTCCTATCTTTTCAGTGACATCCACTACAAAAATAGCTTTTTACATAGGGCTTGAAGATATCAAAATCTTCTTTTCCTTTCTTTTTAGGGCTGCATCTGCAGCTTATACAAGTTCCCGGGCTAGGGCTCAAATTGGAGCTGGAGCTGCAGCTGCCGGTCTACACCACAGCTTACAGCAACCCACTGAGCAAGGCCGGGATCAAACCCAAGTCCTCATGGGTATTAGTCAGGTTCTTAACCCACTTAAGCCATGACAGGAATTCCTTTTTTTTTTTTTTCTTTTAGGGCTGCCTCTTTGGCATATGGAAGTTCCCCGGCTGAGGGTTGAACTTGCGTCCTCATGGACACTACTCAGGTTTGTAACTGCTGAGCCACAACAGGAACTACTTTTTTTTTTTTTTTAACTAACGTGTTTTTATATCTTCATAATTATTCTATGAGACAGGCAGCTTGAGATTGTTATTACCTGTTTTATGAATGAATAGAGAAGATATTGGTGGACAGGACTTGCAGCTTGGAGACAAAGCCCTGGGTCTCTGGGGTTTCCATATGCTGAACCATTCTGCTTCAGTACCCAAGTTTCTAGAAACACTTTATGAAAGTCTTCCAGTTTTTCCCAGAGTGGGAAGAATTTATTAGGTAGATTGAGTTCTCTACGGGGAAGGTAGCTCTGAAATGTTTCAGAATTTTTTTTTTTTTTTTTTAATTTTAGTGTTCAGGGAAGAAACAATGAGTTTTCTGAATTTCCACTTAGGACTGGTTCCCCTGTTACAGTTAAAGGTGTTTACTTCCTGAGAACAAAGCAGACTGAATCAGAGAAATAAGGAATGGCTGAGTTTTCATTTTCTTTTTATTTCTGGGAATAGTATTTTACCCCTCTTTGTTGACATTTTATGAGGTGGTCATGGGTGGAAGAGTCACACTTTGTGGTCCTACGAGGAATTTCTGTGTCCGTGAGTTTTCTCAGGAGTAGTAGTATTAGAGGTCTTCTAGCTATGTGTGTTTTTATAAATCTAATAGAACTGATACCTTTCCATGAGGTAAAGCCATGAATCTTAAGCTTCTTTGCTTTTGGCTGGAATTTAATACACCTGATTAGAAGCCCTGGTTGGCAGCAGATGGGCATGACTGATTAATTATTTTTGAGGGTTGTCATTTGTAGATGGTCCACGAGGAGAGGAGAGGAAATAATCAAATGACTTGTAGTTGGGAGTCTGAGAACTTTGCTGCAGTGATGGAGGATGTCCACCAGATGGCACCAAGGATTTGCTTAATGTTGGCTCCCAGCTAGTTAGTGCCTGGAACATGTGAAGCCCCTTTAACACTCCCCCAAACCTTGTAAACTATGACTCCGCTACAGCTGTGCCCTCAGTTCTGGTCCCTGAACTCCCCTGCAGCCACCACCTCAGTGCTGTTCTTGATACCATGTTGGCATCTCACCCCGTTCTGCCTGCTGTGGGTGTTGACTCCCCTGGATGGGAAGCTTCTTGAGAACAGCACCAGCTGCATTTACTTTAAAGCTTATTCCTGTCTGTGTTTCCAGCAGTGCCAGGCACAGGGCCTCTGAGTTGCTTTGCCGAGTTAACATCTCTTCGTGGTCTGTGGGCCTGTTGTGGACCTCCATTGAGTTCACCTTCAGTATGTTTTCTGTCAAGGAGCATGTTTATTTTCCCAGCCACATAAATGACTTTTAGGAAGAGGGTGGAGATTTTGTGTCTGTAGGTCCTGTAATTTCATAAACCTTACTCTAAACTACACCCTGACCAACCAGTTTCACTAACTTCTTTTTTTATTTTTTATTTTTTTGGTCTTTTTGCCTTCTCTAGGGCCGCTTCTGCAGCTTATGGAGATTCCCAGGCTAGGGGTCGAATCGGAGCCGTAGCCACTGGCCTACACCAGAGCCACAGCAACGCGGGATCCGAGCCGCATCTGCAACCTACACCACAGCTCACAGCAACACTGGATCCTTAACCCACTGAGCAAGGCCAGGGATCGAACCCGCAACCTCATGGTTCCTAGTCGGATTCATTAACCATTGCGCCACAACGGGAACTCCTCACTAACTTCCAAGACAGGTGGTTATGGAAATCATTCCCTCGGATGGGTCTTTCCCTCAGCCCCATAGTTGGTCTTGGCGGCAGGACCTCCATGCATGCTAGACAGCAGGTGGCCTCAGTGTCATTAGGCTGTGTGCCATGCAGGCAGGAGCTTGGGAAAAGCAGAAGAGAATTCTTGGTAGCTCTCACCCCTCTGCCTTATCTGGCCTCCCAGGGGGGCCTCCCGCAGCAAGCGGGTTTGGTCTTGAGGGGAGGCCTTACCAAGGGGGGGCCTGGAGGAGCAGCAGTTCCGCAGGCACATTGCAGTTGAATTGTGTCATTTTATTGGAGACCATTAAGGAAATGGATGTTCATTTTTTCTTTTTCGGAAAACAGATAATGGCTTTTAAGCCAATTGGAAGGAAATTTGAAAAGGTTTCATAACAGTGTTATTTCATTATTATGTCCAACCTACACAGGCAACCAAGTTGTTTTCAGGCCTGACCCTGGCTCTGGCCTCTTTGTTGTGTGGATACCTTTCCAAAGTGTTTGATTTGATGATACATTCAGAAGCTCTGTGTTGGGTAGCAGACCCCAGAGTGTGCAAAACTCAGCAAACAGCATTTACATTTGCCTAATGTAATTTAAAAATGAGCCACTGTCTAGGCAGTGCTGGAGATAGCAGTACTGATGTGGTTGTCCAGCTGTTTCTTGAAAGGTTACTTGTTTAGCTCCATAGTGAATTTGATAAACTGAAGGCCGTATTTTTACTTCTAGAGCTGGGAGTTCCCAAGCTGGCAATTTGACCTTCGAATGTTTAGAGCACCAGAAGTTCTGATTATGAGACAAAGGAAAAGTGACAGCCTTTCCTGTCCATTAAAAAACTCAGAGTTCCCCCTGTGGCATACAGGGTTAAGAATCCAGCATTGCTGTAGCTGTGATGTAAATTGCAGCTGTGGCTTGGATTTGATCCCTGGCTTAGGAACTTCTATATGCAGTGGGCACAGGTGAAAAAGAAAAAAGAAACAAAACAAAACCAAAAACCCAGACTCAACTCATGGCATTCTCTTTGTAAAAACAGAACAGAGAATGGGACCCATGCTCTTTGGGATGATCACTTTAAAGATGATGGGAATCTACCTGTTAAATGCTCATCTTCTCTGAATCTGTGGTATGGTTTATTACTACCTTTGGCAGCTGAATTTAGATCCATTGGGATGGGGTGGGGTAGCTTATAAGTGCATTTTTAGAAATGCATCTAAAGGTCTTTATTATTTTTATTTTATTTTTTATTTTTATTTTTTTGCTTTTTAGGGCTGCACCTGCAGCACATGGAAGTTTCTAGGCTAGGGGTCCAATCAGAACTACAGCTGTTGGCCTACACCACAGCCATAGCAGTGTGGGATCTGAGCCGCGTCTGCAACCTACACCACAGCTCACGGCAATGCCAGATCTTTAACCCACTGAGCGAGGCCACGGATGGAACCTGCAACCTTATGGTTCCGAGTCGGATTCGTTTCCGCTGCACCACGACGGGAACTCTGCATCTAAAGGTCTTTTCAGGAAAAATTTGGGACCTGCTGGTGCAAATTACCATCGTTAATGTGGTTGCTTTTTGTTCTTAGGTGATTGGCAAGGACAATGTGGCAGTGCCCTCGCACCTCTACAAGGTGATCCTGGCACGCAGAAGCCCAGAGTCTGCTGAGCCCCTGGCACTAGGGGCCTTTGTGGTGCCCAATGAGGCCATTGGCTTCCAGCCTCAATTGAGTGAGTTCCAGGTGAGCCTGCGGGATCTGGAGAAGTTGTCAGGCCTGGTGTTTTTTCCTCATCTGGATAGAACTAGTGACATCAGAAACATCTGTGAGGTGGACACCTGTAAGCTCCTGGATTTCCGGGAGTTCACTTTGTACCTGAGCACAAGAAAGATTGAGGGAGCCCGATCAGTACTCAGGCTGGAAAAGGTCATGGAAAATTTGAGGAGCGCAGGCATCGAACCCGACCAGTACTTCATGACTCGATACAAGAAGAAACTTGAAGAACTCAGAGCCCTGGAGCAGTCGGAAGTCCTGGAGAGAAAGCCCTCGTAGTTCTTAGCCCAGAAATGTGACGTCATGTGCCATGAAGCAGGTCCGGCCTCTTTAGGCTACTGTGTTTTAGTGGCTCTACTTTAAAATGATGGAATCCTAAACTTAAGACTAAATTTTGGAGTTCCCATTGTGGCGCAGTGGAAACGAATCCGACTACAAACCATGATGTTGAGAATTCGATCCCTGGCCTCGCTCAGTAGGTTAAGGATCTGGCATTGTCGCGAGCTGTGGTGTAGGTCACAGACGCAACTTGGATCCTGCATTGCTGTGGCTGTGGTGTAGGCTGGCAGCTGTAGCTCCGATTTGACCCCTAGCCTGGGAACTTCCATATGCTGTGGATGCGGCCCTAAAAAGCAAAAAAAAAAAAAGATTTCTCTCCCACAGATGAAAGATGTCAAATTTTTGGTTAGCATTTTTTTTTGATGTGGAAACTGATTACATAGGAAACAACACCCTCAGATGGTGGTCTATGTCAGGTTAAGGGGAGGGTTGGGTCTGCAGGTGGTGCTGTGTGTGTCCCTCTGGATGGAGAGGGTGTGAAGGCCTATTTTCTGCCTCCACTCATA
Source organism: Phacochoerus africanus (assembly GCF_016906955.1). Classification (NCBI taxonomy): domain Eukaryota; kingdom Metazoa; phylum Chordata; class Mammalia; order Artiodactyla; family Suidae; genus Phacochoerus; species Phacochoerus africanus. The sequence goes on from NC_062544.1 coordinate 103,708,783, forward strand.
ATAGAGTGTCATTGGTGTACCTGTGCGGCCTCCTTGGAACCCAATATTGTACGTTACACATTTTCTTTTTTTCCCTTCTTTTTTTTTTTTTTTTTAAACGTTTTCTTCCCCTAGGACTTGAGCTGGTCTTAGGCATGGCGTTTAGATATCTTCTATGTATTATGCTGACCATATGTATTAGATATTTGTTTCCTGTTTCTCTTCTCATGGACCTGCTCTTCTTCCACTTCTGTCACATTTCACTCAACAACTACATTTTCTGCTCACTTAGTATGCTCTCGATACTAAACTCATTGCTTTACAGGTGTTATGTTATAACCAACCTCTGAGGTAAATCTGTCCTTGTTTTACCCATAAGGAAATTGAAGCCTGGAGAACCTAAACATTTTGCCCAAGGTTCATCTTCCTAAAGATGTCATCCACAAGGAATGAGGCACACAGGGCTAAGAAAGACAGCTTGGGGTGCATTAAAATCTTCCCCGGCATGGAAGCTTCTGACTCAGAAAGACATCCTGCAGTGGTGTCTTGTGATCCTGGGGCCTGCTTGGTAAGAGCGGTCTGGATTTTCTTGTCTGCCATCAAATCAAAAGGACTTCAGTGTTCTCTGACTTGAGCCCTCGTTAGTTCTTTGGGAAGAAACAGTCACAGTTATTTGAAAGGTAGAGAATTGTGCTTTTGGGGTTTTATCAAAGTTCGGACTTGCCTTCAGAAATGCAGTTCTTCTAGTGACTGGCTGGTGTCAGACTGATGAGTCCCTTGCTTTCCAGATGAGCTTTTTGTTCCAGAGATTAAGGAACCCAAGGAGGGTCTGTGTTGCAGATTTCTGGCTTGTTTGCCTTGTGCCTGCCTGTCCACCTGGCCAGGTTGGGTGGTGGTTGGGCAAAAGATATTACCTCTGGGGGAAACAATGGCTCTTTCCTGAGCCTGATCTGTAGATTTGGGTTTACGTGGAATCCTTTCATGGACTATCATAGGCATAGGTGGTAAAATATCTTCAAATAGGGCACAGGAATTTGTCTGAATGTGTCCTGTCTCTGTTGTTCTTCCAGGTGGTGTTGCAAGAACAATTTTTGTGGTGTTTTTGTGTTTGTCTAAAGGTTTTAAGTAAGATGGTAATGGTTGACCTTGTTCTACTTTGTTTGGGTAAATAAGAAGTTGGGGGTAAGAACACCATAGCCCAATCACTAGCAGCCTGTGCTGTCATTCTGTTCCTCATCAGCTTGTGCCAGTCTTCTTCTCAGGGGGAAAAAGCTAAAATGTCACTGTGACCAGAAAATCTGTGACTTTCTCTGCTCTCCTTGTTGGAGAGGTGATGGTGGGGTCTTGATGTTTTTTCAGAAGCCCGAAGGCGGCTCTTTGTGCAAAGTTCTGGGTATCTGCCACCCACCTCTAGAGGTGAACCCCATCTGCTATCCTCCAGCTGTGTCACTATACTCCCCTCTGAACTGAATTTCCAGCAGCCTTGTAGTTATTCCCATGCTGTTTTCACTCCTGCATCTTCACATCAATGGTAGAGAATTTTGATTCTTTAAAAAAAGATTATATTTTTTATTAAAGTATAGTTGATTTGCAATATTGTGCCAATTTCTGCTATACAACAAAGTGATTCAGTTTTATATATATTCTTTTCCATCAAGGTCTCTGCCAGGAGATTGGAAATAGTTTCCCTGTGTTGTACAGTAGGATTTTGTTTTTTATTCATTCTAAATCTAATAGTTTGCATTTACTAACCCCAAGTACCCAGTCTATCCCACTCTCTCCCTCCTCCCCCTTGGCAACCACAAGTCTGTTCTGTATGTCTATGAGTCTGTTTCTGTTTTGTAGATAGGTTCATTTGTGTCATATTTTAGATTGCACATATAAGTGATATTATATGGTATTTGTCTTTCTCTGACTTCACTTAGTATAAGAATCTCTAGTTGCATCCATGTTGATGCAAATGGCATTATTTCATTCTTTTTTATGCCTGAGTAATATTTCATTGTATACATATACCATATCTTAATCCATTCATCTGTCGATGGACATTTTGGTTGTTTCCATGTCTTGGCTATTGTGAACAGTACCACTGTGAACATAGGGGTGCATGTATCTTTTTGAATTATAGTTTTGTCTGGATATATCCCTAGGAGTGGGATTGATGGATCATATGGTAGTTCTATATTTAGTTTTCTGAAAAACCTCCACACTGTTTTCCATAGTGGTTGTACCAGTTTACATTCCCACCAACAGTGGGGGAGGGTTCCTTTTTCTCCAGACCTTCTCCAGCATTTGTTATTTATAGACTTATTAATGTTGACTACTCTGACCAGTGTGAGGTAGTACCTCATTGTAGTTCTGATTTGAATTTCTCTAATAATTAGTCATAATGAGCATCTTTTCATGTGCCTACTGGCCATCTGTATGTTTTCTTTGGAGAAATGTCTATTTTATTTTCTGCCCATTTTTTGATTGGGTTGTTTTTTTGTTGTTGAGTTGTATGACTTGTTTGTGTATTTTGGAGATTAACCCCTTGTTGATTGCATCGTTTGCAAATATTTTCTCCCATTCTGTAGGCTGTCTTTTTTTTTTTTTTTTAATGGTTTCCTTTGCTGTGCAAAAACCTGTAAGTTTGATTAGGTCCCATTTGTTTATTTTTGTTTCTATTTCTATTGCATTGGGATACTGGCCTAAGAAAACATTTGTATGATTGATGTCAGAGAATGTTTTCCCTTCTAGGAGTTTAATGGTGCCATGTCTATGTTTAAGTCTTTAAGCCATTTTCAGTGTATTTTTGTGCATGGTATGAGGGTGTGTTCTAATTTCACTGATTTACATGCAGATGTCCAATTTTCCCAGCACCATTTGCTGAAGAGACTTTTTCCCATTTTATATTCTTGCCTCCTTTGTCAAAGATTAATTGATCGTATCAGTATGGGTTTATTTCTGGGCTCTCTTTTCATTTTATTTTATTTTATTTTATTTATTTTTTTCCTTTTTTTTTAGGGCCATACCCACAGCATATGGAGGTTCCCAGTCTAGGCATCTAATCGGAGCTAAAGCTGCTGGCCTATATCACGGCCACAGCAATGCCAGATCCTGGCCGTGTCTGCGACCTACACCACAGCTCATGGCAACGCTTGGATGCTTAACCCACTGAGCAGGGCCAGGGATCGAACCCACAACCTCATGGTTCCTAGTCGGATTCTCTATTCTTGTTAAAATTTTTAAATATTCAAAAAATGTTATGGCTGCACCAGTGGCATGTGGAAGTTCCTGGGCCAGGCATTGAATCCAAGCCACAGGTGTGACTTACGCTGCAGCTGTGGCAATGTCAAATCCTTTAATCCACTGTGCTGGTCCAGGGATTGAGTGCACACCTCTTTAGCAACCTGCACCACTGCAGTCGGATTCTTAACCACTGTGCTGTGGTGAGAACTCCTTGGCTCTCTGTTCTGTTCCATTGATCCATATGTCTGTTTTCATACCACTGCCATGCTGTTTTGATTATTATAGCTTTGTAGTATTATCTGAAGTCTGGGAGAGTTATGCTTTTTGCTTTGTTTTTTTTTCTCAGGATTACTCTGGCAGTTCTGGTCCTGGACTTTTGTTTGTAGGGAGTTTTTTTTTTTTTTTTTTTTTTGTCCAAACGAGTCTATTCCATTTCTAGTGATCAGTGTTTTCAAATTATCATCGTTTTCTGCCTGGTTCAATTTTGGTGGACTCTATGTAAGTTGTACATTTCTTTTAGGTTGTAAAATTTGTTGACAGATAATTGTTTATAGAATACTGTTACTTTTTTTGGGGGGGGGGTATTTCTGCAGTATCAGTTGAGGTTCCCCTTTTTCATTTCTTATATTGTTTATTTGGGTTATCTCTCTTTTCTTCTTGGTGAGCCTGGCCAGAGATTTGTCAATTTTGCTCCCTTTCAAAGAAGCAGCTCTTGGGTTTACAGATTTTTTTTTTTTTTCCTATTTTTCTTTAAACTCTCTCTGTCTCTCTCTCTCTTTTTTTTTTTTTTTTTTGGTCTTTTTAGGGCTGTACCTGAAGCATATGGAAGTTCCCAGGCTAAGTCAAATTGGAACTGCAGCTGCTGACTTACACCACAGCCACAGCAACATGGGGTCTGAGCCACACCTGCAACCTACACCACAGCTCATGGCAATGCCAGATCCTTAACCCAGTGAGTGAGGCCAAGGGTCAAACCCACATCCTCATGGATACTAGTTGGGTTCTTAACCAGCTAAGCCACAATGGGAACTCCTCCTCTCTGATCTTTATTATTTCCTTCCTTCTGCTGACTTTAGATTTTCTTTTTTCTTCTTTTTCTAATTCTTTTAGGTCGTAGTTGAGGTTATTTGAGATTTTTGTTTTTTGAGGAAGGCCTGTATCGCTATGAACTTCCCTCTAAGAACTGGTTTTTTGGCATCCTGTAGGTTTTGTATGGTTATAGTTTCTTTGTTATTTATCTCAAGGTATTTTTTAATTTTCTTTTTCATCATCTCATTGACCCATTTGTATTTTAGTAACCTGCTGTTTAGTCTCCATGTAGTCAGATTTTTTCTCATTTCTTTTACTATGGTTGATAGCCAGTTTCATGCCATGTTGGTCAGAGAAAATGCTTGAAATACTTTCTCTATGCTTAAATTTGTTGAAGTTAGTTTTGTGCCGTAATGTGTGGTTAATCCTAGAGAATGTTCTCTGTGCATGTGAAAAGAATGTATATTCTGATTTTTTTGGATGTAATGTCCTGAAGATATCAATTAAGTCTAACTGTTCAATTGTGTCATTTAGGATCTCTGTTCCTTTATTGATTTTATGTCTAAAAGAGCTGTCCATGGTAAGTTGGGTGTTGAAGTCTCCTACTATTATTGTATTCCTATCAGTTTTTCTTTTTATGTCTGTTAGTATTTTTTTTAGTTATTTGGATGCTTCTGTATTAGGTGCATATATGTTGCTAAGTGTAATATCCTCTTCTTTAATTAATCCTTTTAACACTATAGTCTCTTTCTTTATCTTACTTTATGGCATTTGTTTTAAAGTCTATTTTGCTGATATGAGTATGGCGACTCCCACTTTCTTGTTTCGATTTGCATGAAATAGCTTTTTCCATCCCCTCACTTTCAATCTATGTTTGTGCTTTGCCCTAAGGTGAGTCTCTTGTAGGCAGCATATTGTAGGCTCTTGTATTTTAATCCAGTCTGCAACTCTGTATGCTTTGACTGGAGCATTCAGTCCATTGACTTTTAAGGTAATTATTGATACATATGTATTTATTGCCATTTTAAACCTTGTTTTCCAGTTGATTGCATGTTTATCCTCACTTTTTCCTTTTGTGGTTTGATGATTTCCTTTTAATTTTATGCTGTGTCCTCTTCTTTGTGTTTTTTTGGTATCTATTGTTTGTTTTTGATTCGTGCTTGTCCTGTTTTTCGAGTATATTAATGCCTTTCTGTAACCACTTGCATTAGACTGATAGTGATATAGGCTCAAACACATTCCGAAAAAAAGGAGTCTACGTTTTCTTACTCTCCTTTCCCACATTTTAGGATTTTGATGACCTTTTTCATATCTTCATGTTTATCCTTTTGCTGTTCCCTGTGTTTATTGTTCCTTTCACAAAGAGATTTTTTTTCTTTTTGATCTGTATAATTGCTTATTTAAGTGATTACCTTCCAATTGTGATTTCCTCTGTCCTGTATCTTCTTACTTCTTTTCTGTTTAGTATACACCTTTCAATATTTCTTTTAGAATAGGCTTAGTATTGCTGTATTCTTTTAGTTTTTGCTTGTCTGAGAAATAATTTATTTCTCCTCTTTTATTTATTTTTATTATTTTTCTTTTTTAGGGCTGCAGTCACAGCATATGGAAGTTCCCAGGCTAGGGGGTCGAATTGGAGCTGTTGCAGGTGGCCTACACCACAGCCACAGCAACATCAGATCTAAGCTGCATCTGTGACCTACACATCAGCTCACAGCAATGCTAAATCCTTAACCCACTGAGCGAGGCCAGGGTTCAAGCCTGTGTCCTCACAGATCCTAGTCAGGTCATTACTGCTGAGCCATGACAGGAACTCCTGTTTCTCCTCTTTTAAATGATAATCTTGCTAGGTAGAGTATTCTAGGTTGCAGATTTTTCCCTTCCAGAAATTTGAATGTATCTTGCCACTCCCTTTTGGCCTGTAGTGTTTCCATAGAGAAATCAGCTGATAGCCTTATGGAGATTCCCTTGTAATTAACTCTTTGGTTTTTCTCTTGCTGCCTTTATAATCTTCTCCTTATCTTTTTTTAAAATATATTACTCAATGAATTTATTGCATTTATAGTTGTACAATTATCATCACAACCCAGTTTTATAGCATTTCCATCCCAAACCCCCAGCCTATCTCCCACCCTCCAACTTGTCTCCTTTGGAAATCATAAGTTTTTCAAAGTCTGTGAGTCAGTATCTGTTCTGCAAAGAAGTTCATTGTGTCTTTGTGTCTTTTTTTTCAGATTCCACATGTAAGTGATAGCATTTGATATTGATGTCTCATTGACTGACTGACTTAGCATGATGATTTCTAGGTCCATTCATGTTGCTAAAAATGCTGTTATTTCATTCCTTTTAACGGCTGAGTAATATTCCACTGTGTATATGTACCATGTCTTTATCCAGTCCTTTGTCAATGGATATTTAGGTTGTTTCCATGTCTTGGCTATAATTGTCTCCTTATCTTTAACTTTTGCTATTTTTATTATACTGTGTCTTGGTTCAGGTCTGTTTGGGTTCATCTTGTTTGGGACCCTCTGTGCTTTCTGTATCTGAATATCTATTTCTTTTTTTGGGGGGGGGTCTTTTTGCCATTTCTTGGGCCGCTCCTGCAGCATATGGAGGTTTCCAGGCTAGGGGTCTAATCAGAGCTGTAGCCACCAGCCTACGCCAGAACCACAGCAAGGCGGGATCCGAGCCGAGTCTGCAACCTACACCACAGCTCACAGCAATGCCAGATCCTTAACCCACTGAGCAAGGCCAGGGATCGAACCTGCAATCTCATGGTTCCCAGTTGGATTCGTTAACCACTGAGCCATGATGGGAACTCCATGAATATCTATTTCTTTCTTTAGGTTTGGAACATTTTTTGGCCATACTTTCTTCAAATACATTTTCAGTCCCCTTTTTTCTTTCTTCTTCTGGAATCCTTGATATGTATAGGTTGACATGCACTATATTATCCCCTAGATCTCTTACATTGCTTTCAATTTTTTTTTTTTTTCCTATTTGGCTTTCTGTCTGCTGTGCTGATTGATTGATTTCCATTATTCTATCTTTTAAGTCATGTATTTGTTCTTTTGTATTATATATTCGGCTATACATTGCCTTTAGTTCAGGTTTTGGCAAATGAATTTTGTAATTTTTCTTGGCTCCTCCTTAGAGTTTCTAGTTTCTTTTTACAGTAATCTGCATTTCTTTTGATAGCCTTTCTTAATTCCCTCAGTGTTTTCATTACCTCCTTTTTGTATTTGGTGTCTGTTATACTGAAGAGGTCTGTTTCATTGTTTGTTTCTTCAGGGGAATTGTCCTATTATTTTAACTGGGAATGGTTCCTTTGCTTCATCATTTTGCTTATATTTCTCTTACTCTGTGAGTTTAGGGGAAACAGCTACCTACTGGTTTTTTTTGTTTGTTTTTTTTTACTTTTTAGGGCTTCACCCGCAACATATGGAGATTCCCAGGCTAGAGGTCTAATTGGAGCTACAGCTCCTATACCACAGCTCACAGCAACACCAGATCCTTAACCCACTGAGCGAGGTCAGGGATCAAACCCGCAACCTCATGGTTCCTAGTCAGATTCGTTTCCACTGTGCTACGATGGAAACTCCTATCTACTATTGTCTTGGAGGACTATTTATACCTGGGAGCATCCCTGGGTAGCTTGTGTGGATTTACTATTTGTGTGTTTCTTTGTGTGAGGGCTGCTTTTCATTTGGATGCATGTCGTCACTTTCCTCAGTGTGTGCAGTCTTTTATCCCTTTGATAGGGGGCTCACAGGTACACAGTCTGCATGCTCTCTGGAGGTGAGGGCAGTGGGCAGCTTCTGTGGTGGTACCTGGTCTCAGAGCCCTTGGCAGTGGTGGCAACCCATGGAAAGGTGGGGGCAGTGGGCAGAACCTGGTTACAGGGCCCTCAGCAGTAGTGGCAGTGGTGGGTCGTGTGTGCTCCCAAGGAGGTGGGGGCGGTGTGTGGTGCCTATTGTAGAGCCCACCACAGTGGCGGCGACCCCTTGGGTAGTGGGGTGGCAGGTGGTAGCTCCTGGAGTCTGAGCTGGCTGTGGCAGCTTGCATCCACCCCATCCTGTGCAAGAGGTGCCCTGCTGCCTGAAAGCCTGTGTGTGTGCAGAGAAAGAAGTTCCCTGGCCATCCTGCCTCCCTCCCTTCATGCTCTGCAACAGTGACACCTTGCTTCTCTGCAGGCCTAGGCCCCCTTCTGCACTCTCTTGGCTGTGGTGCACTGCTCCCTAGCCCCTCAGGCTTTTTCGATGCAGCCAACCCCGCAGTCCTCTCCCTGGGACTGACCTCCAAAGTTGGAGCCTCAGCACCCAGACTCTGCCCAAGTATCTCAGGCTGGGATACACCAGGCTGTGGCACCGACCGTCTGTGCAGCTGTCTGCTTTGTCTCCTCAGACTGGCTGCTGTGCTTTCTCTGAGGCTCTGAGGCTCCTCCTCCATCCTGGATGATCTCCCCGCACTCCCGGGTATGGATTCCTCCTCTCTTTCACAGCTCCCTCCTAGGAACTCTGGTTCAGTCCTTGCTCCTCTTTCTCCCCGCCCCACCCCTTTTTTAAACTTTTGTCCTACCTAGCTGCGTGGAGGTTTTCTTGCCCTTTTGGAAGTCTGAGGTCTTCTGCCAGTGTTCAGTAGATGTTCTGTGAGAATTGTTTTTTTTTTTTTTTTTCCCGATGTATTTGTGGAAGAGGATGAGCTCCACATCCTACTCCTCCGCCATCTTAACCTAATTCGAAAATCTTGATTTTTAGATCACGCTAAAGACATCAGGGCATTTCAGTTCATACTCAGGCATTCGTGGGTTTTAGATCTGTCAGCATGACTTTATAAGCCCTCCACATCTAAGCAAAGCTTCAGGATGAGGTAGTGGTTGTGCTGAATTGAGTCGGGGGGTTGACATCCCACTTTTCTCACTATACTGCTGGTTCCTGTGGAACTCACTCCAACTAACAGCTTCAGGTCTTTTCCGCATGACCTACTGTCAAGTCACTTTCCCATCATGTGCTTACATAGTCAGTTTTTGGAACACAAATGTGACATTATATGTATGCCCAGCTGTTAAGGTTTTATTATAGTTTCTACCCATCTTCAAGCGAGTTCACATTATTGATGGTCCTTGATTTGGCCATCTGACAAGTTAGCTACGCCTCCCAGCTTTGAGATTGCAGATTAGATAAATAAGCCTTCAAAGTGTCTGTTAAAAACATTGAAGGAGACAGAGCCAAGGAAGGTCACTTTGGTAAAAAATTCATTTTACATGGCAACCTGCTTCACACATTCACCCCACAATCTTCATGTGATAATAATGGGCTCTGATATTTTTAGAACTTAAGTTCAGTTCTCTTTTGTGTCTTTTTGTTCGTTTGTTTGTTTTTTAGGGCTACAGGTGTGGCATATGGAAATTCCAAGGCTAGGGGTTGAATCAGATACAGATGCTGTCCTACTCCATAGCCACGTGGGATCCTAGCTGCATCTACAAACTACACCATAGCTCATGGCAACACCAGATCTTTAACCCACTGAATGAGGCCAGGGATCAAACCCGCATCTTCAAGGTTCCTAATTGGTTCCACTGAGCCACAAAGGGAACTCCCTCTTCTGTGTCTTTAAAAAAAAAGCACTACCATATGACCCAGCTTAGGCATATATCTGGACAAAACTTTCATTGAAAAAGATACATGTGTCTGTATGTTCACTTCAGCACTGTTCATAATAGCCAAGACATGGAAACAACCTAAATGTCCATCAACAGATGAATGGATTAAGAAGATGTGGTATATATACACAATGGAATACTACTCAGCCATAAAAAAGAACAAAATAATACCATTTGCAGCAACATGGATGGAACTAGAGACTCTCATACTAAGTAAAGTAAGAAAGAGAAAGACAAATACATACGATATCACTTATATCTGGAATCTAATATATGGCACAAATGAACCTTCTCACAGAAAAGAAACTCATGGACTTAGAGAACAGACTCGTGGTTGCTGAGGGGGAGGAGGAGGGAGTGGGATGGACTGGGAATCTGGGGTTGATAGGTGCAAACTGTTGCATTTGGAATGGATGAGCAATGAGATCCTGCTGTATAGCACTGGGAACTATATCTAGTCACTTGTGATGGAACATGATGGAGGATAATGTGAGAAAAAGAATATATGTATATATGTGTGTGTGTATATATATTTATATATATGTATTACTGGGTCACTTTGCTGTACAGTAGAAATTGACAGAACACTGTAAATCAACTATAATGGAAAAAATAAAAATTAAAAAAAACACTAGGTGTTCCCTCGTGACTCAGCAGGTTAAGGATTAGGCATTGTCACTGCTGTGGTACTGGTTATAGCTGTGGTGGAGGTTCGATCCCTGACCTAGGAACTTCCACATGCCACAGGCAAGGCTGGAAAAACACACACACACACACACACACACACACACACAAAACAAACACTAAGTTGATTGCATAATGCAGAGCTAGTTCTCCATGACAGTCTGCCTGTGAATCACTGGGACGGGGAGACTGCCCACTGCCCCTCTGAATGCACACAGTGTGGCTGGTCCAGTGCTGTGGACACCTGCCCTGTGCAGGGAGGCACACTTGGCTGACCAGCCCATCTTCCCACTTGGCATGGCAGCCGTGGGCCACCATCTTCATCCTTCTGAGTCTCTTTCCTTATCTGGAACAGGTTGAGGTTTGAACAAGATTGCGTAGGCACTTTGGCAAGCCCTGAATGAATGACAGCCAATGACGGTGAGTTAATGGGAGTGTGTGTCCCCCTAAATCTGTGCGTTGAAACCTGGTCACCAGTGTGATGCTATTAGGAGGTGGGGCCTTTGGGAGGTGATGAGCTCTGCCCTCATGGATGGGCTTAGTGCCCTTATGAAAAAGAGCCCAGCGAGCTCTCATGGCCCTTCTCTCACATAAGACACTGTGGAGAGAGGGCTGAGCCAGAAAGCCGGACCACACCAGACTCCAAATCTACAAGCACCTTGATCTTGGATTTCTCCATCTCTAGGACTATAAGAAATACAGTTCTGTTTATAAGGGGCCCCAGTCCATTAGCAGCCCGAGCAGACAAAGGCAGTAGCTGATCAGGTCATCCTGTCCTGAGAAGGTGACAGGGAGGGCCTGAGCTTAGAATGGTGTTAAGCGCTGGACCAGGTGGAAGCAATTCTGTCTGAGACTGTATACTGCGTTGCTAAAACCCTTTGGCCCTGTCAGTGCTTTGTGGGTTACAAAGTGAGTTCACATCAGAGTTTACTCCATCTGCCATTCAGATACCTGCTATTCACCATCTTTCACAAATGAGGACGCTTAAACTCTAGGAATTTACAACTTAGGTTTTTCTGGCTCCCAGTCTAATGTTGCCCTCTGTGCCCCAAGCGTAATTATTTTACTTTGCTTTGTAATTCAGTCATTCATCATTTACTTGCCTTAGCCCTACTAGGCCTGCTGACTTCCTGGAGACAGGCAGATAGTGGAGTTGACTCTTTTCTGGGAGCTCCAGAGGGGTTTGTAAATAACAGGTGTCCAAGAAATGTTTTAGAGTTACAAGCAAGTCAGAAATGTTGAGTTTATCCTGCTTGAGTCCCAACATGCTCATTGTCCTTATGAGAGAACCCGGGAAGGCTGGGGACTAGGGCCTGGCTGGTGGGTCAGTCCCCCTGAAGAGACCAGTTTGACCAGTTGACAGACTGGCTGTGGGCAAGGCTTCTCAGAGGGGGCAGGATGGCACGGGCCTTGGTCTGCAGGGCCTTGGCTATGTGCTTGGGTCTGGGATGACTCCCGGTGTTTCTGGCAGGTTGGAGCTCCCCGCGTGCTTTCTCCACTCACCTTTCACCAGCCTCCAGAGGGTCTGGCCTGGAGGCTGTCCATCCTAGTGGGAAGATGGGAGCAAGGTGGTGCCAGTCAGAGTGTGCTGAGCAGAGCTTTTGTGTGTTGGGGCCAAGGAGAAGCAGAGTTAAAATTAAGTCTTCCAGCTGTGTGCAGGTGTGGACCCCTGCCCTGGCCCCCACCCCCAGCCAGAATCTTGGAATTATTTCTATCCTTGCCTTCTCCCAGCCCCAGTTCTTCTCCAGGCACAGGATTTCCTGCCTCTGGTTATACCCCAGGGATCTTTTCTTCCCAAATGTCTTCTAAGGCTATGGGGGTGGGGAGCTGGCAGGCAGTGGCCTTGAATTTGCCAGGCTTCCCGCAGCATCTCCAAAGCCTCAGCACAGCCCCGGCCCAACTGGTTCCTCCTTAGCCCACCAGGCAGGATGCATACTTTAGCTCCCACCGCCTCCCATGATGGGCCCCAGACTTCTCCCTGGCCTCCTTGCTTCTGTACCTTGTGCCCCCATTGCCTCTCTGCTCCTCCCTGCCCCGAACTGCCTAGGAAGCCATTCCCCTCTCGCTGTCATTGCCTTTTAGACACAGGCTGAGACCTGGGATCTCATCCAAGGTCCATGGAGTCCAGGACAGTGTGCCATGTTTGTGTCCTCTCTTCCAGATGAGGCTGGACCTTGAATAGACCGAGGCTCCTTAGGAATCAATGTGTGCCTCACGTCTCCTTCACTGTGGCCCTGGAACTCTGCATCAGGGGTATCGGGCTGAGGCTGAGACCCTGACATGCTCTAGTCTCGGGGCAGAGACTTGCTCTGCTCCTAAGCATACTTGCAGTCTGATTTTAGGTAAGAGGCGTCCTCTTACCTAGGCCTAGTCTCCTATCTGGGGCCAGATGTCTCCAGGTTCCCTCCCTGTTGTGTTGTCCATGGCAGAGCACTCCTTCATGAGAGGTGGCCTGCAGGGGTGGTGTGCTGGGGGGAGGGGCCAGGCTGTGGCAGCCTGGGGACCGAGGGGTACAAGTGGGCCGAGGGGCCTCTGAGGAGGTGCGAATGAGGGAGGCAGAGCAGGCCGGTGTGGACAGCCCTGTCCCAGCCCTATCTCCCGTCCGTGACACCCTCTCCACACCCCAGCCCTGATAAGCGGGTGTGAGCCACGGCCGCCTTGTGACAGGCCCTTCAGTGGGGAGGGGTGGTGGGGTCCACGCCACTGCTGGCCCAGACGTCAGTGTCTTCCTCCCCACCCCCATTTCCCTGCCTAGCTGGGCAGGCCCAGCCAACCCTGCATCCTCCCTGACTCTCAGCTGCCCCTGGCTCTGAGACCTCGTCTCTGCTAGTGAGGCTCAGCCTCCCTGGGGGTGTGGGGGCAAACCTCTCTCAGTCCTTTCTGGCAGAGAGCCAGGGACGATGGCCACCCCTGCCAAGCTACTCCCGCAGTGACTGTGGGGCTGGGGCCTGGTACACCCATTGCTCTCCGTGGATGCCCCTCGAGGCTGGTCCTCTTGTTTCCTCCCCTCACCCTGTCTCCTCCAGTCCCTGTGGCCATCAGCTTTCAGTCATCCCCCCTCAGCTCTGACTTTGGGGCCACTGTTCCATCAGAGTCCACCTTCTTTCCTTCAAAGCTCCAGCCAGTGTTCACCATCTGCAGGTCAATGCCAAAAACACCTAATTTCTGGACCTGTGGGCCTAGGGTCTGGGAGGAAGAGGAAGAGAGCTTGGAGCGCTCAGGAAGTGGGAGGGAAAGGCAAAGGCACATAGGCTGGGCTAGAGGCTGCAAGTGGGCCAGTGGGCAAGTTGCTTAACTGCTCTGTACGTCCGTTTCCCCATCTGCAGAAGGAAGATGACAGCATGGATGATGGTACCACATACCTTATAAGGCTCTTGGAAGTATCAGATGTGTTGCTAACATGTGAAATACTTGAACAGCCTGGCACAGAGTAAGCACCACAGAGTTGTTCATTGTTATGTGTATAAATTTTATTTTAACATAATTTCACATTTATCCTTTATACAGTCACCAGTTATTTATATTTTGCTTATTTTATAATTCTCTCTCCAGATGTGTGTGTATAATATACTCTATTTTCTATTTTGTATGTATAGTATACATAGTATGTAGACATACAAACACATCCCCCCCCCCGTATCACTTAAGAGTAAATTGAGGGAGTTTCTGTCATGGCGCAACAGAAACTAATCCAACTGGGAACCATGAGGTTGCGGGTTCGATCCCTGGCCTTGCTCAGTGGGTTGAGGACCCGGTGTTGTCGTGTGCTGTGGTGTAGGTGGCAGATGTGGCCCGGATCCCGAATTGCTGTGTGTGGCGTAGGCCGGCAGCTACAGCTCCAATTAGACCCCTAGCCTGGGAACCTCCATATGCCGTAGGTGGGGCCCTAAAAAAGACAAAAGACAAAAAAAAAAAAGTAAATTGAGGACCTCATGACTTTTTACTCCTAAATACTTGAGAGTATATTGGTAAGGACAAGGTGTCTTTTATAAAACCACAATGCAGGTAACAAAATCAGAAAATTTGTTGTCTAATCCACAGTCTATATTAAAATTTCATCAGTTATCTCAGTCACATCTTTCTATTTATTTTTTTCCCTGTTCCAAGGTCACCTATTGCATTTAGTTGTCATGTTCCTCTGATCACCTTTAATCTGGAAGAATTCCTCAGTCTTACCTTGTGTTTCTTGAACTTGATATTTTTTAAGAGGTTCAGGGCATTTCTTTTGTAGAATAACATTGCTCAGATTCTGCTTGCTGTTTCCTCATGCTTAGTGTCAGGTTATGCATTTTTGATAAGAATACTGCAAAGGAGAGGTCGCATTTGTCTCAGTATCACACAGGGAGGCACGCAGTGTCCACTCGCCCATTTGTTAGAGATGTTGTCACTTGTTTGGTTTGGGTGGTGTTTGCCAAATTCCCCCACTGTTAAAAATAATTAAAAAGCAGTTGTGGGGGGAGACTTTGCGACTGTGTTCCTCACCAAACCTTGACCCTGGTTTTCATCCCCTGATGGTTTTCTATTCCATCCCTCCTTCTGAACTTACTAATTGGCCCATTCATACTGGCTCCCACGCCTTTTGACATGTTATCTGTCAGCCTAAGCAGTCTCTTAATTTCTGGCACGAGATGTTCTAGGGCTCATCTTATATTTTTCTCTACTGTAGCAATGAATCAGCCATTTCCCCAAGGAGTCCTGTTTCCTTTTAATAGAGAATGGTATTTAGAAACCAAGACTTGGGTGCTCCGTGTGCTCATTGATACTGGTGTGTTACTGCTTCTAGTTGACCATTTTATTGTCTGTTCACTTGGATGTGATGGTGGGGGCAGAACCCAAGAAACCACAGCTTGGAGATGGGAGAGGAAAAGGAACAAGATGACCTGGATAGAGTCTTTTTTCCTGCTCTGGCTCTCTGCATCCTCCCCGCCCCCTCATTTCCTTCTCCCCCTCTTCGTCATGACCTCATGGCCCCTTTCTTGGTCAGAATTCCCTTGGAGATTCCAGCTGTGGGAACTTCTGAAACCGTTTCCCCAGCTACGTGTGTGATATCAGAGGCAGACAACTATGTGACCTTTGTGTGTGAACAGCCAAAGGCAAAGATAATTTACGAGAAAGTTTTTGCTTAGAACAATCTGGTGACAGGGTGATTGGGGAAGACACATTTGGAAGATTTCCACCTGGAAATGTTCCTTTTTCCTGCATGAAAAGCATGCAGACCAAAGCCCCTGCTGAGGTTAGGGACAGGGCGCTGTTGGAGGCCTGCTCTCCTCATGAGCCTCTGCAAGGCTCAGGGGACCAGCAGGACTGGTTATAGGCCTAGTACAGCCCACTTGTCACATCCACAGGTAACAGGTACAGGTGTGGCTTAAAAAGAAAGTGCCTGGAGTCCAGTGAAGGCCACTCAACTGGCTTTGTTAGTTATGTAAATGTAGGGTAAGTGGGGGGTCCCTGGTCCCCCACTCAGAGTTAAGTTAACTGTTTTGAGACTAGATCAGGGTTTCCTCTCCCTGAGATCCGGGGTATGCAAAGCTGGCCTCTGGAGGAAGCGCATCAATTCACAGAAGGACCCAGAGCCTCTGGAAGGAAGGAACAGTATCCAGCTACTACTTCTTGAGGTGTGGATGAAAAGGAGGTTTGTTGGGGTTGAGCAGGGTGGCCACAATAAAGGCCTTGGGCCAAGGGCTTCTGACATGAAATGACCTTGAGAAAACAGAAGTCGGGGGTGGTGACAGGTTCACAGCAAGGGCTCCCCTGTGTTTCCTGGGGGAAGCCTGGCTGTAGCATAGAGTAGGGCTACTCTTGGGAGGTACTGAGCTGGCCTCATGCTCTCAGCCAAAGACTGGTTATTTATCAACAGGAAAGTCACCTAGGGATGTGTCAAAGTGGGGATCCCTCCCTAGGCTCCCCGTGACTTTGAGGAATGTTTTGCCTTCTGATTGCCTGGGCTGGACCTTGCTAGGTATCCCAAGTGTCCGCCAACAATGGCATGGCAGTGCTGTCAGACCCCAACCTGTATTTTGTTTATTAGGCAATATAAGCAAAAGATGAAGTTCCCTCAAGAGAGAGGGGCTGGGTATGCCATGTAAATTCCTTATTGGTTGTTAGAAAACACTAAAAGCTGATGAGGCCTTTCTGCTCCATGCTCAGGGGGCAGTTCATAGAGCTGCACTCACAGCCACCACAGGAGCAGTGTTTTCCCGTCACTGGCACCATGGGTGCAGTGCCTCAAGCAGACACAGGGACTTGCTGTCTTCTGGAGCTCATGCTACTTGTGGCAGACATAGGAGGCAGGAGGAGGAGAGATGGGACCTAAAATTAATGCTTTAAAAAAAATCAATTTATGTTATTGTGTTAGTTTCAGGTGTACAGCAAAGTGATTTAGTTATGTATATTTTCTTTTTTAGGTCCTTTCCCATTATAGGTTATTACAAGATATTGAATAGAGTTCCCTCTGCTACACAGTAGGTCTTTGTTGTTTATCCATTTTATATATAGTAGTGTGTATACATTAATACCACACTCCTAATTTATTTCTCCACCCACTTTTCCCTTTGGTAGCCCAAAGTTTGTTTTCTATATCTGTGAATCTTTTTCTTTTATAAGTAAGTTCATTTGTATCAGTGTTCTAGATTCCACATACAAGTAATATATAATATTTGTCTTTATTTGCCTGGCTTATTTCACTTAGTATGATAATCTCCAGGTCCACCCATGTTGCTGCAAATGGCATTATTTCATCCTTTTTATGGCTGAGTAATATTCCACTGTATATGTGTATGACATCTTTATGCATTCCTCCTCTGTCGATGACTTTTATGTTGCCTCTGTCTTGGTTATTGTAAATAGTGCTGCTATGAATGTTGGGGGTGCATGTATCTTTTCAAATTAGAGTTTTCTCCGGATACATGCCCAGGAGTGGGATTGCTAGATCACATGGTAGCTCTATTTTTAGTTTTTTAAGGAACTTCCACTGTTCTCCGTAGTGGAGAATTAATTCTTAAATAGAATAGGCTCCCAATGAATCATCCACCCTGCTTGCCAAGTGCTCTTTGGGGCAGATGTAGCAGGCCTAGGGGCCAGCAAGCCCTGGAGGTGGCCTGGGGAGCCTCTTGTGGTACTTTCATTTCTGTCCTAGTCAGAGACCGGAGGCACCTCCTCACCCACTCTTGGATGCTCTGTCTTCCAATTTTTCATCCAAAATTGCTCCCAAATTTCTCCCCCTCCACCATCCCCATCCTAGTCCAGGCTCCCATCATCTCTCCCTGCAGAGGCCACCTGACCTATTTCCCCTCATCTATTTTTGTCCCCCCACAGAGCTTTCTGTTAGAGTGAGAGGTGGGATCTTTCTCAAGCACAAACTCAGTTGGCAACTGTGCCCCTCCTTGCAAATTAATAAAAAACATGTACAGTAGTGCCCCTCTGGAGTTCCCATAGTGGCTTACCAGGTTGAGAATTCAACATGGTGTCTGTAAAGATGCGGGTTCGATCCCTGGCCTCGCTTAGTGGGTTTGGGATCCATCATTGCTGCAAGCTGAAGTGTAGGTTGCAGATGATACTCGGATCCCGAGTTGCTGTGGCTGTGGTACAGGCCAGCAGCTGCAGCTCCAATTCAATCCCTAGCATGGGAACTTCCAAATGCCCTAAGTGTGGCTGTAAAAAAAAAAAAAGTAGTGCGTTTCTTCCCAGCTCTTTGGTGCCCCTGGGTTTCGTGCACACTTCTTGCCCAGCTCCTCTCACTCTGACTCCAGCTCCTTCTTTCCCTTCAGGAGTGGGCCACGCCCCTTCCCCCTCAGGATCTTCACGTCTGCCTTTCCCTCTTCCTGGAAATGCCCACCTCAGTCAACAGAAATGCAGTCTTCAGCAGAGGTCTTCCCTGATCCCACCCCTGGATAATCTGAGTCATTGCACTTTGGATGCTCCCCCTCCAAAGTTTCATAATAATAATGGGCCCTGGTTTGTGGATTCTGAGGTTGACATCTGTCTCGTTAGCGTGACTGCGTTACATGAGGGCAGACACCTTGTCTGCTTTTGCTCATCGCTGTAACTGCAGTACCTGGGAGATGTTCAGCGCATGTTTGCTAAAGGGCGAATGGACAGATGTCTTGGCTTCCCAGCTGGTCTTGTGTGTAGGCTGACATCACTGAGTGGGAGTGAGGACTGAGGAAAGGGACCCCTTGGCTCCAGGGCCTCCCACTGGGGGAGCACCTGCAAACGTCACGGTTGCCGCAGGAGAGGGAGAAGGTGGTCCCGTAGCAGGTGAGGCTGGCGGGAGGCAGACACAAGGGGCTGGGTGGTCTTGAGCCAGGGCATGGGAATTGGTGTGGGGGACTCCGGCCAGGGTCTGGCTGCAGATAGGTGTTGAGGGCTGCATGGAGGTGGTGACACCCCTTGGAGAGAGGGCTGCTAAGGGAGTCTGGGCAGAGGGTTGGGCAGGGCCACCTATGATCAGGGAGGTGACAGTGGGTGTGAAGAGTGCCCTCAGTGGAAGTGGAAGACTGGTGCAGTGGGCAGGCCAGAGCTTCCACCCCACCCCCAGCCATACCCCAGCCTCTGGTCTTCCTCATGCCTCCTGTACTCTGGCCCCTCACTGACTCCTAGTCTCCCTGCTCTGGGCTTCTAGAGCCCCCAGCCCTCCAGCTCCTGTGATGCCCTCCGCTTGCCCAGTATTCCTATCCCTCAGCTCCCCAGTTGCTGCCTCTGACCTGTCCTGCCAGTGGCCTGGGCCCTGCTGGCCTGCCCTCTTCTCTCATCACCTCCTCTTCACTCCCTGTGATGCCCTGGCACCAGCCCCAGATCTGTGTGGACTGATTTCCCAACCTCCCTGCCCCACACCCCCAGAGAGGGGATCCCTTGGGGGTCCAGCTTTCCTCCAGAGCATGAAGGTGTGAGGAAAATGTTTGGTATCTTGATTCTGGTGGTGGCTATACTGCTTATACTTGTCAAAACTCATCACACTGTGTAGTTAAAAGAGTGAATTTTGTTATATATAAATTTTATCCCACTGAACCTGACTTAAGTATAGAAACAGTGGGCTGAAGAGGGTAGAAAATAGGATGGTCTTGGTTGCCTCACTGCAAAAGTGACAGAGAAAAGAGGGGAGCCATGCCACTCTCAGGGGGAAGAGTGTGGCAGGCAGAGGGAACAGCCAGTGCTGAAATCCTAACGTGAGGTGTGCACAGCCTAGGCACGAGCCAGCAAGGAGCTGATGTGGCTCGAGTGGAGTAAGAGCCAGGGTTGTAGATGGGCTCAGACAGATGCTGGGGGCGGGGGGAGCGTACTGAGGGGGTACAGAGGGCTCAGGCTGTTCTCTGACTGCCATGGAGGCTGCTAGAGTGCTTTGTGTGGAGCAGTGGCATGAGCCAACTTGCCTTTTAATAGACCCCTCTGGCTGCTGTGTTCAGAATGGTCTGGGTGAAGAACCAGCTAGGAGGCCTTTGTAAGAATCCAGGCAAGAGGCGATGGCAGTCAGAGCAGCGTGGTGATGGTGGAGCTGTTGAGAAGTGGTCAGACTTGGGGTGTATTTTGAAGGCAGAGCCACTAGGATTTCCTGCTGGGTTGGATGTGGGGTGTGTGAGAGGAGGAGGCAGGGACAACGCCAGAGTGTTTGGCCTGAGCAGCAGGAGCTCCAGCCAGGCACCCCCGTGAAAACTGTTGACCAGTTTTACCTGTCCCCTGGGGCCTATGGCTGAAGTCAAGACAGAGGCAGGTGGGAGGGGCCCGGCCCTACTCCTGGCTCTGGGGCTCAGGGAATGGGCTGCACGTACTGGTTATTCCATTACCCTTTATTTATTGGCTTTATTGGCTTTTGTCATTTCCTCATTGTCTCCTGTCTGGAGAGAAGACTATAAACGTGATGGATTGATACAGGATACAGGAGGCCCAATTACCTCTGTTGAGCCGTCCTCTCCTCTCGGCCAAGCCCTCCCTGTCCCCTGTCCTCGCGGCACCTCCCACAGCCTTGCAAGGAGAAACAGCCTGGTTCCTGGTCGTCCAGGAAGAGGGAGTGCAGCCCAAGAGGGTGAGTGGCAGGCAGATGGTCCCCAGGAGACACATCTCCAACGGCAAAACTGGAGACCTGCTCGGGCCCACAGAGGCCTGGCACAAAGGACTGTGGGGCCGGAGGACAGGACGTACCGCTGGCTGATCAGCCCACATCCGGGGAGGGGGCTCTGCTTGGACTCGCACGCCTTTCTGGAATCTGAACCATCCCGTCTCTACACAATGGCTGGGGCGATGGGGCTTTTCTCTCCGGCAGCAGGTGCCTGGCAGCCGCCCGTGAATGCCAGCCCCGTGAGCTGGCATGGGAGGAAGTGCTTGTCAGTGTGGCCATTATACGTGCTGGGCTTGGGCTGGCCTGGCCTTCGTCCTTGCCGTTCAGGCTGACTTGGGACACCCGCAGGAGAGCAGTGCCTCTGGGATCCCCCCAGACAGAGCTTGGCAGCTCTCAGGCTTAGAGTGTCATTTCTGAACCAGTCCCTTGGCCCCCACCTCTGGCCTGTCTGGCCTGCTTCTTCCCTGGGAACGTCCTGAGGCCCTGGTCCAGGGCAATTGAACAGGAAGCCTGAGGTTCCTTCTTGGGATTTCAGGCCTCTCCCTGTGGTCTTGCCCTGCCCCCTCCCTGACACAACCCTGGTTGCTGTGCCTTGAGTGTGCCTGTGTGTGAATCTGAACATGACTCTCCACGTGGGTGAGGATCTCATGTAGGTGACTTCCTACCAGAATGAAGAGTGGAAAGTGGGGCTGTAGGTGAGAAAAGGGGTCGGGGATCACCGGGGGCAGAAAGGCAGGAAGGATTCAGATGCAGGTTCCAGGTGAACCCAGCAGATGGTGAATGGCTGGGTTTAGGGGGTGTCTCCTGTGCTAGCATGGCTGGGCTCCTATCTGTGCCAGGCACTGGGGCAGGGCTAGAGAGTGGCCTGGCCCTCCCTAGCCCTCAGCACGCTGGACGGTGAGCTCTGAGCCTTGGAGCGTCATGCAGACTGGGGCAGGAGACATGGTTGTGTGGCTTTCCCAGCTGATCTGCAGCCGCCTTTGGCATCTCCCAGCTCTCGGCTGCTGCCTGCTCTGTCTCCGCCCGCAGGAGTGAGTGCCTGTACTGTCTCCCTGCCCCTCCCAGCCTCCGGGCACCGAGTCTCGTGGTCGTCAGAGCTGAGGCGGAAGAGCGGCTGGCACGGGGCAGGGAGCTTGCCAGGGCCGTGGCCCCGGGGTGAGAGCTGACGTCTGTCCAGGAGCATCTCTCTCCCTGCCAAGGGCTGAGATCCCAGACCGCATGCTTTCCCTGTGACACAGGAGTGGCATCCGTCCCTCATGGAGCCTGGAGCCCAGCATTACCCCGGAGCGGCTGGGTGACAGCTGCGGCGGCATGGTGACCACAAGGCCCACTCTTCCCTCCCTCTAGATGAGCCTGTCACCTCTGAGGCCGCCTCAGGAATCCAGGAATGACCCTCACAAAGGGCCCTAGACCCTAGACTCCAAGTTTTGGCTTCAAGAACAGTGAGGAAGCCACTGCACTGGCCCAGACTGAGCTGTAGTACCTGGAGTTGTCAGAGGGGAGGCCTGGCCCCCTCACTGCTTAAGGTGGGTGCCCCACTGTCCCCCCACTTCACACACTCCACAGAATTGTTTGAGCCAGTGCCATGTGCCAGCTGCTGAGTGAGGGCCTGGCTGCAGTGCTGAGTAAACTGGACTTGGACGCTGTCCTCATGTTTTTGTTCTTTTTTTTTTTTAACTATTATTTTATATTGGCGTATTCATTAATAATGTTAGTTTCAGGTGTATGGCAAAGTGATTCAGCTATACGTATACATATATCTCTTCCAGATTCTTTTCCCATATAGGTTATTACACAGTATTGAGATTTCCCTGTTGATTTTTTTTTTTTTCATTTTTGGCCGCCCTGCGGCATATGGAATTTCTAGGCCATGGATAAAATCCAAGCTGCAGTCACAACCTAAGCTGCAATTATGGCAAAGCTGGATCCTTAACCCACTGTGCCAGGCCAGGAATCGAACATTTGTCCCAGTGCTCCCAAGATGTGGGCAATCCCGTTGCGCCACAGTGGGAACTCCATAATTATCTATTTTATATATAATAGTGTGTATATGTTAATAACATTTTCCTAATTTATCTCTCCTTCTCACCTTTTCCCTTGGACAACCATAAATTTTTATGTCTATGAGTCTGTTTTGTAAATAGGTTCATTTGTATCACTTATCAGATTCCACGTATAAGTGATCTCATGATATTTGTCTTTGTCTGACTTAGTATGATAATCTCTAGGTTCATCCATATGGATGTAAATGCCATTATTATTTTAAGTTTTACTGAAGTACAGTTGATTTACAAGGTTGTGATAATTTCTGCTGTACAACAAAGTGATTCAGTTATGCATGTACACACATCCATTCTCTTTCGGATTCTTTTCCCACATAGATTATCACAGAATATTGGGTAGAGTTCTCTGTGCTGTACAGGAGGTCCCCATTGGCCAATCATTCTGTATACCTCAGTGTGCATATGCCAGTCCCAAACTCCCAGTCCACCCCTCCCCCCACCACCTGTCCCCTTTGGTAACCATAAATCTTTCAAAGTCTGAGAGTCTGTTTCTGTTCCGCAAATAAGTTCATTTGTATCCTTTTGTTTTTGGAAGATTCGCATATAAGTGATATCATATGATGTTTGCCTTTCACTGACTAACTTCACTTAGTATGATAATCTCTAGGGCCATCCATATGGCTGGAAATGGCATTATTTCATACTTTTTATGGCTTAGTAATATTCCACTGTATATATGTACCACATCTTCTTTATCCATTCCTCTGTTGATGGACATTTAGGTTTGCTTCCATGTCTTGGCTGTTGTAAATAGTGCTTCAGTGAACATTGGAGTGCATGTATATTTTCAAATTATGATTTTCTCTGGATATATGCCTAGGAATGAGATCGCTGGTCCATATGGTAGTTGTATTTTAGTTTTTTGAGGTACCTCTGTACCTTCAGTGACTGCACCAGTTTACATTCCCACCAACAGTGTAGGAAGGTTCGCTTTTCTCCACACCCTCTTCAGCATCTACTGTTTGTAGATGTTTTGATGATGATCATTACGACTGATGTGAGGTGATAACCTTACTATGATTTTTTAAATTTATATTTCTTTAATAATTAGTGATGTTGAACATCTTTTCATGTGCTTTTTGGCCATCTTTCTTCTTTGGAGAAATATCTATTTAGATCTTCTGACCATTTTAAAATTTTATATATATATATATATAAAGCTGTATGAGATGTTTATATATTTTGGAGATCAATCCCTTTGTTGGTCACTACATTTGCAAATATTTTCTCCCACTCTGTTGCTTGACTTTGCATCTTGTTTGTGGTTTCCTTTGCTGTGCAAACATTTTTAATTAGGTCCCATTTGTTCACTTCTGTTTCTGTTTTCATTACTCTGGGTGGAGGGTCCAAAGAGATATGGCTGTGATTTATGTCAGAGTGTTCTACCTATGTTTTCCTTTAAGAATTTTAGAGTATCTGGTCTTTGTTTAGATCTTTAATCCATTTTGAATTTATTTTTGTCTATGGTGTTCTAATTTCATTCTTTTACATGTAGCTGTCCAATTTTCCCAGCATCATGTATTGAACAGGCTGTTCTTTTCTCTATTGTCATAGATTTATTGATGATAGTTGCGTGGGTTTATTTCTGGGCTTTCTGTGCTATTCCACTGACCTGTATTTCTTGGTTTTGTGCCAGGACCATACTGTTTTAATGACTAGTAGCTTTGTAGTACAGTCTGAAGTTGGGGAGCCTGATTCCTCCAGTTCCATTTTCCTTTCTCAAGATTGCTTTGGCTATTCAGGGTCTTTTGTGTTTACGTATAGATTTGAACTTTTTTTTTTTTTTTTTTTTAGTTCTGTGAAAAATGACATTGGTAGTTTGATAGGGATTGCATTGAATCTGTAGACTGCCTTGGATAGTATAGTCATTTGACAATGTTGATTCATCCAATCTATGAGCATGGTATATCTTTCTATCTGTTTGTGTCATCTTTGATTTCCTTCATCAGTGTCTTCTACTTTTCAGAGTACAGGTCTTTTGCCTCCTTAGGTAGGTTTATTTCTAGGTATTTAATCTCTTTGACATGATGATAAATGGGATTGTTTCCTTATTTTTCTGATCTTTTGTTGTTAGTGTATTGGAATGCAACAGATTTCTGTGTATTAATTTTGTAACCTGCAGCTTTACTGAATTTATTGATGAGCTATGTAGTTTTCTGGTACTATCTTTTATATATATATATATGTTTTTTTTTTTTCTGGTTAACATCTTTAGGATTTTTCTATGTATATTATCATGTTGTCTGCAACAGTGATAGTTTCACTTCTTTTCCAATTTGGATTGCATTTATATCTT
This sequence comes from Phacochoerus africanus, assembly GCF_016906955.1. NCBI lineage: Eukaryota > Metazoa > Chordata > Mammalia > Artiodactyla > Suidae > Phacochoerus > Phacochoerus africanus. The sequence goes on from NC_062544.1 coordinate 103,733,778, forward strand.
TCTTCTCTGACTGCTGTGGCCAGAACTCCCAAAATTATGTTGAATAGAAGTGGCAAGACTGGACATCCTTGTCTTGATCTTAGAGGAAATGCTTTCAGCTTTTCACTATTGAGAATGATGTTAGCTGTGGCCATGTTTGGCCTTTATTATGTTGAGGTAGGTTCCCTCTAGGCTCACTTTATGGAGAAGTTTTATCATAAATTAGTGTTGAATTTTGTCAAAAGTTTTTCTGCATTTACTGATAGGATCATATGGTTTTTATTCTTCAGTTTCTTGATGTGCTGTATCACATTGATTGATTTCTGAATACTGAAGAATCTTTGAGTCCCTGGTACAAAACCCACTTTGCCATGGTGTATGATCCTTTTAATGTATTGGTGGATTTGGTTTGCTGATATTTTGTTGTGGATTTTCACGTCTTTTTTACTCAGTGATCTTGGCCTGTAATCTTTTCTTGTGGTATCTTTGTCTGGTTTTGGTACCAGGGTGTCGGTGGCCTCATAGAATGAGTTTAAAAGTATTCCTTTCTCTGCAATTTTTTGGAAGCGTTTCAGAAGGATAGGTGTTAACTCTGTTTAGAGAAATGTTTGGTAGAGTTTACCTGTGAAGCCATCTGGTCCTGGACTTTTTGTTGTTGGGAGTTTTTTACTCACAGTTCCATTTCAGTACTTGTGACTGGTCTGTTCATATTTTCTATTTCTTCCTGGTTGAGTCTTGGAAGATTGTACCTAAGAATTTGTCCACTTTTTATAGGTTGTCCATTTTATTGGCATATAGTTGCTTGTAGCAGTCTCTTATGATCCTTGATTTCTGTGGTATCAGTTGTGACTTCTCCTTTTTCATTTCTAATTTTATTGATGTAAGCCCTCTCCTTTTTTTGCTTGATGAGTCTGGCTAAAGGTTTATCAGTTTTGTTTATCTTTCCAAAGGAACAGCTTTTAGTTTCTTGATCTTTTCTATTGTTTTGTCTCCCTTTCTTTCTGCTCTGATCTTTATGCTTTTATTCATTCTCCTAACTTTTGGTTTTGTTTTTTGTTCTTGCTGTAGTAGCTTTAAGTGTAAGGTTTGGTTGTTTGAGTGTTTTCTTGTTATCCAAGATAAAATTGTAGTGCTGTAAACTTCCTTCTTTAAACTGCTTCTGTTGCATCTCATAGGTTTTGGATCATCATGTTTTTGTTTTCATTTGTCTCTATTTTTCCTCTTTGATTTCTTCAATGATCCATTGGTTGTTTAGTAGCATATTTAGCCTCCAGGTGTTTGTATTTTTTACAGTTTTTCTTTTTGTTGTAGTTGATCTCTAACCTCATAGCATTGAGACTGGTCAGAAAAGATTTAAGTTTTCTAATATTTAATGAGTGTTGCTTTGTGGCTCAGGACATGATTTATTCTAGAGAATGTTCCATGTACACTGGAGAAGAATGTGTATTCTGCTGCTTTCAGATGGAATGCTCTATAAATAGCAATTAAGTCTGTCTGGTCTAATGTGTCATTTAAGACTTATGTTTCCTTATTGATTTTCTCTCTGGATGATCTGTCCACTGATGTAAGTAGGGTGTTAAAATCTCCCACTATTAGTGAGTTGCTGTCTGTTTCTCTTTTTATGACTGTTGGCATTTGCCTCTTATATTGATGTCTCCTGTGTTGGGTGCATATATATTTGCAATTATTCTATCCTCTTCTTTGATTGATCCCTTGATTATTATGTCTTCATTTTTTTTAAAAATTTTCTTGGCGTATAGTTGACTGACTTGCAAATCAAAATCATAGTGAGGCTATCACCTCACACCAGTCAGAATGGCCATCATCAAAACGTCTACAAACAGTAGATGCTGAAGAGGGTGTGAAGAGGGAACCCTCCTACACTGTTGATGGGGATGTAAATTGCTGCAGCCACTATGGAGAACAGTATGGAGGTTCCTCAAAAAACTAAAAATACAACTACCATATGGTCCAAAAATCCTATTCCTGGACATATATTCAGAGAAAACCATAGCCAAAAAAGATACATGCACCCCAGTGTTCACTGAAGCACTATTTACAATAGCCAAGACATGGAAGCAACATAAATGTCGACAGAGGAATAGATAAAGAAGATGTGGTACATACATACAATGAAATATTACTTGGCTATAAAAAGTATGAAATAATGCCATTTGGAGCCACATGGATGGCCTTAGAGATTATCATACTAAGTGAAGTTAGTCATTCAGAGAAAGACAAATGTCATCATCCATTTATATGTGGAATCTTAAAAAAAAAAAAAAAATGACACGGAGCATGGTGCAGTGGAAATGAATCTGACTAGGAACCTTGAAGTTGTGGGTTCAATCCCTGGCCTCGCTCAGTGGGTTAAGGATCTGGTGTTGCTGTGAGTTTTGGTGTGGGTCACGGATGTGGCTTGGATCTCTTGTTGCTGTGTCTGTGGTGTAGGCCAGTGGCTACAGCTCCAATTTGACCCCTAGCCTGGGAACCTCCATATGCTTTGAGTGTGGCCCTAAAAAGCAAAAAAAAAAAAAAATTAAAAAATGACACAAATGAACTAATACAAAACAGAAACAGAAAAATCAATCTCATGGTTACCAAAGGGGAAAGGTAGGGATAGGGGAAGGAATAGTTTAGGAGTTTGGGATTAGTATATACACAGTACTACTATATAAAACAGATAATCAACAAGGACCTACTACTGTATAGCACAGGAATTCTACCCAATATTCTGTGATAATCTATATGGGAAAAGAATCTGGAAAAGAGTGTATGTGTGTGTATGTATAACTGAATCACTTTGTCCTGCACCTGAAACTAACACAACACTGTATATCAAGTATATGCCAATAAAAAGTAAAAATTAAAGGAAAACGACTTACTGTTAAAGAAAGGATGATACTGGGCACCACATTTGTTTACATAACTGGCTTTGTACTTATCTGAAAAATATATGCATGTGCGTAACTGAATCATTTTCCTGTACACCAGATACTAACACAATATTGTAAATTTATAAATCAACTCTATGTCATTTAAAAGAGGAAAAAGAACAGAGTCCAGGCCAGGTGATTTAAGCCATTTATTGGTTTGTTTTAAAAATATGTATCTTATTTATGCACGAAGTTTGGTGAGAAGTGCTCGAGTAGTACAGACAGTGGCTGGCACTTGGTGCTTGTCCCTCCCTCCTGTTCCCCCCCACTTCTCCCCTCCTGTTGGTCACTGTGCAATTCCAGAAAAAAGCAATAAGAGCCACGCTCAGAGCTAAGGAATCAGGTCTAGCTTGGCCTTGCCCCCAGCCACACAGTCTGCAGCCAGCAGTGTCCATGAGCGGCTGATCCCAGGCACCTGCCTCAGTTCCTAGGCTGTCTCCACACATTAAACCCCAGTCTCCTGCAGGTCAGCTGGGCCTGCAGCCCAGCTGGCCTCCCAGCCTCGTTCCCACCTGTGCAGTAGCGCCAGGTGCCAGGGAGGGCACACACCTCTCCAAGCCTTGAGAGCACAGCACAGAGAGCTACAAAAATAAGATTTCCACTCGGAGAAGTGTGGTTGGGACAGTCAAAACTTTGTCCCACAGTGGACTCAGAGGGAACAAATCATTGGGGGGGGGGGAGGGGGGGTGCCACCAAGGGAACACAGGTGACAAGAAGAAACGTAATACTTGACTCACCAGTGGTGCCCCAGCTCCCCACGGCCAGCCCCCCGAGGGCTCGGCGAGGTAGGTTAGGACAGCCAGCGTCTGGCTTCCTGGGCTGCCCCGAGAGGCGGCCTGTGAGGTGGCCGCCAGGTGGAGGGCGGCTTTGCTGGAGAGCGGAGTTGGGCAGCTGAGCCCCTGCCTGCTCAGGCTCCACCAGCCACTGCTGTCACTCTCAGGGTGACAGTTCTCTACATTAAAGGATTTGCATATGCTAAAAAGGATTGTCACCAGCTAAAGAGGCCCTGGGGGGTGATTGGACTAGAAAAAATATTTTTCCCTGAAAAGGTCTGCTCACAAGACCTGTAGGCAGCCTGGACTCCGCCCCAGGAGGTCCTGCGTGTGGGTGCCTCCAGGACCCTGGGCTGAGCCAGAGGGGCTTGTCCAGGGTCACACCACTCCCTTTTCAGGGCACAGGAACTGGGCCTGAACTTCTGAGGCCCCTTCTCTGCACAGGGCCCAAGCTGCCCTCCCCACTCCCAGGCCCCCATATTTGTATCTGGAGAGGGGCTTGGGACCACAGGGGCATCTACTCACCCATGGTCAGAGGCAGAAAGGTCTGGAGAGGGAGGCTGGGTGATGACAGCAGATCCCTTTCTCCATGTGGGCTGGGGCCACCGTGCTGAGGGCTGTTTGAGTTTCTTAGCCCCAACCCCATGGGCTCAGCTTCCTCTTCCTGGCCTGTGGGGCAGGGCCGGGCAGGTTGGGCTGCGGGACGTAAGTAGGCCTGCCTCCCTCAGACCCTTCGTTGATCAGTAATACTCTAACAGAGGCCAAGCTCTCTAGGGAAGAAAGGCAACATCAATGCCAAGGACCAGCTTTGGAACCTGGGCCACTCTCTTCTGGAAGCTTGTTTTCATAGAACTGACCCCAGGGTGGCCTGAATAAAAATACAGAAATAAAACGGCATCTTGGGGACCACAGAAGGCCAGAGTGAGCCCTGGCTGTCAAGAATCCCACACGTGAGGGCCGGGAGGAAGGGCCTGTCCCCTCAGGCCGGGGCAGAAGAGGCCAGCTGGCGCTTTCCTCGGGGGAGCCCGGGCCACAGGCGGCCTGTGAGTGAGTGTGTGCACACGTGTGTACCGGAAGGGGCTCGGCCCTCTCGGCACCTCTGCCCAAGCGGCAGGGGAGCCCTTCTCTGCCCCCCCGGGCAGCGAAGGCCTGTGGGACCCACGCTGGGTTTCACTTCCGCTTTGACAACAGTGTTCCAGCGGCTCCAGAGACACGCTTGTTCAGAGTTAAGTGGAGGCAGTGTGAATTGCTACCAATACGTCCATGGAAAAAAAAAATGTTAGTTTTTTGCTCAAGTAAAAAAATATCAAATATAATAAATTTATGAAAGCCATTCACAACATGTACAGTCTCGGTTTTGTATTTGTCTCAGCAGCTGGGAATGGAGTTGCTTGTCCAAGCTCCAGGCATTGTGGAGCCAGACCCGGCCACCAGTACTGGGACGCGTGGGGCGTCTTAGAGACTGGCCACCTTGAACGGTCAGCTTGGCCGACTGCTTCTAGCTGTCAGCGCGGTGCAGGGCGTATGGGACTCCACCTTGTTGGTGCAAGGGGCCAAGGCTCCTCTCACTCTTGAAGCCCCAAGCAAGGAGGAGCACAGCAGCTGCTGGTCCGGAGCTGCAGGCGGGTTTGCCATCAAGCTGTGTGCTGGCCACCAGGGCGCTCACACAACAGACTCGCGGTCTCTGTCCGGGGATGGGGGGAAATCCGCGAGATCCTCGCTGTGGCTGTAGTCAGACGCCCGCACCTGGGGGTTATCGCTGGTGGCCCTGGTGACGCTGTCGTAGGAGGGTGGGAAGGACGTGGAGGAGATGGAGGAGCTGGAGGGCGGGCCCAGGCGCTGGGAGAAGTTCTCATTCATCATATAGGCAATGAGGCCCTCCTGCTCTGGGGCGTCTTCCTCGGAGAGGCCACTGCCGCCCGCCTGCTGGCGGTAGAGGAAGGAGGCGTGCTTCACAGAGCGCTGCAGCAGGTGCCTGCGGAAGGCCCGCTGGATGATCGTGGCAGACACCTCCTCATGCTTGCGCCGCAGCGTGGTGGTGATGGGCTCGTAGGAGATCTTGGACGGGTTGGCTGCCATGAATTTCTCCTCCATCTGGATCTTCAGGGCATCCATCTCCCCAGACTCACCCAGCACCCTCTTGGTGAAGGCAAACAGGATGTCCATGCAGTGGATACGGTCCCCACTCACCATGGGCAGGTCCATATTGATGAGGCTTATCTGGTTGGGCTTGGCGATTCGGAGCGGCTCAGACAGGGCGTCGGCAAAGTCGGACAGGGCTGAATACTCGATGAACTGGGTGGCCTCTGGGTCAAACTTCTCCCAGATCTCATAGAACATGTCGAAGTCGTCCTCGCTCAGGGGCTCCGTGCTCTCCTCCGTGGCCACGCTGAAGTTCTCCAGGATGATGGCGATGTACATGTTGACCACGATGAGGAAGGAGATGATGATGTAGGTGGTGAAGAAGAGGATGCCCACGGCGGGGCTCCCGCAGTTCCCCCGGGAGCCATTGCTGTTGGGCAGGTTAGGGTCGCAGTAGGGCGGCCCCGTGTTGAGGATGGGGCTCAGGAGGCCGTCCCAGCCCGCCGACGTGGTGATCTGGAAGAGGCACAGCATGCTGTTGGCGAAGGTCTGGAAGTTGAACATGTCATCGATGCCAGCCTCCCACTTGACGTAGGCGAAGTTGGCCATGCCGAAGATGGAGTAGATGAACATGACGAGGAAGAGCAGCAGCCCGATGTTGAAGAGGGCGGGCAGGGACATCATGAGGGCAAAGAGCAGTGTGCGGATGCCCTTGGCCCCACGGATCAGCCTGAGGATGCGGCCGATTCGGGCCAGGCGGATGACTCGGAAGAGCGTCGGGGAGAAGAAGTACTTCTGGATGATGTCTGAGAGCACAGTGCCTGTGGGAAACAAGCAAGACTGTGGCCACTGATGGCGTCACTGTCCTCCCTCCAGCCCAGCCTTGCTGGGAAGGGTGTCTGCACAGCGAGGAGCCAGGGAGCAGAGGCCTGGGTCACCTGGGGCCTGCAAGGACCCTGCCTCCATCCACCTCTCTGAGTCTCCGTTTCTGCATCTTTGGTTCAGAAAAGGAGGACCCATAGTACCCGCATCCTTGCCACGTGCCCCCTCAGCCCTCTGCTCCTTAGTTTCCTGAGAATACCTGCAGTGTAGAGCCACACTTGGCCCGTCTTCCAGATCTCAGGCCTCAGAGGGCTTGCTCAGTGTCTTGGTGGCCCACTGGGACCAGAACTTAGGAACTTTTAGCTCCTTGCTACTCAGAATATGGTCCCGGGAGCCTTGGGATCTCCTGGGTGCTTATCAGAAATGCAGAATCTCAGCTCCACCCCAGACCCAAGACTCACTGTGTTTTAACAATCCCAGGTGGTTCATGCACACGCTGAAATATGAGGCACAGGCCCGGCAGCAGCAGACTCATCATGCCACACCCTGCCTGTCATAGCTCAGGCTCTCAGAGGTACTTCCTATGACCCTCCCAACTCCACTAGCTGCCAGGCCTTCCCACCTCATCCCTACTGACTTCTCTGGGTTTGGAGTTTCAAAGGGCAGAGATGTATAAGCAGCAGGAGAAAAAGTGGAATAAACTTGCCTTGTATTGTCTCACGTGACCTTTCCAGACTCCTCATATGACAATAATGTTACCAGCTGACATGTGTCCAGTGTTTACTGTCAGTAAGGCACTGGGCTGAGCACTTCATGCCCAGCCATTGAGCCCTTGCTGTCACCCTAGGAGGTAAGCTGATACCATCACCCGCATTCTCCAGAAGAGGAAAGTGAGAGGTGAGGAAACTTATTCAAGTTGCCACCTCCTCAGTGAGAAGCTGGGATTTGACTCGGACGCTCTGGCTCCAAGTCACCCTGTTGACCCTGCCTCGCTGGTACACAGGCTCTGGGACCAGGAGGTGTTCCCAAGTACAGGCTGCACCTCCTGGAATCTCCGAGACTGTCCCTCAAGGGCTCCATTCCTGCTCCTGACGCCCACATTCTCTAATGCTTCTCTTTAGTCCCACCAGTTATGGTCTCGCCCTCACCCCTGCCTGAACCTCCTGGAGCATTTCCTGTCCCAACTTCCAGCTTCTAACCATCTCCCCATCACTGCAGCCACCACAGGCCCTGACTCAGCCCCTGCCTGTCCCTCCAAGTCACTGAAGGCAGGGTCCACCTGGTCACCCCAAAGCAGAGGTCTGTGCAAGATTGGGCTCTGAACACAAGTGACAAAAGAAAAAAATATCGATAAACTGGGCTTAAAAGCTTTGTGCTTCAAGAGACAATAACCACGAAAGTGAAAAGACAACCTACAGAATAGGAGAAATATTTCCAAATCATGTATCTGATAAGGGACTGGCTTCTAGGATATATAAAGAATTCTTACAACTCAATTAAAGTATCAGTAAGTCAATTAAAAAACTGAGCAAAGGGTTTGAAAAGAGTCTTCCAAGACATTTCTCATTATACACCACACTATGCCAAGGAAAGTGACCCATAAGCACATGAAAAGATATTCAGCATCATTAGTCATCAGGGAAATGCAACCCCAAATCTCAGTGAGCTATCCCGTCATACCCACTAGTGTGGCTGTAATTGAAAAACACAGACAATAACGAGTGTTGGCGAGGAGCTCGAGTAATTGGAACCCTCCCACCCTGACGACGGGAATGTAAAAAGGTGCAGCCAGTTTGGAAACCAGTTTGGCAGTCCCTCAAAATTTTAGATGAGCGGTTGTCAGGGGCTGGGGAGAGGGAAAACGGGCGGTGACTGCTAGATGGGTACAGAGTCTCTTAGGGGTGAGGAAAAAATTCTAAAATTAGACCATGATGATGGTGGCACAGCTATGTAAAAAGTTTTCGACTGTGTATTTGAAAGGGTGGATTTTATGTAAGTTATACCACAATAAAACTATTATTGAAAAGAGAATTGGGGCTCTGAGGTCAAATGTACATGGGCTTGTGCTATGATCTGAATGTTTGTGTCCCCCTCTAAATTTATATGTTGAAATCCCAACTCTCATTATGAGAGTAGACACCCCGACTTCCATCATATCATATTAGGAGGTGGGGCTTTGGGAGGTGCTTAAGTCCTGAGGGTGGAGCCTGTACGAATGGGAGGATTAGTGTCTTTATAAAAGAGGTTCAGAGAGCTCCCTAGCCCCTTCCACTTTGTAAGGACACAGCAAGAGGTGCAGGTTATGAACCAGGAAAAGGACCCTTGCCAGAAAAACATGATCATGGTGGTGCCTTAATCTTGCACTTCTGGCATCCAGAACCGCGAGAAGGAAATTCTTGCTGTTTTTAAGTTACCCTGTCGCTACTGTGTTATAGCAGCCTGAGTAGACTGTGTGTGCTTCTCCCTAGTTGTATTATTTCCCTGTCTGAGGCAGGTGACGTCTGAAGGAGCCTGGCACACACCTGGGTGGCTAGACTTGAGAATTTTCCACCTCCAGGGATAAGTTCTACTCTAGAGGGCCACCTGCCTCCCAACCCTGGAGCCTCTTCCTTCAACCCAGGGGAGAGGCCTTCCCTTGGAAGGTAGGGAAGCTCCCACAGGCCCCATTCCCTTTCCCAGACTCATCCTTGAAGCTCGGAAAACAGAGATCAGGGTTCCAGGGAGGGTGGGGCTTGAAGCAGGGCTGGGTCCTCTACCAGGTTGGCCCCTTGGCCTGAGCGAGCCCTCCCAGACACGCGTGTCTGTGCGTGCGTGCGTGTGATAGTGGGGAGAGGCAAGGAATGTTGAGGGAAAAGAATTCAGGAGCCTAGTGTACTTGGCATTGAGTACAGATCTGGAGCTGGAGGAGAGGGACAGGCCTGGCCTATAGAGGGCTCCTCTGCTCAGCCAACTTGCGTACCCACCCACAATGGAGAGGATGACAACCACGAAGTCGAAGATGTTCCAGCTGTTGGTGAAGTAGTAGTGGCGCAGGGCAGCTATCTTGACAATACACTCGCCTGTGAAGATGGCGACAAAAAGCAGGTTGATCTTGGCCAAGATGTTGACCTTCTCAGGGCTCTGGTCATCTGTCTCCACCATCATGGTCACCATGTTCAAGCAGATGAGAAACATGATGGTGACATCAAAGGCCTGCTTGGTCACAATGTCGAACATGAAGCCCTGGTACTTGTTCTGAAAGGAGGGGCAAAGGACAGACTCAGTAGGGGCCTCAGAGAGAGCAGCAGACCTCCTCCTCTCAGCCCAGAGTGCCCACCCTCCCGCCCCACCCTGCAGAGAGGCCAACGCCCCCAGAAGGTCACGGGGAGAGGAAGAAGCCAGGACGCTGGGTAGCCTGGCTCTCCTGCTGAAAGCTCCTTGGGCTTCGAGGCCCAGCCTTGGACACCCTCTTCCTCGAAACCATCTCTGATGGATCTCCAGGGAAGACGCTCCCTCACTGTACTGGATGTAAAAACTGGGGCTTCCATTTACAAGCTAGTGATTTAGATAGCTGTCAATTAACCCAAGTACTGCCCCCACCCTGTTCCAGCATACATACACACACACACACACACACACACACTTTCGGGGTCGGCCTAGTAGAGGACCCAGTACCCCTCTGGGCCCCACCCACCAGGGGACTCTACTGCTCAGGGAGCTGCAAGGATAAGGTTAGGCCCAGCAGCCCTGCAGGGGAGAAGGGGGCTCCCTCAGAGGTTCCTGTGGGAGGGGAGTGTCCCCGCGGCTGCCTTCCTCTCTGTCTCCCTGAGACGGAGGCCCCTCCCATAGACAGGCTGCGGCCCTAGGCTGGGCCAAGAGAATGTGAGTAGGCCCCAGAGCGGGTCTTCCCAGGTGGCTGCCACCCCAGCAGATCCTCCCCACTCCCACCAAGTCGAGAGCCTGACTCACCAGGGGCCGTGGGATAGGTTTCTGGGGCTTCTTGGAGCCCAGCTTCTTCATGGCATTGTAGTACTTCTTCTGCTCCTCTGTCATGAAGATGTCCTGGCCCCCTAAGTGCAGAGAGACAGGCACCAGCCTCATTTTGGGGTTCTCAGAGCCGCAGCAGGGAGGGTAGAGGGACCCTGCCTTCTGGGTGACGGTTGCCCTCCTCCCCACTTCCTCTCCAGCGGAGAAAAGTGTACCCCTGCCCTGCACCAGAGGGTGTCCTCCCACCTGCTTCTCCAGGATCCCTGTCCCCCTTCACCTCTTTCCTTTTCCCATGGTTGGTTTCTAATTTCATGGCATTGTGGTCCAAGAAGATACTTGAGATGATTTCTATGCTCCTAAATTTATTGAGATTAGCTTTGTGTCCCAATATGTGGTCGATTCTTGAGAATGTTCCATGAGCATTTGAGAAGAATGTGTATTCTGATTTTTTTGGATGTGGTGTCCTGAAGATATCAATTAAGTCTAACTTTTCTATTGTTTCCTTTAGGATCTCTGTTGCTGTATTGGTTTTCTGTCTAGAGGATCTGTCCATTGATGTGAGGGGGGTATTAAGGTCTCCTACTATGATTGTATTCTCATCAATATCTCCCTTTATGTCTGTTAATATTTGTTGTATGTATCTGGGTGCTCCTGTATTTGGGGCATATATGTTGACGATAGTAACATCCTCTCCTTGGATGGATCCCTTAATCATTAAGTAGTGTCCTTATTTGTCTTTCTTTATGTCTTTTGTTTTAAAGTCTATTTTGTCTGATATGAGTGTTGCGACTCCTGCTTTTCTGTCTTGTCTATTGGCGTGAAATATTTTTCCCCACCCTTTCACTTTCAATCTATATGTATCTTTTGTCCTAAGGTGAGTTTCTTGTAGGCAGCATATTGAAGGTTTTTGCCTTTTTATCCACTCAGCCACTCTGTGTCTTTTGATTGGGGCATTCAGTCCATTGACATTTAAGGTGATAATTGATAGATGATTATTTATTGCCATTTGAACCTCGTGTTCCAGTTGATTCTATGGTTCTCCATTCTTCCTTTTTTTTTTTTTTTGGTTGGATAATCTCCTGTTATTATCTGCTTGAGTGTATTTTTTTTTTCATTTTTTGCAAATGCAATATTTGCTTTTGGCTTGTGGTTGCCCTGTTTTTTAAGTATGCTAACCCCTTCCCATAATTGTGTGTTTTAGCCTGATGGTCCTGTAAGTTCAAACCCTTCATTACTATATTAAAATTAAGAAGAGAAACATACAAACAAACAAAAAGGAGTATTTACTTCCTAACATCCCTTGCCCACATTTTATGGTTTTGATGACTCTTTTTTATTTTTTTCTTTTTAATTTTATTTTGTTTGAAGCATGTTCATGATTAAATCTGTATGCTGGCTTATTTGAGTGACTGCTCTCTGATTGCGGTTTCCTCAGTCCTAGTTCTTCCTCTTCTTCTTCTTCTTTTTTTCTTTTTTCTTCCCTTTCCTTTCTTTTTAGTTTAGAGAAGCCCTTTCAATATTTCCTTTAACCTGGGCTTTGTGTTGCTGTATTAAGTTTTTGTTTGTTGGAAAAAATTTTTATTTCCCCTTCTATTTTAAATGATATTCTTGCTGGATAGAGTATTCTAGGTTGCATATTTTTTCCTTTTAGCACTTTAAATATCTCTTGCCCTTCCCTCCCCTGTCCCCCTTCACCTTAAGCTCTGACTGTGTGACTTGCAAATCCAGTTCTGATGCCCATCCTCTCCTCTGAGTTCTTTCCACCCACGTGGTTGCGCCACCCAATCATCGCCCCTCTGACGGAGGAGCTCTGGGCAGACCCTGGCCTCTGTGCAGCACCCACCCCACCACTGTCCCTGATCATGGACCAGGTGAATAGTTTCAACCCTCACCCCAGTTCTCTCAGGAGCCTCATCTCTCAGATCAGGGCAGGCATGGGGCCCCTCATCACAGGCTTATAGACCTAAGTGGGCCACATGGACCACCCCCCCGTCCCCACACCCCAAAGGAGCAAGAAGAGGACCAGCCCCAACAGGAAGGGAACGGGACCAGAAAGGATCCCAAGTGCCTGGACCCAGCCCTGTAGCCCAGGGAGCCTGTGGTCTACATATCTTTTTCTTCTGTTGGTTGAAGTTGTCAATGATGACACCGATGAAAAGGTTCAGGGTGAAGAAAGACCCAAAGATGATGAAAACGACGAAGTAGATGTACATGTAGAGGTTGTATTCCCACTGGGGCTGCTCCTCTAACTAGAGGCGAAAAACCAGACAGGAGGTCAGATGGGCGGGTGGGAACCACGTGGGCTGGCCGGGTGTGCGGGTGGGCGGTGGCAGGTGAGGAGAGCACGCGGGCTGGGCTCAGGGCTGCCACAGTGTCCCTGTGTGGCTCCTGCCCCTGGACCCCTGGGAGGTTTGAGTACATGCAGGCGTCCCTCAGCCTTCAACTCTCAGCTGACTGGAGTAGGGGAGGGAGCACAAAGACAGAGGAGAAACTTGATTGGTATCTCTGCTGCTTCTGCTCCATCCTCCTGGGGTAAGACTGATTCAACTGAATTATGGCAGATTTAATCTGAGAGCTGTTTGAGAATTTGGGGACTCCTTGGGAGACCACACGACCTGGCCCCAGGGCCAGGCCTGGGCATTTCAGAGAGGCCCAACTCTGGGGTGACACAAGACACTTGGCTCTCACGGGATGTGGACCCTGATTCCCTGGTGGCCAAGCAGCTGTGGCCTCAGGTGCCTGACTCAGGGGGAGAGGCCAGCATGGCAACCTACCCCCCTGGAATCCACAGCTGCATACATGATGTCCATCCAGCCTTTAAACGTTGCCTGGAAGTAAGAGACAAAAGTAAGGAAATCATTTAACTCTGTATCTCTTCAGCACTTTAGGGCTCCTGCCTGGACAGATGAGGCCAGGAAATAGCCTCCTATAAGAAGCAAGCAGCCCTGGAGTTCCTGCTGTGGCCCAACAGGTTAAGAACCCAGTGTAGAACCTGATGTAGTCTCTGTGAGATGCAGGTTTGATCCCTGGCCTCGTTCAGAGGGTTAAGGATCCAGTGTTACCGCAAGCTGCCTGTAGATCACAGATGTGGCTCAGATCCAGTGTTGCTGTGGCTGTGATGTAGCTCCTACTCGAGCCCTAGCCTGAGAACTTCCACATGGCATGGGTGCAGCCCTAAAAAGACAAAACAAACAACCAACCAAACAAAAAAACAGCAGCAGCAGCAAGCAGCTCATACCAACCTTGCAGTAGTGTCCACATGGCTGGGGTTCAGGGAAAGGCCTTCTTGCTCAGGGCTGAGGAGGGGGGAAGCCAGCCCAGCAGACACCACAAGAAGGGCATACAGTAGGGGAATAAGCCAAGAGTCTGCCCTTTAGATTCACATTCATTTCAGATTCTCAAACGACACAGAGGCCTACAATGGGTTCAGGGACAGAGAGGTGGGGCTTGGGCTCTCTGTTCTGGTTTAAGGTGGACCCCAATGCCGACCTGGCCCCTACATCACGAGCTTTGTGGCATCTGCTCCATAGCTTTTCAAAGGAAGTCCCTGAAGAACCCCAACCTTCCCTCAAACTTAAGGGGGTCCTTTTGTTAGGGGTGTGTTGGCAAATGGCTAATAAACGGATTTCCAGAAGCAGAAAAAAGCTCTGATCATTGTGTTTGCCAAATCGTCTGGGTAAATACTCCCAACTTCAAGTTGCCAGTGTGCTGGCACTGCGCATGGGAAGAGGAGCACAGGAGCACAGCCCTGCATGGACCCCACAGATGTGAATAACCTCAAGAGCATAGATGATAAATAGTAATGGTGAGATTGATTTCTTCTTCTTCTTCTTCTTCTAGGGCCACACCCATGGCATCTGAAAGTTTCCAGGCTATGGATGGAATCGGAGCTGCAGCTGCCAGCCTACACCACAGCCATGGCAATGCCAGATCCTTAACCCACTGAGCAAGGCCAGGGGTCGAACCTGCGTCCTCATGGATACTAGTTGGGTTTGTAACCCACTGAGCCACGATGGGAACTCCCAGTAATGGCGAGTATTGATTTTGTTTCCAATATATCAGTTAATTAACAAGTTCATAAAATCTAATTTTAATAATGGCTTGCAAAATATTGGAAAATGTAGGCATCGGCTCTTGTGAGCCCTTGGCATAGCACCCAAGGCAGGAAAGAGGATGCCCAACAGGACAGGGTCCTGATGCTGGCTGCATGGACTGCCGCAGTCTGGGCTGCCAGCAAGATTCAGAAAGAGCATGAGGGACATGCTTGGTGGTGAGACCAACTGCCTGGCGGATCTCACCTGTGTTCTCGGCAAAATCCTGTCGTGTCCTGAGTCACCTTTCAAGGTACAAGCCAGATTTTCCATGTCTGAGAGTTTTAACCAGACAGGCAGGGCGATTGAGGAAACCACGGTGGCTCCAGAGAAGGCAATTGCTTCAGCTCCTGGTTCCAGGGGGCCCTCAGCTATCGGACTTGCTGGGACCACCCAAGGTTACCAGTGTCCGCAACCAAATTCTTTCCAGCCGCCTTGCGGTTCTGTCCACAATGGCAGGCAGTTCTCAAGCTCTAAAAGGAGCTTTTCTTTCCAAGTTCTGACATTCAGAAGGGATGGTCATAGGGATGGAAGGCTTTCTGGGTTTGGCTCTAATCCTTTTCTCCATGAGGTATTTCAGGGGAGTCTTTGGAGAAATCTACTCCTGGGATTTAAGGGATGCGTGGAAGTGTGAGGGGATGTGCTCGTAGGTTTTCGCCAGAGTCCACTGAGTGTTCCTCTGATCTGGGGATAAAGACAAGCGTCTGAGTAGTTCCCTTGTGGTGTAGCAGGTTAAGGATCTGGCCTTGTCACTGTTGTGGCGAGGGGTTCGATCCCTGGCCTGGGAACTTCCACGTGTCTTGGGTGTGGCAAAAAAAAAAAAAAAAAAAAAAAAAGACAGGTGTCTGGGCTCCGGGTTGGGACAGCAAGAAGAACAAGCTGCAGCTTTACACATTATGGTTCTGTTGCACCTCCATGGTCAAGGCTATCTGTGGGTTAACTTTATGCTGTGTGTTATAATCACTGAAGCCACTGTCCTCACAAATCAATGGAAACAGGAAAGGCTGGGTAGGGACATGCATATTTAAGCATCACACATCTTGCACCTTAGAGACGGAAGTACATATATTCTTTTAAACAATGCAGGCGGCATTGCTACCTTTTACAAGAGAGAGGTGGCCAGAGTCACACTTTTGCTAATAGTCCAGATCCTGGGTGTCTATGGTGGTTCATCTGTAACCTTTGCCATTGCACTGCCAAACACACAGCATGAGGGAGTCAGCATGACTGCTGGCTGGGGAGCTGGTTCTGTAGCAGTGCTGAAGCCCCACACCATGCATCATGGAGAATGGAGTATCATTTCTTAGGTGGACAATCTGGGGCCTTCCCAAGCAGCCAGGAAGGCTCTCAAGAATCCTAAGTGTCCTTTGGGCATTATGACCCTGTTATGAAGATCCAGAGTGGCCCCACTGTCCCCGTCACTGCCCTCACACAGGTGAAGGTGCCTGATGCTGGATGGCCAGTGGGAGGAAGGAAGTCCCCCCACCCCCTCAGGACTTACCACCTGCAGAAGGGCCAGGTACCCGGCCCCCACGTTGTCAAAGTTGACTTTCACCTTCGTCCAGTACAATTCTCCAGTCACGTTGAAAGACTCGCAGTCGCTCTTGTTGTTCACGATGGTGTAGTTCAAGGGCAGGTCTCCCTCAGTCTGGTTGATGCATCTCCCAAACTTGCCCGCGAAGAGGTTCACGCCCATGATGCTGAAGATGAGCCAGAAGATGAGGCAGACAAGGAGGACGTTCATGATGGACGGGATGGCGCCCACCAGGGCATTGACCACAACCTCAAGTGGGCAGAGAAGAGGCTCAGTTCCTGGGGGTGCTCAGAACACATGCCCTTTTCAAGACCACCCATCTATTGAAACCCCTAGGTATAGGTCCCTGTGGGTGGGGGTGGGGAGCAATTCCTGTCCGCAAGGAAGGGCATGGCTGGAAGCTCTGGTGGGCAGTGAGGGGGGTGGGTGAGAAGACACACGCCTTTGCTTTGCACCCTAAAGTCTGACATGTCAGCACATCTGTCTTTCCCTTCTTAGCCCTGTCCAGAATCCATGACCTTCAAACTTAATTTTCAGCAGGTCTCTGCTAGATGAGTACGCCAGGAATCTGATGGGAAAAGGCCTCTGGAGACACGTTCTCAGAGCCGAGTTTCTGGTTTATTTGGCAGTTGCTGCTACTGGGATGGATGAGTGTTCTCCCATCAAGTGTGCCCAGGAGACCTCTGGATGGCATCTGCGGGGTGCTCTTATAGCCCCTCATCCCATGCTGCGGTGGGAGCAGGGCTGACGGGGTGTGTGCTCCCTGCATCTCTGCCCTCCCCAGGGAGCGGCTCTCTAACCCCATGGAGCCCTTCATCTAAAGCGCTTCATCCACAGCACCTGGGAGAGGCATCCTTGGCTAAAAGAAGTGAGGACTCCACTCCAGTGAGGGACCTAGTCTGTGAGCCAGGAACACGTTTGCTACACAGACAGGAAGTGCAGCTGTCACGGGGCCATGTAGTGGGTATGGTGCTGGGACGGGCAAGGCTGACACATGCAAACAAAAGGGGGTTCCCCCGGGAACTCCCCGGTGGGAGTTTGCCTGTGGCTGGCTCTATGGCCAACAGCCACAGCAGAGGCATCCCTGGCAACTAGTCTCTCTCCCATGTCCCCATGTCTCTTGGAACCAGATGCCTTGCTCCCAAGAGATATGTAACTTAGGTGGGATTATTTACTTGCGAATGGCTTTCCACCAGGAATAAGCATGGACTGGGGTGTGGGCAAAGTCCAAAACCCTTTACCAAATGGGGGTCTGTAACAGTGCCTGCTGGGTCAGAGAGAGACACACAGACAGGTCTGCGGAAGTCACAGCAGAACTATGCACGTCTTGTAAAAACAAAAGCCGAAAAATCAGGAGTTTCCTTGTGGCTCAGTGGGTTAAAGATCCAGCATTGTTAATGATGCAGCTCTGGTTACGGCTGTGGCACAGGTTCGATCCCTGGCCTAGGAACATCCACGTGCTGCGGGTGCAGCCAAAAAACAAAAACAAAACCCCCAAATGATACATGCAAACAAACATACATATAGATTTGTTTTCTTCCTATGTACAATGGGTAAGGTTTTTTCTCGATGCACTTTAAATTTGCCCTATATGGGCACATTCTTTGGTAAAATTTGGTGAAGCAAAAAAATGCAGATGACTCTACACCTAGAAAATAGTGCCAGAGAGTTTACCAAGCAGATGCAAACTGCCTTCTGACTGTGAGAACAGAGCTAACTTTTTCCTAGTTTCCTCCTTCCTTACTAGCACTGCCCTGCTGCCCAGGAGGCAGGGGACAGATGGGCACAAGAGTTGGGGCACACCTGGATGTGAGGTCCTGCCAGGAAGCAGAAGCTGAGGGGCCGAGCCTGGTGGGGCTGAGATGCCTGTGCTCCAGGCCTGGCTGCCTCTCCTGTGGAGCCCACAGCGCTGGGGGTAGCAGGCCCGGGGGCAGGCTCTCACAGCTCTCCTCTCTGGGTGCCTCCTGGAGATCCCACATGTGCTCCCATCAGGTCAGCAAGGGAGCCTGAGGCCCCTCAGTGGAGCTGCTTCCCACTGTCCCATGGGAAAGCAGCCACCCCTCTTACCCGCATGCCCTCAAAGCGTGACAGGGCTCGCAGGGGTCGGAGTGCACGCAAGGTCCGCAGTGACTTGATGGGGCCCATCTCAGCAAAGCCCAGTGCGTTGGCCACCAGGCTGATCAGCGAGACCTGTGAGGGACAGGGCGGGGGTGGGGTCATGGGACAACTCCAGACAGGTGGCGGGGCTCCTGAACCAGGTGTGAGAGAGGCAGCAGGCCTTCCCGTGTCCAGTCTATGCCTCCTGCTGGACATCGTCAGAGGCTGTCCTGCACTGAGCCAGCCTTCCCCAGGGCCCAAGAGGCTGGGGGCGAGCCCAAGTGTGTCCCGGCTTGCAGACCTTCCCCGAGGGCCTGCTGTGTGCACTACACACACACAATACACACACAGACAAACACAGCTGTAATAGCCCCCCTCACCCCGGGATGTGGAATGCATCTCCCCATTTTACAGAGGAGAAAACTGAGTTCCAAAGGCACCTGCTAGTGAGGAGGAGCAGGGCCACAAAGCCTGGGCTTTAGGTCCCTGTGTGCATTCCTTCCAGTTAGATTCTTGGGCCCGTCCCTACCCTCCTCCAAAGTAGACTCTTTGGGGAAGAAGGACTGAGTTGAGTATGAGCAGACAGATGGTCCTGGGCCACTTCCCCAAAGCTGGACCTCATAACATTCTACAATCTTCAAAGAAGGGAGGCCCAGATGGAGCCCCTGAGGACTGTGTTCTGCTCTCTGCCCTCTTCTCCTGCACCCAGGTGGCATTTCCACCCTGTGGATTTTATCCTTCTCAAGCCCCATGGGCATCCAATTCCTTCTCATGTCACTGCTGGCCACTGATCACAGGTTGGAAATGTCCCCCTGCCTGACCTCACTGGCTATCACCATTACCATCACCCTGGCTCTGAAAGCAGCCTGGGGGTGGCAAGGAGCTGCAGATGACAGCCTGACTCCCATGGCCTCCTCCCAGGCTCAGGAAGCACCAGAGTGGAAGAAGGCTGGGCAGAGGGGCTCTGGGGAGGGAGACTCCCAGGATGAACGTCTGTCCTGCTTCCATTCACCCTTTGAGGATGCTGGACTGTGGGGTCCCTACTCTGGAGGGGATGAGGGGCATCGCTCAGGGACCTCCTGCTGAGGGCAAGGCCCCGGGACCTGGTCCCACCACTGTCCCTGCCTAATTCCCAGCAACCACCCTTGTTGTCTATCCCTCCCAAAGCTTATCCTGCTCTGCCCACAGTCCCCACCCCCCCAATCTCAGCTGATGGCAACTCCATCCTTCCAGCTGCTCAGGCCACAAGCCCTGGCGCCATCTCTGCATCCTCTCATGCCCTACATCCAACCCATCAGGATTTCCTGTTGGCTCTGCCTTCAGAATGCGTCCGAAGTCCAAAAATTTCTCACTACTTCCCCTGCCACCATCCCAGCCAGGCCACCGTCATCTCTCCCCTGATTACTGCCACTGCCTCCTGACCTTCTCCCTGCTTCCACCCCCACCCCCAACCTGGACAGGGTGATCCTTTCATAACACCAGTCAGATCATGTCACTCTTCTGGCCAAAGCCCTTTAACGCCTCCCCATTTCATTCTAGATAAAGGCCCACGGTCTTCAAAGGCTGTACCCCTTCTGCCCCATGCAGTCTGGCCTCATCTCCTGCACTTCCATCCCTAACTCCTCATCTCCAGCCACTCTGGCCTCCTTGTAGTTCCTCAAGTATGCCAGGCACATTCCCACCACAGGACCTTTGCACAGAACCTCTGCTTGGAATGTTCTGCAGACATCTGCCTGGCTAACTCCAATTTCCTTCAAATGTTACCACGGTGGGCCCTGCCTGGCCAGCCTGTTTAAAGTTGTGACCTATATCTTCCCTTCTCGTGAGTCCCGGCCCTCCTAATCCCCTTCCCGCTCTATTACTTCCTTTTCTCCATGGTACAAATCAACAGCGTAACATAAGGCTGGTACATGTATTGTTTCTGGTTCACAGTCACCTTCCTCCATATGCAGACAGGGGCTTTGTCTATTTTGTTCCCCAAGACTGCCAGCATCTACAATAGCACCTGCATATAGTAGATGCCCTATAAATGCATGAACCTGGAAAAATCCTCCCTCCCTGTGGGGATAATGGGTGAGGGCAGGGCACAGCCAGTGTCAGGAGAGCTGGATTCCAGCACCACTTCTTTCTCCTCGACCTTGGCCAGGCCCTCCTCTGCTGTGAGCCTGTATCCTTCTCCACAGGCTAGTTCTCCAATCGTGAGCATTCCAGTCCCCTAGGCCTGACCTCAGCTGAGTTCCCCAAGGTATCAGGTGGTAGGAGGTGGGCTCCCCCAGCAGTCTCTATCAGGCCTACCCTGGGGGGCATCCAAGAAGCTGCAGGAACAGCAGGGTGAGGGTCCCAGGGCAGAGCTGCCAAGAAACCCAGGCCATCCCATGGCCCCTTGTCCTCCCCTTCATCCCGGGGAGGCTCTGAGGTCATCCAAGCCTCCCAGCCCCCGTCTCTGCCACCCTAGCACCCTTCACCCCAGCATTAGCAGCTTCTCAGCTAATTGAGGTGATGAAAGAGGCTTGGACTGGAGACGCAGTGACAAGGATCTGTATCCACGCATACGCTAGCCGGAGAGCCACTCGAGCTTGACCTCCGCCCAGGCCTGCACCCTGGCCAGGCCCACTGGTGGCTGAGCTCCTCCTGTTGGCCTCTGGGTCTGATGTGGGGACCAGGCACAGGCCTAAGCTCTTTTGTAACCATAAGAAGGACAGCCTCGGCTGGTGAGCAGAGCCTGATGCCAAGCTCAGAAGCCACAAGCACCTTCTGGAAAGCTCTTCCCAACCTTCAGATCCTGACCTGAAGGTTCAGATTCAGGCCTGCAGTGCGGGACCCAACACAACCAGAGGGTAATCCCTCAGCTGATCCCTTTGCCGTGCTCCTTCTGCCCTCAGGAAGTGCAGATCCAAGGCTGCCCAGCATCCTGACTCAGTTTTCTAGCCCCTCCCCCAGTGGCTACTCTCTCACTAGACAGTGCTCAGGAGCCCTGAAGGACCCTGCACTCACCCTGCTTGGTGCCCAGCAGTGTTCCAGGGTCTGGGGAGCGGTAGGGCAGGGGTGTACGACTTCATCTTCCGAGTGGGTGCTCAGGGGACATGCGCACCTCCTGCCCTGGGCTCCCTGGACCCACCGGAGGCCGGCAAGCACTGCCAGCTACACAATCACCCAGGGCAGCCACCCATAACCCCTTAGCCAGGGTTCGTGGCTTTCCTTCTCCCCCGGTGACTGCAGCCCTCTCATCCTCCCCAGTAATACCTCCTACCAGAGCCAGGAGGATCTTCACCTGCCCAGTATCCTTTCCTCAACCCCATGTGGCTCACTCCATTTCCTATACAGATGGCTTCCTCCCATGTGTGGACACACAGGCTCTTGACTGGCCATCTGTGGAGTGGGCCTGACAGTCACAATGCGCTGTGGTGAGGGCTGCCATGCAGGCTCCTCTGCTCCCAGCTTCTGGTCATCGTGAGAGGGTGAGACCCCATTCCTGCCTTGGCTCACACCCCTGCCTTCACTGTCCCCAGTGGTGAGTCTGATTTTTCCCAGTAGCAGGGCCTAGGTTTCCCCCCGTGTCCCCAACTGGGCATTCTGATGGCAGGGCCCAGGTCATCCCTCTGTGACCCCAGATTTGGGCCTCCTGCCTCTGTGCCCGCCCTGGGGCACAGCCGAACATCTCCACTTCGGTCTGCTGACTTCCGCTGCCCGGTCCTTCTGTCCTTGCATCCCTTTCCCTCAGCTCCTTCCTGCACGGGCAACGGGTCCCCCTGCTTCCCTTCCAGGCCCCACTCACGTCCACGATGAGGAAGTCAAGCCAGCACCAGGCGTTGGTGAAGTACTTCTTGAAGCCATAGGCCACCCACTTGAGCAGCATCTCCAGCACGAAGACGTAGGTGAACATCTTGTCGGCGTATTCCAGCAGGACCTTGATGGTCCTCCGCTCCTCCAGGTAGATGTCCTCGAAGGCCTGCAGACCAGGCCAGACAAGGCAGACGTGACGTCCCGAGCCCCGCCCGTCCCACCCCGCCTCCCTCTCTGACAGTGACTCCTGCCCGGGAAGCAGGAGCAGGAGGAGACAAGGAGGGGAGGGCGCTTGCTGGGTCAGGAAATGGTGTCAGTGGTGTGTGGACAATAAGGCAGTGTGTGCAGCAAGAAGGCTTCTTCCTTCCCTTCAAGAGCAGGTCTCAGGTCAGGGCTCCTGCATCATTAAGACCGCTCTCAAACTCACTGATCCCCCATTTTAACAAGGAGAGAGGGTGTGGGGGGGCTCAGCTCACGGCCTGCTGGTGGAAAGAGCATAACATCCCACTGCTGTGTTTTCACGCTGTTTACTTTATGCAGTGACCTACTTTGCATTGGAAGCTAATATTGTTTTCAATGACAACGACCATTCAAAGCTGCCCTTTAGGAATTCCCGTCATAGCTCAGTGGTTAACGAACCCAATTAGTATCCATGAGGTTGCGGGTTTGATCCCTGGCCTCGCTCAGTGGGTTAAGGATCCAGCATTGCCGTGAGCTGTGGTGTAGGTCGCAGACGTGGCTCGGATCCCGAGTTGCTGAGTGTGGTGTAGGCCGGCAGCTACAGCTCCAATTGGACCCCTAGCCTGGGAAACTCCATGTGCCACAGGTGCGGCCCTAAAAAAGGCAAAAAAAAAACCAACCAAACAAACAAAAAAAACCCAAACAAAGCTGCCCTTTACAATAAATTTATTTAAACAAATGAAAAAACCAGTGAGCATTCTTCTAAGGCAGAATTTTAAAGAACTGATAGTAAAGGCAGTTTGTACATAGGAAGTTTAGGAACTGCAGGACTAGATGAAGTTAAACCTCTTGCAATCCTCAGAAGACGGGAGTCAGAGTTGCTAAAATGCTTGAAGTTGTCAGTCTTTTACCACATTCTTACTGCTGACTCAACCCAAATCCCAAAGCCAAAAGAGACTCTGATGGCCCCCAGCTGCCCTCCTCCAACTCCAGGCATTCGATCTGTACCTGCCCCCTCCCCGCCCCACCCTGAGTTACCTCCCCCAACCAGAGTGTGCTCTGAGGCTCCCAGTCTAGGCAACTGAACGCGTCACTGAGGGCCCTGGGGAGCTGCCTCCACCTGTCGCTTTGGGCCTCCCTCTATGACTGCAGGGCCTCTGTGAGCTACAGTGATCGAGAGGGCTGGTGCTGTCAGCAGTGCCAAGTATGCACTGCCCAGGCATCACACGGCCAGTCTGGTCCTTCTAGATGGCATGACAGGATAATTCAGGTCTGTGGTACTTGTTCAAGACAAAAAAAAATAGGTGTTTTTCTGATTATAAAAAGTGTATACCTCATAAAAATGAAATAATACAGAAATTATAAAAAAGAATAAAAGGCATCTTCAATTTTAGGACACTAAAGTCACCACTGCTAACATTTAGGTGAACATTCTTTTCAACCTTCACTACTCATGTGTGTACATTTGAGTGCACAATTATTATAAATAGGCCAAATATTTTGCTTTGAAATTTCTTTTCCCATGAAATAATATGAATACATACCACATCTAAGATTCTTTTTAAAGGCTGCATCTGTTTCATTATTTGCATGTATTACTGTTAATTTAGCCATTGTTTCCCTAGTAGAAGCACCATTGCAATGAGCAGAGTTAGTATCTGATTATCTTGAGGAAAATTTCTAGAAGTGAGGTGAGAGGTCAAAGTTGTGCTTTGGTATAGATTAGGAACACGTCCTTCAGAAGGGGACACCACCTGACACTCCTTTCGCAGGGCATGAAGACCACTCCTGCCCCACCGCCTTCACTGGTTCTGTTTCTCCTTTGTCACACTTCCCAGTCTAATGAATGGAATTTGTATTTGCTACATTTGAACTTCTTTTATGACTAGTGATACTGACATCATTTCCTTGGATATCTGCATTGTTTTCTTTATAAACTGCCCATTCATGTCCTTTGCCTATTTTTTCACTTGAGTGTCTGCTTTATTTGGGGACATTAACTTGTTTTTATATACTTTATCCTAGCTGCATGCCTTTAAATGTTGTTTACTTTTGTTTACCATACAGAATTCCTATACTTCATTTAATATTGTTATATCATTTAATATAATTACATCATTTGTTACAATTTTCATTTAGTAAAACCGTTGGTATTGTGTTGAGAAAGGCCTTGCCAGTGACTTCTTGAACAAGATGGTGCAACAGAAGGACTTGAGCTCCCCTTCTCTCATGAAAACATCAAAATCACTACCAACTGCTAAGCAACCATTGGCAAAAGAAGACGTGAACCTACAAAAACAGATATTCTCCATCCAAAGACCAAGACAAAGCCACAATAAGTAGAAGGGGTACTTTTGTGATATAATCAAATCCCATATTCACCAGGTGGGTGACTCACAAACTGGAAAATAATTATCTTGCAGAGGTTCTCCCACAGGAGTGAGACATCAGAGCCCCACATCTGGGTCCCCACCCTGGGGGTCTGGTCTTAGTAGGAGGAGCCCCCAGAACATTTGGCTTTGAAGGCCTGTGGGGCCAAAGTATAGGAGCTCCAGAGAACTGGGGGAGACAAAGACTCCACTCTTGGAGGATGCATACAAGGTCTCATGTGCACTGGGACCTGGAGCAAATCAGTGACTCTTTAGGAAGCTGGGCCAGACTTACTTGTAGGTCTTAGAGGGTTTCCAGGGAAGGTGGAGGTCATCTGCGGCTCACTGTGGGGCAAGGACACTGGTGGCAGAGGCCCCAGGGAATATTCGTTGGTGTGAACTTTCCTGGAGGTCACCATTTTAGCACCAAGACTATCCCCACCCAACAGCCTTCAGTCCCAGTGCTGGGATGCATCAGGCCAAACAACCAACGAGATGGGAACACAGCCTCACTCATCAGCAGACAGGTTACCTAAAGAGGTCTTGAGTCCAAAGTCACTTTTGACACATTGCCTGACATGGCCCTACCCACCAGAGATTCAAGAGCCAGCTACACAAACCAGTGGGCAGGCATCACTCTCTTCTACCAGGGAGCCTGCACAAGCCCCTGGACCAACTGCACCCATCAGGTAACAGACACCAGAAGTGAGAGGAGCTACAATCCTGCAGCCTGAGAAACACAAACCATAATCACAGAAAGCTAGACAAAATGGGACAGCACAGGAATATGTTCCAGACAAAGGAACAGTATAAAAATCCAGAAAAACAACTAAGTGAAGTGGAGACAGACAATCTACCTGAAAAAGAATTCAGAGTAATGACAAGTAAAAGATGGTCCAAGATCCCAGAAAAGGAATAGAGGCACAGATGAAGAAGATACAAGAAATGTTCAACAAAGCTCTAGAAGATATAAAGAACAGAGATGACAAATACAATAAAGTAAATGAAAAAATACACTAGAAGGAATGAATAGCAGAATAAATGAGGCAGAACAAATAAGTGAAGCTGGAAGACAGATTGGTGGAAATCACTGCAATGAAACAGAATAAAGAAAAAAGAGTGAAAAGAAATGAGGACAGGCAGTTCCTGGTGTGTGCAGTTGGTTAAGGATATGGCATTGTCTCTGCAGTGCCTTGGGTTGCTCCAGAAGTATGGGTTTGCTCTCTGGCCTGGCACAGTGGGTTAAGGATCTGGTGTTGCCACAGCTATGGCATAGGTTGCAGCTGCCACTTGAATTTGATCTCTGGCCCAAGAAGCTCTATATGCTGCAGATGTAGTCAAACAAAACAAAACAAAAAATGCTAAAGGAAGTCCCCTATGCATAAAAGAAAAGGCTAAAACTAGAAACAAGAACATTATGAATGGGAAAGCTCACTGGTAAAGGAAAACATACAGTAAAGGTAGGAAATCATCCATACACAAATATGATATCAAAACCAGCAAGTGTGAGAAGAGTGTACAAATGCAGGATACTGAAAATGCATTTTTTTTGTTTTTTTTGTTTTTTGTTTTTTGCTTTTTAGGGCCACACCCGTGACATATGGAGGTTCCCAGGCTAGGGGTCTAATTAGAGCTATAACTGCCGGCCTACACCACAGCCACAGCAACACCAGATCCGAGCCATGTCTGCAACATGCCCCATGGCTCACAGCAACACCAAATCCTTAACCCACTGAGTGAGGGTAGGGATTGAACCCTCAACCTCACAGTTCCTAGTTGGATTCATTTCCACTGTGCCATGAAGGGAACTGGAAATGCATTTTGAATTAAGGGGCCAGCAACTTAAAACAATCTTGTATATACAGAGACTGCTATATCAAAACTTCAGGGTAACTACAAATGAAAAATCTACAATAGGAAGTTCCCATTGTGACTCAGCAGTAACAAACTCAACTAATGTCCATGAGGTTGTGGGTTCAATCCCTGGCCTTGCTCAGTGGGTTAAAGATCTGGCATTGCTATGAGCTGTGGTGTAGGTCTCAGATGCAGCTCAGATCTGGCATTGCTGTGGCTGTGGCTGTGGTTGTGGTGTAGGCTGGTGGCTACAGCTCTGATTAGACCCCTAGCCTGGGAACCTCCAAATGCCTGGGTGTGGCCCCAGAAAAGACAAAAAGACAAAAAATAAAATAAAATAAAATAAAATAAAAACAGTTATAAGAGACAAAAAAGGACACTATATAACAATCAAGATATTGATATAAGAAGAAGATATAACACAATAATAATGGAGGACTTTAACAGTCCACTTATATCGAAGGACAGATTGTTCAGGCAGAAAATCAATAAGGAAACACAGGCCTTAAAAGTCACATTATATGAGATGGACTTAATTCATATTTATAGAACATTCCACCTGAAAGCAGCAGAGCAGACATTCTTCTCAAGTGCACATGGGGACATTGTCCAGGATGGAGCAAGTGCTAGGCCAAAAAACAAGTCTCAGTAACTATAAGAAAACTGAAATAGTTTCTGACCAATTTTAATGCCATGGGATTAGAAATCAACTACAAGAAAAAAACCTGTAAAATAACACAAACATGTTGAGGCTAAATAATATGCTACTGAACAACCAATGGATCACTGAAGAAATTAAAAAGGAAATTAAAAAAACCCTACAGACAGATGAAAATGAAAGTGTGACAATCCAAAACCTATGGGACAAGAAAAGCTGTATTAAGAGGGAAATTTATAGCACTACAATTTTACCTCAGGAAAAAAGAAAACACTCAAACAACCAAACCTTACACTTAAAGCTACTACAGCAAGAAAAACAACAACAGCAACAAAACCAAAGTAAGTAGAATGAACAAAATCATAAAAATCAGAGCAGAAAGAAATGAAATAGAGACAAAGAAAACAATAGAAAAGATCAGTGAAACTAAAAGCTGGTCCTTTGGAAAGATAAACAAAATTGATAAACCTTTAGCCAGACTCTTCAAGCAAAAAAAGGAGAGGGCTCACATCAATAAAATCAGAAATGAAAAAGGAGAACTCACAACGTTACCACAGAAATCAAGGATCATAAGACACTGCTACAAGCAACTATATGCCAATAAAATGGACAACCTAAAAAAAATGGACAAATTCTTAGTACAGTCTTCCAAGGCTCAACCAGGAAGAAATAGAAAATATGAACAGACCAGTCACAAGTACTGACATTGAAACTGTGATTTAAAAACTCCCAACAAACAAAAAATCCAGGACTGGATGGCTTCACAGGTAAATTCTATCAAACATTTCTCTAAATAGAGTTAACACCCATTCTTCTGAAACTCTTCCAAAAAACCTGCAGAGAAAGGAACACTCAAACTCATTCTATGAGGCCACCTACGCTGTGGTAACAAAACCAGACAAAAGTACCACAAGAAAAGAAGATTACAGGCCAATATCACTGAGGAACAAAGATGTGAAAGTCCTCAAGAAAATATCAGCAAACCACATTCACCAAGAATCATATAACATGACCAAATGGGATTTATCCTAGGGATGCAAAATTTCTTCAATATTCAGAAATCAATCAGTGTGATAAACTGAAAAAAAAAATATGGTGATCTCAATAGACGAAGAAAAAGCTTTTGACAAAATTCAACACTTATTTATGATAAAACCTCTCCAGAAAGTGGGCCTAGAGGGAACCTACCTCAACACAATAAAGGCCATATATGACATACCCACAACTAACATCAATCTCAATAGTGAAAAGCTGAAAGCATTCCCTTTAATATCAGGAACAAGACAAAGATGTCCATTTTTACTGCATATTTCAATTTCAACATATTTTTTTGAAGTCCTAGCAACAGCAATCAGAGAAGAAAAAGAAATAAAAGCAATCAAAATTGGAAAAGAAGTGGTGAAACTGTCACTGTTTGCAGACAATATGATACCACACATAGAAAAATCCTAAAGATGCTACCAGAAAATTACCAGAGCTCATCAATGAATTCAGTCAAGTTGCAGGTTACAAAATTGATACACAGAAATCTGTTGCATTCCTATACACTAACAACAAAAGATCTGAAAGAGAAATTAAGGAAACAATCCCATTTACCATCACATCAAAGAGAATTAAATACCTAGAAATAAACCTACCTAAGGAGGCAAAATACCTGTACTCTGAAAAGTAGAAGACACTGATGAAGGAAATCAAAGATGACACAAACAGATGGAAAGATATACCATGCTCTTGGATTGAAATAATCTACATTGTCAAATGACTGTACTACCCAAGCCAGTGTATAGATTCAGTGCAATCCCTGTCAAACTACCAATGGCATTTTTTCACAGAACTGGAATGAAAAATTTTTTAAAATTTGTTTGGAAACACAAAAGATCTCAAATATCCAATACTATCTCTTTTTTCTTTCTTTTGCTTTTCAGGGCCACACCTGCAGCATATGGAAGTTTCCAGGCTAGAGGTCAAATTGGAGCTACAGCTGCTGACCATGGCCACAGCCACATAGGATCTGAGCCACATCTGTGACCTACACCACAGCTCATGGCATATGCTGGATCCTTAACCCACTGAGCAAGGCCAGGGATCAAACTTGCCTCCTCATGGATAGTCAGATTTGTTACTGCTGAGCCACAATGGGAACTGCAGCCAATGTAATCTTAAGAAAGGAAAACAGAGCTAGAGGAATCAGGCTCCCCAACTTCAGACTGTACTACAAAGCTACAGTCATCAAAACAGTATGGTACTGGCACAAAAACATAAATATAGGTCAATGGAACAGCATAGAAAGCCCAGAAATAAACCCACGCACCTATGGTCAACTAATTTATGACAAAGGAGACAAGAATATGCAATGGAGAAAAGACAGTCTCTTCAGTAAGTGGTGCTGGGAAAACTGGATAGCTACATGTAAAAGAATGTAATTAGAACACCCACTAACATACTACACAAAAATAAATTCAAAATGCATTGAAGATCTAAACATAATACCAGATACTATAAAACTCTTAGAGAAAAACACAGGCAGAACACTCTATGACATAAATCACAGCAATATCTTTTTGGATCCACTTCTGAGAGTAATGAAAATAAAAACAAAAATAAAACATGGGATATAATTAAACTGAAAGCTGTTGCATAGCAAAGGAAACCATAAACAAAACAAAAAGACAACCACGGAATGGGAGAAAATCTTTGCAAATAAAGTGACTGACAAGGGATTAATCTCCAAAATATATGAACATCTCACACAGTTTTACATTAAAAAAAAACAACCCAATTTAAAATGGTTAGAAGATCTAAACAGACATTTCTCCGAAGGATATAGACATTTATTTCCAAAATGTACATGAAAAGATGTTCT
The DNA here is from genome assembly GCF_016906955.1 of Phacochoerus africanus. Lineage (NCBI taxonomy): Eukaryota > Metazoa > Chordata > Mammalia > Artiodactyla > Suidae > Phacochoerus > Phacochoerus africanus. The sequence continues at coordinate 103,763,765 of NC_062544.1, forward strand.
ACATCTCTAATTATTAGAGAAATGCAAATCAAACCTATAATGAGGTGTCACCTCACACCAGTCAGAATGGCTTTCATGAAAAAGTCTTAATAAGTACTGGAAGGTGTGGAGAAGGGGAACCCTCTTACACTGTTGGTGGGAATGAAAATTGGTACAGCCACTCTGGAGAACAGTATGGAGGTTCCTCAAAAGACTAAAAATAGAGTTGCCATATGATCCAGCAATCCAATTCCTGGGCACATATCCAGAGAAAACCATAACTGAAAAAGATATATGCATCCTAATGTTCACTGCAGCACTATTTACAATAGCCAAGATATGGAAGCAACCTCAATTTCCATCTACAGAGGAATAGATAAAGATGTGGTATATAGATACAATGGAACATTACTCAGCCACAAAAAAGAGTGAAATAATGCCATTTGTAGTAAGGTGGATGGACTTAGAGATGATCACACTAAGAGAAGTAAGTCAGAGAATGACAAATATCGTAAAATATCACTCATATGTGGAATCTAAAAAAAATGACACAAATGAACTAATTTACAGAACAGAAACAGACTTACAGACATAAAAAACAATCTTATGGGTACCAAAGTGGAAAGGTGGGGGGAAGAGATAAATTAGGAGGTTGGGATTAACATATACACAGTACTATAAATAAAACAGATAATCAACAAGGGCTACTGTATAGCACAGGGCATTCTACTCAGTATTCTGTAATCATCTATATGGAAAAATAGTCTGAAAAAGATGGATATATACATATATCTCCACATACACACACACACACACACACACACACACAAACTTAAAGCTGTTGCACAGCAAAGGAAACCATAAACGAAACAAAAAAGACAACCCACAGAATAGGAGAAAGTCTTTGCAAATACAATGACCAACAAGGGATTAATCTCCGAAATATATGAACATCTCATACAGTTTTATATTAAAAAACCAATCAATCCAATTTAAAATGGTGAGAAGATCTAAACAGACATTTCTCAAAAGGAGACAGACAGATGGCCAAAATGCACATGAAAAGATGCTCTATATTGCTAATTATTAGAGAAATGCAAATCAAACCTTAAACCTATAAATATATATATATATAAAACTGAGTCACTTTGCTGTACATCTGAAACTAATGCAACATTGCAAATCAACTATACTCCAATATAAAATAAAACTTCAATTTAAAAAAAGACTACACGAGTTCTTCTTATGGCTCAGCAGGTTTTGAACCTGACTAGTATCCATGAGGTTGAGGGTTCAATTCCTGTTCTTGCTCAGTGGATTACGAATCCGGCGTTGCTATGAGCTGGTGTAGGTTGCAGGTGTGGCTCAGTTCCCACATTGCTGTGGCTGTGGCTGTGGCATAGGCAGGCAGCTGCAGCTCCGATTCAACCCCTAACCTGGGAACTTCCATATGCCTCAAGTGCTGCTCTAAAAAGCAAAATAATAAATAAATAAATAAATAATAAAGACTACAAAAATACATACAAAATAAAATGAATGAGGCACATTCAGAAAAAAAAAAAAGAAAGAAAAAGAAAAAGAAAGAAAGCAAGCCAGCCAGCCAGCCACCCAGCCAGCCACCCAGTCCTTGCCTCTTCAAAGGCTAGGAAAAATGACCTTTCTTTCTTTTTTTTTTTTTTAAATTTTCCGGTTTCACTGTTTTATATTACAGTTAAAATAATGTAATATATTTTAGTAAAGAGAAAATATCTATTTAATATTATTTTTCAGAGAGTCTTGACACGTGTCCTACACTTTATTAAATAATCCACTTTAAATTTACAGAGTAGTATGGAATTCCCGTCATGGATAGGTGGTTAATGAACCTGACTAGTATCCATGAGAACACGGGTTTAATCCCTGACCTCACTCAGTGGGTTAAGGACCCAGTGTTGCCATGAGCTGTGGTGCAGGTCACAGACGTGGCTCAGATCCAGGTGGCTGTGGCTGTGGCTGTGGTATAGGCCGGCAACTGTAGCTCCGATTTGACCCTTAGCCTAGGAATTCTCCATATGCCGTGGTGAGGCCCTAAAAAGCAAAATAAATAAATAAATAAAAAATAGGTAAGTTTACAGAGAAGTTGACTATATCATTTACTACATGTCTATATTTGCTTAAATCTATTTCAGACCTCTGTGTGGTTCTATTGCTCCCTTGGTCTCTTCCTGAATTAGTGTCACAAATTTTCCTGGCCATTTTGCGTAATTTTAAAGATAAACTTAACAATATTTTGTCAAATTCCCTTTAAAAGATTAGAAATGTATTACTGCATTGTGTTTATTAACTATTTTAGGAAATAATAGTCTTTCTTCCAAGGCCAGTGTATATTTATAGTGTGTTTTTCTATTTGTTTCTCTTTTTTTACATTCCTTAGGAAAGTTTAATAGTTTTCTTCATGTACCTCTTAAACATTTCATATTATGTTTATTTCCAGTTATTTTATGGCTACAGTGCCTGACATGTAAGGACTACTGGAGCAATGTTAGTTACTCATTACTAAATGGTTTCTGTTAGTATAAAACAAAACAACAACAGCAATAATTATTTATATATTTTGTTTTAGTTTTAGTTTTTTTTGTTTTTTGCTGTACCCATGGCATACAGAAGTCCCCAAGCCAGGGATTGAACCTGGGCCACAGCACCAACCAAAGCTACTACAGTGATAATGCTAGATCCTTAACCTGCTTCACCACAAGGGAACTCTAATATATATGTATATATTTTTAAATTTTATTAGAATATAGTTGAATTACAATGGTATATTTGTTTTATAACTGGCTATATAATGTTTTTAATAGGTTTTAAATTTTGTAAGCAATCACTATCTATAAGTAATGATATACTTCTATTATTTTAAACTCGTTTTATACTTCAATAATTCTCATCCAGTTTTTATACTGTGTGTTTTATACCATACGAAAACCAGTTAGAAGGTAGTTAAATCATCCTTTTCTTATTCCTGACTCTAATAAAAACGTTTCCATTGATTTACTACTAATGATGATGGTAGAAGTTAATTTGAAAGTAAGTTTTTCACTAAGTTAAGGGAATATATTTTATTACTATTCTTAACAAAGTTTTAAAAATCAGGAATTCATTGAGATAATTATATGGTTTTTCATTTTTGTCTGACTCATATAAATAGATTTCCTAATACGGCACCATTCTGACTTAGGATATACCTAGCTATGACTCACTTAATCTTTTAAATATTTTACTGGATCCTGCTTGCCTGTATTTTAAGATTTTTGCATTACTATTTGAAAGTGTACAATATGAAACTGGTCTGTGGTTTTACTCTTGGTATATGTAAGTTTTTCAAAATCAGCATTTTTTACCTTTCATAAAAAATAATTTATAGATTTTATATCTTTTTCACACAGTAGAAAATTTTAAATAGGATTGAAATTATTTTCTTTCTTGGGAACATGAAAAATCCAGTCTTGGAGATACAAGAGATTGGACTAGCTAATGGTTTATTTGACTATTTTGATTTTTCAAGGAATCAGCTTTGGAATTTTATCAGTTTTACCATTTATTTTCTTATTCATTAATTTGTATTTTTCTTTTATTAATTACTTCCTTTACTTTCCTTAAGATTTTGTTGTTATATTTATAATTCCTTAAGTTAAATAATTAATTTATGTTCTATTTAGTAATGAAAATGCTGAAGTCTATGACTTTTACTCTTATTACAGCTTTGGCTGCATCCCACATCAAGTATTACCAATATCGTTATTTTCTAGTTTCTTCCCTCCCCCAAAGCTTTTTCTCTACATCTATTTTTCCTTTCTTATTTTTTCTAGATTTCAGGTGGACAAAACTGGTTGAATCATAAAGTTTGATTTACTGTCATATTTTGTACATGAATAGTCTCTTTATTTTATTTACTTGCTTGCTTATCCATGAAACGAACACCTGTGAGCCAACCACAGAACTATTTTTCTGGTTGATCCAAAGTTTAAGAATAACATTTACATTTCTAAGTTTTTTTTTCTTTCAATCTTTCTATCTTTGCTACATCTAGCAGTTTTCTCTTCTATTTTAGTCCTTTTTCACAGGGCTATTATGACAATTAAATGAATTAATATTTACAAAATTTTACAATAGGGCCTGGCACATAGTGAGTACTTTTAAGTGTTATTTATTATTTTATTATTATTAGGTTATATCAAATTTATTGACTATACATAATTTTTAGATTTCTTATTCTCTTCTTGTCTTTTCTATTTGATTTCTTTTTTTTTTTTGTTCATGGGGAAAAATCCTTTATTATTCACAATCAAATAGTAAATACAACCTCTGTTAAAATATATTTAAAAGTATTTTTCTTTCAAAATAAAATAGATGTTTGTCATTGACAAAATTGGGCTGTTTCTTCAGATTGAGATATTCATCTATGAAAACATTCTGCACAAATGATTAAAGGCTAACTATTAAAAAACCAAATTAATGGACAATCTCAAAAGCAATTGCCATTCACCACCATTGCAATTACTATGTATATGGTAGCTAATATTAATTACTAGGCATTATCCTAAGTGCTTAACATTGATCACCTTATTTAATCATGGGAATAACTGCACATTTGTGCTACTTTTATATTTCATTTCATATATGAAATAAAAAGTCATTTAATAGAATCGAACATCCATTAAAGATAAAAACTCTAATCAAACTAACAAAACAATTTTTTCAAACAGATAGTCTAGCTACAAAATAAGGCCTATAGATAGCATCTTAACAGTGAAACATAAAAACAATTTCCTTTAAAATTACAAATAGGAAAAGAATGTCACTCTCACTAATCTTTTGCAGCTTTCCAAGATTCTATTTGATTTCTTAAGAACTAATACAAATGTGGCAAGCAACCTAAATGTCCATCATCAGAGAAATGGATAAGGAAGATGTGGCACATATATACAATAGAATATCATTCAGCCATAAAAAAAGAATGAAATAATGCCATTTGCAGCAACATGCATGGACCTAGAGATTATCATACTGAGTGAAGTAAGTCAGAGAAAGACAAATATCATATGATATCACTTATATTTTTATATATAGTAAAAATGATATAAAATAACATATATATATAAAACAGAAACAAACTCACGGATTTCAAAACCAACCTTATGGTTACCATAGGTGAAACCATCAGGGAAATGAGGAATTGGGAGAGTAGGAATAACATACACACTACTGTAAAAATAGATGAATAAAAAGAACAGATCATATAGCACAGGAAAATCTATTCAATAGTTTGTAATACCCTATTATGGGTAAAAAGAATGAATATATTTACATGTATAACTGACTCACTTTGCTGAACACCTGAAACTAATATATCATTTTAAGTCAAATATATCCCAATAAAATTTAGAGAAATGTGGTACCATCTCACTGTACTACTGTACTGTTACCATTTTTTCCTGATTTTGCTTTATGTAAGTGCTATGAAATCCAAAGAAAATATGTTCGTAATAATTGTACTTTAATTATAGGTTGTTTTATCTTTGTTTTGTTTTTTCCGCAGATTTTTTTTTTTTTGTCTTTTTCTAAGGCTGCACCCATGGCATATGGAGGTTCCCAGGCTAGGGGTACAATCAGAGCTACAACTACCGGCCTACACCACAGCCACAGCAGATCCGAACTGAGTCTGCGACCTATACCAAAGCTCATGGCAACACCAGATCCTTAACCCACTGAGCGAGACCAGGGATCGAACCTGCAACCTGATAGTTCCTAGTCAGATTTGTTAACCACTGAGCCACAATGGGAACTCCTTATCTTTGTTTTATCTCAAGATTTTTACCTGGAATTCAACCTTGTTTGACATTAACAAATAAGAATACTCTGATTTTTGTTGCCAATGTTTGCATTTGCCTATTATATCATTATTTCACTTTTAATATTTCTTTCTTTTTTTTTTTTTGTCTTTTTGCCATTTCTTGGGCTGTTCCTACAGCATATGGAGGTTCCCAGGCTAGGAGTTGAATCGGAGCTGTAGCCACCAGCCTACGCCAGAGCCACAGCAACGCAGAATCTGAGCCACAGCTCACGGCGAGGCCGGATCCTTAATCCACTGAGCGAGGCCAGGGATCGAACCCGCAACCTCATGGTTCCTACTCGGATTTGTTAACCACTGAGCCATGATGGGAACTCCTCACTTTTAATATTTCTGGGTCACAGTGTCTCAGGTTTGTCATTTAAGAACACATAGCTGGGTTTTATTCCCCCAATTTATTTAGAGTCCTTTTTTTAAAAGATCAATTTTGTCCAGTTACATTTATTATTAAAACATATGTTTGATCTTGCCTTTTCCATATTATTTTGTTTCCTAATTTAATGCTTTCTTTTTCCTTCTTTTTTCCCCTATCTTTTGCTGCAAAATCCCTGTGTTCTTAAAAAAATTTTCCCTTCAGCAATTTGGAAGTGATATATAGTCTGCTTTCTGTTAAACAAGTTTATAACTTTAAATAACACAGACTTCTTTTTCTCAATATATCATTGATGTGGGTTTTTGTTGTTTTTTTTTTTAAACAGTGCTTGGCTGTCTACCCTGATGAGATTCACCATTCACTTGCCAAAACTCCTCCTCACTTATGCCAGGCTGAGCTTTTCCTCCACAGCCCAGACTGAATGGCTCTGGCTGCCCTTGTTTGTGGCTGTTTAAAAACAACACTCGTTAACATATTGTCAAATCCTCCTTCTCTGAAGCCTACAGAGATTTGGCTCAAGCTGCCAGTGGTAAAACAGCATGTAGCCTGCAAGCCATGGCTCCAGACTGACTCTGGAACAGAGGCAGGACAGTACAGCGTGGGGTGGGAGGCCCAGAGGTTTAGCAGTGACAGCTGAAGTGCCTCCCATGGCATGCCCCCACAGGAGGCAGCATGGGCTGGAGGCATACAGCCTGGGATCAGAATGGCCCTCTTCCTCTCTAGAGTCCAAAGCATTCCTAGTTAGTTGCTCAACCATGGGGTTCTCATCTCCCAAGAATATCAGGTGCTTGCTCCCTCTGGGCTAGGAAAGTTTCTATTTCTTCTGCCTTCTTCATCACCCTCCTCCCTGCTTACCAGCACCTTCCACAACCCTCTCCAGGGCTATTCCATCTCCTTCTAGAGATCAGTGTAAGGTGCTTGGGAACCAGATGGGGCATCCTTGGAGAACCTTACTGCTCCTCCTGGCCTCACCAAACCTCCCTGTTTTCCACAGCCCAGCTCCATCTGCTTCTTTCAGGGAGTCTTCCTGATTGCTCCTGAGTTCTCTCTGATCTCCCATCACGCTGAGTCATCTACTCCATTCTTCCTCAGCTCTCTCAAGCTGATCTCTGACTATCTCAAACCTGCTGAATCTGGTTTTCCCAACTAGAATGGGAGCCCCTGAGGGCAGTGCTGGGGCATCTTCCTCCTATTGCTCCTCCATAGCTCATAGGCCTAGTGGATACAAAGAGAACTCAGTAAAGATCTATTGCACAAATGGAAAGTCCAGACAAAGGGCTCTGGAATCTGATTCTCTGGGCTCAAATGCCACATCTGCTGCTTGTGAGTGGTGGGGCTTTGGGCAAGTTACTTAATGTTTCTACAAAGAGTTGCTGTGGGGATTAGATGTGATAATGTGTGAACTACATAGCTTGGCCTGGAGCCCCAGAAGACATGGAATGAGTGGCGCTACCAGTGTAATATCAGCCCATATTAATTGCATTGAACTAGTCTGATGGAGGGTCTGATGCTGTGTGCAGGTGGGTGTGTCACCAGGGCCTGGGTGTTGGTGACTGGTGACCTGTGACCTATATCAGCTATGCAGTGTGATCTGGGCAAATCATTTACCTTTGTGGAACAAGGGGTCCTGGACGGATGACCTCTGTGAGCCCTTTCTGTTCTGACCTCCATTTGTGCTACGCATATTGAGTTTGTGAGATGGTCCTGATCTGAAGCCCTGGGGGAGTGCATTTTCAGCAGAGGCTCTGCCCCAGTTTCTGACTTGGCTTTCTAGCTGGAGGGCTCCTGTCTCTACCCTCCCCTCCTGATCCATCCCTCCCTGCCCAATCACATATCCCCAGGAGGGTACCAGCGCTCCACTGCTGAGCAGGATCATGAAGATGATGAACGTCTCGAACCAGCTGTGTTCCACGATGCGGTAGCAGGTCTTGCGCAGCCTCCACCAGACCTTCCCTGGGGCCTGCGTGGTGTCCACAGTGCAGCAGGGACAGCGTCGGACACAGCCTATGGGGGAGGAAGGGCGGAGAGGGGTCAGGCCCAGTTCAGGACCTACATCTGATGGCAGAAAGTTGGGTGGTTGAAAGAAGTTATAATGATGGGTAATGAACTGGGCAACATAGTGGGCATGGCCATGGCAGGGATGGGGGCAGGGAAGGGATGACTATAGGTGCTGCCCTCAGGAGCCTACACTCAGCAGGAACCCCGTTGAGAGGCTGGATCGACCAGACAACCGGAAAGGAGATGAAGGGCCTGGCAGATCTGGGCATGGGCAAGGCTAGGGTTGGGATGGGCTCTAGCTTGTCCTGTGCTTATCTAGGAGATGCTCCCCTCGGAAGAATGATCCAGAATGCCCTGAGATGCTCTGTCTCTGGACTTTCTTGATGTTTGCAGTGTCTGAGCCTTGGGAAGGGCAAACTCCTTACTGATAGCCCCAAATGATGTGCCACGTGGAGAGCAAACTCTCATTTTATCCCCAGCTGCCCTCCACATACACCATAAAAACTCCAGATGCCAATCACCAGCACAGCCACATGCCACATCCACCTCAAGTATTTTCAGAGGGCCTACCACATGCCAGGCACTGTGTTAGGGCCTGAGGGGACAGGGAGAACTCGACCCAGTCCCTGCTGCCATGGGGGCACACGGTCATGCTACCGCCCCAGAGCTGCCCAGCCTAGCACATTATGGGCACCCTGCCATGACTCATGTCAGGGGCAGGTGGAGGGGCCCCCAGGGGTCTCAAGAAATGGGAAGGGATGGCAGACATCCAGGTCAGAGTAGGGTACAACATAGCCTTGTGCCCCTCAGGAGGTGTGTGTCCTCCTGCCGCTTTGTGCAGGGCTGAGGCGAGGCCCTCGGCCCCCCAGGGCAGTACCTTCAGTGAAGCAGTCTTCTGGATCCTTGACATCCTCTCCGAGGTCAGGAATCTGCTCCAGGAGGTCCGCAGTGTTGGTCATGTCTGCTGTGCTCCCTTCAGAGTAGCTGTCCTCGTGTGTCTGTGGGCAGGACCATGGGGCAGGGTGTGCAGGGCATGAGTGTGGGCTGAGGAGCAGCCTCTAGCCTTGGGACCCAGAGTCTGGGGGAGGCTGGAGCTCTGGGAGTGGAGGTGCCCAGACCACCCTCCAATGTGTACCTGGGGAATCTGAGCCTGGGTGGATGGGAACCTGCCGTAAAGGCTGGACCTTAGGGCTCCTGGGTCTGTGATTCTGGTCTGCTGGGGTCTGGGTCTGGGGTGTGGGAGTGGAGGAAGGGTCCTAGGAAAACCCTGGGAATGGGGAAGGCACCCAGGTGGAAGTAAAACAGACACAGAGTGCAACACGGACACACACGGGGACACAGACACATAGTAGGAGCTCGGTGCACGCAGAGGAAACAGGCAAGCCACACCCAGCACGGAGTCAGAACCAGAATCACAGGCACACACAGGCACGAGGTCAGACATGCAGAGAACAGGGCAGCAACCCAGGCTTCATTTCTTGCTCAATTCATCTGGGGTCTGATGAGAAGTGCAGAGCATGGAGCAGGAGCAAGAAGGTGCAGGAACTTGCCCCGTCTTGCCTTGTTCAGCCACCCTAATCTTACATAACGTGATTATAGAGATGTGTGCAGGTGCCCTTATGGTGTGTCATGTGTGGACACCAGCATATAGAGGGGGCTATAGTTCTTCCCTGTTCCCCTTGCTGGGCCAGTGCATGCATCTCCAGCTGCCATGAGTACTATTTAGCTGGCCCTTTCTCCAGAAAAGTGTCTTAAGTCATGGACTTGCCATCCCCAGAAATGGCTTGGTGGCTACAACCCAAGGCAGGTGGCTGACACCTAGGGACCAACTGATATGGAGAAGATCAAGCTGAGGCTGGAATCCAGCCAGCACGGCATTCAGAGCTGCTTCTTTTGCCTCATCCTGCTTCTCTCACTTCCTTCTGGGTCTCTTCTGGGAGCATTTCTTCAATGAATCATATTCACAGGAAGCTGGACCCTGGCTCTGCTTCTAGGAACTCACCTTAATGACAAGTATGGTGGGGAAGCGGGTTCTGTGAAGGAAAGGAAGCCTTCACTTGCTTCAGATCACGTCTACGCACCCTAGCTCAGTTGGCCAGCCTCATGCCACTCAGGATCCGTCCCACCTGGGGTGAGTTGGTTTGAGTTCTCGGGCAGCCTCTGCTCTCAAAGCTCTTCTTTTCTCTTCCTTCCATGATTCACTCCTCCGCTGTCTCAAAGTCCTCTTTAACCTTGAGGTCTGCCATAAGGAAGGGTTGGATCCCTGTGACAAGGTAGAGCACGCTCCTGGGCACAGGGTGGTTCCCCAGGGCTTTGAAGGTCACGTCCTTTGCCCAACTTTGCTGCGTGGTATTGAGCTGGAAAGGGCACAGCCAGAGATCTCCACGTGGCTTTTCTTTTTGGACACAAGCTGCCTAAAGTGTGTTGGGCTGTCACACAGGAGGACAAGTTGTCAGGATCCCACTGCAGATGAGATGAGGGGGTCCTTCTTCCAGGAAAGCCCCAGGCTACCTCGCGCTCCCTTTTCTAGGTCCCATCATGGGCTGATTCAAAGAGGTGATGATGTTACAAAATGCGTTCAAAAGTCAACATTCTGGTACAGGAACCCTTTTGGTCTGTGACCTTCCACCCCTCCTGTGTCTCTTGTTCCCACAGGCCTTGGTGTGTCAGACCCTCCAGGGGGAGAAGCATGACCTGAACAATCAGGACAATGCCTCTACCAGGCCCTCGTACTCCAAACTGGCCATGATTGTAAAGCCTCCCGCGGGCCTGTCCCATGACAGGAACAAAGCAAAGGAGAAATGTTCTGCTGAACCATGTCACAGCTACTAGACAGAGGGCCAAGGTCGGGCTGCAGGACAAGGGACCCTGAGTGCTGCTCTGAACACGTGACCTCCACGTTTCCCAGCACTTGGCAGATGGCGGTGGGGCACGGGTGGGGGTGTAGTCAGCAGTGCCATAGTCCAGTTAGCTCAGGGGCTGCAAACGCAAAAGCTTCCAGGGCCAGGCAGGTGATGAAATGAAGGCAGGCAGGTGGGATCTGGCAAACCTGAACCTTCCCTCCAGAGTCAAGAAGGCTATCCCCACTTGTCTCCAGCAGGGTGGTTTTTCTTCCTCTCTCTCTCTCTCTATATATATATATATATATATATATTTTTTTTTTTGTCTTTTTTAGGGCTGTACCTGTGGCATATGGAAGTTCCCAGGCTAGGGGTCAAACTGGAGCTGCAGCCACAGCAACATGGAATCCAAGCTACGTCTGTGACCTACGCCACAGCTCACAGCAACGCCAGATCCCTAACCCACTGAGGGAGACCAGGGATTGAACCTGTGTCCTCAAAGATACTAGTCAGATTCATTTCTGCTGAGCCACAACGGGTACTCCTTCTTCCAATTTTTTTTTCAAAAGACAGAAATCCAGATTTTTTTTTTTTTTACATAAAAGCTTCTGGGTTTTAAGTGTTGGTAGCAAATTTAAAATTAAAACCCCTTTTGTGTCCAGAACAAACCCCCCCAGCAGGCCTCATGTTTGAGCCTCTGCCTCTGTCCAGGTGAGAAGCAGCTGATGGCTCAGGCTCATGCCAAGAACTTGTTCTCAGAGTTTCCCCCACAGTCCCCTGGGACCGGCTGATTCACAGGACAAACATTTGCCAACAGCACCAAAGCACAGGAACCGAGTGAGGAGGGGGTGAACACGCAGAGGCCTGGGGTTAGTCCTGCCTCATGGTCCTAGGCAGGCTGCTTCCAGATTTTCCCCATGGCCTAGGGCTCCACGCCATCCCTCCCCTGTTAAGACAGGGCTGCCCATGCTCCCTTCTGCAGATGGGTTTCCCACACTGGCTGTGACAGTAAATGCAGGCCTGTGCCCAGTGCCTCTCATGGCTCCAGCCCCCATAGCAGTGCCCCACTGGCTTTAGGGACAAAGGTGTGCATTACCTCACTGAACCCTGGGGCCGAGGCCTCTGCTCTCCGCTGCTGCCGCAAGTCTGCCCGAGTTGCACTGGCCTCGGCCCCGGAGGAGGTGGTCTCTGATACCTGGCTCCAGGCCCTGGGCTCTGCGAGGGCCTCTGGGCCACCGGACACAGGCTGGGATTCCTGCTGAAGAGACCCCCAGCCCGTGAGCTACCCAGCCAGAGTGTTTCCAGGACCCTGGCTCTGCTTCAGGCTCTGCCTGTCCAGCTGGGGCACTGCCTCACTGCACTGATGACCCCTTGCCTCAGGGGTCCTGAGGCTGAGGGAGGCTCTTGGTAGGTCCAGGTAGCTTTAGGTAGGTCTAAAGCCAGTCAAGCCCCGGGCCTGCCCAGCACAAACCTCCCCCTCCTCCCACTCTCTGCAGGGCGCACCAGGGCAGTGATGCTCAGCTCCCAGGATGCTGGCAGCTCCACTTAGGAAAGACGTGCTGACTTTGCCCAGGAGTTCCCAGGGCACCCCAGCTTACTTGCTTGTGTGCGCGTGTGCGAGCATGTATACGTACACACACACAAACACACACACACACACACACACACACACACACACACACACACACACCCCAGGGAGCCAGGACCAACAGGCTCAAGAGAAGGAAAGGTGGAGGAAAAGGAGGGGCAACCGGAATTCCACTCCTGTGCTGGGAGCACTCTGGAGCTAATTGGAAGCCGTGGTCCTAGCGATGCCAATGCTCCCCTCCCCCAGCCGACACTGTGGCTGTCCCCCATCCTGGCTAAAAGGGCAGAAACTGGCCTCTGGGACCACAGGGAGGCAGGAGGATGTGGAGCCAAGCCTGGAGCCTCAGATCAAATTCCATGCAGGGGAGCAGCTGCTCTTCTCAGCCAGACCCACCCAGGGCAGGTCCCGAGGAAGAGGCCAGGAGGGGTCCAATGAAACAGAGAACTGGTCCCCACCGTCTGCCCTAAGACCTAGGGAGAAGCCATCTGAGCCTGGCTTAGGCCATGAGAAAATCGAGGGAGCCAGGGTTGGGGTGGGGGTGGGGGGCACCATCCCTTTTGTCCAGACTCTAGTCCTACGTGTTAAAAATAACAGGTTGGGAGATAAGATAGTGCTGTCTCTGACACTTGCCATCTTAGGGATGCTTATTTTTAAATCTCAGAATTAGCGCCGAGCCTGGGAGGAGGGGAAGGGGCAGAGGGGAGGTCAGGAGGCCACACTCTTCCCTCACCAAGACATTCTACCCTCTTAGTCCTGGAGGGGACAAGGTCAGGGTGGGGTCTAGGGCCAGGGGTGCTGGCTCTGTCCTAGATGCACGAGGATCTCCTAGCAAGTCTCTCCCTTGCTGTGCCTCAGTTTCCCTCTCTGTACAGTCAGGTGCCTGTGACCAGCCAGGAGATGACTGACAAACAGCAGGCCCTCCCCAGATGCCCTCCTGGGCTGGGCTGGGCTGGGGAGAGAGTGTTGAGAGCCAGTTTCTGCATGTCTCCACGAGGCTGGTTCTTGGCGGATGGCCCGTCTTCGCCCTCCAGACCACCCTTGCTGGGGTAGCTGCTCTGAGACTGGGGTCCATGGACGACAGAGCCCTGGACCCTGGACAGTAGCAGATGCTGCACCTATGCAGGGTCGTGGGGGGTGGGTAGGGGATGAGGGCTCACCTGCTTGCTGGATTCTTCCTCTGTGCTCAGGCTGTTCTCATCTTCCTCTGGGTCATCTGTGTCAGACTCGGCCACGGCAATGGGCACACACACGGGCTCTGGATCCCCGGGTGTGCCCTGGCCTGGCCGTTGGCCTTCCTCAAACCGTGTCTCCTTGCGGGCCGGTGGTGCCTTCTCTGCTTCTGGGGGTGGTGGAGGGCTGGAGGTGGCGATGCAGCTGGGCAGCTGGCCCTGGGTGGCGAGGGCCGTGGGCTTCTGAGGCCGCCGCTGCAGAAGCCCACAGCAGAAGTCCCAGGTGGTCCGCTTGATGAAGCGCAGGCCCCGTTGGATGCGGGCCAGGGCCAGCTGGAGGTTGTTCATCTCCCCGTCCTCGTCGGGGGCCGTGAGGTTGTCTGCACTGAAGGAGCTGAGCAGCAAAGCCAAGAAGAGGTTCAGGACCTGTGGAGACAACGTCATGCCCTGGGGGCTCAGCCTCGGGGCCACGATGGGGAAACCTTGGGACCGCCAGAGGCAAGTGGCTTGAGCCTCAAATCCTGGGCCCTCAGCTTAACCTACTTTACTCTTGAATACAGAGTCTGGCTATAGAAGGCAGATTGTCACCCTGAGGTAGCAGACAGGCCCCAGGCTGAGCAGCTGCAGCTGGTCTCCTGCTGACGCTTGGAGATGGGTTACCTGTGGGAGCACTGGGCCCTGACAGGGTGCATTCTTGTGGATTTCCCTGCCTGACACATGTGCAGACAGGGGGACTTGCCTGATACATGTGCCCTCAGTCTAGGGCAAGGACAAAGCAGCCAAATGGAATCCATCTTGGCTGAGAGATGCTCACTCACTATACCAGGACCAATTATGGAGATGACCAGCCAGAAAAAAATAACTTGGTAAACTGACCTCACATAAGCAAGCTAAGCTGCCCCTACTGCGTGCAGCTCACTCGCCCTGGGCTCTTCTACACGTACTTTGCTTTTTCCACACATATTCTGTTTCTTCCACATGTTCCTTGCTTTCCCACACCTATTTTGTTTCTTCCATAGGTACTTTGTTTCTTTCACATGTATTTTGTTTTTTTCCACATGTACTTGGCTTTTTTTTTTTCTATCTTTTTGCCATTCTTTGGGCTGCTTCCGTGGCATATGGAGGTTCCCAGGCTAGGGGTCCAACTGGAGCTGTAGCCCCTGGCCTACAACAGAGCCACAGCAACGCAGGATCCGAGCCGCGTCTGCAACCCACACCACAGCTCACGGCAATGCCGGATCCTTAACCCACTGAGAAAGGATAGGGACCAAACCCGCAAACACATGGTTCTTAGCCGAATTCATTAACCACTGAGCCACGACAGGAACACGACAGGAACTCCTGTATTTGGCTTCTAATAAACACTTTTTATCTTTTTCACAATCTTGGTTTCTTTGTTACATTCTTTCTTCAAAGAAGACAGGAACTGAGGTCCCTCTTGCAGCTTTTCACTGCCAGAATCAATCCCTCCTCCCAAGGGCTCAGAGACAGTCTGAACTGAGGGTGTTTAGGCTCAGGTTTCTTGGGTGTTGGGCCAGGTTCAATGGGAGGACCATGGGATCATCTCAAGTCAATGCCTGCGCAGGTAGGTCCTTGCTGCCTTGGGAGTAATAGTTGGGGGTGGGGGTGGGCAGTGGGGTCAGGGTGAGCACAGCAGTGTTCCCTGGGAGACAGGAGCTGATCTGGGATCACTGGACAAGATCGAATCCCACTGGGAAGCAATCCAGGGCATCCATTCACTCATGTGCTTGGGGCTTCCTGGAAAGGGGCTCCGGCATCTGTTGGTGAAGGAGGAGCAGTGACATGCCTCTGAGTTCCCCACCGAAGCCTCTCACCACTCTTACATCTTGGGATCCTGCTGTGGAGGATATTCCACCTGTGTCTCCAGATCCAACTGTGCCTTCCAGGTGAAGGACATGGGTGACTGAGCAGAGCAGAGGGCAATGGCAGGGAAAGAGGCCACGTGGCGGCCCTCAGGCACCTGAGACTAATACAGGGTGAAGGTACTGAGACAGGCAGTGAGGGGTGCGTGGATGGGTGCTGTGCATAGGACTAGACAACTGGAGTGGAGGGACGTGGGGCTGGTGTCTGGGGTCAGCCTTGGCTCTAAGGCCTATGTGCTACAGGGAGTCAGGGAAGGGGCTGAGTCTTCATAGGTGCCAGAAGACACCGCCTTTACTTAAGTTAATTATTAGGGGATATGGACTTGAGACCCCTAAGGGGGGGTTTGCAAAATCCCTCTGTTTTTGAATGGTTCTGGATTACTGTTTGTTGTTAAGCCATCCTGCAAGGAGGAAGTTTTAGCCCCACAAAAAAGGGAAATTTTGGAGTTCCCATTGTGGCTCAGCAGTAATGAACCTGACTAGTGTCCATGAGGATGTAGGTTCGATCCCTGGCCTCGCTCAGTGGGTTAAGTATTTGGTGTTGCTGTGAGCTGCAATGTGGGTTGCAGACATGGCTTGGATCCTGCATTGCAGTGGCTATGGCGCAGGCCAGCAGCTGCAGCTCCAATTCCTCAACCCCTAGCCTGGGAACTTCCATATGCCACAGGTGTGTCCCTTAAAAGCAAAAAAAAAAAAAAAAAAAAAAAAAAAAAAGAGAGAGAGAGAGAGAGAGAGAGAGAGAGAGAGAGAGAGAGAGAGAACTTTTGCCCAGTGACAAGGGACTGGGCTTTGGTCCATATCCATCTCAGGGAGGGTAACTGAAGATGGCGGCGAGCTCTTTCCACACAGGTATCAGTTTGGCTCGCAAGCATCACGAGGCCAGTGGGCCAGAGACACAGGCTGCCCATCTTGGGCTGTGTCACCCCCCGTAGCCACTCCCAGAAGGGAGTCCAGCTGAATGGGGGCCTCTACGGCAGGGTGGTGTGTGAAGGTGGACACCCAATCTGAAGCCCTGCTCTGGCTTCTTACAAGCCCCTGAGATGTTCCTGTCAGCAAGCTGGGAATGAGAATTCTGGCAAAAGCAGTGGGCAAGGTTGATGTGCCAGGCCTCAGAAACCTGCCCTTGGTTTAAAAAGTAACACTCATTCCTGCGGACAGTATGGAAAGGTTAAGAAGTGGGCTCTCCTGCTCTATCTCGACAGAGAGATGATCACATTTGACACCTGGCAGCCTTTTTGATGTCGTCACTGGGGGGTGAGGCATGTGATGTGATTCAGAGCCGTTGTCTGCACTGACCCCTGGCCCAGCCCCTGGCCTCTGTCCACACTGGCCTGGGCCAGGCCTGCCTCTGCCGGGATCCCCCACCGCAGCCCTCCCTCACGCCTGGCCTCACATCCCCTGACCTCCAGGCATCCGGGCAGGGCTGGGGGCTGGGCAGGGGGCGCCGGGGCAGCCTTGTCACCCACAGAGGATGCTAGGGCCTTCCCTGCTGCCGGCTTCAGAAGTCTGACTGCTTCCAGTGCTTTCCTCGTCAGTCATGCTGCAGCTCCCCAGCCCCTGCCTGATCATCACTTCCCATTTCAATGGCAATCTTGCTTCCACCCACGCCCGTCAGCGGCCCGGTTCCTGGGGCGGCCAGGGAGGGGGCTGCGTGGGCTGCGTGAGCTTCCCTCCTCCAGCAGCCTCTAATCTTCTCATCCCCAGGCAGATCCGCTCGGAAATCGCAGGCTGTGTGTGCGTGAGGGCAGCTCAGCCTGGCCCTGGGCTGCGAGCTTCGTATACTCGCATCCTCCTTGGAACACAGAGTCTGGCAGCCCTGGGGCTGGGCCAGGGGCTGAGAGAAGGTCACCCTGCTTCCTCTCAGAGCTTCACCTGTGGGACCCAAGGGAGACCGACCCCAACCTGGCCAAGGCACTGGGGAGGAGAAAGCAGGCAGGTCTGGAGAAGGGCTCTGGAATCTGCAGCTCACAGTACTCACAATGCCCAAAACCCCTCTCTGAGCTGTGGTGAACCCATCATGCGCAATGGAACCAGACCATGCAGGTGTGATGCTGGGGAGTCCCCAGGAAGGTGGATGCATGTCCACAGTGGACACTGACTTCTCCCTGAACCACTGACCCCCCTCAGCCTTGACTCTTCCAAAGGCCCCCTTCTATGGCATTTAGATTTTGATCTCTGTCTTAATTCCAGAATTCTCTACATTAAAGACACACTTGCCTTGGGACGGACAGGGGGTCATGGGAGCAAAGCCTGGACCCCTCAGGCCCCACCCATACCTAGATCATTGCCTGCCTGCACCTGTGCTTGGCTCATCTTGCATCTTCCCTCCCCAACATCATCTATCAGATGAGTGCCAAACTCCTTCCACCAGGAAGCCTTCTTTGATTTCCCCAGATGGAGGGGATCAGCACCCATGGGCTCCCCCTTAATGGCTCTGATCAGTCAGATCAGCTTTAGAGTTATCTCAGGCCTTTTAAACATTCCACCTCCTTACTCTCAAGTTGGTGAGCAATATTAGGGTCATATTTGCCTCTGTATGCCCAACAGCACCTGGCACAACATTCTGCATGCAATGAGGACTTAGCAAGTGTTTTTTAAGCTGAGAACCAGATGATAAATCATTGACAGTGAATAACTAACAAAATAATGAGTAGATGAGTAAATAGTTAATGGATATAAAATAAATATAACAAATAGGTAAAAAAGTGGGAAAATGAATGAATGAGCAAATAAAGAACGATGAGGATGAATGGATGGCTCATTGAGTGACTGAGTAGACAGCTGGATGGATAAATGAGTAGATGGATGGGACTGGTGAATGAGTGAATGGATGCGTGGGTTGATGGATGGATGCAGGAGTGGATGAAGGAGTGTAGGGATAGATGGGTGATGGATTTGTCTGTGAATGAATGGATGGGTGGATAGACAAATGGATGAATGGGTATGTGTGCATGAGTGTGTGTGTGTTTATGTGTGAGAATGAGTGGGGATTGATGGATGGATGGTTGATGAATAAATGAATAATCAATGTATGGGTAAGTGAATAAGTAGAGAATGATGGCTGGCTGGCTGGCTGGGTGAGTGGATACATGGATAGAAATACTAGTAACTGAGGAGACAGGTCGATTGATGGAGAGGTGGACAGATGAATGGGTAAGTTGGTGGGTGGGTTACTGATGAGTGGGTGGATGGCTGGAGAGGTAGATCTATGAATGAGAGATAGAATAATGAATGGGTAAATGAATAGATGGATTGATGGTAAGTACATGGATGGATGGGTAAGTAGGTGCATAGATGGGTGGGTGAATGAATGAGTAAATACATGGAAGGATAGGTAAATGAGGAGATGGATGGTTGAGAGATTGATGGGAGGATGGATGGCTCAATAGATGGGTGAGGGAGGGGAGTGGATGAATGGAAGGAAGGTAAGTGAAAGAACAGATGAATGACTGAGGGGGTGGGCAGCTGGGCAGATGAATGGATGCGCAGGTGAGTGAGGGTGTCTTAGTCCACTGGCCCACTTACCACAAGGTTGCCGATGACCATAACAAGCAAGAAGACCAGCAGACACAGTGACTGTCCAGACACCTCCATGCAGTCCCACATGGTCTCGATCCACTCGCCACAGAGGATGCGGAAGATGATGAGAAAGGCATGGAAGAAGTCCATCATGTGCCAGCGGGGCAAGAGGCCTGAGTCGCTGATGCGGTGCCTCAGCTCTGAGTAGTTCTTGCCAAAGAGTTGCATGCCCACCACAGCGAAGATGAACACGATGATGGCCAGCACCAGTGTCAGGTTGCCCAGCGCCCCAACTGAGTTTCCAATGATCTTGATGAGTGTGTTCAGGGTGGGCCAGGATTTGGCAAGCTTGAAGACCCGAAGCTGGGAAGGGAGGGGGCCTTGTGATGGGCTCTGACTCCCGCTGCCCATGGACACCCTCCCCTCCCTTTCCCCTTCCCTGAAAACCCAGGGTGCCCTTGGAGGTCACCAATGCCTGTTTCTCCCCATTTTGCCAAGAGAACACACTCCTGTTTCTCTCCATAGCCTGAGTGCAGTTTCTTTGGACTCTGTTCTGAGAGTCAGGGCAACAGCTCCAGAATCTTCTCCTGAACCAAGGCCTTCTCTTTGTCCTGACACAAGCCTCCTACCCATCTTGGTCTCACATCAGGCACCACCAGTAGATTCCCCCATCATGGAATATCCAGACCTTCCTCACCAGGTATCCTCCCAGACCAGCAAAAAACATCCCTGGCTGGCCCAGTTGCTTCCATTTTTCTCCCCTCACAGAGAAAGGGAGCCAGTGCTTAGCATTTATTGAACACCTATTGTGCCAGGCCTCACGCTTAGGATGAATGAACTAATTTGGAACTCCCAATAACCACATGAGAGTGGCACTTTTAGTACCTCATTTGACAGATGAAGAAACCAACGCCTAGAGGTGGAGTAACTGTCTATGTACCTAGGCTCTTGGCAGTGAGTTGAGATTAGAACCCACAGGCTGTGCTTTCTTTCTTGCTACCACCACCATCCTGCCCTCCTAGCCTCAAGTGAAGCCACCTATTACAGGAAGCCTTCCCTGACCTACCTCCGGCCCCATGTCTGAACCTCTCAGACATTCTGAACTCCAAGCATGGGCCATAGACCTTAGCTTTGACATCATCTGAGACCTAATGAATTGGCACCTGCAGTTTAGCAAGATCCCCAGGCAATCTGAATGTGCATTAAAGTTTCAAAAATACAGATTCCCAAACCAGCAGGTAGAGATCCAGGTGAGCTGTCAGCAGACTTGGCTGCACCTGTTACTTGCCATGTGGCCTTGGGAAATTGTTTCACCTCTCCAGGTCTGTCTCTTCCTATGCAGAATGGGGACGTGGCGACACTAGCTCCTCCCCTGGGATCCTGTGAGGACTAAAGGGGTCATGGGGAACCCTAAAGGGCTTTGCAAATCATCAGGATGAATGGCCACCCCAACTGTCCCCCCCATGGGGAGGGAGAGCTTCTTCTGTCTTGCCTACCTCTGTGCCCCCCACATCACTAGTGCTGGGGTAACTAGCAAATAGCTGTTGAGTGAAGGCTTGAAAGATCAGCATAGGGGTAGCTGAGTGGTGACCTCAGAGGTGGCGTGCCTGGGTGTCCTGGGTCCCCACCCACCTGCCCCCTGCTGGGCCCAGCCACGTACCAGGCGGAAGGAACGAAGCACTGACAGGTTGCCCATGCGGGACAGGCCGAGCTCCATGAGGCTGAGGATGACGATGATGCTGTCGAAGATGTTCCAGCCCTGCTGGAAGTAGTAGTAGGGGTCCAGGGCGATGATCTTGAAAGTCATCTCGGCCGTGAAGATCCCTGTGAAGACCTGGAAAGGAATGGGAATCAGGGCTCCCCCACATTTAGGCTGGAAAGAGCCTCTGGTGGCAGGAGGTCCCTGCCTTCTGAGGCTTCTTGCTCCAGCAGCACCCCTCTCCTGGGCTGCTGGCTCTGACTGCATCCAGTGGGTGCTGGCTCAGCCATGGCCCAGTCCCTTGGGGACACCTCTGGCTCTAGCCAGCTCTGCTGCTCTACAGGCATGACCTTGCAGCCTGGGCCTCAGAAATAACTAGGCCCACTGCAGGGACCCACAGCTCTGGGAGGCACCTGGGATCAGGGGAGGCTGGGGTGAACCTTAACATGACCCAGCTCCAGACCCCTTCCAGCCTATGTTGTCACAGGAAGTGTCCACTGCTCCACACATGCCAAGCACATGCATTCCCACAAACACTCATGCTTTCATGGCTCAGGGCCTTTGCCCGTGCTACTTCCACTGCCATGTGCTGACTCTTCTTGGTATTAACAACCAGCCACCATTTCTCAAGGGCTTAACTATGTGCCAGAAGCTGGGCTGGAATGATTTGCATATGTTGTTCCTTTTAATCTGCCCAACAACCCAATGCAAGAAGAATCATTAAGCCCATTTTACAGGTAACGAAATTGAGGCGATGAGGGGTTAAGTAACAAATATGCCTGGGGTCACGAAGCTCATGAATGTGAGAACCAGGAGGTGAACTCAGTGCCATCCTTAAAGACTTAGAGCAACCACTACCCCTTCTGGAAAAGTTTCTGAGGTAGGCAGAAGCTGGGCTTCACCTGGCTGGCTCACTGACTCATGAGTTGTGAGCAACCCAGTCTCGGCCAGCGGAGACCCAGGATTAAGGAGCCCATCGTGTGGTGGGCCAGGCAGCCATGACTATAGCTGATGGCTCTGAGTTTTGCCAACTGCTATGGTGGGAGCATGGCTCTGGGAGGAAGGGTATCCTGTGAAGGAGTGGCTGGCAGGAAGCTGGTCCCTGTGTACCAGGCCTTCCTGGGGCTGGAGGTCACCCTGAGAGTGGTGAGGTGGCACTGAGGTTTCCTGCAGAGGCGGCCTGAGGTCAGAGGGCCAGGCTACCCCAGGGACAGTGACAGGGCTGCAGTAGCAATGGAGGTCAGAGGCAGGGATGGCTGAGGCACCTCCCTCAGCACTCAGGAGTGGGGTTTGCCCTGTCCTTGGCACCTGTCCTGAGGGGACTCAGTGGTAAAAGGAGAGGAGAGGCATCTGCATGTTGGTCACCCCAGCATCAGCCCCTTTCCCCTCTGCTCAGACAAGGCCCTGTGGCAATGGGCTGGGAGCAGGGATTGCTGCTGGCCCAGGGTGTGGGGAGCGCCAGGATGGCAGGTAGGTGGGCACCTCTGCACTGCCATCCAGGGCACCACCCATCAGTCTAGCCCTTGTGACTTCACTGGTCCCTTTAGTATTTGTGCCCGGAGGGAACTGTTCTTCCACCAGCTGGGGTCCTAGGGAAGGGGGACCCCCCGAAATCCTCCAGCCTCAGCTCAAATTCCTAAGCTGCCCTGACATGTGAAGACGGATCCTTGGGTTCTGCCCCTTTGCCTGGCTCCCATAGCTCTTCCATCCCTCTGACCAACTCGTCTTCCAGCCATGCTTGCCTCCTCAAGGCCTTTGCACTTGTGGCTTCCTTTCCCTGGGTCTTCCCCTCCCCCAATTCACAGGACTCACTACCTCCTAGTCTCTGCTGAAAAGTCACCAAATCAACTAAATGAAGCTTCACAACACTTAACACATGGCCCTGCCTATCAGACTCCTTATCCCTCTTTCTTGCTTTAGTTTTTGTTCCTTCACATACCACCGCCGCCCCCCCACACACTATACACACAGCTGCGCATTTGTCCAGTTGCCTCCATCCAAAGGCAGCTTCTAAGAGTTAGAGCTAAAGGATGTAAAGTGGATGCTGCCTAGGAGAGGGCAGTTATTGTTCTCACCAGCCTCATTTATTATGACTGCTGGGAGCTCCAGGCCCAGGCAGAGGCTCCAGATACACACAGCTCTGCCTGTTTTATAGGCTCACTGAGATCTGGCAGGAAGGTTGTGAGTGTGGGGACCCACCTCCCCTGACTCCTGGCAGGTGGTCTAATGAACCATCAGTGCTAATGGTGGCTTTCCAGGAAGTGGAAGGGCTTTTGAAGAACCCCAGACTCCCCTGACCTTGGCTTATGTCTTTAATGGGGTCATCCTGCACATACTGTAAATATGCTTTTGAAACATAATACCTTGTAAGATCCTTCCAGGACAATTAAACATCATCTAAAGCATTATTTTCTTTTTCTTTTTCTTTTTAAAATAGTTGTGGGATATTCTACTGTACAGATGTGCCATAAGTAGTTTAACCACTTCCTTGTGATGGGCATTCTTTTTAATACTGTATGTATTAACATTGCCATAAGACCCTTTCATATATATACATATTTTAAAATAACTTGCCCAATTCTTTCCTTAGGATAAATTTCTGGAAATGGAATTGCAGAGTCAACAAGGCTTTTTTTAGAGATTCTGATACATAACAGCTCAATGATCCTCAGAAATAGGTTTTAAACAATTCCATGAGCCACATGGGATAATGATTTCCTTCACGGAGAGGCTATTACTGGGTAGTCCAGTCCCACTGACTTTTCCAAAACAGCAGGACACAGGCCATCTTTCATTGTTGTCCCGTTGGACATTTCTTTGATTTCTGTATTTCTCTTTTTGTGAAATTGCCTGTTCTTATCCTTCGCTTCTTTTCTATTAGGCTGTTTGCCCTTTCTTGGTGCTACTTATAAATGTACTTTATTATAAATTAAGGGTATTATCCTTTTGTCTACTGTATGTATTGCAATTTTCCTGGTTTGTCATTTACCTTTGTCATTGGGTTTTTAAATCACAATTTTTTTTTTGTCTTTCTTCTTTTTAAGGCCGCACCTGCAGCATATGGAGGTTCCCAGGCTAGGGGTCTAATTGGAGTTATAGCTGCCAGCCTACTCCAGAGCCACAGCAACACAGGATTCGAGCCATGTCTTTGACCTACTACACAGCTCATGGCAATGCTGGATCCTTAACCCACTGAGCGAGGCCAGGGATTGAACCCACAACCTCGGATTCATTTCCGCTGTGCCACAATGGGAACTCCAAATTACAAAATATTTTAAGCATATAAAAATATAGAATAATATAGTAAATACCTTTGTACTCACTACCAAACTCTACCAAACATTAACATTTTGCCACATTTGCTTCAAATCTTGTTTTACTTTTCCTTACAAAGTAATAGCAGAGACTTAAGTAGGTTTACCATATGCCAGGTTCTGTACCAGTGCTTTACATATAGTGAATCAGGTCATCTTCACAATAACCCCATGTGATATTATTGTTGTTATCCCCATTTTACATAAAAGGGACCTGAGACACAGAGAAATTAAGCCACTGGCCCCTATAATGGAGCCCAGTGTGAACCTAAGTGGTTGGCTTCTACAGCAAAGACTTCACCACCCTGTGCAGCACAGGTAAGACCCACAGAACTAGATTCACCCCAAGGTAATCACCATCCTGAATTTGATGTTCATCATTCCCATGCACATTTCGACAGTTTTGATGTATAGCATTTTTGCAACGTTTTAAGGTTTATACAAGTGGGCCATGTCATATGTGTTCTTTTTTGCAGGTTCCCTTAAACAACATGTTTATGAGACTTACCCATATTGAAATAATATATGTACTCCTTCTAATTGTGCACAGTATTTCATTGTAAGAATACACCATAATTTATCCATTTTTATTATTATTATTTTTTTGTATTTTTTAGGGCTACGCCCATGGCACATGGGGGTTCCCAGGCTAGGGGTCGAATTGGAGCTGTAGCTGCCAGCCTATGCCACAGCAGTGTGGGATCCGAGCCGTGTCTGTGGCCTGCACCATAGCTCACAGCAACGCTGGATCCTTAACCCACTGAGTGAGGACTGAACCTGCATCCTCAGGGATGCTAGTCAGATTCACTTCTGCTGAGCCATGATGGGAACTCTAATTTATCCATTTTTAAGTGGGTGGACAGACATTTATGTTGATTCCCATTTTCCCTGTGACTAACAAAGCAGCCAAGAGCTTTATTACACATGTCTCCTTGTATAGACATGTGAGATTTCTTAGGAATATATTTATCTGAAATGGTTAAGTTATAGATTCTGCATCGCTGTGATTTATCAGATACTGTACAACTCTTCCCTGAAATGGAACCCACATTCTTAAGAAGTGTGAGTTCCTACTGTTTCATATGGTTGTCAATACACAGTTTATTTTTGCTTCTCTTATGGGTGAGAAATAGTATCTCAATGTTGATTTAATTTGCATTCCTCTGTGTTTCTTTTCATTTGTTTATAACCATCTGAATTTCCTCTTCTGTGATTTGCCTGTCATTTCCTCCATCCACTGCTGTGGTTGTGTTTTTGGCATTGGGTTGTCCCTCTTCTCTGTACTGATGTGTAAGCATTTAATAGATATTGCATGTCTTTCCAGTTAAATACTTTCCATAGTGTCAATTTCTAGTTTGCGGTGGTGATTTTGCTGTGTTTACTGCATCCTTTATAAATAATATAAAAATAAAAATATAGGCGTTCCTATCGTGGCGCGGTGGTTAATGAATCCGACTAGGAACCATGAGGTTGTGGGTTCGGTCCCTGCCCTTGCTCAGTGGGTTAACGATCCAGCGTTGCTGTGAGCTGTGGTGTAGGTTGCAGACGCGGCTCGGATCCAGCGTTGCTGTGGCTCTGGCGTAGGCCAGTGGCTACAGCTCTGATTCGACCCCTAGCCTGGGAACCTCCATATGCCGCGGGAGTGGCCCAAAGCCAAAAATATATATATATATATATATATAAATTTACCTATGTTATAAACTTAACATAGCTAAATTTAGCAACCTTTTTTCTTTCATGGTGTGAATTTTTGTATTGTTGGAGAAAGCCTTCCCAACCACCCCCCACCAATTTTAAATATGTTCCCCCATATTTTATTCTAAAAGCTTAAAAGTTTTGTTTTTAATGAATTTAGGTATTGAATCCAATTTCCTTGAAACTAATTAGTGAGTATTGTGTGGGGTTGGGATCTATAAATTTATTTTTGCCTGTAAAGATAAACATTCTTCCCAGCACTATTTATTGAATAGTCTGTCCTTTTCCACTGATTCATAATGCCACCTCCGTTATTTATCAAGTCTCCAAATATTAATTTCCTATCTCTGACTTCTTAATTTGGTAGTAAGGACCATTTTTCTATATTTGCACCGATACTATAATGTTTTAATTACTATAGCTTATATTATGTCTTACACATGGTAGGGGAAGAGCCCCACTTTATTCTTTAATTCGTCTTGACAGACTTTACTTTTCCATTTGAATTTTAGGATTCCCTTATCAAGTCCCATGAAAAACAACTTGTTAGGATTTTGATCGGAATTATATTAAACATCTAAGTTAATTTGGTTAAGAACTGATATTTCTATAATACTCAGACTTTCATCCATGAATGTGACATTTTGTTCCTGTAATTTAACTCTTCTTTTACATTTTTCAAGGGCTTTATAATTTTTTCATGTCAAATTTACAATCTCCTGTTACATTTATTCCTCACAGTTTGTATTGCTATTGTAAGTATTAACTTTTAGAACTACTCTCTCCAAATGAATACCGATGGTAACTAGGAGCAGACTCAACTTTAGTATATTGAGCCCGTACCTACCAACATTGATGAACTTTCTTACTAGTTCTTGGATTATTATTTTCTTAGATTATTGCTCTAGAGAATAACATAATTTGGAAAATAATGTTAGATCTGTTTTCCTTCCTTCTTCTTTCTTCTCTTACCATGCTGACAAGGACCGCCAGTGTAATTGGGGCTGGAAGCAGATGGGAAAGCTAGAGCTGCAGACAGCAGTGTAAGGCACTGGATAAGAGCATGGGCTCTAGAGACAAATGGCTTGGACTTGAATCTTGGGTCTACCACTTCCTGGCTGTGTGACACTGGTTAAGTTATTTCACCACTCTGTGCCTCTGTTACCTTAGTAGTAAAATAGGGGTAGTAATAACAGCATCTCCCTTACTGGTTGTTATAAAAAAAAAAATAAGGTGTTCAACAAGTATTATCTGTGATTACCAGGTCAGGGTCACTTTGTGTTAATTTTTTAGGCACAGGTTCCAGGATATAAATTTGAACTCCAAATCTATATAAAGCCAAATTCATAGTCACAGGCTTCTGGAGGTTACCTCCCCCCACCAGTCCTGGCTGAGAAGGACAACCTTCTTTCTTTATGTCCCAGGTTCAGTGCATAAATTTTTTCTAGTTCACCATTTTATTGAACGTAGGGTCATATTCTTACGGAGCTACCTGCACTGTTTCAAAGACAGGTCTTGCCTCTGCCTGTTCATTGAAATCCAAGCCCCCAAGTTTACCTAAATCAGCACTCGCCCCACCCCCAGGGCAACCACAGAACGATGTTGCATGTTTACTGCTATGGTTTTTAAGTCCCTCTTTGTTTTTGGCACTCCGGAACTTTTGTTACTTTCTTGTGAGCTTTGCTATGCGTGTTAAAGAATGGTTGCTATATTTTTAAGTGTTTCTTATTTTTCTTGTCCACAATATTGCTAGGCACAGACATTGCATTTGGCTTTTACCTTTGTTTATATGATGGGCTAAACGTTAGTTAAATCTAACAATCTTCTTGATGGGATTTGTCTTCAGCGATATGTTTAGAAAGGCTTTTTCCATTCCAATGTTATTTACTCATGCTTATTTTTGAGGTTTTGTTTCTTTAAACTTAATATTTAAACTATCTAGATTAGATTAACTGCAAGACAATCAAAACCTTACTTACTAGCAATAAAACTATCCAAATAGAACAAAATATTGCTGTAATCCAACTACACGACCTATTGCTATAACTGAACCACAAGTTTAACACAACTGCAATTCAATCACCACTAAATGGGCCAAAGAAGCCACCACTGCTTTTCATCACCTTGACTTGCTGCTCAGTTTAACCCAATGGTCACCGTCCATTAAAACTGCATTCAACCGAAACCCTATGTAACTGTCATGTGAAGACCACCCAACACAAGGCAGGTACAATTGTGCCACGAGACTCCTGCAGATTGAGATCTAGCTTTCCGTCTGTTTGTATACAGGAGAAGGAAAGAAAAGCAGAATCATAGCAAAAAGGACACACACTTGTGAAAAAAATTTGAGAAGACCCTGTGCAGAACTATTCAGAGTTCTGGATGTGGAAAGTAATACGGCGAGAAAACCTTCACACTCCACAGTGCAGGAGACCTGTCTGCCTGTGGGGGCTGCCTGTGCAGCCCAAGACAGGGCTGGGTGTGCAGGAGAAGAGAGCTTGGACCAAATGTCCCCCTCCCCACCCAACCCCGGCGATGATTCCAGGAGCTCCTTCCAGAGGCCAGGGGGCTCTTTGCAGCCTTGCCGTAGGGGCTTCTGCAGAAGGGCTGTCCCTGTGTTTACTCAGACAGAGCCAATAGAACCTTGCCCTTCAGAGTCTGGGGACAATAGCTACATGCTCAACTCTGCCACCACTACGTCACTCCTTCAGCCTCAGTTATCCTCTTCAGAGCAAAGAGGTAGGACTTGATTTGGTCTCAAGAAAAAAAAAAATCAGAATTAGAACCCAGACATTTTGACTTCCAAGGACAGTCTCTTGAGTAACAACAAAGATAATAACCATAACTTGTTTCTTCTGAGTGCTTATTGTTTATCAAACTCTGAGCCAAGCACATTACACACATTATCTTATTCAACCCTCATTAGTTTCCAGTGAGGCTGACATTGTCATACTAATTTTACATTTATTAAATTCAACCAATATGTACTGTGCCAGTTACTAAGTAATTTGCTTGAGGTCACATAGTAAGACCTGAGTCAGAATTGAAATCTGGCTCTGCCTGATTTGTTCATTCCATCCATCCATCCATGCCGTAAGAGAACTGCATCTTTTTGTATACACTCTCTTCCTCCTTTACTAACTGCCACATCTCATGTCCCCACACACATTTCAGGCTCACCCACAATTCATTTTTGTTTTCTAGGCTTTGGGCATCTTCATCCCCAACCTCTCACTCCCAACTACATCTCCCAGCTCCCGAGACTCCTTTCTCCGAGATGTCTTCCACAATGACTCCTACCTTCAGAAGATTCTGAATCCCTCCCCACTTACCACTAAGGCTGTGCCAGCGGGCCAAGAGCCTGTCACACCAGGACGCCCATTTGAGAGTCAGCTGCCAGCGGCCCTTACCAGGTTTCCAACCTGCAGCATCTCCTCGAATTCAGTTGTCATGTTGTAATGCTCTAGTGCCATGAAGAGCGTGTTAAGCACGATGCACATGGTGATGGTGAGGTCGGCGAATGGGTCCATAACCATGAACTTCACTTTCTGCTTGATGGACATCCACAATGGGCAGCACTCCCAGATCAGGTAGCGCTGGGCAAAGCGGTTCCAGCATGGTGGACACTTGCGGTGAGACTCCTCCAACTCTAGCAGTGGGGTGGGGGGACAGGCAGAGAGAGCCAGTGAGCTGGTATGTTTTTTGTTGTCTGACTCTTCCATAGCTCTTGGTGTTCCAGAATAGATGTATGACTTACAGGAGCTGACAGGGCTGCTACATACCAGGGAGACAGGAAGAGGGGCAAGGAAAGCTAAGGGAAAGAGTGTCCCATGTCCTGGCTCCTTACTCTGGGGATATGGGAGAAGATGACCACAGGGACAGAAAACCAGGATAGACATGGGCAAAACTGGAACAAGACAGATTAGGACAGATGTGGGCTCTCTTGAGACAACACTCTGAGCTAGAGGAGGGGACACTCAGGGAGGAGAGGCTGAGACAGCATCTTAGACAGGCAAGTTCAGAAATACAGAAACCCAGGCCCCAACTAGTAGGAACAGATGTGGCTATCTGGGACAGGTCAGGGCAGATGCAGGGGTGAGGGGTGCCTGGGACAGGAGGCAACAAATTGGAGGCGGGGGTGCCAAGTTCAGAATGGATCAGACATGGGGCTGCCTAAAGTAGCACTGGCTCAGACAGATGTAGGATGCTTAGAATAGCCTGGGGCAAATTTGGCAAGGGCTGGGGGATAGGCTAGAACAGGCATGCTTGAGACAGGATGGTCCCAGCATACATGAGGATGCTTGTGGAGAACAGGATGAGACCAGCCAGCACCTGGGACAGGTCAGGAAAGCTGTGGGGATGTTTGGAAGAAACAGAGACATGGCTCCTGAGGACATCCAGGACAAAACAAGTGGGAACAGATACAAAGACACCGAGGTCAGGCAACAGAGACTGAACAGTCAGGGACAGCTTGGGGGTGTCCGAGGTGGGCCAAGTAGCCAGGGCAAGGCTGGCTCAGGCCGGGGGTAACTGGGAGGGTGCTCAGACCAGAAGCAGGGAGTGTTTGGATGACACCGGGGGTGCTGACCTTCCAGTACGCTGGTGAGGACACTGACTGCGCTGAGGGCTCGCTGTCGCTCTCCTGGCTCCTCGAAGCCATCCACACATGGAGCCTGGGGAGTCAGCGTCTGCGGCCTGCCTGGCTCCTCCGATGGTGTGGTCTGGGTGTAACCAGGAGATACGCATCAGCTTGGGGACGGGCTTCCGCCTGGACCTGGGGCAGCTGCTCAGATTCAGGTTGGGGATGTGACAGGGGGTCAGGATGGGGGTCTTGATGGGACTCCAGGGCTAGGCTTCTCTGCTCCAACTCCCTTGCAGTTAACAGCTACCTCCACCCCTCCTGTCAATCATTATCTCCTTCGTTCTCTTTTTTCTTCACCATCTCTCATCAGTGGTGATTCCTGAGTGTGGACAGGAAACTACATGCACCAAGTTCTTTTAACCAGATGCTGTCTTATACATTAATACATGCAAAAATGACCTGGGAGTCTTAATTGACCCCAAGCTCCCTAGAGTCAAGAGCATAAAGAAGCTGAAAAAAAATCTACCAGGCTATATGGTGACATTAACAGAAGCAAAAAGCACAATGCTTACACATAGCTGGTGGGAGCTTTTGGGGAGGCAGTTTGGCTGTATCTACCAAGAAAATTTTAAATTGGCTCTGCAACTCTGTCTAATCTAACTTCACAAATAATTACATACATACACCAAAAATATGTATGTGGTGATGTTCATCGCAGCATTGTTCCTAATACCATAAAAATGAAACAACTGATCCATAGGCAGAATATTAAAATCAATTATGGATACAATGTGACTCTGACACAGACAGTAAGGAGACCCAGACCAAGGATGAGGCATGGGTGTTCCCATGGGTGCACCTTCAAGACAAGCAGTTTGATGAAAAAGCAAGAGAAAATCTGGAAGATACACACTGAGGTGATAAAGTATCTCTGTCTGGGGTATGGGACTGTGCTGGAGGGCCAGGCCTTTGCTTCTGCACTTTTGGATTTGTTTTCAACCTGGTGTACCATTTTTGTAAGCAAAAGAACTACGTCTGTGGGTGTTCCCATTGTGACTCAGTGGTAATGAACCTGACTAGTATCCATGAGGATGAGGGTTTGATCCTTGGCTCTGCTCAGACGGTTAAGGATCTGGCATTACTGTGGGTTGTGGCATAGGTTGCAGATGCAGCTCAGATCCTGCGTTGCTGTGGCTGCGGTGTAGGTTGGCAGCTATAGCTCTGATTTGGCCCCTAGTCTGGGGATATCCATGTGCCACCTGTGAGGCCCTAAACCACAAGAAAAAAAAAAAGAACTAGGTCTGCCAACAGAGTTGGGGCATTCCCTGATAAAGGGGGTGGCCGGAGACACTCCCTAGGTCTACTTGGAACCCCCCACAGAACCAAGGGGGACCTGCAGAGGCTTCACATCAGTATGGCCGTGTGTAAGCACAGTCCCCGAGTTCACACTGGGGCTGATGAAAGCACTGGGCTGTTCTGCGTGCAAGAGCGAGGCTCTGTAAGCTCTGTAGGTCAGAGGGAAGCTGGGCCTAGGCAACCCTGGGTGGCATGCCCAGGGCCCAGGGTGGGTACCAAACCAATTGAGGCTCATGTTAAGGTCAGCCTTTGCGACTGACCAGGAATGCTGCCTAGGGAGGTAATGAGCTCCCAGTCATGGAAGTATTCAAGCAGAGGCGCCTGAGAGGGCTGAGGAAGCTGATGGAACAGTAGTACCCTAGGGCCAATGCAACCACAAATCGGCCAGCGGAACTCACAACCATGTCTTCAATTCTCCCAACGTCTCTCCTTTACCATCTGTGACAATTTGGGTTATCATCCAGCAAATATTTACTCTTTCCTCTCCCACTGTGAGTAAAGCAAAATTCCCTGTCCCACTGATGACACACTTGCTTTGGCCAAGTGTCACTAGGGACCCAGTGGAAGCAGAGAAGGCATCCCCAGAGGCCAGTAGCCTGCTAATCTCTTTAACTTTTCAACATCTCCATCTTGGTTGGCTAATTCTTTTAACTTCGCAAATAACCCCCTTGGCCTGCTAATCCCTTTAAGGTTACAAATGGGCCTCACAGAAGTGAGAAGGGGTGAAGTCAGAGTTCCTGGTAATGAAGTGTTTGAACTCAGATTCCTCCCGACATGTGCAGTACAATGAGATGATTTTCTCCCTAATGAGATTAGGAAATTCTATTAGCGCTCCAGCTGCTGACCTGATTCCACAAGGCTGAGGCTCCAGGGCTGGACCTGCAGCCACTGGGAATCATTGTCCCTGGGAAGCCAGACATCCCGCCCTGCGGGTGATGGCCAGGGGTCTCCCTAGACTCACCCGGAAGCTACGGCCTTCCCCCACTGGGTTCCTAGGACCCTCTCCTTGACTCCCCACTTGAGAGGAGGGTGAGGGCCCCAGGCACTCTGCAGTGTGCCCTGGGAGTTTTTACTCGTTCATGCTCAATAATAACAATGATAGATAATAATAATTACTTGAACATGAGGCAAGTGCTGGTCTAAGCATCACACAGGTTTTAACTCAGTCCTCACTACAATCTTCTGAGGCTGATATTAACTTTGTTTCCACTTTGTGGACGAGGACATTGAGGCACAGAGAGATTAATTAACCTGTGCAGAGTCCCACAGCCTGAGCCAAAGTCTGAGCTGGAGCAAAATGGGTCATTTGGCTGTGAGCCACTCTCTTCAGCCTGCCTCCACCTTCCTGATCAAGTCTTCCTGTCTTGTCCCGCTTCCTCAAAAAGTCTGTCCTTCTCTGCCTCCTGCAGCCTCAGGGTCTGAGCCGCCCCTCCGCCCTTTTCCTGGGTGGACTGCTCTGGGCACTGCGCTGGGGGCAAGGGTCAGCAAGGGCACTCCACGGCTGGGTATGCAGTCAGCAGCCTGTCATGGGATCGACTGAGTGAGCGATTAAAGCTCTGACTGGCCACTCAAGATCTGGCCCCTCCCCATCACCTTTCCGACAAACGCTCCAACTCCTCTCCCCTTTACTTCCTGGGTTCCAATCATGCTGCCCTCATCGCATATCCTCCAATAGGCTAGGCATGCTTCTGCCTCAGGGCCTTTGCACTTGCTGTTCCTTAGGCCTGGAACATGCTTCCCCCAGATGATGTAATGACAGTATTTACTATGACATTATCCCCACATCAACATACTCATGCACGACCTGATCGCTTTACCCATATTAGCCCATTCATCCTGGCATCGATCGTGAGGAGGGTATTTTAAATCCATTTTACAGACGAGAGACCTGAGGCACAGAGAAATAAAGTAACTTGCTCACAGCCATCTAGATGGTAAGTGATGAGCCGGCATTCAAACCCAGTTTGTCTCCAGAATCTGTTAAGCCCTCTGCTACACCACCCTACCCCGGCTTCCGCCTCGCCTCCTTCAGGTCATTGTTGAAATGCCTCGTAATGAGGGGGTTCCCTCTTCCTACTGCCCGCTTCTGTCCCCCCATAGCACTTAGTACTTGGACTAATATTACTTGGCCTTTATCAGTTTATAAAGTACCGAAATATTTCAAACTTGATGAAGAATTGTTGCCCAGAACCTCTTAAGTGTCCCCTTCCCACTCTGGCCCTTCTCCCAGGACCCCTATATTGCCCATGAACTGGAAACTCTCCAGTACTCACAGCTGGCACATCAGGGCCTCTAGGATACTGGTCCTGGGCCACCACAGACTCTCAGTGCCTGACAAGTTGCTATTTAACTATCATCTTTCTTTATTACCGCTACATACCATACGTACATGTAGAAAAACATACACACACACACACACATATATGTAGTTTTTCTTTGGTTTTTGTCTGTCTGGAAGCTCTTTGAAGGAGAGATTTTTTTGGGGGGAGGGGTAGACTTATTCACCCCCAGAGCCCAGCATACAATAGGTGCTTAGTAAATTCTTGGCAAGTTATTTTTAGACCTGGCACTGGTGACCAGTCTGGGAGACAGGATCTGCCTGGCATAGCATGGATGGGCTGGCTCACCGTGTCCGGAGGCCGCTCCAGCATTGTCGGGCGGAGGAGGCGGCTCCCTGGGGAGGTGGCCTCAGGGTCGCCTGCCCCCAGCAAGGAGACCACCCCATTGCAGTCCACAGTGCTGTTCCTTTTGCCATTGAGGACGTGACCTGGAGTTGAGGCTCCGGGACTGGGCTGTCCCTGGACACTAGGCCGGCGCAGGGGCCAAGGCACCAGCAGAGACGTGCGGTGGCTCTCGCTGTCCCCTGCTGTGCTGTTTTCATCATCCGCGAAATCTGTTTCGGAACCCAGTTCTCGCCGGCGGAAGGTGAAAATGCTCCCTCGGCTGGAGCGAGGCTTCATGGAGGTCCTGCTGAGTCCCTGGGTGATGCTGAAGCGATTCTGAGGGTGCGTAGAGAGGGACATGACCGAGACAGCTCTTGACCTGCTCCCAGCCTCTCAGGTGTGGCATCGACCCCAGCTCAACTTGGAGCATTTTGGGATTTGTCAGCCACGTAGAGACTGGGTGGGCTAAGCCCAGGGGAGCAGAAGAGGGATAGGGGGTTAAGGCAATCCTGCAACTCCTGGGATCTCTCCTCACCCAAAGCCTGCGCCTCTGAGGCTCTGAGATTGAAGCATATCTGAGGGAGAAGGGGGCAGGGAGGCTCTGGTGGTGCAGACAGCCTGGCCTGAGCAGCACCTCGGCAGTCAGCCATGTCCCTCACTCATGTGGGCATGTCCTTGAGCTCCTACCAAGCCACACCATGGGTGTCCCTCAACCTCAGCCCCCGTGTTGGGGACTTATCTGAGGTTGGGGATATCCTAACACCCAAACCTACCCTATCCCTCAGCCCAGGGCTCTTCCACTCCAAGGGTGGCAGGGCAAACAGGAGGGGCTAGGAGGGGGCTCAAGGATGCTCTCCTTGGGAGCAACTGTGGGAGCTGTGACAGCACCATGGGCATAGCACTATGGCTTTGTGATGCCAGATCCACCCTCCAAGGGCCAGAGCCACGGCCGGGGATTACCATTGCTCTGGGACCATCCTCTGAGTCAGACTTGGGGAACCGGTCATCCCCACACTCCTCTGTTCCTGAAGACATTCGTTTTCTCCTCTTGCTCCTTCTCTCATGGGAGGTTACTGGGGCCAAAGGGGACATTTCCAAGGAGCTGCGAGACACGGTGTCCACACCCCTGATGGTGAGGGCCTGGAAAACAGTGGAAGAAAAGGTTTTGGTCATTGAGAAGGACGGCCTCCGGCCAAGGGAGGCCAGGAAACTCTCAGCGCTCCCATTTTTCCTCACAGTAAGTAGACTTGCACACTCACCCCCAAACAAGGGCATCATGGGGAGATGAGCTCACACAGACCCAGGATGTTTTGAGAAAGATCAGATGCAGAGTAGAAGAGAGTAGTGGCTGAAGTGAGCAGCTCTTGGAAGAGTGGAGAGTGAGGGCAGGTGTGTGTGGGGGGGTGTTGATGAGCAGAGGTAGTGACAGAACTAGAGGGCAGCGGATCTTCTAGAAGGCTCAGCTAGCCAAAATGGGTGCTGGAAGAGGCGGCACGCATGGGGCAGTGAGAAGCAAGTGATGTCCTCAGCCTGGCTTCTAACTCACTCTGCAGCTAGCCTCTGACACCTATCGTGTGTGGACCCGTGAGAATAACCATGGCTGCACTGCCAGTGTTTATTTTCTGAGCCTGCTCAGGTCTTCGACCATGGAACTATCTCACTATCACATCAGAGGGTATCCCTTGACTAAGACAAACTTTGTGCATGGACCCACGGTTCTCTTTCACCCAGCATGCACTAGGCTCACAGCCACCACCTTTACCTACCTAGCACCACTGTCACCTGGAGGACATCATGGTCACAGGGAAGAGCTTTCCCCAACAGGAATTCCACTCATAAGGCCCACCTTTATCCAGCAGGCACCA
The DNA here is from genome assembly GCF_016906955.1 of Phacochoerus africanus. Lineage (NCBI taxonomy): Eukaryota > Metazoa > Chordata > Mammalia > Artiodactyla > Suidae > Phacochoerus > Phacochoerus africanus. Next base: position 103,800,175 of record NC_062544.1, read on the forward strand.
CATGAACAGGTTCTGTCTTTACCCAGCAGGTAACAAATTTTTACCCAGCAGATACCCCATTCACAGGAAATAGCTATACCCCCCAGACACTTTCTTTACCCAGCAGGCATCATGCTTATGGGCACCAGTTTTACTCAGCATGCATCAGTCACAGGCACTGGCTTTACCCAGCATTTATCAGTTACAGGCACCAGCTTTACACAGCAAGCGCCATGCTTACATGTACTAGCTTTACCCAGCATCATGCTTATGGGCACCAGCTTTACCCAACATGCATCAGTCACAGGAACCAGCTTTACCTAGCAAGCACCATACTTACAGGTACCAGTTTTACCTGCATCACTTATAGGCACCAGCTTTACCCAGCAAGCACCATGCCTACAGGCACCCACCATCAAGTGAGGGCTTGGTCTGGAGGCTTCTTGGCCACAATGCTCACCTACCTCATGCTCTTTCTTGAGCATCTCCATGGCTTCCTGAAATCGCTTCTCCTTCTCCTCCGTCTCAGCAATGGTGGCTTGGTTTTGCTCCTCGTAAGCCATGGCGACCACAGCCAGGATCAAGTTCACCAGGTAGAAGGAGCCCAGGAAGATGACAAGCATGAAGAAGATCATGTAGATCTTCCCTGCGGACCTCAGGGTCTGGAGGAGCAAGGGGGAAGAGGTCATCTTCACTGGGGTCCCTTGTGGGTCAAGGTCATGAATTCCAAGTTGCCCAGCCTGGCTGGGCCAGGGGTCCAAATGGCCACAGCCTGGGGAGGGTGTAGACTGTATCCCACCTATAGAGGGAAGTGTCCTAACCTACACACAGGGGGCAGTGCCTCACCCATGGAAGGAGGCAGAATGTTCCAGTTGACAGGAAGTATTGCATTACATAGGGTGGACAAGTGTCCCAGTCACAGAGCACAGAGTATCTTACATAGAGGGCTGGGGACTTGGCCGCCAGCAAAAGGGAAGTTTCTTTGCTTGCCGAGCCCCCATCCCTCAGAGGTTCCCTGTCCCTCCCTCTATTTTGGCCAGTAGGGAAGTTGCTGGGGCCACTTGGGGCTAGTCACCTGTGCAGCCTGGGCCCTGATGCTGGACCCTGAGCCTGTTCCTGGCAGCCCCCTGCTGGCCCTGTGTGCTCACACACCTGCTGGTAGAGGCGCTCCCAGCAGTCCTGTGTCATCAGTCGGAAGAGTGCGAGGAAGGCCCAGGCGAAGGAGTCGAAGCTGGTGTAGCCATGGTCAGGGTTCTCGCCTGCCTTTAGGCACCGGTAGCCCTCGGGACATGTCCTGCAGCCAGACATGCCTACTCTGTCCTATGCTGTAAGGGGACCTCTGTCCCCGAAACTCTAGCCTCACGAACCTAGTGCCACTCTGCAGGGTCCCGCCCCCGTGACTTTTCATGTTGTGCCTCCTACCTAGGACAGTGTCTTCCCCTTTCCTCTCCCATCTGTACACTACCAGGCCTAAAGCCAGCTCCCTCTGCCCACGTGACACAGCACCCCAGCTGCTGGGTCGCCTCTCCCCTCACAGAGGAAGTGCCAAGGGCCTGGCTCAGGTTTCTTTCTCTGCCTGCCTACCCCAGGGCAGCCGGGCATGGTGCAGGCACACAGTGGGAGCAGTGAGGCTGGGCTGAACAGGATGGAGCCAGGGCCACGGGGCTGTGGGCTGATTGTGCAGCGAACGGGCTGGGGCCTGGTCGCATCTGCAGGGGACACCTCTCTCCCAAAGAGGGAGCAATGGGCCAGATTCACAAGTGTGAAAATGTGTGAGAGAGAGGATGGGGGCAAGGGGGGCTTGGCAAGCAGGAGGATGCAGCCAAGGGGCCTCCGTGCCTCGCTTGTGTCCTAATTAAGAAATTAAGACTTTCTCTTTAGAGCGACTGGAAGGGCTCTGGAACTTCATACTCAAAGGTGTGGGACAAGAGGCCCGAGGAGCACTGCCTGTAGGCAAGCCTGCGTGACCTTCTCCATAGCAACCTGCAGCATAGTCACACTGACCCAGGCGCTGGTGTATACAGGGCCCAGGAAGCTGCTCAAGGCTACTGGGCATCTCTGGGTTGCATGCTCAGGCTGCAAGTCCAGGCCCCGCTAAGCCTGGTAGTCTAGGCTGCTAGGGGAGGCCATTCTCGCCCTCGACCTGATGGACTGATCAGGAGTGAAGATTGGTGGGGGAGGGGACTGCCCTGGGGGGCTTCGGGAAGGGAATGGTGCCAGGGCTGGGCTGGTGAGGGTCTCTGCAGGGCTTCCTGGGCTGCCTCCCAAGTCTGCTCCTCTCCTTAGGGCTCTGTGTGCCCTCCCTGCAGAGCTGAGTCCACACCCCTTTCTTTACCGCTTCCCAGCTGTCTTTGCATGGTTGGGGTAGGGGGAGCTGCTAGGGGTCCGGCAGGGAAGCAAGGCAGTGAAGGTCTTGCTGTCCCTGGGGTCGAGGGCATAAACTGAAGGCATAATCAGTTGAAAAAGCACCAGGAGACTCCCCTTGGCTGGGGTGAGGTGGCCCCACAGAGGGTGTGGGGGGTGCTACGTACCCAGCGTCGGAGCTATTCCCACACAGTAACACATCGGAGGTGCCATTTTTGAGCAGGTAATTTTCTGGAAGAGAAGCATCCGATGATGAGGGGCATGGATGGCCCAGACTCCTGAGGTTTCCAACCTGCGCCCAAGGGCTTTAGAGCAGTCGAGATACTGCTGGGGTGGAGGTGTCTTCCCTCCATTTCTCTGCCCTCTGCCCTCTGCCTGGCCAGGTCTGAGGCAACTCTGGCTGAGGCCCTGGCCTTCTTGCTCCTCCTCAGACGTTTAGCTGCCAGTGTCCCTAGCAGACAAAACAAGTCCTCACAGGGCGCGTCAACATCCTGCCTCAATCACTCAGGGGGCCACTCTGAGCCAAGAGAGGCCCTACACTTGGAGGTCAGGGCCTATTCAGACAGGGCTGGGACTGGACCAGGTGAGACATGGGACACCCAGTCCTGTCACCTCCACTCTGTGACCATTCACCAGTCTCCCTCGCTCCCCACCGCCTGCTTTAGTCTCAGGCAGTAGTTCTCCAAGGGTGGTCCCCAGGCCAGCAGCGTCAAGCAGCAATTGGGAACTGGGTAGAAAGGCAACCTCCCAGAAAGCTGAGCGGGTGGGGCCAGCAGTCTGTTATCCGGAGTCCTCCTGGGGACTCTGGTGCTTATGGAAGCTTTAGAATCACTGCTACCTGAACACAGCTAAATCATAAGCAAATGTACTCACTGCGTTTCCATCTATTTCTTTTTTCCAAAGTGGACTATAAAGCCAGAGGCCTTAATTTCAGAATGGTCCTTGTGGTCTGGGACCTGGCTTTGTACGAATGTCTACCTTTGGTCCAGACCGCTGGCTCTAGTCAAGAGGTGCTGCCATCAGCCTAAAGGATGGAAGTCTAACCTACCAGGTGCTGAAACAACTCAAGGGGCTCATGAGGCTTTGCACAATCACCGAGTTTGTCTTGGGGTGCACGTGTATGGAATTAACATCCCAACAAAGATCACTGAATTGACAAAGCCCGTGCCAGGCAGGGCTGAAGCCACCACTAACTTCCCTAGCTCCGTCCCCCACTCTTTGCCAAGTGAACACTCCTCTCTCTGCAGACAGACTGCTCTCCTCACCATTCCTGACCAGCCAAACACTGCAGCTGCCATGCTACCAGCTGCCCTTCCACCCACCTCCACCATTCCCATTCTTCAGGAATCTCTCCCCATCTAGCCCGAGAACCCAGATGGGCAGGTGCTAAGCCCACTCCCTTCCTGTGCTCTCTCGCGGAGCCCAAAGGGCAGGGCTGGGATCTCTGACACACAGTTGGTCTCTAGGGGAGCAGTAGGGCTTGGGCATGCCTGGAAGGAGGCCTGTGTGGGAGGTGCCCCGCCCCGGGGTCCCCTGCATGGCCCTGCCTGGGCTGCAGAACCAGGCGCACCTGGGTCATTGAGGTAGTGGTCCAGCGATTCCCAGAGCAGGCCGTCGGCCTCCACGGTGCCGTCGGTGCCATTGGTACCATTGAGCACCGTGAAGTTGCGAACGCACTTGTGCCTCAGGTTGCCCATGAAGAGCTGCAGGCCGATGAGGGCGAAGACGCTGAGGCAGAAGACTGTGAGGACCATCACGTCAGCCAGCTTCTTCACAGACTGGATCAGCGCCCCCACGATGGTCTTCAGGCCTGGGGGAGGCAAGAGGGGCAGGGGGTCACCCATGGCGCCACACTCCCGGCTCCAGGGGCAGGGTCTGGCCTGAGGGGTGCTGGGCCGAGGGGGCGATCATGAGGTGGGGGCAGGGGAAGGAGGCCTCTTGTGCTTTTTAGACTAAAGCCCTCCTTTCCTCTGCTGCTGAAAGTCTATTCTGACCCCCTCAGGGCTGGAGTCCAATTTGTGTATTTTCAGAGGGACCTGGTTCTCTTCTCTCTCCACTAGCCAAATAATGAAATAAGTTTGGAAGATGCTGCTACCTTGAGAGAGAGAAAACACCCAAAGCCCACTGCCCTCTGGTTGGTCTCGAGGTATGCCAGGCCTGCCCTTAACTGTAGTCCCTGGAAAGGAGACAGAGGGCCAGGCCTTTTCCAGGGCAATAAGAGCCTTGATCTTGGTCCCAAAATGGGGACACAGCCATTCCTTGTAGGGGAAGGCAGTGTGTGTGTTGGGAAGGTTCAGAGAGGAGAATCTGACAAGGCTGCAGTGGGTAATGTCCTAAGGGGCCTGTTCTGACTTGGGCCCCACTTTTGGGAAAGGCTCAAGGGCAGAGGAGGCGTTGACCTGCTTTGCCTTTTCCTCCTCCACCCCGTCCCCCTGGAAGCCATCCAGTTCAGCAATCCCCCAAAGCTGAGAGGCCGTGATCTCTTAGTTGCACGGCCCAGCTCCCTGCAGAAGCCAGCACTGCACAGAAAAGCATGTGTAGACACCTTAGGTCTGACACTCGGCTACAGTCCTACGACGACAAATTCACAAGTTCGAGCAGAGCATCAGGAGTGAGGGGGCTTCTCTGCCAACAGCAGGGACCCACCTCCTCTCCACCCCTCCCCCCATCAAAGCGGCCAGATCTCAGATTAAGCTCCATCCATCCATCGTCCAGCCGGTTAATGTGTTAGGAGCACCCGTGCGGCTGTGCCCACAGCTGCTGTGCCCACAACTGAGAGACAAGGAGGCAGCAATGGGCAAACACAGGAGAGGGGAGAGGAAGACCTCCCCACAGCACCACCAATGCTGCTGCCTTCCCAGGGCCCAGAGGCACTCAGCGTTCTCTGTGAAATCATCCTGGCAGATGTTGGCAACTGCCTGGGCAGTGGATAAACCTCGTTTGGGCCCGGAGTGGTGTTGGGGATGGGGTCCACGAGCCCTCTGACATCCAGAACTATGCCTCATCCCTAGCAGAGCTTCTAGGACCCTTAGTAGGCACCCAGTTCTGCTCTCAATTCCTGAAGACCTTGCCCACAGAGTGGGGTGTGGTGGTGGCGGTGGCGGGGGGACAAAGTGTGGGTGGTGGGCAGCAGCTCACATATCCAAAGTGGACTCTGCCTCCAAAGTATCTTTGACACAAGGCCTCTAGTTCAAGGCTCTGCAAAGCACCTCCTGGTCTGTGGAGTGTCCTTGGGGACAAACGGTTGGTGACCCACTCCTTTAACCATTTCTTATACTGATGACAGAGTCTACTTCTGGTAAAAATGATTCCAACCAAGTAAAGGGAATTTTTTCTGAAAAGATCCAGGAAGGATGGGTCCTGGGGGATCAAGTGGGAAATTCTCCTGCCACTAGATTTCTAACAGACTGGGTGAAGAGCCCTCCGGACCCACAGCTATCAAGCCCCCCGGCTCAAGGGACACCTCCTCCAGGAAGACCTCCATAATGCTGACCACCACATTTTCCTAATGCCCACTTTCAGAAGTTGCTGTCTGCTGCCTCATTTGGGTTACCTAACTCCGCCTTCAGCTCTCACCCCTCCCCAGCTCAGTGTCAGCTGGCAGCTTTGAAGAGATTCGATGGGGCTGGATTGGGGTTGGCAGGCTCCGTCCTATAACTCCAGACTAAGAAATATCTTCCTTCGTCAGCCTCTCATAAAAAATAAAGTGGAACATGCCTGTTCTTAATTGCTGTGGTTAGTGTGCTTACCTCTCCTTGCAGGTTGTGTGCAGCCAAGTCCCAGGGCCCTGGAGGACAGACCCTGAGGCGTCTGGTTATGAGTGTGTACTAAGGTCAGTGATGCCGTCTCAGTGGGGTGGCTCCATGGGAGTTGCAGCAGACTGTCCCACTTGCTCTTAGCAGGAGTCTGGGCCACTCCTGGGCACATCCCATGGTGGGTTCAGAGCCAGGAGGAGCATTCTGAGGCTCAGTGTGAACTCAGCATAAGTGGGGGCTCCTCTTATAAGATAATTAGTCCCACCAGGGGAGTCTGAACTCCTTCAGAGAACTCAGAGCAGGGCCCCTGCCTCCCCGGGGGCAGCACCAGCCAAATGCTTTCCAAGTCAAGGATGAATACAACCATTTGGGTTACCTAACTCCGCCTTCAGCTCTCACCCCTCCCCAGCTCAATGTCAGGCAACCTGCTTCCAGCTAACTTCTTCTTCTTCTTCTTCTTTTTTTTGCTTTTTAGGGCCACACCCATAGCATATGGAGGTTCCCAGGCCAGGGGTCCAATCGGAGCTACAGCTGCCAGCCTACACCATAGCCATAGTAATGCAGGATCCAGGTCACTTCTGCGACCTACACCACAGCTCACAGCAACGCCAGAGCCCTAACTCACTGAGCAAGCCGAGGGATCGAACCCACAACCTCATGGTTCCTAGTCGGATTCATTTCTGCAGCGCCACAACAGAAACTCCTCTAGCTAACTTAAAAGAAGTGCCTTCTCCAGTTCTAAGTGTGGGCGCTTTCAGGAAAGTTTCTGGGAAGAGCCTCTGGGCTCTGAAATTGTCCTGTTTTTGAGAGCTTTCTTGGATGGATGGTGTGGCCTGGCTTTCTGGAGAGGCCGTCTGGTCTTAGAAAGTTTCCCGGGGACAATTGCCAACATCTGTCAAGGAGAATTTCTTCCCGAGGCTACCATGCACGGTTTGCTAAACCTCTACCGCCCATGCAGCGAGGGCTGTTAGACGCCAAGGCCTGGTGACTGACACCTGTCCCCAGAGTACGCTCTGTTTCAGAGAGGGGGCTGGGGTGCCGCTGTGTATGTACCACTGTAGGGGGCACGAGGCAGGGGCGGGGCGCTCAGCCAGGAAAGGCCGTGCCCAGGCTGTCCTTTTTTTGTCCTGGGTGTATCTGTGGCTTCCCTCTTTTAGTTCCTTATTGGAGGATAATGCTTCAGGCTGAAGCAATTCCCATATGAGCTTTTAGCTATTCAAATAGTTGAGTCAGGTCTGGGAAAGAAATCACTCTCTCTGGAAGGATCTGGGTTCAATTCAGGACCTGCCATGGGGTTCTCTATGCCCCTGGGGGTTTGTGATGGTGGGCTTTGCTGAGGGGTGGGCAGTCTGAAGCCCATTTTGTGCCACATCCACTGCCAGCAGCCCCCTTGCCCGAGCCCTAGGAGAGGTATTCTGGGGGCAGGCACATTCGAAGGGGCCTTCCCGAGGGTTGCCTTGGCTCCCAGGTCACTGGAAAGGCCCAAGCATGTCCCTCCAGCCTTGGCGTTTAACCTGATTTTCACCTGAAATGACTGATATAGTTTTCAGGGCCCGGAGGACTCGGAAGGTACGTAAAGCTGAGACATTGCCCAGGTCCACAAATTCAGTGGTGTATCTGTAACAAGGGAAATTCACACACGAGACAGTGACAACACGCCAGTAGGACACACGGTCAGAGGAGGGGGTGGGGGAGACAGAGAGAGAGTCACTTGCAGCTGAGACCTGGGAGGCAAACCTGGGCATCTTACCTGGGATAACTGAAATAGTTTTTAGAGCTCTCAGGACTCTGAAAGTTCGAAGAGCCGACAAATTGCCTAGTTTTATATTTTCTGATACATACCTGCAGAATTAAACCACAGTTATTGGGAATTACAAAGCGGTACCTCAGCCCAACCTCCCCCACCAGCCCTCTCCCTTCTCCCTGCCGCCACCACGGGAAGGGCTGTGCAGGACCTGGGTTCTCCCCTGGGTTTTCTTCCTGATCTCACCCCTCCCGATGGGGGGGATCTCAGCAAGGCGGCCTTAAGGGTGTCCACAGAGCAAACTCCCAGGCAGCTCTCTCAGTGATGGTCCTGCAAATAACCAGCACCAAGAGGCAACTACTCTGTCACATTCTCTATGCCACTGGGGACTGTGGCCGTGGCACGAAATCACGTGGTGGTGTCTGAGGCTGGGGACACAGTCAGGAGGGAAACTCTGTTTTTTTTTTTCTTTCTTTCTATTTAGGGCCACACCAATGGCATATGGAAGTTCCCAGGCTAGGGGTTGCATCAGAGCTACAGCTACTGGCCTACGCCACAGCCACAGCAATGGCAGATCTGAGCTGCATCTGTAACCTACACCACAGCTCATGGCAATGCTGGATCCTTAATCCACTGAGCAAAGCCAGGGATCAAACCAGCATCCTCATGGATACTAGTTGGGTTTGTTACTGCTGAGGCATGATGGGAACTCCCCAAGAGGGAAACTCTGGCTCAGGCCAGGCGACAGGAAGCAAGCAGGTTTCTGGTCCTAGTTTTGCTCTTCATCTTCTGCAGTGTCATCAGTTCGTGCCTCGCTGCCCTGATCCATGGGACCTTAAAGCTCTGGCTGAGACCTCCATGGAGGTCCAGGCCCAAATCTCTGTGCAAGGAGCTGCTCAGGAGTCCCTGAGGTCAGGAGGTGGAGGCGACCTGGGTACTCAAAGGAAGAAGAGTTCCCAAGATGATGATTTGGAAAATGAGACGAGCGGATGACCAAACATTTGACTCTTCGACTACTCACAGTCAATGGCCAACACAAGAAGAGAAAAAGCAGGATGGATGGGGGGCAGTCCGAGGGCTGCACCAGCCCCTCTCTTATGAGTCCACCCCAGTCCTGGTGTCCCCCAGTGAAGGCCCTGAGTCTCCATGGGAGGAATGACCTACGGAGATAAGCAGCCCTCATCAGGCTCTGTCCTGCTCGGGCCTGAGTGGTGCTCAGCAAGGTTGAGTGGCCGTGGGGCTCCTGCCTGCACCTTGGACAGTTGTCCATTTGTGATCTCCATGGGCACAGGAGGAAGGAGCTGGTCTTCAGGGGGTCCATTCTGGCCTGCAAGGACCTTCCCAAGCAGAGTGTGAGTACATGCATGGATGGGCCATGTCACCAGGATGCCTGAGAGATGGATGGGCAGTGTGTGCCAGGACCACTGGGACAGTGGCAAGTGACTTGTGATATTTAACCAAAGGTTTCACTCCCAGGGTGTCTGACATTTAACTGAAAGTTCTGATGTTTAACAAAGAACAGTGGACTTGGGATGTCTGATGTTTAACCAAGTGTGTCTGACCAGTGTCTGAGGGACATCAGCCCTGCGACACGGCTGAGTGTCAAGGGTGGGCTGACAGTGCCAGTCAGTGTGGACCTTCAGGCTTATTTATTTATTGTCTTTTTAGGGCCACACCTATGGCATAGGGAAGTTCCCAGATTAGGGGTCAAATCAGAGCTGCTGCTGCTGGCCCCACATCCACAGCAATGTAGGATCTGAGCTGTGTCTGCGAGCTACACCACAGCTCACTGCAAGGCTGGATCCTTAAGTCACTGAGTGAGGCCAGGGATCGAACCCGCATCCTCATGGATACCAGTTGGGTTTGTTACCACTGAGCCACAATGGGAACTCCCACCTCCAGGCTTCTTAAGAGCTTCCGCATCTGTCTTCAAGCTCTGGGTGTCTGCAGGGAGGGACTTGGCAGGCTGTGACAAGGGACTCAGTGTCCTAGGGCCAGCTGGATCCAGCCTGGTCCATCTCTGACCAACTCTGAGCTGACATCAGCTTCCTATCTGTCCACTCCTGGGGTTCCTTCATCTTCGTGGGGCTCCTCAGACCCAGCCTGCTCCTTACCCTCCACATCCCTTCAGAGATAGGAAGTCAGCAGACTCATTCAGCAGAGCCTTCCTTCTGAATGTACCAGATCCTTTCCATGGTGTGGCTTCCATTCCTTCCGCTGGACTCGGTGTAGCTTGCAAATCCATCTTGGGTGCAGTGATTAGATGCAGTGCTGTTGTCCAGTGGGGAGTAGAAGTCACCTCCCTTGTTCTGGCCCATATACATCTATTCATTTGGTTGATGCAATGATCCCTTTCAACTTTAATGGCTATTCCACTTTCTTTGAGGGCCCTGATCCTCAGGCTTGAAGTTGAGTCTGTATTATTGCTAATGTCACTGCTACAAGGGAAGCCATGGTTCCAGACTACCCATTTCCTGCTGCTGTTCCAAAGGGTGTGGTCTGGGATGAGGCTTTTCTTGCTCAGGATACCGGCTTCAAGGCTGTCTCTTTTGGTTACAGGGAATGGGTGCTGATCAGAGGGAGGATCACTTGTCCCTGCTTCACCCTCTTGACCCTACCTGTCCCCATCTCCAGGGAAGCCCTGTCCACCTCTTGCTTGGCTTTGGCCTGTCTTGGCCTGTCCCAGGGAAGAACCTCCTCCCCACCTGCTCAGGGTCCCCAGTGCAGACAGTGCTTGCCCTCTGCTCAACACCTGCCAGACACAGGGAAGCCAAGAGCCCGAGGTGTGTGCTCCTGTCAGACTTCAAGGCCAGCTGTATGGCTGAGAACAGGGTGGGGCTGGTGGCTGTGTGTGGGCGAGGTCAGGACACACGTGGGAGAGCAGTCCTGAGGAGGAGGATGCCTTGAGGGTGGGGTGCAGGGTGGGGTGAGGACAAGGTGTGTCTGTGACCACGTCTGCCACACGGGGGCTGCTGCCTCTTTTATATGACCCAGAACCTGGTGCCTGGCTCCTTTCCATCTGGAAGCCCCAGACCCCCATGGAGGCCTCTCTTGGGGATTCCGGAATGTGGCAAGGCAGGAGAGGCCCTGTATCTAGCAGAGGGCCATCTTCAGCAGCAGTCTGGACGGAGGTGGAGCTCTGCTCCTGCCAGGCTCCTCCAAGCCATTGTACTCTGCTGACTGTGGCCAAGCTGCTGGGCAGGGATGGACAGCTGGGGTGGGATCATGGGCCCTGACACAGAAGGAGCAGATGGTGGTGGGTGAGAATCCCACCCCATCACACTAGCCCCAGCACAGGCAGAGCCTTTGTGGAGGCTGAGGAACCATGAGGGAAGCAGACGCTGGCCTCCTCCCTCTCTCGTTGGGCAGCCCTCCCATTCCAGGTAGATGGCCCCTCCTGTGCTGCGAGGCAGAGGTGCAGCCAGCACTTAGCTACTGTGTTGATTGCCACCCTCTCCTCTCTGCCCTCCCTCCCTTCCCCTCCAGGTTTGGTTTCCATAACAACCCTGGAAGGTGGGAGGCTGCACTAACTAGCAGGTAATGCCCAGCTGGGAGGGGCCAGAGGAAGAGCTCCGGCTGGGGGGTTGCAAGTTGAACCTGACAGGCTTCCTGGTGACCTCTCTAGAGTGGGTGGCGGGGATGAGGTCGAAACCTGGCCAGAAACATCAGACTGGGGGTGTGCATTGCTATGAGTGAGGAGACTTGCTTGGAGCCCCGGTGTGGCTGCCGATTCATTCTATCATTTTAGGCAAGTGGTGGGAGCTCTCTGAGCCTCAGTTTCTCTAACCGTAAAATGGAGGGTAGGATGGGCAGTTTCATTGAACAGAACCTTTCTGCCACTTAAGACTCCTTTGATTATTCTAGGAGTCCCACATTATTGAGCCATTTTGGCTACAGCAGAATGCTTTTCACTGCATTACCATGGCAGTGATGGCTTTCATAAGGCAGGAGCACTGTCAATCAAAGTACTAGGCCAATCCAGCCCAGAGCACAAACCTGCAATCCAGTGGGCCCAGGCAGCCCCAGGGGAAGTGAATGCACCATTTCTGGGAGATGCTCAGAAATGTGGAAATAGTCAGGTGGCCTCTGAGGCCCTGTTCTGCTTTGTCACCCCCAGTTCTGATACAGAGTGAAGGCAAGAGGCCTTGGTGAGGAAGGCACATCTGCTCTGTGATTCCGAGTGGAGGGTGCGATTTCCCACAGGATTGCTTGGGGATGGACTGGGATTCTCTCAGGAGATGGGCCAGAAGGACTTACTAAAGGCTGGAGGGAGAGGATTCAGAACATGTCCCAGAGCCATGGGCCGAGGACAGGCCAAAGTCTGGCTCCTGACATTGCATGAGGGACCCGGGTTCTGGGAGTATTGCTGCCATGACATGGTTCTGTTCAGGTTCCAGGATGGGAAGGTAGGAAAGGCTCAGGCAGATGCTGCATCCTCCTGCTGAAGCCCGTTTCCTGAGACTTCAAGCCCTCGGGGGCCCAGGGAACACTGCTCCCTCCTACAGGACATCTTAGAGCCTGGGCCTGGCCTGGCCATCCTACCCCATTCCCATCAGTGCAGTCTCCCTGCTCTGACACATATGGAGCCCTCCCTCCCTCCTTATACCTCAAACTTGCCTCCCCACTCTGCTCTCAGCTGATGACCCTGCTTCTCACCACTGAGAAAGTAGAAGCAATCAAAAGAGAAATTCCTTCCCTCATCATCCGCTTCATCAATCCACCTCCACTGCTACCTGAAATTCTGCTTTTCCTGCTCTTAAGGCCAACACTCCACCCAGACCCTGGATTCCCATCTGTCGTGCCAGCTCAAGGGCTCTGCTCCTGCAATTGTACCCTCTTCCCCAGTCACCAGCTTCCCCTCTCTCCTGGGTCATTCTGATCACCCTGCAAAGATGCCTCCCTTTGTTAATAGTCCTCCTTTCTGGCCACCATCCTACTTTGGGTCCTGCTTCACAGAAAACCCCACAAAGCCAGTGGGTACACTTGCTCCACCAGCCCTCCTGTCCCCCTCTCTAATTAGCTGTGTGTCCCCCATTCCCCTGGAAGCCGTCTTGTCAAGGTCAAGGTCATCAACCATCTTTACACTGACTCCAAGGGTCCATCTTGGTTCTCGCCCCCCTCAGCCTCCTTGTGGTTTCCTTCTAGTTGAGTCACATCCCTCGGTGGCTTTCAGACCACTGCTCTCTCCTGGTTTTCCTCCACCCTCCCCAGCAATTTCCTCCAGTTTCTTCGCTCCATCCTCCTTTCTCCTGACCTCGGGATGTTTGCACGTCCCAGGGTACAGTCCCCAGGCGGCTTCCCTTCCCTGGCGACGCTCACTCCCAGATGATCTCATCCGGTCTCCCGGCTTTAAATACCATCCGTATCCCTGCGGCTTCTAAATTTATACCCCCGAGTGGACCTCTTTCCTGAACTCCAGGCTGGAAGATCCAGTTGCCGACTTGCTATCTCACCCTGGATACTTTCATACCTAACACATTCCAGACCGGATGTTCGATCTGCTCCTCGCTCCGTTCTCCAGGCCAACAAATGTAATAGCAGCCACTCAGCTGCTCAAGCCAAAAGCCTGACATCTTGGGGTCTCCTGTCAGCCCTACTTTCAAATATACCTAGACTCTCACCATGTCTCTCACCTTCTCCACTCAGACCCTGGGCCCAGCCTCCATCCCCTCTCTCCTGGGTAATAAAATAGTCTCCTAACTGCTCAGCCACTTCCGCCCTTACCCCTCTGCATTGTCCTGCCCACAGGGCAGCCAGGGCAATCTTCCCAGAATGTAAGTCAGATCACGCCTCTCTCTGCTCCATTGCCCTTGGCTCTTATCACAGCCCATAAGGCTGCATAATCTGCCCCCCATGCCCCACAACTCTTGCCCTTGTTGGCTCAGCTCTGCCTGGGCCTATGTCTACACTGGATTCGAGATGAGCGGTACCTCTCTCTGAGCTTCAGTTTCCCCACCTGTAAAACGGTCAGTGCACAAGCAGTGTGCCTAGAAATAGAGGTGCTAATGCATGTTCTGACCACCAGGCGCCCCATCCAGTTGAGAGAACCCAAGCAGCAGGGTCCAGCTTCCCTCTTTTCCTCTCTCCCTCCCACCGCAGGGCTGAGCTCAGAGCCGCTCACTCCCAAGGGTGAACATAGACTGTCATGAGCAGGTGGATTTAGTAAACCTGAGAATTCTAGAAAATGGCAGTTAAAGTGAACCTCTGAGACCACCCAGCCCAATGCCAACCTTTCACCAGTGGGGAAACTAAGGCTCCATAAGAGCAGGGAGTATAACCCTTGCCAGCTCTGCCCTTGCCAAGGGGTGGCTCCCAGCACACACTGGGTTCTCCAAACACACCAGGCTTTCAGAAAGGCTTTGAGGGCTGAGCCCCTGACCATGACTCTTGCATGGGAGGCCTGTCCTGATCAGTTGTCCCCACCAGAATCTGGCATCCATTGCCTGAGTCACCCAGGGTGGGACACCTCACCCCAATCCCTCATCAAAGGTCTCCTCCCAGACAAGGAAGTAGGGCCTCAGCCAGTGCGGGAGCAGGCCCGAGGTCACATTTGCTCACCATGTCCCTGCTGCTTGTGCACTGACTCCAGCCTTCCATTTTACAGGTGGGGCATCAGCTTTCTCAGCTATAAAATGGGGCTAAGGGGCTAAGAAACCCCCATCGGCTCTGTAAGAAGGCACTGAATCATGTCAGTAACCGGTATCTCATATCCTGCCAGAGGTAGAGTCTGAGTGGACACCTGCAGCCACGCTGGGGCGCCTAGCATGCGCACCTGTGGATGCCTGGCCACTTCTCCAGGCTCCTTTGCTCTCTTTTGTGCACTTTAAATCATCCTGGAATCCAGGTCAGTATTCATAGTGGTCCAGATATTTCAGGCTGTAATATTGACTTCCCTTGATAGAAAGGGCAGAGGATGCTAAATTGAGTCTTAACAAAGTCTGCTGAGCACAGAGCTCCCACGGAACCACAAATAAGCCAGTGGACCTGACCACCATAGCCTTCTGAGCTACCCTGAACCCATCTCTCCCACCCGGGATGAGGTGAGGGCCTCCGGGCCATCTTCCTCCAGGCTCAGCTCTATGGCCACCTGTGGGGCTGATATGGCCTCAGCAGGGAGGACCAGCAGGCCAGGCAGCCTGGTGCCAGGAATGGCACCCAAGTCCCTCAGTGTGGCCTCACCCAGCACACCATGGCGGTGCGGGACTTACGCCATGATGATCACGCTGAAGTCCAGCCAGTTCCACGGGTCCCGAAGGAAGGTGAACGCATGCAGGCAGAAGCCCCGAGCCAGGATCTTGACCAGAGACTCAAAGGTGTAGATGGCAGTGAAGGTATACCTGAGGAGGCCAGGGGGGTTTCTCAGGGAGGCCGAGGTCCACAGGCCAGGTCGGCCTGAGCCCAGGGCAGCGTCCCTCCTGAGGGCCCTCAGATCAGGCTCTCGGCAAAGCCCCCCAGCAGAGCTGGATTGGGGGTTGGAGCTTCATTCCAAACACTGGGCCAGCTAAGGCACCTTCCTGTTTACTCAGCATGGCGCATGGGCCTTCCATGTGCCTGTGTGAACCCTCCATCTAGTTTCTTGGTTGTCTTGGTGTGAGAAGACCCCTCCCCTATCTCCTTACCCAGCCCTGGGGGTCCATGTACCCAGGCATGCGGTGGCCACTGAGGGGCAGTTAGGACACTCAGAGTTAGGCGCCTGGCCCTCATTTATGGATCCTCAATAATGGGAGCCTGGTCCATCCTCAAGCACCTACAGGGAAGTGGGTACAGCTGTCTACCTTGGGCTTGGAAAAGGGGTTGAGGTCTAACACTTGAGGCTGGGAGGGGGCTGTTCCCTGTGCCTGGGCCTGGCTGAGCAATTTCAAATGGCCCCTGGGGCCCACAGGGCTGGATGAGGGAGGCCACACCCATGCTGCTCCCCAGGCCTCAGTGGGGGATCCAGACCCTGCCACTGACTCTCTGCTGGATCCTGTTCAAACATGGAGTGCCACCAGGAGAGCCACTTTGGTAAGAGAGACTGTCCCAACATTTCATTGGTCCCCCGAAAAAGAGGAGCCAAATGCACCAGGGCCTTGGGTCTGCTCAGAACCTGTGGGTCAGGTACTTTCATTTTGGAAGAAAGGACCAGATGTCTTTTTCTAAAACTGTGTGATGGCTACAGGAGGCAGGATTTGGAAGCGAGGCAGGAGAGGGTGGTGCTGAGGCAGAGATGGGCCTGATGGCATTCTCCCAGTGGCCACAGCCTCTAACTGCATGGCCTGGGGGAGGTTACTTTTCCAGTTCTGTCTCTCATCTGTCAAATGGTCACAGTGGCTGCACCTGCCCTATTGGGTTGCCGTGAGGGTTCCAGGACACTTTGCTTATTGTTCTATGGCAGCGCCTGGCATGTACCAAGTGCTTAATAAATTATTAGACATGTTATCTCAGAACCTTCTCCAATTCCATCAGTCCTCTTCAGGGTGGATCAGGGAGAAACCCCCCACCTCGCCAACCTGGAGAGCTTCCTCTCCTGAGGGCACAACTCAAAGCATGAACTTGGCAGGACTGGAAAGAATAAAACAGGGAAAGGCTGGGCCGAGGACCCCCAGGTGGGTCGGTCCCTGGCCCTCTTCTGGGGTGACTTTGGGGCTGAGTCTGGGAGGGTGAAGGCAGGGCGGGAGGGGCTGGCTGGAGAGGTCCTGAAGATACTCACTCGACATATTTGGTCCAGGGCGGAGGGTCGTGCTGGGCCATAAACACGCAGTTGGTCAGGATGGTGCACATGATGAGCATGCTGAAGAGAGTGGCACAGGGTCAAGGAAAAGTCAAGGGCAGGGGCCAGATGGGCCGCCATGACTGGAGGGTCTGCCCCTGGGGTCAGCACCACCAGGCTAGGGATGCCAGAGCAAGGAGACAGGGGCTCCCAGGAGACCTCCCAGGACACCAGGGCCCTGCCCCACTGAGGCCAGACACCTAGTCTGCTCCACAGCCCCAACAAGGACCAGATACCCTAATCTGCACCTTTAGCAGAATCCCCTGTTGGGCCCATCCTGGAGGGAAGGGAGGAAGGGCCGGCCGCCTAGACTTCAGAGGTTTTGACCCAGGCCCCCTGGGAGCCTTGTCCTCAGCCACATTGGAGGGAGACCAGCATTTATAAACCACTCCTGAGGGACACTGTTTTGGGGAGAGGCAGGCCATGGTGACAGGGCTCCAGTTCCCTCCTCCACTTCTGTGGGAGCAGCCCAGGCCTACTTTTGAACTAGGACCTCTGCCAGAATACGTATGCCTTGTCAGGACACTCTGACCCCGTAGGTTGGCAGGGGACCACTTCTTAGGCTGCTTCCTCCTTCGTAGATGCTCTTCACTCCTGGCCTCTGCTCTGCCTAGCACACTGCTTCTCTCCTGCAAGGAGCACCCCCTCTCAGCAGCCTGACCTGACTCTTTGCTTGCTGCACCCCCCAGGGCACTGAGCATCCCTCTTTTCTCACACCTGGCTTCCTGAGTAGCAGTGCCCATCTGTCCCCACCAAAAGGGGAGATCTTCAAATGCTGGGGCTGTGTCTCAGGCAGCCTCTGGGCCCTTGGCCTTGAACTGAACTGCTCCATGCCTTGTCTGCTCCCTGACTCTTTGGCTCCAAGTCCCAGAATAGCCAGGGACAGATCTTGGGCCTCCTGTGGGCTAGGGCACCCCCACGGGGCCTCACCCAGAACTGGGACACTCTGCTGCCCTTAAAATCCTCTCCCCAGCCCAAGAAGGGAAGCTGGGCCTCCCACTCCCTGCGGCTGCCCCCAGGCTCATCACACTGCCCCAGCCTCAGCCCGGCGGGCAGCAGCTGCCAGCTGGGCAATTCCCCGGGGCTGCCCAGGAGCTGTAGTAATTGAGCTCTGGGGGTGGCCCCTTTCCTCCCCCACCACAGCTCTACCTTTTCCCCGCAGCCTGGTCCAGCCTCAGGCCTGCGGGGGAGCCCGAGACAGTCAGACTGGAGCTGGGGCTGAGCTGCCTTCTGGCAGGGGCTACCTCAGCTGGGGAGAGAGGACGTCTCAAGGAATCCATGTGAATGCCCTCCACACCTTCAGCCCTCCTTCTAGGGAATCAGGCAACAGCATGTCAGAGCCGGCTCCCAGTTTATAACGAACGAATTCTCCAGTTTCTCATCTGAGATGAGAGGAGTCAGGTTTTGGGACCACCCCACCCCCACCCCAGCCAAACCAGATTTGCTCAGCTTAGAGCCCATGTCTCCAGGAAGCCTTGATTCCCCTGGCCAGAGGGCACTGTTCCAGGAACTGGGGTCCCTTTCTCTGCCTGGGGGAGGCTCTCCATAGCCAAGCCTATCCCCTTCTCCCGATTTCAAGGGCAGGATTAGATACCCATCTCGGCAGCCCTTCCTCTACACACACACACACACACACACACTCCTCACACCCCGGCTCCCTGCCAAGGCTTCCTCACCGGACAGGCAGTTAACAAGTCCCTCAATCAGCCTTTACTCATCCCTACAGATCTATTGCTAAACCGTCTACTGAGGATCAGATGATTCCTGAAATATGAAGGTAATGATGCTAAGAGCAAGCATTTACTAGGCCCTTCCTAGATGCCAGGCTCTGCTCTCTGCATCCATTATCTAATTTGCTTCTCCCAAAAGCGCAGGAGGTAGGGGCTTTGTCTCCATCTTAGAGACGAGGAAACTGAGGCACAAAGAGGTTACCTTGAAGGATGCTACAGGAGGGAGAAGAAGGCCCCCCACCCCACCCCAAAGACAACCACGTCCTAATCCCTGGAAACTATAGACGTTAATTTATATGGCAAAAAGGACTTTGCCAATGTGATTAAATTAAGGATCTGGGGATTATCCGGGATTATCTGGGTGGGCCCAATGTCATCACAGGGTCCTTCTACCAGAAAGAGGGAAGCGTCAGTCAGCATGATGCTTGTGAGAGACTCCACCAGCTGTTGCTGACTTTGGCAATGGAAGGGGGCCAGAGACGAGGATTTTCCCGTAGCCTCTAGAAAACAGATTCTCCCCTAGAGCCTCCAAAAAGGATTGCAGCCCCACCATACCTTGATTTTAGCCCAGTGAGAGTATTTTTGCATTTCTGATCTCCAGCACTGTAAGATGAGAATCCATGTTGTTTTAAGCCACTAAATTTATGGTAATTTTACTGCAGTCACAGAAAATGACTGTAGGTACAAAGCTGGTCTCTGAGGCCTGGCTGTCCTGATGATGCCAGCCTCTGCTCTGAGCCCTGCTGCTGCCTTACCTTCTCTGCACGATGACACCAAAGAGCCCCTGGTCCCTTCTGGCACCTCCAAAGTGAAGGGCCTTTGTGAGTCACATGGCATCAGGCCTTCACCTGCCGAGTGGGAATGCTCTCCCTCGCCTGGATTCTGCCACCCACAAGGCAGGATGAAAACTAAAGGGTGAAGGGTTAGCAAGATGACCACCCAGGAGGAGGAAGAGAATTGTCATTTAAAAAAACAAACCTCTCATGAGCATAGGTGCATGGCCCTGTGTGGGAGACCGGGAGACCTCTGAACTGCTGAACTATCCCCAGATGGGATGTTATGAGAAATCAGACACACCTTGGGCTGGGCTGGGCAGGAAGGCTTCCTGGAGGAGGCATTTAGAAAAGTACCAGAGGCTGGCTAGGGTTCTCCCAGCAATTAGCCCATCTGGTCACGATGAATCTGAGGACTGGGGAGACCCCCTGATGGGGGAGCCAAGCCTCAGAGCTCTTGTTAGAGAGGACAAAAGGCCACTTGGCAGACAGCCACAATGTGGGCAGGCTCCTGGACCGGAGGACTTGGTGGGACACAGAAGAGGTGAGTGAGCTCTAACATCAGGACTTAGGCAAGAGCCAGAGTAGACAGCTCTTCTAAGTCCTGCCAGCTAGGGCCTGGGTCGCACGGTGGGAGAGGACAGGAGTGGC
This sequence comes from Phacochoerus africanus, assembly GCF_016906955.1. Lineage (NCBI taxonomy): Eukaryota > Metazoa > Chordata > Mammalia > Artiodactyla > Suidae > Phacochoerus > Phacochoerus africanus. Next base: position 103,819,920 of record NC_062544.1, read on the forward strand.
CTGAATGAATTTTGGCTTCTCCAGACAGAGTAGTGGCTTAGGGTGGGGTGAAGCTAATTCCTGGCTCTGCCACTTGACTGCTCAAAACCCTGCCTGACTCTTTTCACCTTGAGGACGCCAGCCCTTCCATTATTCTCAGTCACTCCTGTGCGTGTGTGTGTGTGATTTCTTCCTACCTAGACCGAGCCACAGGTCCATGTCACTCTGCCCAAGCATCCTCAGGTCCCCTGGGGAGCCATGCACGCAATCAAAACCAAGAGCTGAGTTAAGCACACTCCCGGCCAGGACACACCTGTTTGCACTGCCTGGTGGTTTCAGGCTGATGACTGAGTTGGGTTCATGTGTGGGCAGAGGCAAAGGCCAGCTCTCCAGGGCTAAGCTCAGCGGAACATCTTTAATTCTGTCATGTCATTGTCCCCAAACACCCACTCCCAGCCTCATGATTAAAATGCCAGCAAGGACTGGCAGCATGGGTTATGGGGAATGCCTGGAACTGGGGCTGCCTGTCTTTAGATCCTAAGGAGGCAAAAAACTCCCAAAGAGAAGGGAATTAACAGGGGAAGTATTTTCACATATTTGTACTATTAAACGAACACACACACACACACACAAACACACACGGTTTGATTGCCCATTTGAATCTGCTAGGAGAACATGGGAGGATTTTGTGAACAGATCCTGAGTACCCAGGAAGGCAAAATGCTTCTCGCCATGAACGTGCGTCCTCTCTGAATGTGACTGCAGTGGAATTTGGAGTTCTGTTGGTTTCTTTTATTTAATCCTCACAGGAACACATTCTGCAGGATTATAACAAAAATACATCAGAAAAAAAAATTCCACATGCCCATATTTACTTTTTAGGCAACTTCCCAGGGGCGCACTGCAAGCATGGAGCCCAAAGCAAAGCTAAACTGAGTTATCGTGTGCTTGCCACCAAGTCACTGGGATTGGTGCAAATGAGCGGGATTTCTTTCTCAAGAGCTGGGGCTGCATTCCTGCCCCTTTTTAAGTTTGTCTTTACAACCCTATTGCCCATTCCAAAGGGCCTGGCGTAGAACTTTGCACAATGGGGACTTAAATGTTCAAATGTCTATAAAAATGGAAGTTGAAAATCAGTGCAGAGTTTCAGGTTTTGCAACACGAAAAAGTCTGAGACATCTGCGCCACAACAATGTGCCTAAAGTTAACATGACTGCACAGGACACTTAAAAATGGTTAAGATGGGGGAGTTTCCATTGTGGTTCAGCCAAAATGAATCTGAGTAGTATCCATGAGCACGCAGGTTCAATCCCTGACCTCACTCAGTGGGTTAAGGATCTGGCATTGCCATGAGCTGTGGTATAGGCCACAGACACAGCTTGGATCTGGCATTGCTGTGGCTGTGGCGTAAGCCAGTGTATACAGCTCTAATTTGACCTCTAGCCTGGGAACCTCCATATGGCACAGGTGTGGCCTTAAAAAGACCAAAAAAAAAAAAAAGGTTAAGATGGGAATTCTGTTGTGGGGCAGTGGGTTAAGGATCTGGCATTGTCACTGTAGCGGCTCGGGTTGCTGCTGTGGCATGGGGTTCGATCCCTGGCCAGGAACTTCTGCATGCTGTGGGCATGGCCAAAAACATGGTTAAGATGGTCAACTTTATGTTATATGTTTTCTACCACAATGAAAAAAAAAATAGAAGTAGAAAGTTGATTATTCAAAACCTGAAATCTGCATGCATTAGAAATGCATAGTGACAGCTAATGGGCATGGGATTTATTTTTGGGGTGATAAAAATGTTTTCGAATTAGACAGTGATGACAGTTGCACAACATTATGAATATACTAAAGTCTGCCAAATTGTACACTGTAAGTGGTAAATTTTATGGTATGTGAACTATGTCCTGATTAAAATAAAGAGAAATACTTGAAGCGTTTGTAGATTTCTAGGACTCACCCTGGCAACGGTGGTCTGGAAAGGGCTAGGCATCTGCATGTTTAACAAACCTCCCAGGTGCCACTCACAGACTGACATTTGGAAACGACTGCCTCAGAGCAGTGTGTGCTCACATTGTAAAGACCTTCCTAAGATGCACATTCTAGGGAGGGGCCCGAGATTTGGCAGTTCTTCTAAGATCCCTGTTATGCTACTGCCGCTGCGGGTTAATGTACCACACTTGGATGGCAAGCCTCAAGGACACAGAGGGGCTACTCCCAAACCCCCGAATCCAGGCCCCTTCCTCTCCCTCAGTGCCCTCTGAGCCCGCTAAGGGGCGCTGTTGAAGGCCAGCAGTGCGCTCCCATCCCCAGGCAGTGGAGCGTCAAAGGCAGCACTCAGAGCTCAGCACAGGGCCTCCCTGATGTTCAGCCACTTCCCTGGGGCAGCTTCCCTTGGGGACAAGGTCCAACTCAGAGCCCTCAGGGCTGGTCCTGCAGGTGGAACCAGCCCCTCGCAGCCTCATAACCCCAGCTCAACAGACCCTCTGGCCAGGCTGAGGAATTCCATCACCCCCACCACCTGCCTGGCCCACCTGCCCCCCTGTCCTCAGTTGGCCCACAGCCCAGCCTTGCAGGAGCCCTGGGGCTGCATCTGGAGCCCTGGGGCTGCATCTGCATCCCAAGGGGCTGCTGTGGCTGCCAAACAGAGCTGGGTTGGTTAGATACCTGGAGGAGAAGCCCCAGTTGGGAGCAGGCGTGCTTTCAGGGAGGCCACGCCCTTGGAGTGAGGCTCGAGACAGGCTCAGAGCAAGAAGAAGGCTGGCCTTTCCTCCTGCCACACGGTCCTCACCAGGCTGTGCCCACACACCGGCAGGAACACCACCTCCTTGGTGGCTGTCTAATCACTTTTAGGGTTCTGTCAAATTCCCAAAGGGGCAAGGACAGGGTCTTATTCGCTTGAGAGCCCAGGGTGCTGGGCAAAGTGCCTGGCACCTACAGGGAGCTTGGGAACCATTGCAGAATGGCTCAAAATTAAATCTGCAACCACCCTTGCCTCACAAAATGTAGCTGTGGCTGGCAGGCTGCCTCCCGAATACAGCCCCTCCACACAATGTCTGCCCACCTCAGAGACCACCCTCCTGATGCTATGGCATAGCCTGCATGGAGTGGGGGTGGTTTCCGGACATAGATGTGCCTCAGAGACATGCGAGAAAGGCAGGAGAAGGCTAGAAGGGGGCTGGAGAGGGCCTGCGTATAGAGGACAAAGGGGGCCCAGAGGCCCCCCATCATTGGCCCCTGGGGTTGGGATCAGGCTCTGGGGCACAGGTGGGCAGACAGTGGAGCCAGGAAGGAGCACCCCTCACCCCTGCAGGGGCAGTCAGCGTCTGTCTCAGTTACTCAGCTCTCCACTGGGCAGCTGTTTCCCTGAAGTCTCTTGTCCTGCCCAGAGGTTAATGGATGAGGCCTTCGCCTTGGCCTCAAAAAAGGTCCACCCAGAGGGGGAGCTGAGGGGAGACCTAGGGGAGCTCTCTTGGGCAGCCCGCCAACCCCACTACTAATCATGCCGATGAGCCCAGCAGCACTGATTCAATTACTGGCCTAGCCAGCTGCAGCCAAAGCAAAGCTGCCCAGGCCCTCACGGTGTAACAGGCGCCTCCACAGCTGGACACCTGCCCTCCCTGCAAGGCTCCATGTGGGGAGACCCTTTTCTGAAGCCCAGAGAACAGCTGTTTCCCCACCCCATGCTTGGCCTGAACAGGGCCCTCCTAGGGCCCAAGACCAGTCCTGGTCCCTTACTGCACTGCCGCCCTCCCACAGCTGTCCTCCGCAGCCTGCAGCTTTTTTAGGCTGTGGTTTATATAATTTAATGCTAACCAGAGTTCTTTGAGATACTCTGAAACTGCAAACATTTCGTCAACACCTAATCAAAAAGCAAGTGTTGCCTCCCTCGAAAGAGGCCCACGTGTGAAGAAACCAGAGGCCTCTTCACTGGGAAGTGGTTTCTCCTTGGCTGAGCCCTGGCGAGCTGCTTGAGGTCCCTGTGAGTGGGCAGGGAGGTGCAAAGCCGAAGGGGTGCCGTGGGAGGGGACATGTGGAGCCAAGATCAGAGCCAGGGCACAGTGACTGGTCTTGTTTCCTCTGGGATCCTCAGCAGCTTAGCTTCTAGGACGTACCTCTCCTGAAGCATCGGAGCCGAATTTCCCAAACTTCCATGTGTCCATGACCCCCTGGAATCTTGTCAGAAGGCAGACGCTGCCTGGGCAGGTCTGGCGTGGGATCCGAGAGACTGATTTCCAACCAGCTCCCGGCAGTGACGGTGTGTTTGTCTGGGGACCAGCCAGGAATCAATGACACCCTCAGCCCTGAGCACCCTGCCCATCCTCAGTGCGGGGCCCAGGGTGTACACACAGCTGGGACGGATGGCAAAGGATATGAATGAACCAGAATCTTCACGGCCGCTCTCCGGATCGGGTGGAAGGGGCTAAGGATGTACAAGGCGTTGGTGGCACTGAACCGGAAGATGGTCTTGCCTTTGTTCAGCACGATGAAGGTCTGTGGACAGAGAGCCACTTGAGGTTGGATGGCAGCCCCTAGGCCCCTACAGAGAGAGGTTCTTGGGGGTGAGCTGTTGGGCCAGAGCCCCAGAACTCCAGCTGGAGGTAGGGTGAGAGGAAGAGGAGAGGGCCTCAGCAGGTGGGTAGGGGCAGCCAGTGCATTTGGCAGATCAGGGGTCTCTTGTTGGGTCGCCCATGGCTGGCATGGGATGAGATCGCGTTTAGGGGGATGTCAGGTTGGGTGGGATTTAGTTTTGTTTCAAAATTACAGCCCCAACCAGAAGGGGCCTTGGAAAATCCTGGCCAAGCTGTTGACACAGCAGAGGCCAGGACTCAGATGATGCCCCTCCTTCCCCTCTCCCCTCTGACTCATGTGCTCCCCACCCCACTGGGCCCACCGAGGAGTGAGGGTCTGGTGAGGGATCTCGTCAGCAGGGAGGACTGCTGGCTGAGAAGTCGGGATGAGGAAAATGCAGAACCCAGCCCAGCAGAGAGCAGCTGTCCCTGGGACCCCATCTCCTGGAGCCCAGGACGGATGGAGCCCACCGACCCCAAAGAACACAAGCTAGTGTCTCCCCTAGAGGATCACATGCAGCCCAGAGTAAACCTGCTCCCCAAGCTTCCAGAAGATTCTATCTACACAACAGGGCATGGGAATGGATGATGGGTGCTGGAGGCTGAGCTCAATTGACAACTGAGCCAGACACTGCCCTTGAAGACAGCAGTCCACCCCCCTGCCCAGGCTGCAGTGGGTGCAGCTGAGGTGGCAGGGCACTGGGGCTGGGCTTCTCCCAGGGCTGAGCTGCTGAGATAAGGTTCTATTTAATCTGGGCTGGGGAGACAAGTTAACCAGAAAGATGAGGACCCAAAGTTCTGTCGTGGTGCCTGGGTCACCCCGTGGGACTGCAAGCAGTGTGGCCAGGGGGCAGCAAGGAGAGACAAGAGGTTAGAGACCAGACTCCTGCCTGGTCACAGGGAAAGGAGAGAGTTTCCTTGACTCCTAGGCTCAAGTGCCACCAGCCCCCAAGCCCAGCCCGGCCCAGGCCCCGACTTAGCTGGGTCCCCCTTCCCTGACTCCTGCCTGTCCCAGCTAACTCCAACCTCATGGCCACTTTGACTCGCCACTCAAACGTTGACCCATCCCCAGCTGTGGCCTTAACCCCAACCCTAAATCTGGCTTCCAGCTCTGACCAACCGTGACGTAGGCCCACCCACCCTGATTAATCCCAACATCTCATCTAACTCTGACCCCAGCTGAGGCCACAGCCCCCGACCTTAATCCCCCTTGTGTCACTTGAACCAGGAGGAGGAAAACTTATGTATATGACCTGGGTGGGCTTCCCCTCTGCCCACGCACTCACACGTGCATGCACACAGACAGTTGTGCACCACGCCCGCCCTGACGCCCCGTCTCTTAAATGCAGTCTCAAAGCACAGTGACACACACACTCAGCAGCCTGGTGACACTGACACACAACACTCATATCCGCCAGGCGGTCGCACTCGCCCTGGGAACACCGACCCCGTGTCCTCTCAGTGCTTCCTCAGCCGGGTACTGACTGCAGCGACGTGAGCAGAAACCATCCTCCTTGGCACCCTACCTTCTGGAGAAAGGCCTCCCTCAAATTCAAATCTGCCCTCCCCTGACAGGGAGGCCCAAAGTGTGGGCAGCTGGGGTGGGAACCAGGCTTCTGCAGGAGCCCCGTGTCCTGAGAGGTGAGGCCAGGGCTAGGAATCCAGGTGGGAGAGTTTACCTCCTGGGTAGAAGTGCTGGGGAAAGCTTGAGTTACTCTGCCCTAGTGGACAAAAGCCACCTCCTCTCCCTACACTCAGGAGGGGCTATGGCAGAGCAACCCCCTCCCCACCCCTCTCAGACTTCCCACTGGCTGTCATGGTCCCACTGCCAGCGCACAAGGCCGAGGATGCTGCTGCTGTGACCCCTGGTCTGAGCAACCCTGATACAGCAAATGCTCAGCATGTTCTCTGGTGCAGGAGGTGGGGGCTGCACACTGTCCCTGGTTAGGAGGAGAGGGATCACCTGCTATGCTCTGGGGCCCTAATTCAACTCATTTTAGGATGCAGGACTCGACTCCAACCACACACACCACAGGACCAGGAGGAGTCCTCAAGTGGGGCGGGGACGGGGTATGTATCTAACCACACATGATTTCCAAAGTAGACACTCCATGAGGCAAGATTTCAACTGTGGCAGCCCTAGCAGCCCTTTCTTTCATAACCCACACCATCTCAGGCTGCATAATTCTGGCCTTTTATTCCCGAACTCCAAAGTTAAGGTGATTGGAATACAGATCACTAATGACTCACTCCCCTAAGGCCCAGGGCAGCTGGCCCCAAAGAGAGCCCTGAATGAAAGCGAGGCCCTCTCCCCATCTGCCGCTGACAGGGAGGGATGCTGAGGGCAAGCAGGGTCAGGTGGATGGCACTCACCTTCTGGGTGCTGTAGAAGGGGTCCAGGTCCTCCAGGGGCTCTCCGATGAGCTCTCGGGGTGGGTTGCCATAGAGATCAGGCAGCTTTTTGGAGGCCTGCAGGTCCAGCTGGGGCCGGGGAGCCTCCTCCTCGGGCAGCCCGTCGCGGCTCTCCTGCGAGGGAGCCGAGCCTCGGGCCTGCTTCTCCGCCATGCGCTTCTCGATGGCCGCCAGAGACTCCCGGGTGAACCTGCGGAAGCTGCTGGTGCCCCGAGGTAACAGGAAGTCTGCCATCTTCTCATCCTGCTTCTGGGGCACAGGCTGTCCTCACAGTGCCTGCGGGGAGGCTGGAAGACACAGACATGGGGGCCGATGCTGGCCTGAGGGGCATGATGGCCTGAGCTGGGGGAGGCAGCTGCACTACTGGAGGGAAGGACATGGCTTACAAAGATGCTGCCCCAGGTAAACCCAGAGCCCTCCAGGCTGTGGGGAACTCATGGGGACCTCAGGAGCATCTCTCCTCCCCTTCCCATCCCAGTGAGCACATCTGAATACAAGGAGGCCCCAGTGAAAGGGTCACTGGGGACCCTTCATGCTGCCTCGTTCCATCCAAAAGGAAACGCTCACACCTGTTGGTTCCTTAACCAAGCCCATTTTGAGACATTTCTCACAACTGGTGCTGACATGCCCTGGGCTGCAGGAGACACACCAGGGGTCATCTTTTTATACCAGATCTCTGGCAGGGCTGGTCTGGAACAAATGGACAATGGAATGATGAGTAGGTGGGTGAGGGCAACGGTGTTAGAAGCGTTGTCCTTCCTCTCAGCTTGTCTTCTCTGCATGAAACCCAGGGACCCTAGACAGGTGATCAGAGGCCTCCTAGGCCAATGCCCAAACTCTAGGCTTCTTTTCCAGGCAGATCCTTGGCCTAGGTGCTGGGTCCAGAGGGTGGGGGCCACCCTGCCTGGTCTTCCCACAGCACTGTGCACCTGCATCGGGGAGGCTGCCTAGACTTCACCTGGAGCACAGAGGTGCCGACATCTGGCAGGTGATGGCACATACGGATCTGAACATGACCCAGGCAAATCCTGCAGGCTTTTGGAAACAGCTGGGTAACAACTTTGCAGGTGTCATGGCACACACAGCTGCCCCAGAGCTCCCCGAGAGGATCTCAAAGAAATCCCCAGAGTCAGGCATCCTTCCAGAGATGGGAAACGCTGATGGAGCACCCCATACTCCTCGTGCCTCTGCTCCCTCCCCTCCCCTGAGTCTGACCAATCCAGGGCCCCTTCCGAGTGACAGCAGAATCAGAAAGTGGTGACTGCGGTGACCACTAGGACATCTAGCCGGCACCCGCATGTGACGCCAAACCGGGAGAATGTGGCCCCCAGTGGCCTTGGATGATCCAGGGCCTGGTGTGAACAGGCTCTGACTATGACACGGAGGCCAGAGAATGTGCCTGACTGCCTCCCCAAAACAGGATGTGGTCGGCTCAGCTCCCGACTGGGATGCCACCATCACCACTGGAAGGGGGAGGCAGTGTCGCTAATTACCACATCAAACCCGGGCATGACTGGGCACCTGTTGGAGATCTCTGCCAGGACAGAATCCCTTACCAACAAAGACCAGCTTTGCCTTGATCTGACTCCTGGGACACATGTCACCAAAGACCCCAATAAGTGGCTGCCACCCCAACCCCTGACATACCCCGCAGATGGCCCAGGTGCCAAGCATCAAGAAGCAGGCACTTGGCCAGGTGACAGGTAAACAGTGAGCAAACATAACACAGCCAGGTCTCCAAAGGGCACCTCTGGTCCCCAGGGACAAGCAGCACAGAATGTGTGAAGGGAAGCCAGAGGAGGGAGGTCTCAGGATGGGCACTTTCAGAACCACCCCATCCTGCAGCCTCTTGTTCTTCTGTTTCATTCCAGTAATGTAAGATAAACAGCTCTGTTGAAAACAGCCAGTGAGGGAGTAGGTCCCAATTTTGTAAAAGCCTGTCCCTGTCTACCTCCACCTCTGCCTGAACAAAGACAGGATTTGGTAATACTCGTCACCAAACATGAAAGGTGATTTTTTTTTTCCCCTTGGCTTATGGAAATTTGAATCATTTTAAACTTTCTTCTTTATGCTTTTCTTTAGTTCTTCAATTATTTATGATGATTGTACATTGATTTGACAAGAACAATAAAGTCATTCTTATTAAAACGAAACAAAACAAGCTAGCCTGGATAATGGCAGCCCCTTCCTTGCAGGGCGATCCTTTGCACCATGAGCAATCTCTAGGCCCGTAAATCAGGAAGCCTCCTCTTTCTCTTGGAATTATCTCCTAAAAATAGTGTTCTCTGTCTCACTGTACCCATCTGGGTCCACACGCCTGCAAGGGCTCTGGAGACACGTGGACACATTGTGGACCTACGGAGCTTCACCGGTACACATTGGCATGTGTGTGTGTGTGTGAGCCTGTGTGTGCACACACGTGCACACACACCCAAGCTCGCAGCTGCATATACATCTGTTCTAGTAAAGGTGTTTCTAAACTCTGCATCGAAATCAGCTGTTCGTACAGACTGGTGCCCAGCCATACCAGGTACACACCAGGTACATTCAGTTTGTACATTCCACAAACTGAACTCATCCAGTAACTAGCACTCAGGTTGAGAAATAGATCACTCGCAGTCTCTCTGACGGGGGTTTCCCTCCAGTCACCAAATGGATCCCCACTCTCCTGACAAACAATGAACTGCATCTCATTCTCATTAACCTCCACCTGAAATTTGCCATTTCCTTCCCTTATGAACATAGGCAGTGAAATGGCAGTGTCACCAGCACCCGAGACCAACAGAAATGCAGATTCGTCCTTGCCCCGTTACAGGGGCTGCAGGTATCTCAAATATCATTAATGCCATGGTTACTTCAAAATTACAGTACTTCTTAGACCACCGATAGTTGTTATTATTTAATACAGTAATAAAGAAGCCCTGATGACAGGGCCCTGAGTCCTGGGAATGGTCTTGCCCCAGCTGGCCTCCAGCAGGGCACCCAAACTCTTGGGGCCTGGTGGTTTGTGAAACCAGATTCCAGATGAAGTTCCCTGCTCCCCAACGGCCAGGCAGCTTCAGGTTCCAAAGTAAACCTGCCAAGCATGTCTTTTGTCTCTGGGCCCTCACAGGCAGCTCACTGTGGGGGAATAGGATCTGTTTTCTCCCTGTTCCCCTGCTGCCTGCACCTGACTCTGGCCCTGCACTTCCCTCAGCAGCTCAGGGCCCACGCCTGGCTGGGGCTGAGACTGGCTGAGCCCTGGCTGCATGGTTTCCGGGGACACCAGGGCAAGGAAAAGTGGGAGTAGATCTGAGGACACTCCAGGCTCAGGCTCAGGCTCAGGCTCAGGCCCAGCCCCAGGCTCCAGGCCTAGGAGGGCAGGCCCTCAGCTTTGTGGAAGGACCCACCTATGGCTGGGGAAGTGGGGCCTCTGTTTTGCACAGCTCCATCATGTGGGGGAGCCTGGAGCAGATTTGATCCAAAGCTCTCAGCCACTCTTTTATTTTATTTTTTTAAATTTTTTTTTATTTTTTGTCTTTTGTCTTTTTTGTTGTTGTTGTTGTTGTTGCTATTTCTTGGGCCGCACCCGCGGCATATGGAGGTTCCCAGGCTAGGGGTCGAATTGAAGCTGTACCCACCACCCTAAGCCAGAGCCACAGCAACGCGGGATCCGAGCCGCGTCTGCAACCTACACCACAGCTCACGGCAACGCCGGATCGTTAACCCACTGAGCAAGGGCAGGGACCGAACCCGCAACCTCATGGTTCCTAGTCGGATTCGTTAACCACTGCGCCACGATGGGAACTCCTCTCAGCCACTCTTTTAGATGCCGGCACTGCATGACTGTCGCCCAGGACAGCTAGTTATAATGCCGTGACACGGAACACAACAGCCTGGCAGCCTGTGGTGCAGCCGTGTACTGTTGGGGTAGAGGAGTGACACGCAGGCCTTCCCTGCCTTAGCACTAAAATTCCTGCGTCCCCAAATGCCCTTCGGTCCTGGACAAACCAGACCAGTTGGCCATCCCTGGAGTGAGGAGAGACCAGAGACTCTGGCCTAACCCCTCCTGGCAGCCCCTTCCTGCCCACTCTCCTCCCAGATCCTGAAGGAGGCTCACTCCAGCTCAGGAGTCACGTCTGGCATTTTGGTCGCCTTGGAATCAGAACCTCAGGAACACAACAGGCAAAGAATATTCTTTGCCATGTAAATTTATGCAAAGCGCTCTGTGGAAGTTGTTCCTGGGCTTCCTAGAAAAGCTCTGTGGCTTCCTCTGCTCTGGGCACCTTCTTCCCACCCTGAGGTCCGGGGACCACGGACTGGAGCACCCACTACCCTGGCACTAGTTCCACCTGTGCCCATCAGTCCTGAAGGCTCAGGAAGAGGGTGTGGGTGCCCCTGAAGCAGGTGGAGGCAGGGAGGGTACCAGGAGCCACTTCCGGCCTTCCTTGAGGAGAACACATTAAAACGAATCAACGTCTCAATCCATACACTCATTTTTACTAACTGAATGACTCAGCGAACATCTTAAACAGCACCCACTGTGTACACCGTCCTAGAAATGACCTTATAGAATACTTTCCTTCCCCAGGTGATGGATCCCAAATCAACAGGTATGGTGACAGGGGAAGGAGGAAAAGCCATCAGCAAAGAGACTCCGTGGTGGCTAGTAGAAAAATTTCCCCTCTTTCTTGTTGAGACTGGTGACAAGGAAATGCCCTGGGCTGGGAGAACCCAGCCCTGTGTCCAGGTCTGCTGGACTTTCTGGTTTCTGAAAGATTCGCTGGTCCTGTGTGGGACAGGGGTATGGTTGGGCTAGAGCTTAGAAGCTAGACCACCCGTGTGAACCTGGACCCTGGGCACTCGGACCTTGGGTAAGTTAATTACTGGTTCTCTACCTCAGTTTTCCCATATATAAAATGTGGTTAATAATAGTACCTATGTCACAGGGCTATTGTGAGGCATAAGCGTATTAACACTTGAGCAGGCTCGACAGCCAGAAAGTGTTCAATGAGTGTCAGGTGCTGTCATTTGATGGTTGTTGCCATTTTCCTGTCCTAAGAACTCTAGCTCAGAAGACCCTTCTCTGAAAAAAACCTTCTCTCTGCCCACACCAATGATCCCTGCCTGGCTGGCCCTTCCCTTCTGAGTGTCCCTGGCACACTGCAGTCCCAACACTGGCTTCATCACACGGCAGGGCATTTGGTTCTACAACTGCCTCTCCCTCTGACTGTGTCCTGAGCTCCCAAAGTACAGTCTGGCCCCGCAGAGGAGAGAGAGGGAATGAGAAAAGGAAAAAGCAGTGCCAGATCTGCCTTCCTATTGCCCAGCCACTAACCCATGCTGGGACCCCGGGAAACGTCGTGATGTTTAAACTGATCTCATTTTGAATATATGCACTGGGTTAAAGAAAATGTGTTAAAATTAATTTCACCTGTTTCTTTTTATGTTTTAAAATGTGGCTACTAGAAACTTTTAAGTTATATATATGCATGACTTGCATTTGAAGCTTGAACTGTATCTTTATTGGATGGCACTGTCCTAGAGTTCCAGCTACCAGGCCCTAAACCCTTAGAGTGGGGGGTGGGGGAGGGGAGGGAGCTGGAAATGGAGGGGAGGAGGGGTGAGGGATGGGTGGAAGAAGAGCCGTCATCAGCAAACCAGAAAGTGGTCACCCCAGTTTCTGGCACTGGCTGTGGGTGGCAGTGCTGTCTCCAGCCACAGGTTGGGATGGCAGGGGGAGGGGTTGACAGCATGTTTCGGGCCATCCCTCCTGCCCAGGCAATTATCTGCACAGTCCTGGCTCTCCCGGGGTAAGGGTTTGGACAAAGGCTCAGCAGGGGTGCCAGCTGGTGCTTGTGGCCCCGTGCATTCAGGTCCCTGCTCCCAGATCAAAGGTACATTGGCACGTCTTTGTGCTTGCAGGGCCTCCACTCCTTTGAGGCTGCACATGCATTAACCCTGTCCAGTCTGGAGCCTGGTCTTAGGAAAGGGGGGATTCATGAAAGGGCTTTCTTAGTTGCCACCCCAGCTATCTGGAGAAGTCCTGTAGAATCATCCCCACCCCTCCCAGAGGTGAACACATCCAGCCAGGAAGCCGGGGATGCCCTCATTTGCATAAATTTGAATCTCATTTACTCCAACACTCAGGCTGAAGCAGAGGCTAATTCAGCTGACAGTAAAATCCCACAGGCTTGCTATGCTCAAGTGATTCCCCAGGCACGGATGAAAAAAGGGGTCCCTGAGACCAAGCCCCCTTCCAGACTGGTTTCAGCCCAAGCCTCCCGGCTTTTCATCTCCTCCTCCTTACAGTAAGGATGGGGCCTGGGGGGCTGGGAAGTGGCAGTTCATCTCATCGGGGTGTCCAGTGGTGTTCTGGTGCCAGGCCAGGGGAAATGCAAACTCCCCAGGTCACGCAAGGCCACCTCCACCAGGCACACGGCACTTCCTTCCCCCAAGCTGGAGTCTTCCTGTCACTTTCTGAGCTGCTTCATGCTTAAGGGATCTGTAAGGTGCTGAGAGCCCTGCTGAGCAGCTCTGAGCTAAAGTCAAGGCCCAGCACTGCCTCAGGCCCTGGGTCTCCTGGGTGGGGACCTGGATGAGCTATTATTTCGAGACCAGAGAGGCTAGAAGTTAGACAGCCAGCTTAGTCACCCCGGAGCACTTCTGCCCCAGATCTTGGCGGGGCTACCCACACCCCCCGCCCCCACCGCCAATATATACCATCGGGCCAGAAAGGTGCCCACTTGTGGTCCCAGAAACACTCTCCTAGCACACAGGTGCACAGAGTTGGCAATCAGCATCCTGTCATTCTCCAGCCCAGTTCCCTCCAACTCACTTTCCTTAATACCTCAGCTGAAAAAATGCTCCCCAGGGGAACTGCCTGGATGCCACGGCAACCTAGATGTTTACAGGGCACCTACTGTGTGCACCAAAGGAGACAGAAATGCCCCTGGAGAAACCTGGGAGGCCTGTAGTATAGGGTCCTCCGGAGCAATAAAGCAATCCACAAAGTCCGTGCCACAAAAGCACAGCCAAATGTGCAACCCTCTCCCTTTCATATGCTTTTAAACTGAGGTATAGTATACACAGAAGAAAGTGCACAGCTTTTAGGTGTACAGTTAGATGAGCTTTAACAAATGTCTCTACCTGTGTAACTACTATCTCAATTAAGATGCTTCCCCGCTGTCCCTTTCCAGTCAGCTTTTCTGACGTCTGTCACCACAGATGAGTTCTGCCTATTCTAGACCTTCTTAGACATGGAATCATACCATATTGGTGTCACCTGTTCTTGTTCAACATAATGCTTTGGAGATTTTCCACTTTTTATTTGTTGGTTATTGCCATCTAAGTTACTTGTGCAATAAACTGGGAACACAAGTGACCCATCTGGGGACAAGTCCTCAATTCAGTCCCCTCGAGGGCTGGCAGGGGCCTGAAATCTCTGAGGTCAGTCGGCCCAAGGGGATACTTAGGAGTTTTTCTTTCTTTCTCTCAGAAATTTCCTAAAATGGAAACTCTGCAGTGATACATCTAATAGGGGCCCAGGCCCAGCAAGCAAGTGGGGGCTCTCCCTACACTTCCAGTTTTGTTATCAACTAGCTGTCGCTTTATTTAACTGGCAGTCTGTGCTGCCTGTGACCCAGCACAGTGGCAGGGGTGGTGCTGGCTGAGCTCCTCTGCCTTTTTCCACCTAAGTCTGGCTGTGATGGGCAGGCCACCATCGCTCAGGCCCCTTGCACCCCCACACCAGGAATGGACCCAGAGGGCGGGCATCTTGGCTCTGAGGGGCTCTTTGGATCACTTTTCTGCTACAGGCCTGGGCTGATGAGGCCGGGCTCTGATGGCCATGCACCAGGTATTGATTGCATTGGGCTGGTCCCTCCCATGGTCTGATTTCCCTCCCATCTTGGATCCTCTAGGGTACCTCCCAGCCCACCCCGGAAGAAGGAAGGATGCTAACAGAGCCTGAGAACTGAATTGGTGCTTCAAACCAGATGAGCCTCCCTGCCCTGCTGTCCCTCTGAAAACTGCCTCTTGAGCCAGGTCCTCCCTTCACACAGGCCTTCGAGGAATCAATATCGGCCAGAAAGCCATTTACCACCTTTCTGATGCCAGGAAGATCCTTTCTACTGTTCAAAATCCATTCCCAGAAAGCACGGGGACTGCCCTGGCAAGGCCTGGGTGGGGCCAGGGAGACACTGGCTCTGGGCTTAGTGCCACCCGCATGCCTGTGTGACCTTGAGCCCATGGGGTGACTCGCGCCAGTGTGTGGCCTCTCTGGGATGTAAGGAGGGGAGTGAAAGCCCTTAGAGATGACGACAGCGGGATCTCCAAGTAGACGAGGGATCCACTTCTCGGGCCCACACAGCCTCTGTGAGAGCGGCTTCATCCTTCTACTCAGCTAATACCCTTGTGGGGATGTGACTTTCCACTGCCTCCCTGGGAGATTTAATCAGAAGAAGAAACTGAAGAGGAGAGAAAAGGGAAAGAACTCCAGTCTCAGAGCATAAACATCCTTCCAACTGCAGGCCTGAAAACACGATGTGATCCCCTTTCACCTCTCCCAACGCCGAGCATCGTCCACGGCTGGGCTCTAGTCCCACCTCCTCCAGGCAGCCTCCTCTGGCTACTCTGGGCCGTACTGACCTCCTACTGGGGAAGCCAACCTCCCAACTCCAACCTTGCATTTACTCTCTCCTGGGCAGCTCTCTTTCATGCCTGTGAGATGAGCCTGGGGTAGCTCTGAGGGTCCTTTTCTGCCCATCCAGAGCAGTAAACCGAGTGAGGAATGAACAAGAGATTGGCAAGCCTTCCCATCAAACTCTGGTTTCGACAATCACAATGAAATTTTCTGTTGGGCTTAGGGCACACCAGATATCCCTCTAGGAAATAAAGTTGGAGGTAGGAAGGCTATGGGCATCCAAGCTCCTCAGCCTATGGCTGTGGTGACTCTGCAGGGATGGGGTGAGGCAGGCCTGGCAGGGGAGATGATGCAAGTTTGAGTCCAGGAGTCAGATGGCTCCAATGCTATGCCAGCCATGATGGCTGTCCCCAAAAAGCCTGTTCCTGGTCTCCCTCCCCCATTTGAGGGTCCCAGGCCCCAGGAATTGACGTGGATTCTCTATAAATAGCACCCATTCCATATTGATCATCTTAAAAAGACACAGTATGTTCTAGGCCCACAGAGAGGAGCAAAGCGTCTAAATATAGTGTCATCCCCAGGAACCGCTGCCAGCCCGAGGTGAGTGGTGTAGGATGTGCATAAGCAAAGGGGCAGCCTGAAGGGGCTGACGACTGAGCAGGGGTGGTGGAAGGAAGCAGGGAACCTCTCCACCCCCATGCCAGTCCCTCGACTCCAGCTTAGGACTTTGGCTCTGCCTCAGGGCCTTTGCACTAGCAGCCTCCTCTTTACAAAATATTCTTGCCTCAGATCTCCTCAGGATTGGTTCTTTCTTGTTATTCAGGCCTCAGTTTGGTCTCCTCCTTAAAGATGCCTTTCCTGACTGCCAGTCCAGCCACTCCCATCTCTCCATCACATCACCCTGTTTTTTTCCCTTCACAGTAAGGGTCATGATCTAAAGTCATTTTCTGTATCTGTTTGTTTCGTGGTATCTAGTGTGTCTTTCCCAAATGATGTGTCAACTTTATGAGAGCAATTATTGAATCTGGACAGTAGAGTTTCTAGAATCTTCCATGGCATGGATTAGGTACTAAATGTCTTATCCAGACTCTCTCTGACCACTTCTGCCTCAGACCTCTGCCATGGGCCAGACTGAGCTGGCAGAGGGCAGTGGGCTTGGAGTCCCAGGATCACTCCTCAGTCCCCCAACCCAAGACTGCGCCCTGCAGCGTCCAGCCTCTCTTCTTTCTCCCTCGTGGATTTAGCCACAGGACTTCTAGCCCAGCCCCTCTACTCCTGGAAACCTGCTCTAGACCACCTCATCTTGTCCCCACACAGTGCGTTCTGCAATACTTTCCTCTCCTCAGGGCAAAGCTCCCTCCCCTTCGTGCCCCCTGCTAGAGCAGGAATCACAGTTCCTGCTTTCAAAATCACCCTCCCAGAGCTTCCTAGGAAGAGTCATTTCACCCCAGGTCTTCCTGACTGGCCCACTGGATGAACCAGAGCAACTGAGGCCCCACCGGCGCATGTTCAACTCAGAGCCCTCTGCCCTCCCTGTGAGGGATAGGCATCTTTCCCACAAGCCCACACACGCAGGCACACCGCACGGACACACACACCTACAGTGTCCACTCCAGGCTCTCCCTACAGCCTTCCCTTGACCCCACTCCCCAGCTCCCCTCTATCTCTTTCCTCCCTCTTAAACCATCAAACTCTTTGAAAGAGCTGTCTACACATGCTATCTCCACGTCCTCACCTCCTGCTCACTTCTCAACCCACTCCAAACTGGATTCCATTCTCACCAATTCATTCATTCATTCATTCACTCATTCATCCATCAACAATTCATCTGCACCCAGCACCACATTCTGTGGGTGCCAAGAGGGAAATTTCTGTTGTCACCAGCACCCTCATTGCTCATTTTTAAATTATGCATTTTTTTTTTTATCTATCTAAGAAAGTCTCAGAACATATCTTCTAGACTCTCAATAGAAGCAGGAGACTCCCAGGACATGCACCCTCCTTGCTTTCTGTGACACCTCCCACTCCTCGCTGTCCTCCCACCTCTCTGACTCTGCTCCTTGCCAGCCTCCTTGGCAGACTTCTCCGGCCTTGATATTGGAGTGTCTCAAGGTTCTGGACTCAGCCCTCTTCTCAGCATGAGAACCACCTGGGTGCTTTCAAAAATACTGATACCAAGGCCTCAACCCAGAGTCAAATCAATTAGAATTTCTGGGGATGGAGCCTGGGCATAGGTTTGTTTTGTTTAAACCACTTTCTTAGACTCCCCTGGTAGTGTAGCAGGCGAAGGATCTGGTGTTGCTGCAGCAGTGTGGGTTCAACTCCCGGCCCTGGAACTTCCTCATGTCGTGGGTGTAGCCCCAAAACAAACAAAACAAAAAGAAATAAACCCCTTTCTAAGTGATGCTAATACCTCCAGGGCTGAGAACCACAGCTCTGCATTCTTACCTGGCAATCTAATTCACTGTCATGGCTCCAAGGACAAGCTTCTACAGATAATTCCAAGTTTTTACCTCTAGTCCAGCCCTCCTTCCTGAACCCGGGACCCTTCCCTCCAACTGACTGCTGGATGGTGACATCTCCCTGGAAGCACTACAGGTTCAGATCAAAACCCCAAAAAATCCATCACCTTCTCCTTGTTCTGCATCAGGTTTGCCAACCCAAACTCCATGTGCCCATTCCCCTTCTCATGGTGTTAGGCTATAGCAGTAAACCTCAGTGAGCAAGTGAAGTTGGGGGTGGGAGAGTGGCATATTCCTTAACAGGGAAGGAAGCTGGTTCTATCACCTGTGGTTACCTTCTGGTTCCTCTCCTTCAAATTAAAAAATTTTGCTGGCATCCAAGGTCTGCACTGGAGAGGTGGTATAGTGCAAAGTAGATATATTGACACCTGGGGTCCCGCTACTTAGTAGATGTGTAACACTGAGCAAGTTACTTAACCTCTCTGGGACTTCAGTTTCACTGTCTGCAAACTGGTCATTATTATGGTCTCTGCCTCCAGGGTTGATGCAAGGATTCAGTGAGATGAGTCTTATAAAGTGCTTAGTGCCATGCCTGGCTGGCAGAAAGCACTCAGTGAATGTTAGCTATTTTTAGTACCATTACTGAGGATAAATTCCCAATTCCTGAGCGGAGCTCACAAGGGCCCCCATGACTGTGACCTTGATGTTAGCTTATACTCTTCTTTCTCATACCATAGGACCCAGCAAGTCACTGAACAATTATACTGTTTCACATCGTGGTGCTTTTGTACATGCTTGTCCTGATGGCTGGACTGCATGGTCTCTATCTAGAAAACTCCTACTCATCCTTCAAAACCCAGGTGGAAAGTTATTTTTGTTAGATAGATACCCTTGACTCTCCTGGCCAAAGGCAATCACTCCTCTTTTGGGTGGGCTATGGGGACACACTACTGTCATTGCATACTCTTCTAATAACCTTCCCAAGGGTGAGCAGGAACCAGCCTCCCATGAACAGAACAGCGACTGCCATTTACCACTGGCCCAGGTTGCCCTCAGGCCTCCCTTCTCCTTGGGTTTCCTGAGCACCAGCCTCCTGTGCTCCCCAACTCCCAGCTGCCTCTGGTAATTCTCACCACTCCTCCAAGCTCCATCTTCATGCTGAGTGAGTCGATCCTGGAAATTTTCCAGAAGAACTTCACACACGGAGTTGGGGCCAAGCACCCCAAAAGCATGGCAGCTGCCCATGCCACACTGGCTGTCACTGGTATGTGGCACCCCCGGGTCAGTTCCCATTTTGCTCAGATTCTCTTTGGTCAGTCCTAGGTTAGTTTGGCTCTCAGAAAGTAGACATCAAAGCATCTTTACCCTGATGGGGCCTCCAGTCCACTGACTCTTTAAGTGACCTTGGATAAGTCCTTGACCTGCTCTCAGCCTCAGTTTCTTGCCCTGCACAATGTAGTGGTGATGAGAGGATTAGATTAAAACTTTACTGAGGTTCACTTCAGCACAAAGCTGGCCATTCCAGCATAAAATCTGTGTTCTGCACTCTGGCTGTACTCAGTCCATCCCCTCCTCTCATGCTCCTGTGACTGCAGCAGGGCTTGAGCTATTAGCTTGTGCCACCCTCTTTCCACCTTCCAGCTCCATTGCCACCCACTCACATGCACTTGCCCAAGTCGAATGGGGGTGGGGGGGGGGAGTTGAGGGCAGCAGCAGGGGCCTGGGCCTCACAAGCTCAGGGTCCCACTGGATCCTGATGGGATGGTGGGAATCAGGAGAGGGCAGACATGCTATAGCATGGTGGGGTCATGCTGAGTGTCTGTCTCCACTGGGAGGTCTAGGCTCCCTGCAGAAGTGCCTGGGCTCTCGGCAGGATGGGAGGACGGGAGGAGACAGCTGGGGGAACAGAATACCATCCCGGAACCTCAAGAGAAGACTGATCCTACCAGCCCTGCTGGTCTCAAAGCACTAAGGAGAGGAGATGACTCCTGCTACAGCCTCCGCCATGGCTTCTTGCCTCGGCTGTGCGCTGGCCTCCAACAGGTGTTTGCAAGGCAGGCCTAAGGCCAGGGGCCTTGTCCCCAGGATTTCCTCCACCACCAGCACTCTCGATACTTCCAGTCCCCACAAGGCTAGGCACCTCCACTTCCTCCCAGGGTGCCATCAGACGATCGAATAACAAGGAGGCCAAAAGCCGGCCTATGTCAGTCAGGGCGCTTAGATTGGCCCCAGTCAGAGCTAGGAGGGCAAAGAACTCTCCTCATACCAGGGCACAGAAATCTCCTCTGTGGAGAACACATGGCTCTCTCTGCCTGCAAGCCTCACAGAGATCAGATGTGTCCCCTTTAAGGCGTTAGAGGGCACAGAGATCTCTTCATGATCAGAGCTCACAGAGATAGGACACACAGTATAAATCTCCCCCTTCGGGGCCCACAGAGATCTGTCCCCTGTCAGGACCAGCAGAGATCTCACCCCAGAGAGGGCACCCCCAGCAGACCCGGTCCAGAAAAAGGGAGTGCATGGCCCCTCCCTCCATTCCCAGCCCCACTCCCCCGCTCTCTGGAACCACACTCGCTGCGCGCCTAGTCTCTGCTCTGACCTTGGGGTCTCCGGCCTCAGGAATCCAGGTTCCAATCTCAGACCCTCCCGGAGCCTGTACCAGGGTCGGCAGAGAAGCCGGGGCCACAGCTCCCCCTCCCCCGGCCCTCGACAGCGCACTGGGAAACCCGAAAAGAAAGGGAAGGGGAGGGGGCTCGTGGCGATTAGAGACGCCCCCCTCCTGGGGATCCCCTCCAGCCAGGCTGCTCTGCGCCCCTTCTTCGCCCCTTCCCACTCTCGGGGGCAGCGATGGGGGAGGGAGTCTGCCGGTGGACCCAGGGCAGGGGAGGGGGCGCGCAGGGCTTGAAGGGTTGGACCCTCAAGGAGGAAAGTTGGGCGGCAGCGGGCTAAGGGGGTTCCGGCCGGGCCGGGGCTGCCAGGAGCGGGGGTGCTTGCTCACCTGCTGGTCCCCCTGCCCGGGCCCCGAGATGGGCGGCTGCGGCTGCGGCTCGGACTCGGCTTGGTGCCGGGCTCAGGGTACTGGGCTCGGGCTCAGCGGCCCCGGGGGCGCGATCCCCGAATCCCACGGGCGCTGCCGCCGTCTCGGCTCCGCTGCTCGGCTCAGGCTCCGGGGCTCGGCGGGCGGCGCGGGATCGGGCTGGGGGCGGGGTCGGGGGCGGGCCCCGCCTGGGCTCGGCCTGGGGCTTGGGGCCCCGGGCTGGCTCCGCCCCAGAGCAACGAGCCCGGGGCTCCACACGTGGCGCTCCGCCCGCTCTGAGGGTGAACCCTGGGCACCCGCCGCTGGGGCACACACCCCGGTGCTGACCCGGGGACGCCCCGCCACAGACAGCTACCCACGCGGACATGGACAGACGCGTGCAGACATGGCACACGCGGGGGTACACACACAGCGACCCAGCGACGCTTCTCCAGTTAGCCACCTACGCGGACATGAACAGGCACACAGCTTGGCACACGCAGAGTACACACGCACACATCCTCACTAACTTGGGGACCCTACCCTAGCCACCCACCCCCAAGGAAAGGGACATACACTGACACTCGAAGACACCCTCTGTCACCGACACACAGACACCCACACGGACACATGCAGACATCATTGACACACACAGACATTGAGGCAGATATACTCTGACAAACTCAGGGACACCTGGATGACTCAGACACACATCCACTGACACACTGACACAGAGACACACACACACACACACAGAACCAGGCTTCTAGACAAATACACAGCCAGCCAGCAGAGAAGTCTGCACAATGATAGACACCTATACTGACACATAAACACAGACTGACACAGGCACTGACAGAAACACACACCCAGACAGAAACAACCAACACATCAGACACAACCAACAAACCCAGAGACACCCACACCGAAACCCACTCACTTCACCCTGTTGAACTAAGACAACCTACACCTTGACACACATGGAAGCACTCACATGCTGACACAGATAAGACTGTCTCACACAAAGACCAGACACTGACAAACACAGTCACTCACATACACAGGCTGACCCACAGGGAGACATACCCAGGAACACACATCCTCGTTGAAAAGTAACAGGCCACCAGCTTTTTGCTCACAGACCAGTAGCATCATTGGATGGGACAGGCTAACGTCCAGAACCATCACAAAAGCACACGCACCAGTACACATGCACACACACAGTCTTTGCGTTCTTTCCCAGCAGGCTTCTCATCTCTCCCGATGCATATTCAAGGCTCCTAGAGGTAAGGATTGCTCTTGGAGGGCAAGATGGGTGCTGAGGTCTAAGAGGGACCCAGGTGCTGTGTTTGGGGACCCAGAGGCTGAAACCAGCCCCTCCATTATTGGGATTTTGGAGAAGTCACGGTGTGTGTGTGTGTGTGGGGGTCATCCTCCATTTGGGATCTGGGTGTGGGGTTCCAGAGATCACTGGGTGCCTCACATATATACTGAGGAGGTACCCATGCCTGCAGGAGAAGCTGGGTCAACCCAGCTTCCCAGAGTAGGGGAATCAGTAAGAGAACCGGTCTACAGGGAAGTTCAGGCAAAGGACGCTTTCTGGCCCTGGGTCTGGTAGGATGGCTGGCCGCCAGACAGATGAACTGTAGGTAGTCCCGCTGCCTCCTTCTAGCCCCCAGATGGGACTCAGGTTGGCTAGCATCTCCCACTAGCGGCCACAGCCGGAAGTGCAGGCAATGCCATTTTTTTTCAGCCAGTTGTGGGACCACCTGAGCCTCTGCCTCCTAGGTGAGAGGAGAGGGCAGGAGAATCTGGGTCCTCCCTGAGGTCTTCCACCAGGCTTCTGGACCCTGAATGAAGATTCAAACTTGCAGACGGACACCGGGCCAAGAAGGAGACTGAGCCAGAATGAAGGTTGCTGGGGGTGAGCTTAGAGAGGTCCCCTGCTTTGTCTACATCTAACAGAGATGGGGTTTTCACGTTCTTCCTTAGTGCTGGGTACTTGCGTGTTGCCAGCAGGAGAGGCATGCACCCCAAGTTTAAATGAGGAGAGAGATGCCCATAAGAGGAAGGAACCATACCTCTGATTCAGTTCTTTTTCTTTTTTACCATTTTTGAACTCACCTTTATCTGATTCAGTTCTGATTCAGAGATTAAGCCAACATACCTGGTGGTCCTAGAGTGGCCGAAGAGGGTAGGAAAGGTCAGCGGGCCAGGAAAGGGCCACCTCAACCAAGGAGCCCTTGCTGAGACCTGGGGTATTCCCTTCTCTTCTCCAGGCTCTATTTAATTAAAGCAGGAACATGCAGTTGGCAGTCAGAGAACAAGATTTTTAAAACTAATGTTTCCTTTATTCCACCCTTCCCTTTACCTCAGGTTCAAAGTTAAGCACTCTGTCATTGTGCATCTCACAGGATTCCTCTTTTGCATCACTTTCTTTTATTTCTTCGCCCCTCCATCCCACCTCACTGTCATCTCCTTTCCCACTTAGGCACCCCCTCTTAGAGCTAACGCAGATCTTTAAATATGTACACATCTCTGTAAAATAGGCAGTATCGGTGTTTGTACCTATGGGGTCTCTTATGTGTTCTTACCACCCCAGGCATTTCTTTTTATGTTCAACTTCTATTGAACTGTAACCTACATATGGAAGGGTGCACAAGCCCTAAGTGTTCTGCTCAAGGGATGTCACTAGTTGAACTATCCCTATAACCAACACACAGGCCAAGAAACTAAACAGCACCAGCACTCCAAGATGCCCCCTTCCTGCCCTCTTCCTGTCACCACTTCTCCCCCAGGGTTAACTACTATACTCACATTAATTTTCTAGGTTTTGTCTAGTTCTCATCTTTATTTAAATAGCATCATATGGTGCAAACTCTTGTGTCTGGTTCTATTTAAAAAAAATCCTCTTGACGAAGAGTTGATTTATAATGTGTTAATTTCTGCTGTACAGCGAAGTGATTCAGTTACGCACGTACAGTGTCTGCTTTTCTTGATCAGCTTTGGGTTTGTGAGCTTCATCCCCATTGCTGCTTGCAGTCATATATATAGTTCGTTTGTTCTCATTGCCTAGAATTGCACTGTGTGAATATCCCACACTTTTGTTTATCCATTCTATGGCTGATGGGCGTTTGGTAGTTCTAGCTGGGGGTTACTAC
Organism: Phacochoerus africanus; assembly: GCF_016906955.1. Classification (NCBI taxonomy): domain Eukaryota; kingdom Metazoa; phylum Chordata; class Mammalia; order Artiodactyla; family Suidae; genus Phacochoerus; species Phacochoerus africanus. The sequence continues at coordinate 103,844,138 of NC_062544.1, forward strand.
GAATAGCACCTCTTGAACATTTCTAGGGTGTGAAATTTGGTGACCATCTGTGTGCATTTCTGCCAGGCACATACCTGGGAGTGGCATTGCTGAGCTATGGGAGCGAGGGTGCTTGCTTTTAGGAGACTCTGCCAGTTTTCCAAAGTGGTTCTACCAACACACACTCCACCAGCATTGAATGTATGAGAATTCTGGTTCTTCTGCATCCTCTAGCACTTGGTATTTTTATCTTTTTCATTTTAGCCACTTGAGTGGGTGTGAAGAGGTTTCGCATTGTGGTTTTAATTGGCATTTCCCTGATGACTAATGAAATGGTTTATTGGCCGTTTGTGTGTATGTGCTTTCCATTTATATAAATGGGTATTATTCTAACTTTCATTATTTTTCTTGTGTTTCTCCCTCAACACTTTGCTTTTGAGCTCTATCCATGTGTGGTGTGGGCAGTTAGTTCTTTGCATCTGATAGCTGCAGAGTGTTGCAACATGCATGCAGTGAAGTTTATTTATGCATTCCCCTCGAGATGGGTCCTAGGTAGGATCGAAGATGGAAGAGTAGTAACTGGCTTGTGTTTCTGTTGCCTTCACTCTGCTGATGCCTGATTTGGGGTTCAGAACCCATAAACACTCAAGAATAGTCATCTTAGGAGGTGGAGGTTGGGGCCAAAAAACAGGAGGCATGGTGGAAAGCTCACACAAAAGCCCACAGCCCCGGAGAGACCTCTTTCTTGCCCTCTAAGCCAGAGGCTGGTCCTCTCCCATCCAGCTGACTACTTCTGGCTCTGGGAAGGGGGAGAGGGTAGGGGGTAGGTGGGATCTGGCAGGAGTGAGGAGTTTTCTTGAGAATAAGGGGAATCCTTATCCGGTGAGATCCTTGGTTCCCTCTGCCAGGTTCCCAGACTCTGGCAATGGATCAGGGAATTCCACATTGAGAAAATGACCAGCCCATGAGAAAAGACCTCGGATCCTGGGCACCCACCCAACCTCCCCCACTGTAAGCCCCTCCTGCTCATCTGCCTCTCCTATGAAGTCTGGACGAGCTAAGTATTTGCTTGTCCAATTTTCCTGGTACTTGGTGCTCACCACATGACTATAATTGCCACGAGTCATAAGCAGAGCTTTGCTGGGGAATGGTGGTTTCTGGGAATACATTTCCACTCCTGATACAAGAGGACAGGAGTGGTTGGATGAGCTGTCTTCCCTCTTCCCCTTCCTCCTGCCTTGAACGAGGGCATGGTGCTTGGAGCTGACGAAGCCATCACTCAACTCTGAAGGTAAGGCCAGGAGATGTGCACCTGTTGGCCCTGATGACCATGAACTGGAGATCCCATACCTTCAAGTTTTCTTTCAGTCTTTGAAAACAAATGAGCCCAGATACTCTGTTATTTGCAGCCAGATTGAGTTGGGTGGAGGGGGATCTGGAAGCCCAGGTGCTCTTAATACAAACTGTTCACCAGCCTTCTTCTTTTTGGTCCCGCCTTTTCTCCCCACTTCCAGGGGTGGCAGGTGTCTGAGTCTAAGAAACACCCAGCGTCCCCAGGAGGAGGGCATCCTTTGCTCTCTGCTAAGTCACTTACCATCAAAACTTCAAAAGAGTTGTCGCTATGTCAGGGTTGCTTCCTCTTCCAGACTTTTTGTCCTTGTAGGGTTTATGCCTTTAAAAATTATTTCACTGTCATTTTAGTGAAATTTTAAGAAATGTCTTCAATCTACTCTATTTTGAAGAAATTTCAGTTTCTACCAGTACCTTTAAGTAGTAATTGGATGTTACCCTTGTGGGTTGTCAGCATTCTCCTCAGAAGAAAATTTGCTTTGTTTTGAATGCCTGAGTAGCCAAGTGCCTCTATCTTAGGAGGGGCAGATGAAAAGAGAAGTGTAACCATGGTCAAGGGCAAGGAGGTGACCTGCTTCCAAAGTGTTGATGACCTGATCCCCCTTTTAGACCTAGATGATGGACAGGCTAATGCTCTTCTCAAGAGACCATCACCAGGTGGAATTTGCTGTCTCCTACACATACCCTCAGCCCTCATCAGAGACCCACCCCCTTACCTCTGCCAGTGCCCCGCCAGCTCAAATGAGTCTGGCCTGTGAAGAGTTGCCCCTTCCTCCAGACACTCGACTGCCATCTGCTGGAGAGTTGAGAGAAAAAAATAAACGTCAACCTCATGTCTAGGAATGTGCATTGTGCTCCTGGGCTGTGTGAAGCACAACTATACATGGCAGCCTGCTCCTGCCTCCACCTAGCCCATCTCCTCCTTGCAAAATTCTGTCTCTCACTCATCAGTGCTGGCCTGTGTAGTGAACTAGAGAGCAGAACTTGAAGGGTTGGAAGCACAGATCAATTACCATTGGCCATGTGACCTTGGATTATATGTATAACCCTTCTGGACCTAATTTTACCTTGCTCATATACAAAATGGAACTCTGATTGAGTTTCTGAGAGGATCAAATGAAATAACATGTATATGAGAAATATAAATATTTTACAGGCTGAACTTGACATTCATACTAACTGAAGCTTTTTCAGCCTTTGCCTTTGGTCCGGTTCCCTGGAAACCCTGTGAGAGGGCAGGGCTCAGAAGGGAGTGCAGCTGTGAGCCAGCAGCAGCCACATTCCTGGCAGCTGGAAGGACAACAGTACCTTGACCCTAAGAGGGCTTCTGGGCAGCTCACAGCATCCCTCTACCCTGGGTCTTGTATGTATGGGAGTCTATTGGTCTTAGTGGATGTGATAAGGCAGGTAACAGAAAAAAGCCAGAGAACCTTCCTGGGTCTGGGTTTTGTGGATTAAGAAACCCCAGAGTGCTGTGGCTGGGGTGGGATTTCCTGGGCTTCACCCCTTCTATTCAGCTGCCCTTTCCCCCAGCTTTTCCTATATGAAGCATATTCCATAAAAGCATCCCAAGTTGCTTCCTGTTCCATGACATTCCACAGTGTCACCCAGAGTCCCACCACCTTCATAATGGTGACGTGGTCACCTTGTGTCACAGTTTGTATCAGCACAGTAGTGGGTTTGAGGAAGAGGTTCAGAGGCTATGAATGAGAGTGTGGGCATCTGAGTGCAGCCCACAGATATGTTTTTTGGGGGGCAGTGTTGCGGGGCAGCTACAGTGTGTCTGACAGTTTATAGTGCTGCGAATGTCTTTAGGGCCTGTCTCTTTGGTTCCTACCATTTCTTATTCTATTGTGTTTATTAACATGACCTGCATGACCCTGCAGGTGTTTGAGTTTTTCTCCCCTAGATGAGGTCCCAGCAGCCCCTGGAGGGCTCTGAAGCACTCTCAGGTGGTCACCTGAACTAGAATCAGAAGTAGGTAGATGCTGATGGCAGGGCTGGGAATTTGAGCTCTGGGTAGGCTGTGGGTCATGGGGACCAAGCATTTCTGTCCTCAAGGCAGGAATGGACTTGAGGCTGGAGTAGAGGATGATGCTGGTTACAGAGCAGCTGGGGAGCTGTGCTCAGAGCTAGAGACACACCCACCAGATGGGCATCGTGTTTGGGCACAGAGTTCCCATCACGGTTTTATTTTTATAACTTTATGAGGCATTTTTATTGATACATATAACATGGGTGAATCTCAAATGTGTATTGCTGGGTGAAGGAAGCAAGCCTCAAGAGGTTAAAATACTCTATGATTCCACTTATACAATGTTCTGGAGAAGGCAAAATTAAAGGAATAGGAAAGAGATCACTGGTTGGCAGGGGTTGGGGTGGAGGGGCGTGTGTGTGGGGTTAGAGGGGCAGCATGAGGGAGGGAACATTTTAGGGGAATGGAACTGATCTGGATCATGACAGTGGTGGTGGTTACATGACTCTGCAACTTGACAAAACTCACAGAACTGTACGCCAACGGGATGAATTTGCCTGAATGTAAATTGAAATATAAATAAAAAATTTAAAAATAAAAAATAAAAAAGGAGGCGTCTTTACCTTTTAGAACAGAAGTGGTACTTCCCTCAGGAATGTGTGAGGGTGTGGGTGTGTGAGTGGAAAAGAAAGAAATATGTGTGGTTCTCTAAGAGACAATGGTCAAATCCGCTATTCTGAGCCTCAAAGAGCTGCAACAGGGACCCTGGACTTGAGATATTCAATCTCCACTGCTCTGTACGTGAGCTTGAACCGAAGGCTCTGGTTGCCCAGAAACAGGGATTGTGGCCTTTGAAACAAAATAATGATTTTTTTTTTTTTTAAATTTTGGTTTGTTGGTTCTGTTCTGGTTTTTTTGTCAGACCATTCCTTGCCAGTGCTGCTGCCGTGGTGGAAAAGTGGGGGGTGTGTGCCCAGGACTGAGTCCCCGTCCCATACCTAAGGAACCTCCCCAGCTTATGCCCTTCTCCATCATCCACGGCGTCCTAAAAATAAAACCATCCCAGATACAGGAGGAGGATGTGGGGTCAGCGGTCCCCATCAAGTCAACCCCTAGTGCTGTGCAGACCAACTGCAGGACCCCTCTGGGCCTCCGTTTCCCCATCCCAAAGAGAAAAGCCTGGAATTACAAAGTCCTTGAACATTCAACCAGAGCGTCACAGTAAAGGAGGAAGGAAATCCACCAGCCCACAGGCACCCGAGGAGGGACTCTGCCTGGGGCTACTTCCCTCATCTCAACATCCAAACGCTGGCATGGGTCCTAGGGACCCTGGCTGGCAGAGCGCCTACCCCCTGCCACCACACACTCCAAGAGAAAAGGCTGAGCCAAGGTGCCAGGCCTGACAAGAGACTTCAGAAGACTTTGTAGGGAAATTGGTTTTTTCACTGGAAGTCAATGCTTCGGGCCAGAAAATGCTCAGAACCGGCAGCGACTGACAAAAGCTGCCTCTTGTCTGCAAGTGTATCAGCTTTTGAAGAGATAAGAGGCAGGGGCTGGAGTGCAGGCTTCTCAAGTGAACGCTGACAGGAGAACAGAAGAGCTGCCTCCCACTCTCCCCTGCTCAGAGCATCCGGGCTGCTGGGGCGGGACGTCAACCATGTGGCCCCCTCCCTGCTCTGAAGCAAGAGATGGGCCCTGGACAAGAAATGCCCTCCTCAGGCCTGGGAGTGGCAGTGGCTACTTCTGGGATCCCTGGGGACGAGGTGGTGGTATTTGGGGCCCTGGCATTGTGCATGTGCACTGTGTGGGTGTGTGGAAGTGCTCTGGCTCATCTGTGGAGTGGAGGCAGCCTTATGATTTCTGAGAGGTGCAGAGGACAGGATCCCTGAGGTGCCCAGACTGAAGAAGAGTGTTGAGGACCAGAGCAGCCATGCTTTCCAGGGAGCTTGGCTTCAGCCTGGACCAATACCAGGGCCTCACTCTTATCAGTGGGGAGATAAGACCATTGGCATCCCTTTTATTCTTTCAGAAGACCCTATTTGAATAGCTCTTACCCATCCCCAGGGTCCAGACCTCACTCTAAGTGCTTCGTCTCTAACTCTAAGGCTCCAGATGGGATGTCCCTCCCAGGCAGATATTGCAGCCAATAGGAACACCTTCTCCTAGGGTTGTATCCAAGCCTCTAGGAGTGGACAGCAGGGAGTGGCCCTCCATCCACCTCTGACTCACGGCCTGGTCCATACCTGTTGGGCCATACTAAGGAGAAAAGTAGAGCTGTTGATGCTTCTGATGCAATCCAGTCCTCACTGTGATGGACATAGTGGGTCAGGCACTCAGCCTTCACTTTAATATCCTAGTACTGTGCCTTTCTGTACCTGAGGCAGAAGATTGGTGACTATATTTCTTAGGCTCCTTTGTAGATAAGTGTTATAGATTTGCATTTTGGCTCCACCAGTTAGATATGTTGGTGTGAAATTTGAATAGCAGAAACCACCTTCCTAGTGATTTGGATGTTACTGCTGGCAAGCATGGTCAGGGAGATGCTCCGCTTTTCTAGATCAGTATTCCAGTGGACTTGCAACTATATTTATGCATATAAAGAGGCAGTGTACAGCAGTTGCAGGGGCTCCCTGATTGTGGAGGATTAAAATGACTGCAAATTCTTTGTGAAACCCCATTAAGAAATAGCGTGTATTTTATTTCCTCTGCAATCTGGGTCATGCCACCAATAGAATCTAGCAAAAGTGATGCTGTGTAACTTCTGAGGCTGTACATTAGGAGGTCTGCAGCTTTTGCCTTCATTTTTTGGAGCACTCTCTTGGAAACAAGACACCATGTACAAAGTCTGACCACCATGCTATGAGGAAGCCCAAGGTTGCCAGGTGGTGAGATATAGTTCATGCAAAGGAGCACTAAGATGCCAACATGTGAGTAAAGGCTTCTTGCATCTTACAGCTCATCCCAACCACCAGCTAAATGCAGCAGAGTGAATCACCCCAACCAATGGCACATAGAACAAAAGAACCACCCAGCAAGTCCTTCCCAGATTCCTGAGCCATAAACTTATGAGTGAACTAGAGGGGGTCTGAAGCCCATTAAGTTTTGGTGTTTACATATTAGTAAACAACCAAAACACTGATCCTTGCCTCTGTCTGACTCATTTTCTGACCCTAGTATTATCCTAATACCAAAATCAGACAATAATGGTACAAAAATGGAAAAAAGGCTAATATCACTCAATCTTAAACACAAAAATCCTCAACAAAATATTAATAAATTTAATCCAATAATGTATAAAATTATTATACACCATCACCAAGTGGGATTTACTCTGGGTTTCCAAGGCTTGTTTGAAAATAATTTGAGTCTTTGAAAATCAATTAATGTGATCACCATACTAACAGATGAAATAAGAAAAATTTGGTCATATCAACTGATACAGAAAAATTTATTTGACAGAATCCAACATTGGTTCATGATAGAAACTCTCACTCAGGAATAGAGGGAGATCTCCTCAACTTGATAAAGAACATCTACAAAAAACCTACAGCTAATATCACATTTAATGGTGAAAACTGAATGCTTTACCTCTGGGAGTTTTAGGAAAACTGGGAAAGACTGGAAAACAAGGCAAGAATGACCATTATTACCAGTATTATTCAACGCATTACTGGAAGTTCTAGCCAGTGCATTAAGGCAAGAAAAAGTCATACATATTAGGGAAGTGGGATCAAGATGGCAGAGGAATAAGACATGGCACTCACCTTCTCCCACAAAAACACTAAAAAAAAACCCAAAAAACTACACTTACAATGATTCACACAGAACATCTACTGAATGGTGGCAGAAGACCTTAAACCTCCAAAAAGGGCAAGAAACCCTCCACATAACTAGGTAGAACAAAAGAGAGAGTGGGAGAGAAAGGAATCAGCATGGGACTAGCACTCCTGAGAGGGAACTGTGAAAGAGGAAAGGAACCCACACCCTGGGAAGCCACCTAACTGATGGGGAGATCAGCCAAGACAGAGGGACCTCCAAGCCTCAGATAAAAGCACAGGAGCTAGACTGAGGAGGACAAAGCAGAGAGAGAGAGTTGCACAGACCATCAGTACAACCACCCAGGACACCACAGCCTGAGATTCTCTGAAGAGGCCTGGGTACTGAGACTCAGGCTCCAGAGGTCAGTTCCAGGGAGAGGACTAGGGTTGGCTGTGTGGAGACAGCCTGAGGGGCTGGAGCATGGTGCACCACAGGCTGGGGAGTGGTGTGCCATAGCCTACTGCATCTGGGAGGAGGTCTGAGCCTGCAGGAGAAGCAAGGTGCTGTTTTTGGGGAGGGAAAGAGGAGGAGGGGTGGACCACCATAGGAATATCTTTCTCTGTGCACACATGCAGACTGTTGGAAAGTGGGACTATGGGCAGCGAGGCACATTTTGCCTGGACTCTGGAAAATTGGCCCCTATTGTGCAGGCTGTGGTTGGTGGCTAAGCCCCACCTGTGCTGGCTAAGTGTGATGGGGTACCTCTTGTGTGGTCTATAGGCAGCAGGGGCAAACTGCCACAGTCATCTAATACTCCAGAGGTGGATGTGGCCCACCACCACTAGGGGTCCATGAATAGGCACCACTGCAGCCCAGTCACCTCAGAGGTGGGCACAGAGGAGGGCACTGCAACTGAGCATCACTTGTTGTTGCTTTCACTCCCCTTGGAATGCACATGCCCTGTGGCTGCCACTGCCAAATGCTATGGGCACCACCTACATCTTCCTGAAGGTCACTGCCACTTCCCATAGCCCTGCAACTAGAAGCAGTCTATGCCACCTTCCTGCATGTCCTTGCCACTGTCAAGGGCCCAGCAACCAGGCATGGCTACTAGCCATGCCCATTGCCTCCAACACCCTGGAAACACATGCAGCACCCTATCAAGGGGAAAATAGCCTGCACACACTGAGGAAAAAAACTGTAAGCGTCCAAACAAAAAGCAGGCCTCATGCCAAAAATAAATAGTAAACCCTTACAAAATAGCCAGGGGGTGCTCTTGCATATAAATAGCCATCCAAGACTATAGTAGTTGTTCCCCCTAAACTCACAAAATAAGAAAAATATAAACAAAATGAAGAAGCTCAGGAACCATTCCCAGTTAAAAGAACAGGACAATTCTCCTGAAGGAGGAAACAATGAAACAGACCTCTGCAGTGTAACAGACACCAAGTTCAAAATGGAGAGAGTGAAGATACTGAAGGAACTAAGAGTGAATATGAAGGAACTAAGAGTGAATATGAAGGAATTAAGAGTGGATATGAATAGTAATGCAGATTACTTTAAAAAGGAACTAGAAAATTTAAGGAAGAGCCAAGAAAAATTAGAAAATTCATTTGTAGAGTTGCAAGGTGAGTTAAAGGCAAAGAAGAGCAAAATGAATAGTACAGAGGAACAAATTAGTGACTTGGAAGATAGAATAATGGAAATCACCCAATCAGGACAGCAGACAAAAAGCCAAATGAAAAAACATGAAAGCAATGTAAGTGATCTTTGGGATAATATAAAGTGGGCCAATCTATGAGTAATAGGGATTATTACAGAAGGAGAAGAAAAAGAAAAGGGGATAGAAAATATATTTGAAGAAATTATGGCTGAAAACTTTCCAAATCTAAAGGAAACAGATATCAAGACACAGGAAGTACACAAGTTGAACCCAAACAGGTCCACACCAAGACATATTATGATAAAAATTGTCAAAGATAAATGGAGGGTTCTAAAGGCAGCAAGAGAAAAACAAAGTTAATTATAGGGTAACCCCCCATAAGGCTATCAGCTGATTTCTCCATAGAAACACTACAGGCTAGAAGAAAGTGGCAAGACATATTCAAAGTTCTAACAGGGAAAAATCTGCAACCTAGAATACCCAGCAAGAATATCATTTAAAATAGAAGGAGAAATAAAGAATTTCTCCAACAAACAAAAACAAAAAAGAGTTCAGCAATACTAAACCCATTCTAAAAGAAATAATGAAAGAGCTCCACTTAATTAGAAAAGAAGAAATCGGATGTAGGAAATCACAAGTGGAAAGTAATCATTTAAATAAGCAAATACACAGCTTTAAAAGGGGAAAAAAAAACCTTTGTAAAAGTGATAAACATAAGGAACTGCAAAAGGATAAACATGAAGATGTTAAAAAAGGAAATCAAAATCATAAACTGTGGGGAAGGAAAGTAAGACAATCTAGATTTTTTTTTTTTTGGAATGTGTTTGAACCTATATGACTATCAGGCTAAAGCAAGCAGATAGAGGAAGGGGTTAACATACTTGAAAAATAAGGCAATCACAAATCAAAACCAAACAATACATTCACAAAAACTAAAAAGAAGAGGACATAAGCATAAAATAAAAGGAAATCATCCAACCAAAAAAAAAAAAAAGAAAGAAAAAAAAGAAAAAGAAAAGAACGAAGGAGAAACATAGAATCACCTGGAAAACAAGGTTTAAAATGGCAATAAATTTATATTTATCAATAATTACCTTAAATGTCAATGGACTGAATGCTCCAATTAAAAGACATAGAAGGGCAGACTGGATTAAAAAAAACTAGAACACGCAATATGCTGCCTTTAAGAAACTCACCTTAGGGCAAAGGACACATATAAATTGAAAGTGAGGGTATGGAAAAAGATATTTCATGCAAATGGAAGAGACAAGAAAGCAGGAGTCACAATACTCATGTCAGACAAAGTAAACTTTAAAACGAAAGCCATAAAGAAAGACAAAGAAGGACACTATTTAATGATGAAAGGATCCATTCAAGAAGAGGATATTACAGTCATCAATTTATATGCCCTTAATATAGGAGCACCCAAATACATACAACAAATACTAACAGACATAAAAGGAGAAATTGATGGGAATACAATAATAGTAGGAGACTTTAACACCCCACTCACACCAATGGACAGATCCTCTAGCAGGAAGATCAATAAGGCAACAAAGATACTAAATGACACAAACAGAAAAGTTAGGCCTAACTGACATTTTCAAGACATTATATCTAAAAAAATCAGAATATACATTCTTTTTAAGAGCAAATGGAACATTCTCAAGGACTGACCACATACTGGGGCACAAAAATAATCTCAACAAATTTAAGAGTACAGAAATTATTTCAAGTATCTTGTCTGACCACAATAGCATGAAACTAGAAATCAGCTACAGGAGAAGAAATGAGAAAAAGCTGACTACATGAAGACTAACATGCTACTAAAAAACAAATGTGAAAAGGGAACCTTCCTGCACTGTTGGTGGGAATGTAAACTGGTACAGCCACTATGGAGAACAGTTTGGAGATACCTTAGAAATCTATACACAGAACTTCCATATGACCCCACCATCCCACTCTTTGGCATATATCCGGACAAAACTCTACTTAAAAGAGACACATGCACCCGCATGTTCATTGCAGCACTATTCACAATAGCCAGGACATGGAAACAACCCAAATGTCCATCGACAGATGATTGGATTCGGAAGAGGTGGTATATATACACAATGGAATACTACTCAGCCATAAAAAAGAATGACATAATGCCATTTGCAGCAACATGGATGGAGCTAGAGAATCTCATACTGAGTGAAATGAGACAGAAAGACAAAGACAAATACCATATGATATCACTTATAACTGGAATCTAATATCCAGCACAAATGAACCTCTCCTCAGAAAAGAAAATCATGGACTTGGAGAAAGGACTTGTGGCTGCCTGATGGGAGGGGGAGGGAGTGGGAGGGATCGGGAGCTTGGGCTTATCAGACACAACTTAGAATAGATTTACAAGGAGATCCTGCCGAATAGCATTGAGAACTTTGTCAAGATACTCATGTTGCAACAGAACAAAGGGTGGGGGAAAAAATGTAATTGTAATGTATACATGTAAGGATAACTTGATCCCCTTGCTGTACAGTGGGAAAGTAAAAAATAAATTAAAAAAAACCCAAATGTGTCAATGAGGAAACCAAAAGGGAAATTAGAAAATACCTTGAGACTAATGATAATGAAAACACAACCATTCAAAATCTATGGGATGGTGCAAAATTAGTTCTCAGAGAGAAGTTCATAGTGATACAGGTCTTGCTCAAAAAGAAGAAAACTCTCAAATCAACAACTTAACATACCATCTAAAAGAATTAGAAAAAGAAGAGCAAACAAAACCAAAAGTCAGCAGAAGGAAATCATAAAGATCAGAGAGGAAGTAAATAAAATAGAGATTAAAAAAAACAATAGGAAAAAATCAATAAACCCAGAAGCTGTTTCTTTGAAAGGATAAACAAAATTGACAAACATCTGGCCACACTCACCAAAAAGAGGAGAGAAAAAACCCAAATAAACAAAATAAGAAATGAAAAAGGAGAACTCTCAATGGATACTCTAGAAATAAAAAAGAGTACTATGAACAATTATATGCTAATAAATTTGACAACCTAGAAGAAATGGACAACTGTCTAGAGACATACAGCCCACAAAAATGGAATTGAGAAGAAATAGATCATTGAACAGACTGATCACTAGAAATGAAATTGGACATGTCAAAAATACTCCCTACAAACAAAAGTCCAGGATCAGATGGCTTCACAGGGGAATTCTAAAAAACATACAAATAAGAACTTATACCCATCCTTCTCAAAATTTTTCCAAAGACTGAAGAAAGGATAATCCCAAAGACACTCTATGAAGCCACCATCACCCTAATACCAAAACCAAAGATACTACCAAAAAAATTATAGACCAATATATATGTAAAAATTCTCAAAAAAATTTCAGCCAATTGAATCCAACACCATGTAAAAAATATCATACACCACGAACAACTGGGATTCACCCCAAGTTCACAAGGATGGTTCAACATACTCAAATCAATACCATACACCACATTAACAAAGTCAAAAACCATCTCAACAGATGCAGAAAAAGCATATGACAAAATCCAATATGCATTGATGATAAATTTACCAAAGTGGGTATAGAGGGAATGTATATTAACATAATAAAAGCCATTTATGACAAACCTGCAGCAAATATAACACCCAATGGAGAAAAACTAAAAGCCTTCCCACTAAAATATGGAACAAGACAAGGATACCCATGCTCACCACTTTTATTCAACATAGTATTGGAAGTCCTAGCCATAGCAATCAGACAAAGAAAAGAAATAAAAGGCAAAAAAAAGAAATAAAAGGTATCCAAATTGGAAAAGAAGAGGTAAAACTGTCACTCTATGCAGATGATATGATACTATATATAGAAAACCCTAAGGGCACCACACAAAAACTAGTTGAACCGAACAATGAATTCAGCAAAGTTACAGGATACAAGATTAACATTTGGAAATATGTTGCATTTCTGTAATACTGACAATGAAATATTAGAAAAGGAATAAAAAAATACATTTTAAAATTGCACCCCCCAAAATTAAATACCTAGGAATAAACCTGACCAAGGAGGTGAAAGTCTTATATGCTGAGAATTATAAAATATTAATCAAGGAAATTAAAGAGGATTCAAAGAAATGGAAAGATATTCCATCCTCCTGGATTGGAAGCTTTAATATTGTTAAAATGGCCATAATACCCAAAGCAATCTACAGGTTCAATGCAATCCATATCAAATTACCCATGACATCTTTCACAGAACTAGAACAATCCAGAATTTTATGTGGAACCATAAAAGGCTCAGAATTGACAAAGCAATTCTGAGGAACAAAAACCAAGCAGGAGGCATAACTTTCTCAGACTTCAGACAATATTACAAAGCTATAGTAATCAAGACAGTGTGGTACTGGTACCAAAACAAACATACAGAACAATGGAATAGAACAGAGAACACAGAAATAAATCCAGACACCTATGGTCAATTAATTTTTGACAAAGGAGGCAAAAATATAAAATGGGAAAAAGTCTCTTTAGCAGATGGTGCTGGGAAAACTGGACAACTACATGTGAATCAATGAAATTAGAACACACCCTCACACAATGCACAAAAATAAACTCAAAATGGTTTAAAGACTTAATTGTAAGACAAGACACCATAAAACTCCTAGAAGAGAACACAGGCAAAACATTCTCTGACATCAACTGTACAAATGTTTTCTTAGGTCAGTCTCCCAGGGCAATAGAAATAAAAAAAAAATAAACCAATGGGACCTAATCAAACTTAACAAGCTTTTCCACAGCAAAGGAAACCATAAAAAAGACAACCTGTGGAATGAGAGAAAATAGTCTCAAACAATGCAAGTGACAAGGGCTTAATCTCCAAAATATACAAACAGCTCATGCAACTCAACAGCACAAAAGCCAAACCACCCAATAGAAAAGTGGACAGAAGGCCTGAACAGACATTTATCCAAAGAAGACATACAGATGGCCAACAGGCCCATGAAAAATGCTCAACATCACTAATTATTAGAGAAATGAAAGTCAAAACTACAATGAGGTACCACCTCCTACCTGTCAGAAGGGCCATTATTAGTAAGTCTACAAATAACAAATGCTGGAGAGGGTGTGGAGAAAAGGGAACCCTCCTACACTGTTGGTGAGAATGTAAATTGGTACAACCACTACGGCAAACAGTATGGAGATAGCTCAGAAAACTAAATATAGAGCTACAATATGATCTAGCAATTCTGCTCCTGAGCATGTATCTGGACAAAACTTTCATTGAAAAACATACATGCACCCCTATGTTCATTGCAGCACTATTCACAATAGCCAAGACATGGAAACAACCTAAACGTCCATCAACAGATGAATGGATTAAGAAGATGTGTTACATATACACAATAGAATACTACTCAGCCATAAAAAAGAATGACATAATGTCATTTGCAGCAACATGGGTGGAACTAGAGACTCTCGTACTAAATGAAGTAAGTCACAAAGACAAATACCATATGATATCACTTATATCTGGAATCTAATATATGACACAAATGAACCTATCTACAAAAAAGAAACTCATGGACAAGGAAAACAGATTTGTGGTTGCCAAGAGGGAGGGGGAGGGAGTGGGATGAACTGGAAGTTTGGGGTTAGTAGATGCAAACTATTGATTGCATTTGGAGTGGATAAGCAATGAGATCCTGCTGTATAGCACAGGTAAATATATCTAATCACTTGTGATGGAACATGATGGAGGATTATGTGAGAAGAAAAATATGTATTTATATATAACTGGGTCACTGTGCTGTATAGCAGAAACCAACAGAACATTGTAAATCAACTATAATGAAAAATTTTTAGGAAATTATACAAAAAGAAAGAAAACCCCCTAGTTGCAGAAAACATGGTTGTCTATTAGAAAATCCCATGGAGTCTTACAAAAACAAATTCCTAGAACAAACTAATAAGTAAGAAAAATCACTGGATACACATCGATCAACACACAAAATGCAATTACATTTCTGTATATTAACAATGAATACATGGAAATTGAAATTAAAACAGTTATCAAGAAGATTGGATCAAGATGGCAGAGGAGTAGGATGTGGAGCTCACCTTCTCCCACAAATACATAAAAAATAACCCCACATCTACTTGTAGAACAATTCTCATAGAACATATCATACAAACTGGCAGAAGACCTCAGACTTCCAAAAGGGCAATAAAATCTCTACATAACTGGGTAGGACAAAAAGGGAAAAAAAAGGAGAAGAGAGAAAAAGAAATCAGGACAGTACCAGGACTCCTGGGAGGGAGCTGTGAAAGAGGAAAGGATCCCACACCTGGGAAGATGTCCTGACTGGCAGAGAGATCAGCTGGGATGGAAGGGGAGCCTTAAGCCCCAGAGAAAAGCCCAGAAACCAATCAGGAGGGGAAGGCAGAGAAAGAACCACACTGGTGATCGGTGCCACTGCCTGGCACACCCCAGCCAGAGATACTCAGACAGGGTATGGGTGCTGAGACTCAGGCCATGGAGGTCAGTCCTAGGGTTAGCTTCATGGAAACAGCCTGAGGAGGCTAGGGTGTGGTGTGGCACAGATAAAGGAGTGTGAAGGAGGCCTGGGGCCACTAGACAAGCAAGGTGCCATTGTTGGGGAGTGCAAGAGGAGGGGAGCAGGACCTCCTTATGGTGGTAAGAACTTACTTCTCTGTGTGCCTACAGGATCAAAGGCAACAGGACACCTCTTGCATGGGCACAGGGGCAGGCAGAAACCACTGCAGCCATTGCAGACTCCAGAGGTGGGTGTGGTCTACCACCAATGAGGGTCAAATAACTGGACATCACCTGCTGCCCCCACTTCCTGAGGAATGTAAATATTCTTCCATTTCCACTGCCAAGGGCCCTGCAACCAGACACAACCCATTACTCCCACCTCCTTGGGAACACACATGGGCCATGCAGCTGCACACTCCCTATTAAGGGAATAAGGGCATGCAACACTGAGGAAAGAGACAGCAAGCTTCCAAACCAAAAGTAGCCCTCAAACAAACAAACAAACAAACAAACAAAAAAACCCACACAATCTTCCCAGGGACCCTCCCACATAAAAATAGCCCTCCAATTCTATAGTAGGTAATTGTTTTCCCTAAATTCACAGGCTAAGAGAAAAATAAGCAAAATGAAAAAGCAGAGGAACCATTCCCAGTTAAAGGAACAGGAGAATTCCCCTAAAGGAGCAAACAATGAACAGACCTCTGAAGTCTAATAGACACTGAGTTCAAAAAGAAGGTAATGAAAATACTGAAGGAATTAAGAAAGGCTATCAATAGAAATGCAGATTACTATAAAAAGGAACTAGAAACTATAAGTAGGAGCCAGGAAAAATTAGAAAATTCATTTGCCTAGACATAAGCTGAGCTAAAGGCAATTATAGCAGAATGAATAAAGGAGAGGAATGAATAAATGACTTGGAAGATTGAATAATGGAATTTACCCAGTCAGGATAGCAGACAGAAAACCAAATGAAAAAAATGAAAGCAATATAAGAGACCTATAGGATAATATAAAGCATACCAGTCTATGCATAATAGGAATCCCTAAAGGAGAATAAAGACAAAAGGAGATTGAAAATGTACTTGAAGAAATTATGGCTGAAAACTTCCAAATCTAACTAAAGAAACAGATAACCAGATACAGGAAGCACAGACGGTCCCAAACAAGATGAATCCAAACAGACCTATGCCAAAATATATTATAATGAAAATGGAAAAAGATAAGGAGAGGATTCTACAGGCAGCAAGAGAAAAACAAAGAATTAATTACAAGGGATTTGAGGCTGTCAGCTGATTTCTCTACAGAAATACTGCAGGCCAGAAAGGAATGGCAAGATACATTCAAATTTCTGAAAGAGAAAAATCTGCAACCTAGAATACACTACCCAGAAAGATTATCATTTAAAATAGGAGGAGAAATAATTTCTCAGACAAGCAAAAACCAAAATAATACAAGAATACCAAACTAATTCTAAAAGAAATATTGAAAAGTCTCCTCTAAATAGAAAAGAAGAAAGATATAGGTAGGAGAAAATCAAAATTGGAAATTAATCACTTAAATAAGCCAGTACATAGATCAAAAAGAAAAAAAAATATTTGTGAAGGTGATGATAAACATAGGAACAGCAAAAGGATAAACATGAAGATGTAAAAAAGGACATGAAAATCATAAAATGTGGGGGGGTTCTGGTTGTGGCCCAGCAGAAACAAGCCCAACTAGTATCCATGAGGATGAAGGATTGATCTCTGCCTTCCTCAGTGGGTCAGAGATCCAGCATTGCCATGAGCTGTGGTGTAGGTCACAGACATGGCTTGGATTCCATGTTGCTGTGGCTGTGGTGTAGGTGGGTGGCTGTAGCTCCAGTTCAATCCCCAGCCTGGGAATTTCCATATGCCATGAGTGTGGCCCTAAAAAGCACACACACACAAAATCATAAAATGTGGGGAAGGAAAGTAAGAAAATGTATACTCCTTTTTTTTTTTTTTTAAAGAATGTGTTTGAGCTTATATCACTATCAGTCTAAAGCAAGCAGATATAGGAAGGCGTTAACATTCTCAAAAAACAGGGCAACCACAAATAAAAAAACAAATAATAGATTCACACACACAAAAAGAAGAGAACACTAGCCTTAAATAAAAGGAAGTCATCAAACCACAAAAAGTAAAATTAAGGATAAACACAGAATCGATGTCAATGAATTGACTGTTCCAATCAAAGGACACAGAGTTGCAGACTGGACAAAAATATAAGAGGCTATATACAATATGCTGCCTACAAGAGACCCACCTTAGGGCAATGTACAGACATGGATTGAAACTTAGGGGATGGAAAAAGATATTTCATGCAAACAGAAACAACAAGAAAGTGGGAGTTCCGATACTGAGACAAAATAGAGTTTAGAACAAAGGCCATAAAGAAAGACACTCATGTTACAAGGATTACTTCAAGAAGAGGATATTACACTTGTCAACATATATGCACCTAATATGGAAGCACTCAAATAATTAAAGCAAATACTGTTAGACATAAAGGGAAAAATCAATGGGACTACAATAATAGTAGGAGACTTTAACATCCCTTGACATCAATGGACGGATCTTCTAGACAGAAAATCAGCAAGGGAACAGAGATCCTAAATGACATAATAAAACAGACTTAATTGATATTTTAAGGACATCACATCCAGAAAACCAGAATATACATTCAAGTGCACATGGCACATTCTCTAGGATTAACCATATACTAGGGCATAAAACTAACCCCAACAAATTTAAGAGTACAGAAAGTATCTCAAGCATCTTCTCTGACCACTATGGCATGAAACTAGAAATTAAACAGTGTAAGAAATGAGAAAAAACCTGACTACATGGAGACTAAACAACATGCCACTAAAAAACCAATGGATCAACAAAGCAAAGAAAAGGGAAATTAAAAAATACCTTGAGATAAACAACAATGAAAATACAACTGTACAAAATCTATAGGATGCCACAAAACTGTTCTTAGAGGGAAGTTCATAGCAATATAGGCCTTCCTCAAAAAATCAAGAATCTCAAATAACCTAACCTACCAACTAGAAGAATTAGAAAAAGAAGAACAAGAAAAGTCAGTATAAGAAAGGAAATAATAAAGATCAGAGAGGAAATAAGTAAAATAGGGATTAAAAAAATAGAAAAAAGGAGTTCCCGTCGTGGCGCAGTGGTTAACGAATCCGACTAGGAACCATGAGGTTGCGGGTTCGGTCCCCGCCCTTGCTCAGTGGGTTAACGATCCGGCATTGCCATGAGCTGTGGTGTAGGTTGCAGACGCGGTTCAGATCCCGCGTTGCTGTGGCTCTGGCTTAGGGTGGTGGCTACAGCTCCGATTCGACCCCTAGCCTGGGAACCTCCATATGCCACAGGAGCGGCCCAAGAAATAGCAAAAAGACAAAAAAAAAAAAAGAAAAAAAGAAAGAAAAAAAATATCAATAAACCCAAGAGCTGGTTCTTTGAAAGGGTAAACAAAATTGACAAACCTCTGCCAGGCTCACCAAGAAAAGAGAGAACCCAAATAAACAAAATAAGAAATGAAAAAGAAATTTCAACTGAATGCGGAAATACCAAAACCCATAAGAGAATACTATGAACAAGTGTATGCCAACAAATCTGACAACCTAGAAGAAATGGATAACTTTCTAGAGACATAGAGCCTACCAAAGCTGAATCAAGAAGAAATAGCTAATTTGAACAGACTGATGACTAGAAGTGAAATAGAATGTACAATTAAAAAAACTCCGGGAGTTCCCACTGTAGTGCAACATCATCAGTGGCATCTCTGGAGCACTGGATGTAGGTTTGATACCTGACCTGGCAAATAGGGTTAAAGATCAGGTGTTGCCATAGCTGTGGTGTAGGTTGCAACTATGGCTCGGATCTGATCCCTGGCCTGGGAACTCTATATGCCATGGGGCAGCCCAAAAAGAAAAAAAGAAAAGAAAAAAATCCTTAATAAAGGGAATTAAATAGGATTCAAAGAAATGCAAAGATATCCCATGCTCTTGGATTGGACGTAAAATTTAAAATTCTTAAAATGGCCATACTACCCAGCATCATCTATAGATTTAATAAAATACCTATCAAATTACCCATGACATTTTCCAAAGAACTAGAACAAAAAAATCCAGAAATTTATATGGGACCAGTAAAAGACCCACAATCACCAAAGCAGTCCTGAAGGGGGAGGGAAAAGGAAGCATAACTCTCCCAGACTTCAGACAATATTACAAACCTACTGTAATCAAAACAGTTTGGTACTTGTACCAAAACAAACATATGCATCAATGGAACAAAAGAGAAAGCGCAGAAATAAACCCACACACTTACAGTCATTTAATCATCAACAAAGTACACAAGAATATAAAATGGGAAAAAGACAATCTCTTCAGCAAGTGGTGCTAGGCAAACTGGACAGCTACATGTAATTCGATGACATTAGAATACACCCTCACACCATGCACAAAAATAAATTCAAAGTGTCTTAAAAACTTAATCATAGGACATGATACATTAAAACGCCTAGAAGGGAACATAGGCAAAACATTCTCTGGCATAAACCACACAAATGTTTTCTTAGGTCAGTCTCCCAAAGCAATAGAAAAAAAAAATAAGCAAGTGGGACATAATCAAACTTAAAAGATTTTGTACAGCAAAGGAAACCATGCAAAGAATAAACCTAAAAGACTACCTATAGAATGGGAGAAAATATTTGCAAATGATGCAACCAGCAAATGCTTAATCTCCAAAATGTACGAACTAATACAACTCCACAACAATAAAACAAAAAACTCAATAAAAAATGAGCAAAGACCTAAATAGACATTTCTTCAAAGAAGACATACAAATGGCTAGTAAGCACACAAAAAGATGCTCAACATCACTAATCATGAGAGAATTGCAAGTCAAAACTACAGTTAAGATACCACCTCACACCAGTGAGAATGCTCATCATTAATAAGTCTAAAAATAACAATTGCTAGAGAGGGTGAAGAGAAAAAGGAACCCTCCTACACTGTTGGTGGGAATGTAAGATGTTACAACCACTGTGGAGAACAGTATGGAGGTTCCTCAGAAAACTAAAAATAGAATTACCACACAATCCAGCAGTCCCACTACTGGGCATATATCTGGACAAAACTATAATTTGAAAAGACACATGCACTCCTGTGTTCACTGCAGCACTATTCACAGTAGCCAAGACATGGAAAAAACCTAAATGTCCATTGACAGATGAACAGATTAAGAAGATGTGGTACCTATACACAATGGAATACTACTTAGCCATAAAAAGAACAAAATAGTGCCATTCACAGCAGCATGGATTCAACTAGAGATTCTCATACTAAGTGAAGTAAGTCAGAAAGAGAAAGACAAATATCAAATGATATCACTTATATGTGGAATCTAAAATATGGCACAAATGAACTCATCTGCAAAACAGAAACAGACTCATAGAAGAGACTGTCATTGCTAAAGGGGAGAAGGGAGGGAGTGGGATAGATTGGGAATTTGGGGTTAGCAGATGCAAATTATTACATTTAGAATGGATAAACAAGGTCCTACTGTATAGCACCAGGAACTATATCCAATCTCCTGGATAGACTATGATGGAAAAGAATATAAAAAAAGAATGTATGTATGTGTATAACTGAGTTACTGTGCTGTACAGCAAAAATTGGCACAACATTGAAAATCAATTATACTTTGATAAAAAAGCACATTATAATTACTCCAAAGAAAATAAAACACTTATATGTAAATCTAATAAAACATGTATAGCATCTGTATGCTGAAAAATACAAATGTGGATTTTAAAAATCCAAGATCTAAATAAATGGAGATACATATCGTATTAATGAATTGTAAGACTCAGTAAAAATATCAGTTTTTCCCAAATGACTCTATAGATTGAATGTAATTTCTGTTAAAATCTCTGCAACAGTTTTTGTAGACATTGACAAGTTTATTCTAAATTCTATATGGAAAAGCCTGGGACTTAAAAGAGCTAAAATGATTTTTTTTTTTAAAGTTGGAGGAGTCGCTCCCCTCAATATTAAGCCTTACTACATAGTCACAGTAATCCAGACAGTGTAGCACTGGTAGAGGGATAAGCACATAAATCCATGTAATGGAATAAAGAATTCAGAATAAATCCCAAACAAAATGTCTAACTGACTTCTGACAGATGCAAAATCGTTTCAATAGAGTCAGGATAGACTTTTGAATAAATGGTGTTGGAGCAAAAACATGAACTTAGGAGTTCTCTTGTGGTGCAGCAGGTTGGGGATCTGGCATTATCATTGCTATGGCTTGGGTCATTGCTGTGACACAGGTTTGATCCCTGTCCTGGGAAATTCTACATGCCATGGGCAAGCTAAAAAAAAGTGAACCTAAACCAAAACCTCAAAATTAACTCAAAATGTATCACGCACTTAAATATAAATGTACAACTAAAAAAACTTTTAGAAAAATATATAGGTGAAAAACTTCAAGATTTTAAGACTTAGACATGACATCAAAACCATGAAACATAAAAGGAAAACTTGGTAAATTGCATCTCATCAAAATTTAAAACTTTTCGTGCAAAAGACCCTAATAAGAGGACGAAAAGACAACCTATAGTTAGAGACAAAATATTGGCAGTCCACATATCTGACAAAGGACTGTTGTCTAGTATGTGCACAAAATTCTATAATCTCAACAGTAATACTAACCCAAACAAATCGAAAAGTGGACAAAAGACATGAACAGATGCTTCACTGAAGAAGATTTACAGATGGCAAATAAAGTCATGAAAAAATGTTTAGGGAGTTCCTGCTGTGCCTCAGCAGAAATGAATCTGACTAGTATCTGTGAGGATGTGGGTCCGATCCCCAGCCTCACTCATTGGGTTGGGGATCCGGTGTTGCTGTGAGCTGTGGTATAATTTGCAGATGCGGCCCGGATCCCAAGTTGCTGTGGCTGTGGTGCAGGCCAGCAGCTGTAGCTCCCATTCAACCCCTAGCCTGGGAACTTCTTCCATATGCCACAGGTACGGCCTTAAAAAAAAAAATTCAATTATTGTTAACCATTAGGTAGTGGGTAAGTGGGGGTTTGTTTGTGGAATTGTTCTTTGTACTTTTCTCTGCATTTTAAAGTTAGAATAAAAAAAATAGAAAGAAATTCGATCCAAATCAAACAAATCAACAAACGAGAGTTAAATGAGTAGAGTGAGTCTAGATCACCTTCAGCCAAGTTTTGCTGTGAAGGACAACAGGCAGATGGGTGGGAGGGAGCTGTGGGGAGGAAGGGGAGTGTGTGTTTTAAGATGGGGGACACATAACATATTTGAAGGCTGGATTGAAGATGTATGTGATTGGAGGCACAGACTGACTCTTGATTGGCCTCATTTTAGGAGGGGGTAGCACAGAGCATGTGCTTATAGAGGCAGGTGGGTTTGTCTATTTATTGGTGGGAAGATGTCTGATAACTTTATTCTTTCAATTAAGAGTAACAGGATGTTAAATTCTAAGTGTTGATTGAGACACCAAAATGTAATAAATCTGACATGTTGAAGTGAGGTGCTAGACCAAGATGCAAATTTTTGAAGAAATAGTTCCGTGACTCAAACTTCACTCACATTGAAGGATGACAGAGTCAGGATGAAGGTGGAAGGATTTTTGGGGTTGATTATTTGATGAGAGGAGCTATAGTGGGCAGATACAGTGTGCAGAGACCCATCCCCACCTCCACTGGGGAGGTGCTGTGGGTGGGATGTCTGCCTTTTATCTGAACTCTGTGAGGAGGATTTTAGGAGGCCAACTTCGGGAACCCTGCAAATGGGAGAGGCAGTGGCTGGTGTTTGACTCCTGCCTGGGACATTAAACAGCCAATGGTGGGCTGTCTTAGCTGTTGGCAGAGAAGCCGAAGGAGAGGTGGCTCTACTGTGACAGAGATGCCCTCCCAGAATTTGTTAGGGTATTTGTCAGATCCATGGCTGTTCCCATGAATCAGATGTGGGTTATGGGAGAGAGAGAGAAAGGAAGA
This sequence comes from Phacochoerus africanus, assembly GCF_016906955.1. Lineage (NCBI taxonomy): Eukaryota > Metazoa > Chordata > Mammalia > Artiodactyla > Suidae > Phacochoerus > Phacochoerus africanus. The sequence continues at coordinate 103,867,476 of NC_062544.1, forward strand.
GAGAAAAGGAGGGGGGAGAGAGGGAGAGGGAGAGAGAGTTTATGAATCTATCAGGGCCCTCAGCAGAACCTGGAGGTGGACCACCTCAGGGTTTCTCAGGGCTGTAGGAAAAAGCGAGTGGGCAGATGAGCTGGAGGAGA